>NC_069504.1:1026997215-1027709715 GCF_027579735.1 Bombina bombina | reverse complement strand
GCCACCAGAAAAGAGAATCCCTGGTCTCTTGATCCAGATTTAGTAGAGGGGACAAATCTGTGTAATCCCCATTCCACTGACTGAACATGCAGAGTTGCAGCAGTCTGAGATGTAGACGGGCAAACGCCACTATGTCCATTGCCGCTACCATTAAGCCGATTACTTCCATACACTGAGCCACCGAAGGGCGAGAAGTAGAATAAAGAACACGGCAGGAATTTAGAAGTTTTGACAACCTGGCCTCTGTCAGGTAAATCTTCATTTCTACAGAATCTATCAGAGTTCCCAGGAAGGAAACTCTTGTGAGAGGGGATAGAGAACTCTTTTCTTCGTTCACTTTCCACCCATGAGACCTCAGGAAAGCCAGAACAATGTCCGTATGGGACTTGGCTATTTGAAAATTCGACGCCTGTATCAGAATGTCGTCTAGGTAAGGGGCTACTGCTATACCCCGCAGCCTTAGGACTGCCAAGAGTTACCCCAGAATCTTTATAAAGATTCTTGGTGCCGTGGCTAACCCAAAGGGAAGAGCCACACACTGGTAAAGCCTGTCTAGGAAGGCGAACCTGAGAAACCGATGATGATCTCTGTGTATCGGAATGTGAAGATAAGCATCCTTTAAATCCACGGTAGTCATATACTGACCCTCCTGGATCATAGGACGGATGGTTCGAATAGTCTCCATCTTGAAGGATGGAACTCTGAGAAATTTGTTTAGGATCTTGAGATCTAAGATTGGTCTGAAGGTTCCCTCTTTCTTGGGAACCACAAACAGATTTGAATAGAAGCCTTGCCCCTGTTCCTCCTTTGGAACTGGGTGGATCACTCCCATAACTAGGAGGTCTTGAACACAATGTAAGAATGCCACTCTCTTTATCTGGTTTGCAGATAATTGTGAGAGGTGAAATCTTCCTTTTGGGGAAGAAGCTTTGAATTCCAGAAGGTATCCCTGAGACACAATTTCCAACGCCCAGGGATCCTGGACATCTCTTGCCCAAGCCTGGGCGAAGAGAGAAAGTCTGCCCCCTACTAGATCCGTTACCGGATCGGGGGCTGATCTTTCATGCTGTCTTAGAGGCAGCAGCAGGCTTCTTGGCCTGCTTTCCTTTGTTCCAAACCTGGTTAGGTCTCCAGACCGGCTTGGACTGGGCAAAATTTCCCTCCTGTTTTGTATTAGAGGAAGTTGAAGCTGCACCACTCTTGAAATTTCAAAAGGCACGAAAATTAGGCTGTTTGGTCCTTAATTTGCTGGACCTATCCTGAGGAAGGGCATGACCTTTTCCTCCAGTAATATCAGAAATGATCTCCTTCAGCCCAGGCCTGAATAGGGTCTGCACCTTGAAGGGAATGTTGAGAAACTTAGACTTTGAAGTAACGTCAGCTGACCAGGATTTAAGCTATATCGCACTACGCGCCTGAATAGCAAAACCTGAGTTCTTAGCCGTTAGTTTGGTTAAATGAACAACGGCATCAGAAACAAATGAATTGGCTAGCTTAAGGGATTTAAGCTTGTTAAGGATATCATCCAATGGGGTTTCTACCTGTAGAGCCTCTTCGAGAGACTCAAACCAGAAGGCCGCAGCAGCAGTGACGGGGCAATGCATGCAAGGGGCTGGAGAATAAACCCTTGTTGAATAATTATTTTTTATTTTTTTTAAAGGTAACTCTCTAATTTTTTGTCCATTGGATCTAGAAAAGCACAACTGTCCTCGACAGGGATAGTGGTACGCTTAGCTAGAGTAGAAACTGCTCCCTCCACCTTAGGGACCGTCTGCCATAAGTCCCGTGTAGCGGCGTCTATAGGAAACATCTTTTAAAAAACAGGAGGGGGAGAGAACGGTACACCTGGTCTATCCCATTCCTTAGTAATAATTTCAGAAAACCTTTTAGGGATTGGAAAAACATCAGTGTAAGTAGGTACTGCATAGTATTTATCCAATCTACATAATTTCTCTGGGACTACAATAGTGTCACAGTGATCCAGAGTTGCTAAAACCTCCCTGAGCAATACGCGGAGGTGTTCAAGCTTAAATTTAAATGTAGACATATCAGAATCAGAGTGAAGTATCTTCCCTGAATCAGAAAAATCACCCACAGATTGAAGCTCCCCTGCTTCAGCTTCAGTATAATGTGAAGGTGTATCAGACCTAGCTACTAAAGCGTCAGAGAGCTCTGTATTTATTCTATTCCCAGAGCTGTCTCGCTTTCCTTGCAATCCTGGCAGTTTAGATAATACCTCTGTAAGGGTATGATTCATAACTGCCGCCATGTCTTGCAAGATATATGCAATGGGCGCGCTAGAAGTACTAGGTGTCCCCTCAGCGGGATTTATAGAATCTGACACGTGGGGAGAGTTAGCCGGCATAACTTCTTCCCTGTCAATTTCTTCTGGTGATAAATTTTTTAAAGCCAGAATATGGTCTTTATAATTTATAGTAAAATCAGTGCATTTGGTACACATTCTAAGAGGAGGTTCCACAATGGCTTCTAAACATAATGAACAATGAGTTCCCTCTATGTCAGACATGTTTAACAGACTAGTAATGAGACCAGCAAGCTTGGAAAACACTTTAATAACTGTGAACAAACAAAAAATAAAAACGGTACTGTGCCTTTAAGAGAAAAAAACAATCACAGAAACTGCTAAAACAGTGAAAAAAGCAGTAAATCTTACGAAATTTTTACAGTGTGTATAATAGGCTAAAAGAGCATTGCACCCACTTGCAAATGGATGATTAACCCCTTAGTTTCAAAAACGGATAAAAAACCCAATATAAACGTTTTCTAAACAGTCACAACAAACTGCCACAGCTCTGCTGTGGCCCTACCTGCCCATACAACGACTTTGGAAGGCACAAAAACCCTTTAGAGAGGTCCTAAATGTTCAGGGGACTCCTTCAGGGAAGCTGGATGTCTCAAGCTGCAAAAACGAAAATAGGCCCCTCCCAACCTGTACTCACAGTGAGAGGGCCTTAAAAAACTATCCCTAGGAAAATCTAGACAGCCATGTGGAAAAAAACTGGGCCCCAGAATAATGTTTTATCACCAATATGTAAAAAACATTTATACACTTCAAGCAAACGTTATATCTATTCAGTAATGTGAGTAAATAATAAAAATATTACCCTTTACAGCAAGTATGATACCAGTCGTTATTAAATCACTGTAATCAGGCTTACCTTAAATAAATCTGGTATTGTCAGCATTTTCTAGCATATTCATTTCTCTAGAAAAATTTAAAACTGCACATACCTCAGAGCAGGAGACCCTGCACGCTATTCCCCCAGCTGAAGTTACCCATCTCTTCAGTTATGTGTGAGAACAGCAATGGATCTTAGTTACAACCTGCTAAGATCATCAAAGACCACAGGCAGACTCTTCTTCAACTTTCTGCCTGAGGCTAAAATAGTACAACTCCGGTACCATTTGAAAATAACAAACTTTTGATTGAAGATAAACTACATTAATGCACCACATCTCTCTAGCTACTTCCATTGTCGAGAGCTGCAAGAGAATGACTGGGGGTGGGCAGTTAGGGGAGGAGCTATATAGACAGCTCTGCTGTGGGTGATCCTCTTGCAGCTTCCTGTTGGGAAGGAGAATATCCCACAAGTAATGGATGATCCGTGGACTGGATACACCTTACAAGAGAAAACAATCACAGTAATTGTTCCACTAGTTCATTCAAGCATTGGTACTGGTAACAGTTAGCAACCTTTCATGTTCATTGGTACCATCAATATGAAGCCTACTTATATAATCACAGTACTTTCTTAAAGTGCCATAAAACATGTTGAGATCTGCACATATCCTAAAAGGGCTAATTAAGTAAAAATAGTTTTAAATTTTTTTTAAAAATTGCTGCCAAGTATTTTAAAATAATTTTCAAAAATAAGCAAAATTAGTTACATAGCAATGCTGTCTGGAGTACTCTGATCCACCCCCCCCCCCCCTATCAGTGTTTAGCATTAGAAACACAGGCATTGTATTTCAACTGAGTTCACAGCAGCTTATTTGCTTCTAGGCATGCTCCAGCAGATAATGAGTGTTAAAGTATTACATTCTACCAAGTCAAAGGTGGATATAGATACAGCCATAGAAGGAATTTTTATGGGCGAGTTAGAGCTGTACAATTTGGAAACAATTTGGAAACTTAAAAGAAAGGGTTAATGGTGAGGCACTGCAGTATATATTTGCAGGTAAAGTTATTAAAGTACATATTATTATATTTTGTCTCTATCCCAACTTGTTTTATGTCCCTTTAAGGTATAGTGGTGGTTTTAGGAACTCCAATAGTTGCTGTAGCATCCTCAATTCTAAAAGGAATCTTAATAGCCATAAACATGCAAGGAAAATCCTTTTTTACATGTCCTCTACTCAGCAGGTCAAGAAGCCAGATAAATATGTGCAAAAGGAGGTATACATTAGAAAAGCATAAGCAGCAGAGCCTTGTCACACGAGCTGCACATTATTTTAAAAATGGTGGCTTATTGGCATCAACAGAGTCACTCAAGTGGGTATTTATGCTTAGAAATAAGAAACTAAATTCTAGAGTGGGATAGTTAATCATTCCCCCTTTCTAGACACTCATGTAAGTAGCAGATAATGATGACCCAACCCACCCTCACAAGTTTCAATATCCAGCCTTGATAAGCAGGTAAGTGGCAAATGTTGTTATCTGCCCCAACTTATGATATTTCCCCATCCTTTATAATTGTCTTAAACATATATTTCCCCTGCACACCCCTTCAGTCATCTTAAACATATTTCCCTTGTATGCCTCTTAAATCATTTTAAAATATATTACTTCTCCTTGTAACTCTTTAATCATCTAAAACATGTGGCCGGACTGTTAGACGATGGACATTTTGCAGACAGACATTTGGCAGACCGACACTTGGCCGATGGATAATAGTCTGACACAAAAGTGGCTGTCAGATAACAGTCCAGCCACGAGATAGATAGATAGATAGAATTGATAGATATATAGATAGATATATTAGATAGATAAATAGATGCAATAGATCGATAGATAGATAGATAGCTAGATTCAGTAGATAGATATATAAATAGATAGATTCGATAGATAGATAGATAATTTCACAGACAGAGAATTACAAGACGTGTGGGCTGGGACCCATGGTTAGGTTCCCAGAGGTGGTTGCGGCGCCCGAGGCTCTGATTAGAACAGAGCACTCCAGAGCGTATCTGCCCTTGGCCAAACTCGGAACATGCTTCAGCATTCTGTCCATCGGCCAAATGTCCATCGGCCAAATGTCCGTCGGCATTTTGTCGGAGCACCACTAAAACATATATCACTCTCAGTAAGTGCCACTGTCACTGCCTATTCATAAAGGGGTGGAATATTTCTAAAATGTAACTTTAAATGAATGACTACGGATATACTAAATGCATTTTTATTAATTTATTTATGAGAGTTTTTCTCCTTTCCGAATACATACAGCATTATTCTCTCATTGCCTAAACTATTAGAAATATTGCCATTTAACAGGAATGTAGCTTCATTCACTAAAACATTCTGATTTAAAAACCTTTATTTGAAGAGAATAATTAAAGGGACACTGTAGAATAAATTGTGTTTGCTCTTAAACGGATGTTAAAGGGCAAGTCAACCTAAAAATTAATATTACTTATTTAGATAATGTATTTAACGATATTTACAGCAAACTGTAGCCCAGTTATGCTCTTAATATAATTTGCAAGTAAAACCACTTACAAGTTCTTCCCCGGCTGTTTTGAAATGTCCGCCTAACCACTGAGTGTTCCTATCGATCCTGCGTGTTCCCGCTTCTTGCGCATGCGCAATGCGCCAATTTAGTAAAGGAGGGCATGCATTTGAAGGAACAAAAAAAAAACGCTCATTAGCATAGCTGTGGTTATATGCGGCAGTGTGCGTTCCCTTTAGCGGTCCCTCAGTCATGGATTTATACTGCTGAATGCTGACACTAACATATGGAACAGTCAGCACCCGGTGTGTCAGTACCTGGGGCCGCCTCTCCTTGCTGCTCCTAGATACTTTGGTAGGAAAAGGATTAGGGTCATGTTTATTTGAAAAGTTCTATTGCAAACGCCCGGAGTGTATTTACAGACCACAGACCTATTTTATTATTATTATCGGTTATTTATAGAGCGCCAACAGATTCCGCAGCACTAAGCTCTTCCTGGACTTACAGCGTTGTCAGACAGAGGGCTGTCTAATTTAGTTCTGCCTCTCATACAGCAGCTGCCTGGTGTTGATCAGTACTATACTGTGCTACAGGAGTGTGTTACAGACTGCTAAATCATGTGTATGTGACAACTAAAATCAAGGGTATAGAATACACTGCAACCATCACTGGCAGGCAATGAGTTACAGTAGTGTGTAGATTGTGTGTGTGACTGACTTAAACATGTACCACATAGTACTGATCACTGCCAGGCGGCTGCTGTATGAGAGGCTTTTGGACTAAATAACCTGTATCAATAAAGGTATTAACTCTTTGGCTACCAAAAAATGCCAGTATCTGGTGACCAGTTAACAGTGATTGGGTCAGGCCCTGATCCACAGAGCAGAACTAAATTAGGCAGCCCTCTGTCTGACATTGGGAAGTGTAACGCTGTCAGTCCAGGAAGAGTGACACCAATAGGTCCGTGGTCTGTAAATACACTCCGGGCGTTTGCAATAGAACTTTTCAAATAAACATGACCTTAATACTTTTCCTACCAAAGTATCTAGGAGCAGCAAGGAGAGGCGGTGTTCTAGTAAGAGGGCGAACTTTGGAAAACAGCGAACCATGTCACTTCTTTTGATGTTACATCAGCTGTTTCACAAATTTTGGCCGTAATGCGCATGCGTGCCAGCATCATCACATACCTGGCCGCATACGTCACTGCTACAATATTTAGTGCTGTGAAATTCCGGGACCCTTTCTAGAACGCATGCGTGGGATTTTGTATCAGAAATGGTGCGCTCATGGAAAGATGTTTCTTCGGCTCCTCTGAAACATTCGGAACTCCGCCCCCCACTGCAACTACTCCCATTACTACTAATACTCTCTCATGCACGAGCACGGAGACTCAGCTTTAGAGTATTAGTAGTAATGGGAGTAGTTGCAGTGGGGGGCGGAGTTCCAAATGTTGCAGAGGAGCCGAAGAAACATCTTTCCATGAGCGCACGATTTCTGATACAAAATCACACGCATGCGCACTAGAAAGGGTCCTGGACTTTCACAGCACTAAATATTGTATCAGTGACGTATGCGGCCAGGTATGTGATGACGCTGGCATGCATGCGCATTACGGCCAAAATTTGTGAAGCAGCTGATGTAACGTCAAAAGAAGAGACATGGTTCGCTGTTTTCCAAAGTTCGCCCTCTTACCAGAACAGCGGCCCCTGGTACTGACACACCAGGTGCTGACTCTTCCATATGTTAGTGTCAGCATTCAGCAGTATAAATCCATGACTGAGGGACCGCTAAAGGGAACGCACACTGACGCATATAACCACAGCTATGCTAATGAGCGTTTTTTTTTTTTTTTGTTCCTTTAAATGCATGCCCCCCTTGACTAAACCGGTGCATTGCGCAGGATCAACTAGGAACACTCAGTGGAAGCTGGAGGGTGACTAGGGTAAGGAGGGGTTAGGCGGCAATTCCAAACGGCCGGGGAAAAGAACTTGTAAGTGGTTTTACTTGCAAATTATATTTAGAGCATAACTGGGCTACAGTTTGCTGTAAATATCATTAAATACATTATCTAAATAAGTAATATACATTTTTAGGTTTACTTGCCCTTTAAATTCTGTTTCATTATTGTAATAAAAAAGCACTAAGCAGTGGGTTATACTTAATATAAATCATTGCAATATTTATTATTCATCATTTTTAAAGGATTTTGCCTTTTATTTTTTATTTTTAACTTCATTTGTGCAGGGTCTGTTACTTTCCGTCACAGCTCTACAAGTAGACTGGGGCCTCTGCAGGAAGGAATTTATAGCTTGATATCATAAAACTTCTAAAGTAACTTAAGCTGGTTTAATATTCAGATAATGCTAGAGAGACATTAAGGGGTCAAATTATCAAGGGCCGAATGGCCCCTGATTCCCCTATTTCCAGAAACAGCAGTTAAGAAGCAGCGGTCTCGAGACCGCTGCTCCTTAACTGGTCCGCCGCCAGTCGGCATTCAGCGATGTCTGGCAGACATGATATGCTACAGCGTATCATGTCCGCCACACATTGATAATTCGGCCCCTAAGTCTGTTTTGCTCATGCTCAGAAGAGGCAGAATGCAACTTAATTTCCAAAAACATATGCTCCCTTATCTAGCTGCAAGCAACGCTACAAGTGCTCATTTTGCAAGAAAACAATTAAGTTGCTGTTTTTTATCCAATTTGATTCATTTTATGTTTACTTTGATTTAACATATGTGCTTTTACTATAGCAGCACAGTTTAATATCCCTTTAATATGTTCAAAATTACTTATTATTCCTACTGTAGAGTATTAAATGTATGGGAAAATGTTCCTTCATGTTTATTTCTGAACTTGAGCAGCTGTTTTTTCTCATTAAAACTGTCTCCTAAGACATGCCCATAATATTAGGCTGAGTCTGCAAGTATTTATGTTAGGTATTGAAATGATAACTATGGCTGGCAGGATTGAATACACACACACAGCTATTTTACATACAAAATCTGACTTTCCGTCATACCCTCAACTGGGAGATTTTTCAGGTGCTATTGTCTGCTATGTACATAACTTATCTACATTTTCAGTGTAGGTGCAAATAAAACAGGTAAAAGTAACTATTTCAAATAACAAATAAAGGTAAAGTATCAGCTTGCAAATAATTACATGCAGCAAGTAAAATAGAACATTGTGAACAAATTAAAGGGGATCAAATTTTAGAATACAGTGTCCCTTTAACTGTTTAAAGGCAAATTAGTAGGATGTACTTGAGATCAGTTTGGAAATAGAAAACAACTGATCAGCTCTAAATAGCAAGGTAGTTATTTTGTCTAATAATTCATTGTGTGTGTATAAGTAGAGATATTTGCCATAAAGAAAGATAACATACAGACACAGAAACATAGGTAACAGTCAGGGTCATCTCTGCATGCAGCCCATTATTCTCATTCACACAGATTTTTTAGAGCAATCAGCTTTTATGAAAATATTGATCAGGATGATAGAGATCTTTCTCAAGGCTTTTACTTCTTGCTCGTTATCACTAGCAGCACTGCAACCATAAAATCCATTCCAAGAAAAAACTGACCAGCAGATGGTGCTATAACACTGTTACTGATCTGTTTTAAAGGAATATGAAACCCAATATTTTTCTTTCATGATACAGATACAGCATGCAATTTTAAACAACCTTTTACTGTAATTCTATTATCAATCCTATGGCACTATATATATATGGCAGCAGGTTTGCACAAATGTTATCCAAGAACACTAGATGGCAGCAGTATTCCCTGTCATACAATGCTCCAGGCACGTACCAAGGTATCTATTCTACAAAGAATATACATAACTACTTTTTAAATAGATACAGTATTGTTGTTGCACATGACAGATTCTAATCAGTGCTAGAAGAGGCTTTAAGACCCATATAGGGCTAGAATATGAGTGGAGCGCTATTTATTGTTCCCGCTTGCACGTTAACTCTGCTAGAAGTTAGCTTTTTGTGTGTGTTGGGTAGCGCGCTTATTACAAGTGGAAAGTAAAAAGTTTTTGCGCAAACGCTAACACAGCAAACACAAAAAGCCGAACTTGGAATATTGCAACCACATTAACGTATTCCCCCATAGACTTCAACTGAGTACGGAAAGTGGAAACTAACAAGTCGTGCAAACCTGATCACGTTTTCTCAAGTGCGCTAATCCGATATGAAATATTAATATTTCACATTCCAATGTTCTTCACATAGCAGAATATATACTATGTATTCTTAAACACATATTTCTATATAAATATGATTGTTTTGTAATATATATATATATATATATATATATATATATATATATATATATATATAAAATGATTGATAGGTATAGATATATACAGATATAGATAGGAATATTTATTTAATAATACTTCCCCTATGTGAAGAACATTTGAAGATGAAATATTTACATTAGATACACAGTTAAACATTTTATTAAATATGACAATTGCATAAATATGATTTTTCAAGTTTTCAGTTACTTGACTGCAAAGGGCTCCAATGCACTTATATATGTCTGTATATGTATACATATGTGTTTATACGTGTATATGTCTTTAAATACATATACACACATATAAATTAGTCATGTATTTGTACAGTATGTATCTCTATGTTAAAGCCCTTTGCAGTACTTTTTTTTCTAACATCTGAGATCTCATATCTTTGAGTCCTTCTAACTTTTTTATTCAATTTGTTTTTTAAAATATTTTTTTTAGATAGCGTTATTGTGAGCGTAACTGTACTTTTAACTATAATGTTGACGTGTTTTGTGATACTTTTTAATCAAGCCTAGCAATTAACAAGAGCTCTGAAGTCGAGCTATCCCGATGCGCATGAAATTAAATTGCGCTCAAGCGAATGTGTTTACTTTCAACCTGTAATACGTGCGCGATTACTGACGCACAACAAGAGCGGCAATAAACCCCTTATGGCTCGCCGAAACTGTTAGTGTGTCACTCATAATCTAGCCTTTAATAATTAGTGGGCAGACAAGGTTCCCATTCAGGGAACTAGTCTGTCCATGCCTACAGTTATTACACAAGAATTTCCTTATACAGCCCCTCCCCCTGCTCTTGGGAAACCATTTGCACAAGAGCAAGGCTTTTCAATCATTCCAGATGGATCCTTAAGGTGGCGGAGAGAGGTTAGTAAAAGGCTTCTTAATTTGCACTTGAAGGCTTAATCTTTCAATTAACTGTTTATCAAATCCAAGTGTATATTAGTGAAGATCATCGATCATCAATGTGCATCTTTAGAACCATTGCTATTATTGTAATACATGATATATAGTGCAGAATGCTGATGTTAAAACCATCTTAAAAGTTACACATTTATACAAGCGTTTGTAAAGCAGCATAATCCAAGCTCCATAGAGTTTTCAGTCTGGCTTGTGTTAGTGATTCTATAAGCCTTGGTTACACTCAAAGACCACTAAATAAGTCAGTCATATGGATATGACAATGTATAATGTACAGAAAGATACAGTTTTTAAGCCATGCTTATTCTACACAAATGTACTGTAATAAAAGCCATCTATAATAGATTCACATTACATTAGATACTTGGCAGTCAGTGGTCATTTACCTGGTTGTGTTACTGTAGTTATCTTGTCTAAAAAATATTTGAATTCATTCCTGTAACAAAAATGTATATTAGTTGTGTATTTTCATTTTAATCAACATCTCACATTTTTTGGGGGGTGGGGGTTGGGGGTGGAATGAGAATCTATACCTGCAAATCAATGTTCATTTTATTCCAATTTGTTAGAAGGGTTTGAACAGGTTTTTGAGGCATTATAAGTTACTCTAAAAATTGTAGCACATTAAATAAGTACAACCAAACGCACAGGTAACGTTGCAAATTCAAATTACATTCATATTGATTTAAACCAATATTTGCATTCATTGTCAATCTGTTCAAAATCATTTTAAGAAATTTTGTAAAAAAAAATATAGAAATAAAACAATTTAACATAAAACTAGCTGGAACATAATTGCTCTTTTGGCAGAAACCAAAATAAAATATCTCAAACCAAATATTTTATCTTTAATTTTTAAATATTATCTGTAATATCAGTAAACCCAGTTAGATAATTAAACTACTGAAGGGCTGGTATGAAACTGAGACTGTTCACTAACCTCAGTGATAGAGTTGCCAGATGTCCTCCATAAAAATACCAGATGACATATAGGTAGGCTGACCATATTGCCGCTTTAAAAAGGGACACATATGAAAAATACATATGTCAGGGCTGTTTTCAGGGCTGTTTAAATAAATGGTTTTTGTATAAGAACCCTCACATATGTATTTTTCATATGTGTTCCTTCTTAAAGCGGCAATATGGTCAGCCTACATATAGGTGTCTGGGCACTGGTGACAAGTGGGGTCACACAATTTCCTTCTGAAAGCTCATGCTTAGGCCCCACCCTTGATCCAGCCATGTATATTTTTCGCATCTGAGCAGTCATTTAATCCCCTTGAATGCCAGTAACACACATATGTAGTAGATATTTTACACGCACACACATCCTGACTGCCAGGAGCACACACACAGCAATGATGTAACACCTCATGACTGCCTGTGATGCATATAATAAAACATTCTCAGTGTTACTTCTTTTTGTGCCATATTTGTAATGCACAGATGCATATATGAGGCCTTTACATTTAGCTGACACTTATGGGACTTTAAAAATTCTGGCCATTTAAAGGGACAGTCTATATCCAATACTTATTCTTTATTACTTATGGCTACATACCAAAAAATCATCTTGCAATAGGCCCCACATCTATAAGCTTGTGAGTACATGAAACGTTTAAATAATCATTATTAGCACCTGAAAATGGCCACCAAGCTCCGCCCACAGCTTTCTTCTTGTCTAGTTGCTGTTTTCTTTTATGACAGTTTAGCAGTGCACGTTTTATATTTATTAGTTAGCTATTTAATGTTGCACATGCACAAATCAGCTTGTTCAAGTAGGAAAACTTGTTGATCATGATTGGAGAAACTCAACATACCAAAATCTACACTCAATAGGTGGGCAGAGCTTGGTAACCATTTTTGGCTCCTAAAAAACTCTGTATATTTAAATGTTTAATGCACTTCTACAAGCTTTTAGATGTGGGACCAGTTGTGGGATGCTTCTCTGGTATGTAACAATAGTAATCAAATTTATGTATTGGGTCCCTTTAAGTGTCCTTTTTGTTTTTTATCAATTTTACTAAACAACCTGCTAAAATACTGGACTGTCCAGTTAAATACTGCACACCTGGCAACCCTACTCAGTGAGGTTTTTTTTATAATCTTTCCCACTTAAAGTGACATTAACACTAGATAAATGCTAGGTAGAATTAAAGGGACATGAAACCCAAAAATGTTCTTTTATGATTCATATAAAGCATACAGTTTTAAACAACTTTCTAATTTACTTTTATTATCTAATTTTCTTCGTTCTCTTTGTATTCTTTTTTGGAAAGGATATCTAGATATGCTCTGGAGCTGGGAGCTAGCTGCTGATTGGTGGCAGCAAATATATATCTCTTGTCATTTGTTTACTGACGTGTTTAGCTAACTCCCAGTAGTAAAATGGAAAATTGTTTAAAATTGTATGTTCTATCTGAATCATGAATGAAAAAATTTGGGATTTGTTTTAAGTATTCATAGTAAACATTATCCTATGACTACGGAATTTTGTGGCACTATACCAAGAAATTATTATAACAAATAATAACAATAATATGCAGATGTATTGCTTATTATATTAAATGTGTAAATATTGAAAAAATAACCATAAAGTTTTATTTCCCATAAAGTAACAGGTGCTGTCATATTGTAACTTAGATTTCCTACTCTGCTGAGGACAGTTGGGGACAGTTATAAATGGGTCACTAGATTGTGCAACTAATGACCTCATATAAAATAAATAATGAAAGTATATTGCAAAGACTTTTTACTACATATAATGAACCACTTTGGGCCAGATTACAAATGTAGTGATCATTTTTTTCCGCTCATTAAGACATTAAAAGTGAATAAAAATGATATTGCATGTTTAAACGTATTTGACTAGAAAGGGCTCAAAAGTGTTACATTATGGGAAATAAAACTTTACGGTTATTTTTTTGAATATTTACACATTTAATATAATAAACAATACATCTGCATGCTATTGTTATTATTTGTTATAATCATTTATTGGTATAGTGCTACAAAATTCTGTAGTCATAGTGATAATGTTTGCTTTGAATACTAGGGAATACATATTTACACATATAAACATATAAATACACGTATTCACATATATACACATATATACACGCATACACATATTCACATATATACACATATATACACAAATACACGTATTCACATATATACACATATATACACGCATACACATATTCACATATATACACATATATACACAAATACACGTATTCACATATATACACATATATACACATATATACACAAATACACGTATTCACATATATACACATATATAGACATATATACACAAATTCACATATATACACATATATACACACATACACATATTCACATATATACACATATATATACACACATACACTTATTCACATACAGTATATACACACATACACATATTCACATATATACACACATACACATATTCACATATATACACACATATACACATATTCACATATATACACATATATACACAAATACACATATTCACATATATACACACATACACATATTCACTTACAGTATATACACACATACACATATTCACATATATACACACATACACATATTCACATATATACACACATACACATATTCACATATATACATATTCACATATTTACACATATTCACATATATACACATATATACATATTTACATATATACACATATATACACATATTCACATATATACACATATATACATATTCACATATATGCACATATATACACATATTCACATATATACACACATACACATATTCACATATATACATGTGATGAGAGCAGGATGTGATATCACTAGTATGTGGGCGGGGCTTAGGTCCGGTGTCTGTGTCGCAGTTAGTTTAGTACAATCAACCTGACTAGATGTGTATTGTTATGCTCTGCAATAAAATAGAGTTGTACCATCATTGCTGTGTCCTGCATATGTCCTGCATCTCATGACATGGTGTCAGAAGTTCTGGACTGCGCTTCTGTTCCTGATCGATTGCAATGTCAAAGTTTACCCCACCTGAGCCTTTTGACTTTTCTCAGCCTGCAGCTTGGCCCACATGGCGTCAGCGGTTTCAGCGCTTCAGCATTGCATCCAAACTGAACAAGGAGAGTGGTGAAGTACAAGTTAATTCTCTTTTATACTCCATGGGGAAAGATGTAGAGCCAGTGTTCAATGCTTTTACTTTCCAAGAAGGGGAAGAAGTTAACTTGGATATAGTTATGGATAAACTCAGTGCCCACTTTGTGCCCAAAAGAAATGTGATTCATGAGAGAGCTTGTTTTCACAAACGTAATCAGCGTGTGGGAGAATCTGTGGAGTCATTTGTGCGCAGCCTGTATGAATTAGCTGAATTCTGTGAGTTTGGTGTTGCTAAAGAAGAGCAAATCAGAGACAGAATAGTTATTGGAATTGCAGATGCTGAAGTCTCCCTGAAGCTGCAGTTAGAGCCTGATTTAACGTTAGACGGGGCTATTAGGATGGCCCGCCAGAGTGAACTGGTGAAAAAGCAAAGTGCTGATCTGAGGTCTGAGAGTATTGTGGATGAAGTGCAACAGTCTAGGAAAATTACTAGTGAAAGGCACAGTGTGAGCGGTAGATCTAAAGTACTGGAAAGGCCTAGAAGTGGATGGGCGCAACATGGCCGATGCACACGGTGCTACCGGGCTCATGATCAGAGTGCTATATGCCCGGCCAGAGATAAAAGATGCAGAAAATGTAACAGAATAGGCCATTTTGAAGTGGTGTGTAAAACTGAATACATTAAGGAGATGCAGGTGGACAGTGACCAGGAGGGTCAGGAAGTGTCTTTTGTGGGGTCTGTTGTGGAACGGACAAGCTCAGAGGAAGATTGGAAAGTTACTTTTACTGTAATGGGAGCCAAAGTTGATTTTAAGATTGACACAGGAGCAGATATCACTGTAATGTCTTTTGCTGAATTTATGAAACTGCCTCGACAGCCCCAGCTGGCGAAAGTTACTACAAATGTCCATAGTCCTGGTGGCCGCATTGATTGTGTGGGGAAATTTCTTGCCAGCTGTGAGTACAAACAGAGGAAGTTCACCATGTGGGTGCATGTGATCCGAGGTCAGTGTGTTAACAGTTTATTGAGCAGAAAAGCAGCCTGTGACTTGGGCCTCGTGGCCAGAGTGAATGAGATCTCTGAAGATATGTTTGGCGAGTTGGGCCTACTGAACTGCAAACCTGTCCGTATAGCACTTAAAAATGACGCAGTCCCATACAGTATTTCTACTCCTCGTAGAATTCCGTTCCCGCTCATGCCTCAAGTGGAGAAAGAGCTCATGCGCATGAAGTCTATGGGGGTTATTGAAGAGGTTGTTGAAGCAACTGATTGGTGTGCCCCCATTGTTCCAGTTGCAAAGAAAAACGGAAAGGTGCGCATCTGTGTGGACCTGAAAAGGTTGAATGAGGCAGTGAAGAGGGAGAGATTTGTGCTGCCGACATTGGAAGATATAGCCCCGAAGTTGGCTGGGGCAAAGTTCTTTTCCACATTAGACGCTTCTAGCGGCTTTTGGCAGATCCCCCTGGATCCAAAGTGCCGCAAACTGACTACCTTTATCCCACCGGTAGGTCGGTTCTGCTTCTGCAGACTCCCCTTTGGGATATCCTCCGCTCCTGAAATCTTTCAAAGGGAAATGAGTTCTCTCCTGAGTGGCCACGTGGGCACAGCGGTCGTCATGGACGACATTCTAATGTATGGGTCTACAGTGGAGGAGCATGATCAGCGTTTGAGTTGTGTGCTGCAGGCTATCAAAGAGTCTGGGCTGAAGCTGAATAAAGAAAAATGTAATTTTAGGAAAACTGAATTATGCTACTTTGGGCATATCATCAACGGGGATGGCATCAAGCCGGACCCCGAGAAAATTCGGGCTATTGAACAGATGAAAAGCCCTTCTGATGTACATGAGCTGAGACAGATATTGGGCCTTGTAAATTACGTGGGCAAGTTTCTTCCAGATTTATCTACAGTTTTACACCCTATCACAGAGTTGCTTAAGAAAGATGTTGCCTGGGTCTGGGGACCCTCACAGGAAAAAGCGTTCCTGCATGCCAAGTCACTGCTGGGGTCTGTCCCAGTGCTGGGGTTCTAAGACCCTTCAAAAAAGACTGTGGTTAGTGCTGATGCAAGCAGTTATGGGTTGGGGGCTGCAACAAACTACAGCCCATCGCCTACTGTTCCCGCACACTGACGGCTGCAGAGTCAAAATACGCTCAAATTGAGAAAGAGTGCCTGGCTGCAGTTTGGGCCTGTGAGCGCTTTCAACGTTATCTAGTGGGTTTGGAGAAATTTAGTCTGGAAACTGACCACAAACCGCTAGTCCCTCTAATCAATTCTTATGACATTGACAAAACACCCTTGAGATGCCAGAGACTTTTAATGAGACGGCTCAGGTTCAATGTTCAGGCAGTGCATGTGCCGGGGAAACAACTGGTTGTGGCAGATACACTATCCAGGCTCCCGCTGGCTGCTGCTGAAGAATCCTCCACGGAATCGGATGTGAAAGTGTATGTTGATTCAGTTCTGGCCTCTAAGTCCATTTCTTCAAGGAAACTGGAAGAGATAAAGAAAGAGACATATTTGGACACAGATCTGCAAGAAGTTATAAGGTACATAAAAGATGGCTGGCCCGAGAGCCGGGCAGCCTGGATGTCTTTAAATGCTTACCAGCCAGAGAGGTCGCAGCTCACGGAGCTGAAGGGGTTGGTGCTGTTCCAAGACCGCATTGTAATTCCTGTCAGCATGAGGAAGGAGATGTTAAACAGGATTCATGATGGCCACCTAGGCATTACAAAGTGCAGAGAAAGGGCAGCTACAGCTGTGTGGTGGCCTGGGATCAGCTCCGACATTGCAAATCACGTGTCTAAATGTGCCTTTTGCCGGGAACGGCCTACTCAGAGAAGGGAGCCCTTAATGTCTACTCTGCTGCCTGCGGGGCCGTGGCAGAAAATAGCTGCTGATTTGTGTGAACTGCACGGGAAAAAGTTTCTTGTTGTGATCGACTACTATTTGGAAATTGCACCCCTGAATGATATCACAAGTCAGGCCGTTATCATTCGCCTGAAGAGCTTGTTCGCCCGCTGGGGCATTCCAATGGAGCTGGTGAGTGATAATGGTATGCAGTTCGCTTCTACAGAGTTCAGTGCTTTCTTCAGGGAATATGATTTTGTACATTCCACGTCAAGTCCACATTATCTGCAGGCCAACGGAATGGCTGAAAGGGCAGTTCAAACAACAAAATTCATTCTAAAGCAATCTGAGCCGTACCTAGCCCTCTTGTCATACAGGGCGACGCCCATTCAAGCCACCGGGTTTAGCCCGGCACAGCTGATGCTAGGACGCCAGATTCGCACCACTTTACCCTCAGTGGGTGTCTTCAAGCCGCCTGGCCCTGTTCCTCGGGACGAAGTCCATAGGAGGGATGAAGAGGCCAAAAAGGGTTATCGTTTCTTCTACGACAGGAGACATTCTGTCAGGCCTTTACAGGAACTGAAAGCGGGCCAAAGTGTCAGAATTAAACTGGATGATGAGAAGAAATGGAAGACGCCTGCTACGGTAGTGGGCCGCTCTCCAGAACCAAGGTCTTACACAGTCCTTACAGAGGGAGGGACGGTTACACGCCGTAACTGAAGACATCTTTTGCCTGTACCTGAGAGTCTGGAACCGGATACCTCAGTACCACCACCGGTGGGATCCCCTGTTCTAAGAGAGGTGCCTTCCCCTCAGCGGGATCACAGCGGGGATATATCTTTGCCTCCAGCAGATTCTTGTTCACCATCTTTTGTATCAGAGGACAGTTCATGCAAAGTTACATCAAGCGGAAGAGTGGTGAAAATTCTGGCCTGATACAGGGACTGACTTTAGCTAGAACAGTGACCGGAAGTATGGGCAGAATAATCCCATGGTCACTGTGGACTAGGGTAGTCTACCCCGATGTCCAAGTCAGGATGTAATTTATTTGTTCATGTTTTCTAATCTATCTGTTTTTATAATGTTCAAAAACAAAAATGTTGTTGTATACCCTGTTGGTGTACCTTGTTATTTATTATATGCAAATGTATGCTTTGCCTTTGAAAAAGGGGAAGATGTGATGAGAGCAGGATGTGATGTCACTAGTATGTGGGCGGGGCTTAGGTCTGGTGTCTGTGTCGCAGTTAGTTTAGTACAATCAACCTGACTAGATGTGTATTGTTATGCTCTGCAATAAAATAGAGTTGTACCATCATTTTGCTGTGTCCTGCATATGTCCTGCATCTCATGACAATACACATATTCACATATATACACACACATACACATATTTAAACATATACTGTACATATACATTGGAACCCTTTCCAGACAAGCACTTTGTTATATACCATATCCCTTTTAACCCTTTTAAAAACCTTTTATCAATATATAAATTATATTTTGTATTACAAAGTGTATATATGGATTTAATACTTTTTTTTAATATGTTTTTGATGTGTTTTGTGAACATTTTTTTTAACCCTTACACTTTACTTCAGGGGGCCGATTAAACAATGGCCGAATGGCCCCTGATCCCCCTGTTTCTGCGCGAGCTTTCAGGAGCACTGATAAATGAATGCATTTGCTAAATGAAGGTTAAACACTAGACATGTGCGATTCGATTCGGTCCGAATCGAAATTCGGCCGAATTTGTCGAATTCGGAGATTCGGATCAATTCGAATTTCCGAATTGCGGTAGTGCCGAATCTACCGAATAAATCTGAATCGATTCGAATAAATCCGAATCGATTCGAATTTATTCGGTAGATTCGGATGGCCGTGTATTACACTAGTTTTTTAAAGTATATTAGGTTTTATCACTCTGCTATGGGTTAAACCTAATATACAGTACATAAACTAGTGTAATACACAGCACATCCCACCTAACACTTACCGAAATTCCCGAATTTCCGAATCGAACCGAACCGAATCGAACTGAATCCAGATTAATTTTTTCGAATCCGAAAGAATCTGAATGAATCCAAAACAAATTCATTCGATTTTTTCCAAATTCGAATCGATCCGAACCGAAATTCAAATCAATCCGAATCGAACCGAAACAAATTTTTTTAAGCTGCACAAGTCTATTAAACACATCTTGCATTTATGTAAAATTGGGATTTTTCCCAAACTCCCCAGTAAAGACAAAAAGCTATTTTAGTAACCTAGGCTTCCAATTGACTAAAGCATCTATGTGATTATGGAGAGCAGTGGGCACACTCATTTATAGTTGGCTCTAATTGCCTACACTTAAAGGAGAAAATTTCAAGATACATTCTATGCTGTTAAAGTAGTTTGGTTATTCATTAAAATAAATTAGTAATTGTAAATGCTTTTAAAACATACATTTTGTAGGTAGTCCTTTTGCACTTAATTAAAAATGAAATAAATTGAATGCACCTCCCTTTAATTATAGATGCCGCCATTTTGGAACTTAGGTTACACTGCAGTAATCGCATGTGCAAACACATCAGAACTGGAGTGCAGTAGATTTCAACATGGCTACACCCATGACTAGAGGGAAGTGGAAATAACCTCAATATTATGGTTATAAAAATGTATTTGGTGTTTAATATGCTTTTAATTGTTGATATATACTGTGCATACATAAATATTTAATGTCCCTTTGAGAATCCTAGTGAATAATTTGGACAGATATTGGGTTATCTGTACATCAAAAAATAAACACAAAATAATAAAGTCTATATCCCTACTGAATTATTTCTATAATAACAGCAATTTGCTGTTCTAATATAACTTCTGACCTCATCACTAGCAAATCTATGTAAATCTTTAACAAAGGCAGCACCTAGGGAAAGCATGGTCTTACTACAAGAGTTTATTTTTAAATAGATATTACTCTCACGCTCTGTATCAGAATGTTTTGTATGAAATCTGCTGAACTTTAATATTGTGGACTGCTGACTATAGTTGGATTTTTACTGCATTGGATACTTGCAAGTTGTAATTAACACTATTTTCTGCATATATGTCTTTTGAAATAGTGTTATTAAGTATATGTTATTTCACACAAGTTTACTTCTAGTGCAGTTCATAAATCCAGTTGCTCCAAAAAGTAAATTTGTGAATTTGAATGGAAACAACTATAAATACATTGACATGAATTTATATATATATATATATATATATATATATATATATATATACACACAATCAAAAAGGTATTGGCGCACATCCATTTTCAAAAGCACAACATATTTTTTAAGCTGCTGCAAAAAATTGCCTGCAAACAACATCAAGGGACAACTATTCTTCTTAAATAAAATTGGGATCTTAGTCACACAATATGGCCATATTTTGCTTAGCTAGTCACCACTTACAAGGTGCCCCAATATAGACTGGTCCTAACACTGCAGTCCTTTGCCTCAGAGGGCTGAATCATTCCTGCTTTTACTCTTCATAATAGAATGAGATTCCCTGGCTTAATATTCACAACTCTATTACACTGTTATGAGCACACCTGAGCTTGGGTGGGGTGCTTTAACCAATGGGAGATGGTCAGTCTCCCTTATTATGTTTTAATACAAATGCAAAATTTGGTTTAGCACACCTTACAAAAAGTATATATATATATATATATATATATATATATATATATATATATATATATATATATATATATATATATATATATATACAGCAAAGGTTTGGATTTTGGAATAGTTTGGTTCCAAATTCAACTTACCAATTTTTGCTTTTAGATATTACTGTGTGCTTGCTAGAGAGTGCCAGGTTTTCTGTGTGTTGTGTTGATAATTTTGTTTTGTCATTTTTCTTAAGGGCTTGTCACCCAGGCTGGTTGGGGGTTAACTGCCTGAGTTGCTGGAAACTGTACAACTGTCTGTAATTATGCAGGGCTGTGGGTTTTACAGTGACTTAGGATGTGTACCCAGTCCAGTCTGAGAGTGCAGTCCATTTCTGTGTTTTGCGTGTGCTTAGGGAAATTACAAAGGCCTGTGTCACCTTGGTTGTTTCTCAGTTTGTTTGTTTGAAAGTGTGCATTGTGTGGCTTCTGGTTAGGCTCCCAGGAAGGGAGAGACCTTGACATGGTATTGGGCATAATGTTTGGTCCCAAATGCAACCAACTCTCCCATTTTTGTTTTTAAATATTACTGTGTGCTTGCTAGAGAGTGCCAGATTTTGTCTGTGCTGTATATATATATATATATGTGTGTGTGTGTGTGTGTGTATATATATATATATATATATATATATATATATATATATATATATATATATATATATACATACACAGAGAGAAGTGCACTCACAGGAACGAACAACCAGCTCAATACAATTGTTAGCCTGTTCTATGGCGATTTACCACCTGGGTGCAACTTATTTTAGCCCAGTAATGCTTTTCACAGAGTAGAACTTTCCTGTAGTATATCAGTCTGATTCTGCCTATTACGGTCAGTCCTGCGCCGAAATACCAGCCAATTCCTCTCTGAACAAGGAACACAGCAACCCCAGATGATCGTTTCGGCCTTCATTGGGCCTCGTCAGTGAGGTGTAGCCATATTGCTCTAAGCACACTGAGCAAGGAGTCCACGCCTGGTTGCCCCTTTTTCCCATAGGGAGACTAAATACACACATACTTACATAAATACAGGGGTGGGAAAAATAATATACAGGACTAGTGAATGTTTGAGTATGAGTATATAGATTTCTAAAACTGAAGAGCATCTTTATCTTGATTGATGTCATGTAATATTTGCTAATAGCTTATGACATGTACTTACAGATGCTTTAGATAGATACTCACGGTAGATTCCATGGTAAGGTTCCATTCTTTCCAATTCCCATATTTCTACAAGCTGCAGCAATTAGTTTTATTGGCTTGGAGCCATTTTTTACTTCTGCATCACACATGTCCTCAACTGGAATAAAAACGTTTTTTGCAACAACAAAAAAATCATTAGCATAAAGTATAAAAAATTGTGAAACTCACTAAATACACTAAAATATATATTTTGGTTACCATAGTAAAAGTGTTGCAGAAAAAAAGTACAAGTATTAGTAAAAAAACACATATTTATCTCACATTTTAACATGGTAGAGGAATTTGATGAGTCACATCCCCTATATAGCATATGCTAAAATATGTGCCAGATATTCAGATACACAAATTGCTTCCTGCAACCCAAAATCATAATCGGCATAAAGATTTCACTACAGTTTTACTTTATCTTACTTTTTGCAATTGTGGCTATAATTTTAGTTTACATATATATATATATATATATATATATATATATATATATATATATATATATATATATATATATATATATATATATATATATATATATATATATATATATATATATATACGTATGCATGTATGTGTGTGTGTTGTTTGAAAAAGTTATCTAGTGAATAGAAAGCACAGTAAAAAACATAATTTATGTAAGAACTTACCTGATAAATTAATTTCTTTCATATTGGCAAGAGTCCATGAGCTAGTGACATATGGGACATACAATCCTACCAGGGGGGGCAAAGTCTCCCAAACCTCAAAATGCCTATAAATACACCCCTCACCGCACCCACAATTCAGTTTATCGAATAGCCAAGTAGTGGGGTTATAAAATAAGGGGTAAAAAAGCATACAAAAAAGAGGAACTGGAAATATAATTGTGCTTTTATACAAAAAATCATAACCACCAGAAAAAGGGTGGGTCTCATGGACTCTTGCCAATATGAAAGAAATCAATTTATCAGGTAAGTTATTACATAAATTATGTTTTATTTCATGTAATTGGTAAGAGTCCATGAGCTAGTGACGCATGGGATAGAAATACCCAAGATGTGGAAGTCCACAGAAGAGTCACTAGAAAGGGAGGGATAAAATAAAAACAGCCATTTTCCGCTGAAAAAATTAAATCTGCACAAAAAATAGGTTTTTCTCATAAATTGAAAGAAAAAAACTTAAAACATTAGCAGAAGAATCAAACTGAAACAGCTGCCTGAAGAACTTTTCTACCAAAGATTGCTTCAGAAGAAGCAAATACATAAAAATAGTAAAATTTAGTAAATGTATGCAAAGAAGACCAAGTTGCTGCTTTGCAAATCTGATCAACTGAAGCTTCATTCTTAAAAGCCCAAGAAGTGGAGACTGATCTAGTAGAATGAGCTGTGATCCTCTGAGGCGGGGACTTTCCCGCCTCCAAATAAGCCTTATGAATCAAAAGTTTTAACCAAGATGCCAAAGAAATGGCAGAAGCTTTCTGACCTTTCCTAGAACCAGAGAAGACAACAAATAGACTAGAAGTCTTCCTGAAATCTTTAGTAGCTTCAACATCATATTTCAAAGCTCTTACAACATCCAAAGAATGCAAAGATCTTTCGAGAGTATTCTTGGGATTAGGACACAACGAAGGAACAACAATTTCCCTACTAATGTTGTTAGAAAATCATAATCTTAGGAAGAAATTTAAACAAAGTCTGCAAAACAGACTTATCCTGAGGAAAAATCAGAAAAGGAGACTCACAAGAGAGTGTAGACAATTCAGAAACTCTGATAGCAGAAGAGATAGCCAAAAGAAACAATACTTTCCAAGAAAGTAGTTTAATATCCAAAGAATGCATAGGCTCAAAAGGAGGAGCCTGCAAAGCCTTCAAAACCAAATTAAGACTCCAAGGAGGAGATATTGATTTAACAACAGGCTTGATACAAACCAAAGCCTGAACAAAACAGTGAATATCAGGAAGCTTAGCAATCTTTCTATTAAATAAAAAAGAAAGAGCAGAGATTTGTCCCTTCAAAGTACTTGCAGACAAACCTTTATCCAAACCATTCTGAAGAAACTGTAAAATTCTAGGAATTCTAAAAGAATGCCAGGAGAATTTATGAGAAGAACACCATGAAATTTAGGTCTTCCAAACTTGATAATAAATCTTCCTTGAAACAGACTTATGAGCCTGTAGAATAGTATTAATCACTGAGTCAGAGAAACCTCTATGACTAAGCACTAAGCGTTCAATTTCCATACCATCAAAATTAACGATTTGAGATCCTGATGGAAAAACGGCCCTTGAGACAGAAGGTCTGGTGTTAGAGGAAGAGGCCAAGGCTGGCAACTGGACATCCAGACAAGATCTGCATACCAAAACCTGTGAGGCCATGCTGGTGCTATCAGAAACACATAAGATTGTTCAATGATGATCTTGGAGATTCCTTTTGGAAGAAGAACTAGAGGTGGAAATATATAAGCAGGCTGGAAAGACCAAGAAACTGCTAAAGCATCCACCATCTCCGCCTGAGGATCCCTGGACCTGATAAGTACCTGGGAAGTTTCTTGTTTAGATGAGAAGCCATCAGATCAATTTCTGGAAGACCCCACATCTGTACAATCTGACAAAATACATCTGGATGGAGAGACCACTTCCCCGGATGTAAGGTCTGACGGCTGAGCTAATCTGCTTCCCAATTGTCTACACCTGGGATATGCACCACAGAAATTAGACAAGAGCTGGATTCCGCCCAAGAAAGTATCCGAGATACTTCTTTCATAGCTAGGGGACTACGAGTCCCACCCTGATGATTGAAATATGCCACAGTTGTGATATTGTCCGTCTGAAAACAAATGAATGGTTCTCTCTTTAAGAGAGGCCAAACCTGAAGTGCCCTGAAAATAGCACGGAGTTCTAAAATATTGATTGGTAACCTCGCCTCTTGAGGTTTCCAAACCCCTTGTGCTGTCAGAGATCCCCAGACAGCTCCCCAACCTGAAATACTTGCATCTGTAGTTATCACAGTCCAGGTAAGACGAACAAAAGAGGCCCCCTGAATTAGACGATGATGGTTTAACCACCAAGTCAGAGAGAGTTGAACGTTGGGATTTAAGTATATCAATTGTGATATCCGAGTATAATCCCTGCACCATTGATTCAGCATACAAAGCTGTAGAGGTCTCATATGAAAATGAGCAAAGAGGATCACGTCCGATGCTGCAGTCATGAGACCTAAAACTTCCATGCACATAGCCACTGAAGAGAATGATTGAGACTAAAGGTTTCAACAAGCTGAAACTAATTTAATTCGTCTCTTGTCTGTTAAAGACAGAGTCATGGACACTGAATCTATCTGGAAACCTAAAAAGGTGGTCCTTGTCTGAGGAATCAAGAAACTCTTTGGTAAATTGATCCTCCAACCATGTCTTTGAAGACACAACACTAGTTGATTTGTGTGAGATTCGGCTAAATGTAAAGACTGAGCTAGTACCAAGATATCATCCAAATAAGGAAACACTGCAATACCCTGTTCTCTTATTACAGATAGAAGGGCACCGAGAACCTTCGAAAAGATTCTTGGAGCTTTTGCTAGGCCAAATGGAAGAGCGACATATTGGTAATGCTTGTCTAGAAAAGAGAATCTTAGAAACCAATAGTGATCTGGATGAATCGGAATGTGAAGATATGCATCCTGTAAGTCTATAATGGACATATAATGACCTTGCTGAACAAAAGGCAAAATAGTCCTCATAGTCACCATCTTGAAAGTTGGGACTCTAACAAAACGATTCAAAAACTTCAGATCCAGAACTGGCCTGAATGAATTTTCTTTCTTTGGGACAATGAATAGATTTGAATAAAACCCCAGGCCCTGTTCCTGAAATGGAACTGATATTTTTACCCCTGAAAGCTCTAGATCTGAAACACACTTCAGAAAAGCCTGAGCCTTCACTGGATTTACTGGAATGTGAGAGAGAAAGAATCTTCTCACAGGAGGTTTTACTCTGAATCCTATTCGATACCCTTGAGAGACAATACTCTGAATCCACTGATTTTGAACAGAATCTGCCCAAATGTCTTGGAATAATTTAAATCTGCCCCCCCACCAGCTGAACTGGAACGAGGACAACACCTTCATGCAGACGTGGGTGCTGACTTTGGTTTCTTAAAAGGCTTGGATTTATTCCAACTTGAAGAAGGTTTCCAATTGGAACCAGAGTCTTTAGGGGAAGGATTGGTTTTCTGTTCCTTATTCTGTTGAAAAGAACGAAAACGATTAGAAGCTTTAGATTTACCCTTGGATCTTTTATCCTGAGGCAAAAAAAATCCCTTCCCCCTAGTGATAGTTGAAATAATTGAATCCAACTGAGAACCAAATAAATTGTTACAACAAAAATTAATTATAAAAAGAACAGTGCTCCAATAAAAAAAATGCTAGTCACAGTAATGAACAATATGACTAGTGAAATATTGGTTTGCAAGAATGCTAATCATACATCCTGCATAAGTTGCTAAAAACAGTAATGAACAGTATGACTAATGAAATGTTGATTTGCAAGAATACTAATCATACATCCTGTATAGGGACAAAATTGTAGTAAATGTTAGTGAAAAAACAAACAAATGTCCCGACAAAGTTTTCCGATTAAAGTCACTTAGCTGGTACTGAGATGATTATGTTCCCCAGTGTAACCAATTATAACTCAGAAATTTCTATTTTCAACTCGCATCAAATGGTGGCTGTCAGCTTCTTCAGAACTTTTGTTGGTATCCCAAAAGAAAAGAATCTGCAGATATATAAAATAAAGAAGAAGGCGCCACCATAGTGCCCAATCAGTAGAACAAACAGGCCCCCAAAGTGCAGGTTAGGCTGGTACTTACAAGCTCCCAGGCACTTGAGAAGTGTCACAAACGCCTTCTGGAACCTTTAGAATCGTCCAGCTGACTCACACTCTCGCAGAGGTAGATCCCCTCCTTAGGTGGGACTGGCTGTGTTTTTCTCCCCACAGGATCACAGGTTGCAGATAAGCTCTCACCCTCCAGCAGCCTCTTCTCCTGTGTTGGAAGTCACTTGATGTGGTAGCACAGTTATTCCGGTGCCTATAACACTCTGTGTGAAAAAAACCTCTCCAAGTGTGTTTAAAAAAAGTTCGTGGAAACAAAGTCTAAAAATAGAATGACTTTATTTTATTGTAGCAGCACAACTTTTCTCGGTCTTAGGTGACCGTTTCATCAGGTGCATACAAAACTTAAAATACCACAAACTTTTATTGCCGACTTTCGGCGTCTATTGGTACCCATTGCGCATGTGTGTAGGTGTGACCGGGATCTAGGCTCCTAATTGGCTACTCAGCGTGGGTGTGTGAGGCTATCCGGGCTCTATGCTGGCGGTTTCTACCGCGCCCCCAGTGTATGTGAGTTGTACTATTACGTATGTATTTGGTATTTACATTTTGAAGAGCCAATATGCACAAATCGTCTTAATGTATATGGCTATATAAAACCATTCTGTTTGGATGGGCCGCCAACCGGCAATTAATAAATATGCTGCTATGGGTACCCTATACAATATAATAAAAATAATACAAGTGATATTGCAATTGCCTACAAAGATACAAAACAAAATACATGTAAAATGTATACGTAAAAAAAATATATAACAATTCCAATAATATTGGACAACAATTGAATATAATAAAATTCATGTCAAACTAAGATATTGACCGCTAGGATCAAACATATGGTTGATGAACATAAAAGGTATAGAATTAAAAATACATGATAGTCTAAATCACAGTTAACATATTTAAAAATAGTGACTCTAATCCCATTGAACATGGAATCTATTAAAATAAATCAATTCCCTAGCATAACTCCACTGTGCCGAATGTGAAGTCCCAAATGTGTATAATGTACTTCCTAGTTTACATCTTACGGCATGTGATGACCACAATAGAGGGTCTGTCTCTATGACTAGAATCTCTAATAGGTTAAATCTTATTTGAAATAATACATAAAATAAAATAAAATACATGATGTATTAAATATCCAAGGTTAATTTGTATATTGTTCCAACTATGCCCACTTCTATAGGTAAAGGGTCTATAGTGCATGTAAAGAGTCTGAAAAAATATCAAAATTCCGGGAGTTACTTATATCTCCTGTCTCGATCTGGTCTCAAATCTAGTTAAAGTGGAATAATGTACAGAAAAAACTCAAATATAATTAATCTCTTTATCTCTATATATATATATACATTATTTATCCTATGCACACATTTGATAGTTTTACCATAACATCTATGTCCTACTATCACAATTACATATAAAATAAACAGGTTTTGAAACACATCACAATATATACTGTATGCATTATGCATAACAGTATACAGAATATCAAGTCAGCAAATAGGATACATATCATCTAAACACCAACAAATGAGTTGTACATTGACAATATGTTATCAACATTTTCATCCCTTTATCATGCCCAATCAGTTGATTATATTTGACGCACCTTCACACCAAAAAAAAATTCTCGCACCAAGAATGACGCAATAAATCACAGCATTTTGCGCCCTTGCAAGCCTAATTTTGCCCACAAAATTAAAAGAAAAAACAATCAATTTGAAAAAAATGATTATACCCCAGGCAAGACAAATAACTTCCTAAACATGCTTCCCAAACTGAAACTGACAGTCTGCAAAAGGAAATATACATAGACCGGACTCATTGCAAATATAAGTAAAATACATATATTTAAAAATTTATATTAATACATAAAGTGCCAAGCCATAACTGAGAGTGTCTTAAATAATGAAAACATACTTACCGAAAGACACCCATCCACATATAGCAGATAGCCAAACCAGTACTGAAACAGTTATCAGTAGAGGTAATGGTATATAAGAGTATATTGTCGATCTGAAAAGGGAGATAGGAGATGTATCCCTACGACTGATAATAGAGAACCTTTGAAAAGATTTCCCGCAAGGAAAACCATAAAATCAATAGGCGATACTCCCTTCACATCCCTCTGACAAAACTGTACTCTGAGAGGAATTGGGCTTCAAAATGCTTAGAAGCGCTTATCATAGAAGAAATCATAGCAATCATAGCAATCAAGCACAAACGTACTTCACCACCTCCATAGGAGGCAGAGTTAGAAAAACTGAATTGTGGGTGTGGTGAGGGGTGTATTTATAGGCATTTTGAGGTTTGGGAAACTTTGCCCCTCCTGGTAGGAATGTATATCCCATACGTGACTAGCTCATGGACTCTTGCCAATTACATGAAGGAACATGTAAATATGTTAAAACATATTTTTGCACTAAAGTCAAAATTAAAGGTACATAAAACCTACAATTATATTTTCTATAGTTTTTTTTATAGTGTACAATTTATTTATTTTTTTCCAATTTTCTTCTATTATCAAATTTATAATTTCTCATAATATTTGTTGAACTGCATAAAACAAAGAAGGGGAGCAGCGCTAAGAGAAGCAATATGGTATCTACTATGATATATAAATTAATAGATGGGTGACACCTAATAGCTAGTGAGTGTGGACTTCAAATGCGGGTATATGTTATATCAAATAGTGAATACAATGAATTAAACAATTATAGTATGCAAAGAAATATAAATGATATATAAAACAATTGAGTATGGGTAAGAGAATGAGTTTATTCTTAACAATACTGTATCACAATAAAATATTACAATAAAACAATAATAAGGATCCGGATCCTCTACACATAAAATATCAAACTATTGCAATAGTCTATGATGGACCAAGTGGAATAAAATATATAAGATATCTAAAAAATATATATAAGATATCTAAAAAATAAGAAAAAATATATAAAAACAATAAGGAGAGATGGAATGTAAGCCAGCAAAATAGGGAGAAAAAAATGTGTCCAAGTGCTATTTGTACATTTTAGTTTCCAAACATTTAAGGAACAGGGTCAGTGCTATAAATAAATTCTTTTGAATTGTGTTGAACTGCATACCTAGTAGACATGTGCATTTGTTTGGTTTATTTTAAAACAAATTCTGAATATGGTCACCACCACCAGCATTCGGCTCTTATTGAACATGTATTTCTTCTTGTAAGAAGGCAACACACAAAGATCTGGAATTGTAAATGGCTTTGTGAGTGGCCCTTCCACAAAAAGAAATCTGGCTCTGAGAAGAGTGGAATACCGCTGATGGTGACCATATTTAGCATTCGTTTTAAAATGAACCGAACGAATGCACATCTAATACCTAGGTGGGTAGCATGCATGAGCCTGGAGCGCTACATATCTGCAAATGCGAAATCTAGTGCTCTTGCAAAGGCATAACATTGCTAAATCTTATTGCAAAACTGCTGATATATAGCAGACATGTGCATGCTTGTAAGCCTGCCTACCTGCATTTCAACAGCGGATACCAAGAGAACAAATTAAATCTGAAAATAAATCGTATGCTTAGTCTGAATCATGAAGAAAAATGTAAGGGTTTAATGCCCCTTTTAATATTCATTATTCAAACAGAGCATGCCGTTTTAAAAAAACTTTCCAATGTACTTCTATTATCAAATTTACTGTGTCAAGATGAAAGAGTTCAAATCTCACATACATGAGACAAAGAAATAAAAGGGAATTAGAAATTTGAAAAAACATCTACTCCTCGTTTAAAATTGAAATTGTACAGGGAGTGCAGAATTATTAGGCAAGTTGTATTTTTGAGGATTAATTTTATTATTGAACAACAACCATGTTCTCAATGAACCCAAAAACTCATTAATATCAAAGCTGAATAGTTTTGGAAGTAGTTTTTAGTTTGTTTTTAGTTATAGCTATTTTAGGGGGATATCTGTGTGTGCAGGTGACTATTACTGTGCATAATTATTAGACAAATTAACAAAAAACAAATATATACCCATTTCAATTATTTATTTTTAACAGTGAAACCAATATAACATCTCAACATTCACAAATATACATTTCTGACATTCAAAAACAAATCAGTGACCAATATAGCCACCTTTCTTTGCAAGGACACTCAAAAGCCTGCCATCCATGGATTCTGTCAGTGTTTTGATCTGTTCACCATCAACATTGCGTGCAGCAGCAACCACAGCCTCCCAGACACTGTTCAGAGAGGTGTACTGTTTTCCCTCCTCGTAAATCTCACATTTGATGATGGACCACAGGTTCTCAATGGGGTTCAGATCAGGTGAACAAGGAGGCCATGTCATTAGATTTTCTTCTTTTATACCCTTTCTTGCCAGCCACGCTGTGGAGTACTTGGACGCGTGTGATGGAGCATTGTCCTGCATGAAAATCATGTTTTTCTTGAAGGATGCAGACTTCTTCCTGTACCACTGCTTGAAGAAGGTGTCTTCCAGAAACTGGCAGTAGGACTGGGAGTTGAGCTTGACTCCATCCTCAACCCGAAAAGGCCCCACAAGCTCATCTTTGATGATACCAGCCCAAACCAGTACTCCACCTCCACCTTGCTGGCGTCTGAGTCGGACTGGAGCTCTCTGCCCTTTACCAATCCAGCCACGGGCCCATCCATCTGGCCCATCAAGACTCACTCTCATTTCATCAGTCCATAAAACCTTAGAAAAATCAGTCTTGAGATATTTCTTGGCCCAGTCTTGACGTTTCAGCTTGTGTGTCTTGTTCAGTGGTGGTCGTCTTTCAGCCTTTCTTACCTTGGCCATGTCTCTGAGTATTGCACACCTTGTGGTTTTGGGCACTCCAGTGATGTTGCAGCTCTGAAATATGGCCAAACTGGTGGCAAGTGGCATCTTGGCAGCTGCACGCTTGACTTTTCTCAGTTCAGGTGCAGTTATTTTGCGCCTTGGTTTTTCCACATGCTTCTTGCGACCCTGTTGACTATTTTGAATGAAACGCTTGATTGTTCGATGATCACGCTCCAGAAGCTTTGCAATTTTAAGAGTGCTGCATCCCTCTGCAAGATATCTCACTATTTTTTACTTTTCTGAGCCTGTCAAGTCCTTATTTTGACCCATTTTGCCAAAGGAAAGGAAGTTGCCTAATAATTATGCACACCTGATATAGGGTGTTGATGTCATTAGACCACACCCCTTCTCATTACAGAGATGCACATCACCTAATATGATTAATTGGTAGTAGGCTTTCGAGCCTATACAGCTTGGAGTAAGACAACATGCAAAAAGAGGATGATGTGGTCAAAATACTAATTTGCCTAATAATTCTGCACTCCCTGTATATGATTGCATTGTCTTTTTATTATGCATTTGGACCAGGGACCCTTCTCGGTAGATCTGTCTTTTAACCCCATCCACTGGACTCTGACAGGACACCTGTACCAGCGCTTGGAGAGTTAAAATTACACAAATACACTTGGTACAGTGCAAAACATCTCTGTTTATTTGTAAAACACAGGGAGCTTATATATGGTAAAAACTACATTGAACAGCATAAATCCTTAGCCAAGCCTTAAAATTAGCTAACACTAGATGTATCCTGTAACTGATGATAAATCAATACATTTTGCTGCTTGTCAGACTAAAAGTAGATTTATCACATAGAAAAAGATGGGGGTATTGGGAAAGTCTTAAACTATAGTCAGGATGTGTGGTTTACACGTGAACTGCAAGAACTTGCATAATAAGGAACTCCACACAGTTTAGGAAGGCAAAGGAGACACATAGAAATTACCAGTTTGCATATTACACTTTACACATAGTCACAAAAAAGATTAAATATATGAGGTAGTATTTATCACTAGAAAGCTAAACTATGTTACTATGTTAATAATACATTGTGTCTTATAATATTTCCAATAAAGTGATACATTGTATAACATAATATTCTTACATTCAGATAGAGCACGTAATTTAAACAACTTTCCAATTCACTTAAAAATATGCACAATCTTTTTATATGCACAATTTCTAAAGGGAACCAGATCCTACTGAGCATGTGCAAGAATTCACAGTATAAACATAAATGCATTTTTGTGATTGGCTGATGGTTGTGATTGGCTGATGGCTGTCACATGATGCAGGGAAAAGGAAAAACTAACTGAAATTTGTCAGAAAAACATCTACTACTGATTTGAGATTTAGATTAAGTGCTTTTGCATTGTTTTGTTTTTATGCATTTGTTGATCATGCAATTCTACTGTATGTGATGGTCCTCTAATAGTTCTTCAGATATCTATTACTGTAAACAAGCCTTAAAAATATATTATACTCAATTATTTTCTATTAAGCTAACACAATGAATATACATTTTAGCCTGACAAAATACATGTTTAATAAAAGGTATTTAAAATTAAACTTATACTAAAGTATTAGTTTTGTACCTTCTAATCCTCTCTGTCTGATAAGAACAACATCCCCAGAAAAATGTTTAATTTACCTTTATTGTATGCAAGAAAAGAGAAACGTTAATTGCAATGTTCATTTAACTGTATAAGTTAAAAGATACAAAAGTAGCTCAAACACATTAACTAAAAGCGATTTATTCAATCTTTAAAAATCACAAGCAAAAAAAGTAGTATGAATCATTTTAAAATAACTGCTATGAAATCAAGTACCAAACTTGAATGTTTATTTCACAACTCACAAGTGAAACTTTTTTAAATTTAAAGGACACTCAATTCCCTACATTTAATACATTTAACACACACACAATTACAAGCAATTTCTTAGATTGTGTAATAGGTAGGTGAACAATGCAGTAATGAAGCAGGTGCAGCAGGAAAAACCAGTAGGATGCTAAGCTGTACACAACAAGCAAAACAGTGAAGGACTCTACAGATTACCAGTCTGGCCACATACATTTATAAAGGCTGCATCTCCAGTTTAACATATAGAACCCTGATCACAGAACAGCTTTTAAATGGTTCACACTTCACAATGTAATAAAAAAAACCACAAGGAAGTAAAGGCTTAGAGAGGTCATTGGCAGGTGAAGTTGAGCTATTACTCCCTTTAACCCTTTAAAGCCGTTATGCTGTTCTATTCCGTCATAATTAGACTGGGCTTTAAAGCCGTTATGACGGAATAGAACGTCATAGCTAACGGCTGTCCTGAAGCCTTCTGTGCTTCAAGGATTTAATCGCGGTCTGGAGGGCGTTCCTAGGATTGTAGGGACGCCCCCCAGATTCGATCCAATAATTGAAATCTCACAATCGTATGCACGATCGCGTAGTTTCAATTTGTCTACATCGGAACAGTTGTTCCGATGTCGGCACTTTAACCCTGTCACGAAAGGGTTAAACTAACATTTCCCCTCAACCACAGAATACATGGAGACCAAAGTTTGGGATTAGATAAGATTATCACTGGCTGCTTTATTAATATGAACAAATATAGGAAAACCCGACAAAGATCACCCTGGGTGGCTTTGATTGACAATGCTAACTCCTCAGAACTGCAAGTAGTTAGAAGCCCTATCTTGAAACAGTGACAGAGCTTTGCCCCACCTCCAGGAGAATTATACTTGTACTTATACTTCACAAAGCTGCTTTGGATTGGTGAATACTTTGAGGAAACACACAAGTTCAGTGCACTCACTGCCATTATAAGAATCATGCATATTTTAAAGGTCAATTGTTTATATAAAATATGCAAAAAAATATTGCCATTTTAACAGCTATAGTTGAGTGCTCTTTGATGTCAACGTGATCAGCCATTTTCATTGTTAATCAGAAGCAAGTGACTTCACCAAACAGATACAAACTCAACCTGTTCAGTCAGTTAAAGTTAAAACAATAATAAGCACTTTTACACTAATAAAAACACATACGCCACTCTGATTATGTCCCTGTAGTACAAATCCCTTAAAAAGAAAGTGTACAAATTCCTTAAAGGGACAGTTTACTTCAAAATGGTATTGTTTAAAAAGATAGACCCTATCCATTCCCCAGCTTTGCATAACCAAGACTGTTATATTAATACACTTTTTACCTCTGTGATTATCTTGTATCTAAGCCTCTACAGATTGCCCCTTATCTCAGTTCTTTTGACATTTCTTTTTGCCTGCTACTTCAAGGTTTTTAGGCAAGATGCTATTGTGCTCACTTACGTTGAGTTATTCATGAGTCAGCACTAATTAGTTAAAATGCAAGTCAGCAAATAGCACTGAGATAAGGAGGCAGGTTTTTTTTTTAAATCTATTTTTCATCTAGAATTGTATTGGTCAGCTATGGAGCTTTTCATATAAAACTTTTTATTGAATGCCATTAAAGGGACAGTATACACTCATTTTCATATAACTGCATGTAATAGACACTACTATAAAGAATAAGATGCACAGATACTGATATAAAAATCCAGTATAAAACTGTTTAAAAACTTAGAAGCTCTCAGTTTAACTCTGTTGAAAAGGTAGTTGGAAAGCCCACTGCAATTGGGAAATAAGAGACCCCCCTCCCTTACTTTTGCATATGAAAAGACCCTTTACACAAACAGGAGCAAGCTGGAGTAGGTAGCTGACGGTATTCTCATAAAACTTTGGGGCTTGGTTAGGAGTCTGAAAATCAGAGCAATGTTATTTAAAAATAAGCAAAACTATAATTAAAAAAACCAAACCTCTATGGGCTATATGAATAGATCATCTACAAAACATTTATGCAAAGAAAAAAATAGTGTATAATGTCCCTTTAAGGACCTTAAAGGGAAAGAAAGGTCAAGATTGAAAAGTGCATGGGTGCTTTTCAATTTGAAATATAAGCATTTTTGTAATATACTTCTATAAGCAAAAATACCTCTTGAAAAAGTTACTATTTTTCTTCAGCATACGCACATATTCTGTGAAGGCCCATGCACCCTAGTAATCAAACACCACACCTTCTCAGAGAGATGGAAGTGGTGTATATTGCTTCTGTGTTATACAAGGTACTGCTGACTCTCTGAGAATGTGTTTTGTTTGAATACTAGTGCAGGGGCCTTACAGGATATGTGCGTATGCTGCAGAAAAACACTAATAACTTTTACTAGAAGCATGTTTGCCAATGTAAGTATATTCAAAAAATGCTTATAATTCGAATTGAAATGTACCCATGCACACTGAATTTTTTATCTTTCTTTCCCTTTAAAGGGACAGTAAAACAATTGAGTAAATGTTTCCTAATTCTGCACTATGTGCTCCCAAACTTTACTTACCTTACATGTATTGTTGTTCTGTTCGGCTCTGCTTTTTTAAAAGCTGACAGCTTTAGCAAGCATAGGATCAGGCTACAGTTAGATCAGGCATGCTGTGATTAGCCTGTGATGCTTTCTTTAAATTAAAAAAACTGCAGCACTGAAAATGACAGCAATTTATATTGGTTAGTAAAATTTGGGGGATAAAAATATTTAGTTCTGCATAGTTTACTGTCCCTTTAACGTGCTTGGATGTCTTATAAGGGCTTCATTCCTGTGTCTAACATAGTAAAACTCAGACTGTACCTCATGACATCTTGCCTAAAAACCTTGACGTAGCAGGCAAAAAGTAAACAAAAACGAGCAAAAATGGTTTAAATCACGGCTCTGCGGGTTACTAGTACAAAAGGAGTAAACCATTGGTGCATACTTTGATGGCAAAATATTATAATAGCAAAAATGGATTAAATCACTGCTTTGTTTGTTAGATTAAATAATTGCTATACATGTAAAGTTATGGTAAATCTGAGCATTTGAAAAACACTAGGATTTACCATCACTAAAAATAAACTGGGCTTTCAGTGACAAGTTTGTAAAAAAAAAAAGAAAGGGTGTTAAACTCACCATTTCTGTAACGCGGCACCTCACTAAAGTCAGCGCCTCCGGCCGCCCATGGCACAGCGCTCTTTTCTCAATGAGGTGATTTTTCTACCACTAAACCAATAGCTGTGCTAGCATAAAGAACACTGTCAGGTGACTAGCATGGCTATTGGTTTAAAGGTTTTACCATCACTTTAAAATACTGCTGACAAGGTCAGATTTCATTGTGCAAAGAAAATTAGCAAATTTACGTTCCTATTTTGCACAGAAATCAAATCTTATTAAATGTGTCAGTTGTTACAACAAGAAAAAGTCTATAATTATTTAATAATGCATTATATTTCCATTGAAATAATAGTTTATGTATCTCATGATAATGAGAAAATCCCTGTATATTTTCTAAATACTAACCAAAGAACAACAGACAGTGAAAATGAATTATTTAAAGTCACTAGTTGAAAAAAAACCTTACCTTTTTAAAGACACCCAAGTCAAAAAGGTTTTGCAGTTACAATAGGCTATTTGCTGTTTGTCACGAGCTGTGTGTGAGTCAGCTGAAAAAGCTAAATGAATTGCAGATGCTAACAAACAGATGATTGTACACATAAAAAGCTTACTATACTGGGGAGGAGCCAAAATCTTGTAATGTAGGAAATGGCTATTTAAATGTGACTTTGCTGCTATGTAATTTACTATTTGAGAGAGAACCAGGAAACTAACAATGAGTGTCAGATTTCAGTCAGTGGTAAAGCCTGATCTTTATACATTCTTGCCAGTCCTGTTAATCCACTGTGTTACTTCAGATAATATAACTATGACCATGTGTGAATATTTATTTACATATTATATGTAGGATTACTACCCAGCCAGTATTTTACCGACATGGGGCCAGATTACAAGTGGCGCTCTAATGATAGAGTGCTCGAGATAACCAATATCGCTATGGGGAGCAGCATGTATATTATTACTATTTCTTTCTACTGAGTTACCTTTTGGGTGACTAAAACAATCTTTGCACCAGGGCCCTTTATTTAATAGGTCTGATACTGCAGTATACATTATGAATGGTGGAACCAAAGTAAATCTATAAACAGAGAGAGAGAGAGAGAGAGAGAGAGGGGGAGAGAGAGAGAGAGAGAGAGAGAGAGAGAGAGAGAGAGAGATAGAAAATATCAGATCAGTGGCACTGCAGCCCCTCTGTCAGTTCCATACTGACATCTGACCTTTGATCTCAACACTTTACATTATTATCCCTGGGGATATCCAGCTGCTGTCTGCTGATTTGGTCTCCCCTGTGCACAGTGTGCTGTCTCTCAAATACTGCACATGGGACCTGTGCAGGTGTATTAAAGGGAAATGAAACCCAAAAAATAACTTTCAGATACAGCATACAATTTTAAACAACTTTACAATTTACATCTAATATCAAATTTGCTTTGTTCTCTCTGTATTCTTTGTTCAATGGGATACCTAGGTAGCCTCAGGAGCTAAGAGCTGACAGGTGGCTGCATATATGTGAGTCTTGGCATTGGTTATTCAATGTTTTCAGCTAGCTCCTAGTAGTGCATTGTTACACTTTTAAAAAAGGATACAGAAAAAATTAAGCTAAATCAATATTAGAAGTTAATTGGAAAGTAGTTTAAAATGTTATGCTAAATCGGAATCACGGAAAAAAAATGGTTTCATGTCCCTTTAAGAACTGAGTCAGAGGCAGAAATGAGACAAGGGTGGTAACTAAACCCACCTAACCCCCCTGGTGCAGCTCTCTGAGTGACATAAAACATCACTTCTGGTGCCACATGTGGAACTAGTGCTGTAGAGGGGCTGAGAAACGCGTTGCTTTGTTTTTAATCCTTGTTTGTGATACACTTGCTGTCATTTTTGGGACCTTATTTTATTTAGTTTGTATATACGCCGTGTGGCTGGCAATTGGATTTTACCTTTGCCTGAGCACAGTCTACTGGGAGACTGAGAGGTTCCAGCTTGCCTTTATTGCACCTGGAGGTGCGCTCTCCTTACTGTAAGTTTGACCAGTATTTACAAATTTACCTATACTCAAACTGTATTGGGCTATGGGTGTTGCTTTATATTACCCAGACAATTAGAATTTTGGGTTGCTATCCTGTTGTTATCTACCTGAGTGTCTCCGTTGTGGATATACAGTGAGCTGGACCACTGCTAATTGATCCAGCCTGCGCCACTTGCACCTTTGGGTGCTCCACTTTTGTGAGTACCATTCCACTTCACATTGTTCTATCCATGTGCAAACGTTATTAGGCCACATTAGCACCTCTGTGTCTCCTTTGTTCCAGATTAATCATCACCAGGGATTGACCATCCTTTCGACAGTGTGCTGTCTCCTGTTGGTTGTTGGATACTAAGGACTTTGTTCATATGTTGTACATTTCATTGTTATTTCAGTTTCAACTAATTTGCTGTGTACATGATATGTGTTATAGGGATATTTTACAATAGTAATTGTTTATAGGAAGCGCCCCCTATGGGACTAGTGCTGCTGACTTTTCCCTTTTTTTTCTCTAGTGCCGTAGGCTGACCACATCTAACTTAAAGGGACATGAAACCCAAACATTTTCTTCTTTGATTCAGATAGAGAATACAATTTTGAACAACTTTCTAATTTACTTCTTTTATCTTATATTTGTTTCATTCTCTTGGTATTATTTGTTGAAGCAGCAGCAATGAACTACTGGTTTCTAATTGAACACATGGGTGAGCCAATCACAATCATTATATATCTGCAGCAACCAATCCGCAGCTAGAACCTAGGTACTTTGCTGCTCCTGAGCTTACCTAGATAAACCTTTCAGCAAAGGATAACAAGAGAAGGAAGCAAATTAAATAATAGAAGTAAATTGGAAAGTTGTTTAAAATTGTATCCTCTATCTAAATCATGAAAGAAACATTTTTGGGTTAATGTCTCATTAAGCATTATCGTATTCCTGTTGTTAAAAATGTGTTCTTATTGGGTTAGTTACCATTGTGGTTCATGAACTGCAGAAAACAAAAAAACAGCAATTGGTTTCCTAAGTTTGACCAAACACCACAAACACACTAGAGTATGGGAAAAAGCTCATATTTGTTCTTACAATTAGTGGACAAAACATGCATAGATAAAAAAAAAAGATAATGTGGTACATGGAAAAAGCAAAGATCTTGAGCAGTCAGGGGGATATATTAATTAAAAAAAACATGTTTATTTCAGCTAAGTTAAAAAACAAACATGCAGGGATACAAAGAAGGACCCATTGACGCATTTCACGCTGCTCTAGTGCTTAATCGTAGGTTATATATGTGGATTATGCAAAGGACAATACCACATAAAAGCTGTTTGTACAAAATTAAAGGGATGCTAATAAATGATAATATTAGCATTAAGCAGATAAATAACTGGTTGAAATACAGGGAGCAAAGAGTTTTTGTAAATGTATCATAGTGAAATTGGACAAAAGTAATAAGAGCTAAATAGAGGGGGGAGAGCAGAAGAGAGGGGGAAGGGGGAAGAGAGGGGGAAGAGTCGAAGAGAGGGGAAGGGGGAAGAGAGGGGAAGGGGGAAGAGCTGAAGAGAGGGGGAAGAGCTAAAGAGAGGGCGGAGAGCAGAAGAGAGGGGGAAGAGCAGAAGAGAGGGGGGAGAGCAGAAGAGAGGGGGAAGATCAGAAGAGAGGGGGAAGAGCTAAAGAGAGGGGGGAAAGCAGAAGAGAGGGGGAAGAGCTAAAGAGAGGGCGAGAGCAGAAAAGAGGGGGAAGGGGAAAGAGCTAAAGAGAGGGGGGAGAGCAGAAGAGAGGGGGAAGAGCTAAAGAGAGGGGGGAAAGCAGAAGAGAGGGGGAAGAGCTAAAGAGAGGGCGAGAGCAGAAAAGAGGGGGAAGGGGAAAGAGCTAAAGAGAGGGGGGAGAGCAGAAGAGAGGGGGAAGAGATAAAGAGAGGGGGAGAGCAGAAGAGAGGGGGAAGAGCAGAAGAGAGGGGGAAGAGCAGAAGAGAGGGGGAAGGGGGAAGAGAGGGGGAAGGGGGAAGAGAGGGGGAGAGCAGAAGAGAGGGGGAGAGCAGAAGAGAGGGGGAAGGGGGAAGAGAGGGGGAGAGCAGAAGAGAGGGGGGAGAGCAGAAGAGAGGGGGAAGAGCAGAAGATAGGGGGAAGAGAGGGGGAAAGCAGAAGAGAGGGGGAGAGCAGAAGAGAGGGGGAAGAGCTAAAGAGAGGGGGAGAGCAGAAGAGAGGGGGAAGAGTAGAAGAGAGGGGGAAGAGCAGAAGAGAGGTACTTTGCTGCTCCTGAGCTTACCTAGATAAACCTTTCAGCAAAGGATAACAAGAGAAGGAAGCAAATTAAATAATATAAGTAAATTGGAAAGTTGTTTAAAATTGTATCCTCTATCTAAATCATGAAAGAAACATTTTTGGGTTAATGTCTCATTAAGCATTATCGTATTCCTGTTGTTAAAAATGTGTTCTTATTGGGTTAGTTACCATTGTGGTTCATGAACTGCAGAAAGCAAAAAAACAGCAACTGGTTTCCTAAGTTTGACCAAACACCACAAACACACTAGAGTATGGGAAAAAGCTCATATTTGTTCTTACAATTAGTGGACAAAACATGCATAGATAAAAAAAAAAAGATAATGTGGTACATGGAAAAAGCAAAGATCTTGAGCAGTCAGGGGGATATATTAATTAAAAAAAACATGTTTATTTCAGCTAAGTTAAAAAACAAACATGCAGGGATACAAAGAAGGACCCACTGACGCATTTTACGCTGCTCTAGTGCTTAATCGTAGGTTATATATGTGGATTATGCAAAGGACAATACCACATAAAAGCTGTTTGTACAAAATTAAAGGGATGCTAATAAATGATAATATTAGCATTAAGCAGATAAATAACTGGTTGAAATACAGGGAGCAAAGAGTTTTTGTAAATGTATCATAGTGAAATTGGACAAAAGTAATAAGAGCTAAATAGAGGGGGGAGAGCAGAAGAGAGGGGGAAGAGTCGAAGAGAGGGGGAAGGGGGAAGAGAGGGGAAGGGGGAAGAGCTGAAGAGAGGGGGAAGAGCTAAAGAGAGGGCGGAGAGCAGAAGAGAGGGGGAAGAGCAGAAGAGAGGGGGGAGAGCAGAAGAGAGGGGGAAGAGCAGAAGAGAGGGGGAAGAGCTAAAGAGAGGGGGGAGAGCAGAAGAGAGGGGGAAGAGCTAAAGAGAGGGCGAGAGCAGAAAAGAGGGGGAAGGGGAAAGAGCTAAAGAGAGGGGGGAGAGCAGAAGAGAGGGGGAAGAGCTAAAGAGAGGGGGAGAGCAGAAGAGAGGGGGAAGAGCAGAAGAGAGGGGGAAGAGCAGAAGAGAGGGGGAAGGGGGAAGAGAGGGGGAAGGGGGAAGAGAGGGGGAGAGCAGAAGAGAGGGGGGAGAGCAGAAGAGAGGGGAAAGAGCAGAAGAGAGGGGGAAGGGGGAAGAGGGGGGGGAGAGCAGAAGAGAGGGGGAGAGCAGAAGAGAGGAGGAAGAGCAGAAGAGAGGGGGAAGAGAGGGGGAAAGCAGAAGAGAGGGGGAGAGCAGAAGAGAGGGGGAAGAGCTAAAGAGAGGGGGAGAGCAGAAGAGAGGGGGAAGAGCAGAAGAGAGGGGGAAGAGCAGAAGAGAGGGGGAAGAGCAGAAGAGAGGGAGAAGGGGGAAGAGAGGGGGAAGGGGGAAGAGAGGGGGAGAGCAGAAGAGAGGGGGAGAGCAGAAGAGAGGGGGAGAGCAGAAGAGAGGGGGAAGAGCAGAAGAGAGGGGGAAGGGGGAAGAGAGGGGGAAGGGGGAAGAGAGAGCGGAGAGCAGAAGAGAGGGGGAGAGCAGAAGAGAGGGGGGGGAGCAGAAGAGAGGGGGAAGAGCAGAAGAGAGGGGGAAGAGTAGAAGAGAGGGGGAAGAGCAGAAGAGAGGGGGAAGGGGGAAGAGAGAGGGAGAGCAGAAGAGAGGGGGAAGAGCTAAAGAGAGGGGGGAGAGCAGAAGAGAGGGGGAAGAGCAGAAGAGAGGGGGAAGAGCAGAAAAGAGGGGGAAGAGCAGAAGAGAGGGAGAAGGGGGAAGAGAGGGGGAGAGCAGAAGAGAGGGGTAGAGCAGAAGAGAGGGGGAAGAGCAGAAGAGAGGGGGAAGGGGGAAGAGAGGGGAAGGGGGAAGAGAGGGGGAAGGGGGAAGAGAGCGGAGAGCAGAAGAGAGGGGGAGAGCAGAAGAGAGGGGGAGAGCAGAAGAAAGGGGGAAGAGCAGAAGAGAGGTGTAAGAGTAGAAGAGAGGGGGAAGGGAGAATAGCTAAAGAGAGGGGGGAGAGCAGAAGAGAGAGGGAAGAGCTAAAGAGAGGGGGGAGAGCTAAAGAGAAGGGGAGAGCTAAAGAGAGGGGGAGAGCAGAAGAGAGGGGGAAGAGTAGAAGAGAGGGGGGAGAGCAGAAGAGTGGGGGAAGAGTAGAAGAGAGGGGGAAGAGTAGAAGAGAGGGGGAAGAGTAGAAGAGAGGGGGAAGGGGGAAGAGCTAAAGAGAGGGGGAGAGCAGAAGAGAGGGGGAAGAGCTAAAGAGAGGGCGAGAGCAGAAGAGAGGGGGAAGGGAGAAGACTGGGGGAAGGGGGAAGAGAGGGGGAACGGGGAAGATCTAAAGAGAGGGGGAGAGCAGAAGAGAAGGAGAAGAGCTAAAGAGATGGGGGAGAGCAGAAGAGAGAGGGAAGAGAGGGGGAAGAGTAGAATAGAGGGGGAAGGGGGAAGAGAGGGGGAAGGGGGAAGAGCAATAGAGAGGGGGGATCAGAAGAGAGGGGGAAGAGCTAAAGAGAGGGGGGAGAGCAGAAGAGAGGGGGAAGTGCTAAAGGGAGGGGGAGAGCAGAAGAGAGGGGGGAGAGCAGAAGAGAGGGGGAAGAGCAGAAGAGAGGGGGAAGGGGGAAGAGAGGGGGGAGAGCAGAAGAGAGGGGAGAGCAGAAGAGAGGGGGAGAGCAGAAGAGAGGGGGAAGAGCAGAAGAGAGGGGGAAGAGTAGAAGAGAGGGGGAAGGGGAAGAGCTAAAGAGAGAGTGAGAGCATAAGAGAGAGCGAAGAGCTAAAGAGAGGGGGGAGAGCAGAAGAGAGGGGGGAGAGTAGAAGAGAGGGGGAAGAGTAGAAGAGAGGGGGAAGAGTAGAAGAGAGGGGGGAGAGTAGAAGAGAGGGGGAAGAGTAGAAGAGAGGGGGAAGAGTAGAAGAGAGGGAGGAGGGGGAAGAGCTAAAGAGAGGGGGAGAGCAGAAGAGAGGGGGAAGAGCTAAAGAGAGGGGGGAGAGCAGAAGAGAGAGGAAAGAGCAGAAGAGAGGGGGAAGAGCAGAAGAGTGGGGAAAGAGCTAAAGAGAGGAGAAAGAGCTAAAGAGAGGGGGAAGAGCTAAAGAGAGGGGGAAGAGCAGAAGAGAGGGGGAAGAGCAGAAGAGAGGGAAGAGAGAGCAAAAGAGAGGGGGAGAGAGCAATAGAGAGGGGGAGAGAGAGAAAAATAGAGGGGGAGAGAGAGAAAAAGAGAGGGGGAGAGAGCGCAAAAGAGAGGGGGAGAGAGCGCAAAAGAGAGGGGGAGAGAGAGAGCAAGGGGTGGAACCGCTGTACTGCAAAAAATGGCCCATGTGAACAGGCTTTAGGACTAGTATATATATAAATATATACAGTATATACTGTATATATATATATATAAATATATATAAACATTTAAGTATATTTTTATGCAGCACAAGCTCAAAAATAACCAATCCCAAAAAATATCACATACAGGTGTGCAAACTCAGATGTAATTTAATAACATCCCAATATAATTAGACACCTTCACACAGACATGGCATCATATAAGAAAAGGGAGCTCCCAAAATGATTTATACAGTGGACCGCATAATATTAATCATCTGGATAAATGCATAAATCAAGCAGCGGTAACTAGTTTGAAGGTATTCCCAGATACTCTAACTGGGATAAAACTAATGTCCCATTATTTCAATGAACCACTAGAAGGATAGTTCATCTATACATAGTGATCCAGATGTAATAGTACTGCTCTGGTACACCACCAAACCTCAACTAGCGGTTTCTCATCACAGTCTACTCCTTTAATTTAGGAAAGGAAAAAGAATGCTGTATCGACGTACACTCGTCCCACCTCGATATCAATAACACTGGATCCGTGCTCAGCAAACTCAGGTATATAAACTCCCAAAAGAAGGAGGACCTTTTTTTTACCTTTTTACCTTCAATCTCGAACCTGCTGGCTCCTCTGCATGGCCAATCAGCGTACTCTCGCACCACCTCAATTTTGGCCAAATATGGTTAGTGAAACAGGGGCCCCTACTGCTTGTCCATGTTTCAATTAGAGCCCCCAACAAACAACCAAGTGGAGTTCAGCTGAAACCCCACTCACTACACATCAGCTACATGCGTTTCATCCATAGACTCCTGGGCATCTTCTGGACGGATGTTATTAAATTGCATCTGAGTTTGCACACCTATATGTGTCTATTTTTTGAGGCACTCTCCGGTTTTGAATAATTTAATACTTTACTTTCAGGGTAAACCCCATCCTCAGACACAGCCGATGTCTGAGGACGGGCTTTACCCCGAAAACGTTCATACAGTAAAGTATTACATTATTCAAAACCAGAGAGTGTCTTTTTCTTGTAGATCATTATATATATAAATATATATATATATATATATAAATGTGTATATATACTGTATATATATATATATATATATATATATATATATATATATATATATATATATATATAAAGAGAGAAAGAGAGAAAAGATTAAGATGCACTCTCACCAAAATCCAACATCTGCCAGGGTGCTATAGCAAAGTAATCCAACATCAGAAAAATAAGCACTCACTGGACTTGACAAATCTTCATGGAAAAAACTTTATTGTGACATTTCGGGACAGCAAAGTGCCCCCTCCTCAGACAAACCTATACTGAAGGTATGAAGGTAGTTAGGGCTGCTATCAGTAAATGCTTATGATTGGTAGAGGAGTGGGTGGAGTACAAGCATATATAATTTATAAACTTGCTATACACTTCGGATTTGTCTGAGGAAGGGGCACTTTTCTGTCCTGAAATGTCACAATAAAGTTTTATCCATGAAGATTTGTCAAGTCCAGTGAGTGCTTATTTTTCTGATGTTGTTTTATATATATATATGTAGTGTACATTACATTAAAGGTAACTTTGGAAATCCTGGCGAGTGCATCCCCATTCTTTACTACTATCAATGCCATGGATGCACCCTGGGTGGATGAAATGTTAACCGTGAGTGCTGGCCTGCCTGCTGTCTGTCTATATATATATATATATATATATATATATACAGTGGGACCTCGGTTAACGAACGACTCGGTAAACGAAATTTCGGTTTACGAATGAAAATTCTGGGAAAAAAATGCCTCGGTTTACGAATTTTTTTCGCAATACGAACAAATTAATTGGTTTTCAATGCATTCCTATGGGAAACCGTGTTTCGGTTTACGAATTTTTTTCGCAATACGAATTAAGTGTCCCGGTTTTGGAGCCATTTGCAGCAAGTTGCTGAGCCTTTTGGAGCCATTTGCAGCAAGTTGTGGAGCCTTTTGGAGCCATTTGGAGCCTTTTGGAGCCTTTTGCAGCAGGTTTTGGAGCCTTTTTTCTCACCTCCGGAACGCATTAATTGGTTTTCAATGCATTCCTATGGGAAACCGTGTTTCGGTTTACGAATTTTTCGCAATACGAAACGTCCCGGAGAACGCATTAAATTCGTAAACCGAGGTCCCACTGTATATATATATATATATATATATATATATATATATATATATATATATATATATATATATATATATATATATATATATATATATATATATATATATATATATATATATATATATAAACAAGGCTTATTTTGTGTGGGGGTACTCACCGATACTGAGTACCAACACCTCTGCCATTAATAACAGATATTTGTAATCATCATGTAGATACTCTGGTTTTCACAAGAAGGGGCTACAAAATACATCAAACATTGTTTCTTTGCTATTCTCAAAGTTACAGAGCAGAATATATCAATCAATAATCTTCCATTATGGGTGTAAATTGGGATCCTAAGGCAAGTGAATCAGATCAGTTAAGCATAGTTTATATACAGGGTTTCCACTTTACTCTCTCATGTCTTGTGACTCTCATATGCTCATTTTTACTTTTTCACGCTATTCTATATGATTTTAACATTTAATATTTCACACTTGAGCCAATGAGTACTTTGTTTTTAATAACATAAAGACAGCACTTTAAAGTAAAAGTGTTTATCATGTGTTCTCATCAAAAATGCATATAAGCTAATCTTCACAGAACATCCCACGACTCTCAGCACTCAGATGTCCTCAGGGGTCAGGCCTCAAAATGTAATTTTTAATGGTAGAATCAAAAGCTAAATTTATATAAGAACGAAAATATTTTTTACCTTGAATATGCATCAATATCCAAAATGTCAAAAATAATACTATTATTATTGCATGAAAAATGATTTAGGCACTTGTTTTGATATCTATGTCTGTTTAAGCATTTTACTTCTGTCACAATGCTCAGAGTTGTATCTAGGAGAATACAGACAATAGCAAAATGAATTGCTGGACCACAACTGCTGAGTCAGAAAGATACTTATAATTTTATGTAGCAAAAAGATACAGGGAACCACACTTGTAAGTGTAGTAGCAATAGTGGTTACCTTGTATCACCAGGCTGTAATTGTTATAGGGATACACAAGTACATTAACCCTATTGCTGCCACCTGTGCTAATTAGCACTAACAATTGCAGCAGGGAGTAATGTACTATAGTTTTCCCAAGGAATGCAAGATAATAAAAAGGGAACAGTATGTGCACAAAATATATAAAAATAGCAAAAATTATGACCCCTTGAAATAGGAGGGAGAGCTCGGGTGAAAACATAAAATGGAATGAACAACAAAAGTCAATTGGAGAATGAGGGTAAGCCAGCACAATTGTTATGTGGTAAAACCTCAGGAGAAGTTAGTCTGAGATATCCGGTAACAAAATAACTTTAAGGCAAGTAGAAAATACAGAATTACTTATGTGGAGACAACTAGGACAAGCCTGCACACTTACTGAGTCTGGAGCGGTGAGAGAGTACACAGGCTGGAAGCGGGAGATCCGGAGACAGAGAGCAGCAGGCGTGTGACGTCACCGCAAGGGAAGCCGTTAGCGTAGAACTTGAGAGGGGAGCTGGATTAGAAGTGGAGCGGAGCTGTAAGTGTGACCGGAGATCCGAGTTGCAGGTAGGAGAGGGGCAAATTCGGAAAGAGACTGTCACAAAATGAAAGTTGTAGCAGGTTTGAGGATTACTACGGCTCTAGTGTGAACAGCGTTCACAAATAAACAGCAGCAATAAAGAGACTTGAGTGTGAACAGCGTTCACAGGTGATTCTGCAGCAGCAGGGAGAGTAGGTGTGAACAGCGTTCACATGGATTGGCTCAGGAATAGAATGAGGAATTCACTTCAATACTAAGCAATGAGGGAAGGGCCAATGTGGTGTTTATATAGGGTGGAGTAATTGATGTATTGGAATCCTTAAAGGGACGGTCTGATGATGGTATTAATCAATCTCTAAGAATAGTCCTAACAGGATCCCCCCTTCAAGGAGCGACACCGGAGCTCAAGGTGCCGGACGTTCTGGGTTCCTCTAATGGAAACGAGAGATCAATCTGGGAGCGGAAATGTTAGTCGCTGGTTCCCAGGAGTCATCATCCTGAGGTTAACCCTTCCAACTAACTAGGTACTGCAGAGTCCCATGACTGAGCCGAGAAGCCAGTATAGCTTGAACTTCGTACTCTAGGTTCGAATCAATTTGAACAGGAGGAACGTAGGAATGTTTGGAAGATCCCCTCAGAGCACGGTATGGCTTAAGCAGGGACACATGAAAGGTTGGGTGGATCTTTAAAGTATCAGGTAGAGTGAGACGAACTGCATTGACATTGATTATGCGTTCGATTGGATAAGGACCAACATAGAGTGGTGATAGTTTCTTGGAGGGACAATTCATTTTGAGATTCTTGGTGGAGAGCCAAACCAAATCTCCTACCATATATTGTGGTGGTGGTGTTCTATGTCTATCATAGTATTTCTTGTATATGGTTTTAGAGTTCTGTATGGAGATCTCAATACACTTGAAGTTAGAAGAAATGATGTCTGAGATCTCAGAAATGGTGGGAGAGGTAGAGTCCTGGGTTGGATGTAAGTGAAACGTAGGATGAAAGCCATAATTAGAATAAAACGGTGTCTGATTAGTAGTTGAGTGTAATGTATTGTTATAGCAGAACTCAGCATATGGGAGATATTCTGCCCAGAGATATTGTTGTGTAGAGCAGAAGGATCTCAAGAATTGTTCTAGCCATTGATTACAACGTTCCGTTTGTCCATTTGACTGTGGGTGGTATGCAGTGGTCAGTCTTCTATCAATGTGGAATAACCTGCAGAATTCCATCCATAATTTGCTGGAGAATTGAGTTCCTCGGTAACTTAGTATAGTTTGGGGTAAACCATGAAGTTTGATAACGTGAGTGATGAGGAGTTGAACAGTCTCGAGAGAAGTTGGCAACTTGCTGAATGGGATGAAATGACACATTTTGGTGAATAGGTCTACCACGACAAGGATAGTGTTGTTCTTTGCGGATAGTGGTAAATCGACTATGAAGTCTAGGGCAATTTCAGACCAGGGTCTTTTGGGAGTTGGTAGTGGAAGTAAAAGACCATAGGGAGGTTGTTTCTTCCTCTTGGAAGTAGTACAAATATGACATGTTAAGACATGTTGTGTAATATCACTACTCATCTTTGGCCACCAGTAGTTCCTCTTGGCTAATTCTTGAGTTTTAGCAATACCAGGGTGTCCAGCAAGAGGAGAATCGTGTACTGCCTCAAGTAGAGATCTTCTGAGGGATGGTGGAATATATAGACGGTTGTGGAAACAGTAGCAACTCTCTGAGTTGCGTTGCAAGAGGGGAAGTGGTTTAGTCTGATCGGTTTGCTGTTCCTTCAGGAGAAGAGGTAATGTATCAAAAGTGAAACAAAGAAAGTTCTGAGAAGGAATAACAGTTTGTTGAAGATGAGGAGTTATCGGTTCTTCAGGCATTCGTGAGAGAGCATCCGCCTTCTGGTTTTTTGAGGATGGACGGTAGTTAATGAGGAAGTTAAACCGCAAGAAGAAGAGGTTCCACCTAACTTGTCTAGCGGACAAGGTTCTTGTAGTTTTCAGGTATTGGAGATTACGGTGGTCAGTGTAGATCAGAGTTGGTAATTCAGTGCCTTCCAATAGATGACGCCAATGTTCGAGAGAAAGTTTTATGGCGAGGAGTTCCTTCTCCCCTATGGGGTAGTTTTGTTCAGCAGTGTTTAGGGTTCGTGAATAGAAGGCTACGGGGTGTAAAGGTTTCGTTATGGCGACTCTTTGTGATAGAACTGCTCCTATCGCATAATTGGAGGCGTCGACCTCTAAAATATATTGGAGTTTAGGGTCTGGGAAATGCAGAATAGGTGCACTAGTGAATTTCTGTTTGAAGAAATCAAAAGCAAAAGGGGGAGAGCAGAAGAGAGGGGGAAGTGCTAAAGGGAGGGGGAGAGCAGAAGAGAGGGGGGAGAGCAGAAGAGAGGGGGAAGAGCAGAAGAGAGGGGGAAGGGGGAAGAGAGGGGGGAGAGCAGAAGAGAGGGGGAGAGCAGAAGAGAGGGAAAGAGCAGAAGAGAGGGGGAAGAGTAGAAGAGAGGGGGAAGGGGGAAGAGCTAAAGAGAGAGTGAGAGCATAAGAGAGAGTGAAGAGCTAAAGAGAGGGGGGAGAGCAGAAGAGAGGGGGGAGAGTAGAAGAGAGGGGGAAGAGTAGAAGAGAGGGGGAAGAGTAGAAGAGAGGGGGGAGAGTAGAAGAGAGGGGGAAGAGTAGAAGAGAGGGGGAAGAGTAGAAGAGAGGGAGGAGGGGGAAGAGCTAAAGAGAGGGGGAGAGCAGAAGAGAGGGGGAAGAGCTAAAGAGAGGGGGGAGAGCAGAAGAGAGAGGAAAGAGCAGAAGAGAGGGGGAAGAGCAGAAGAGTGGGGAAAGAGCTAAAGAGAGGGGAAAGAGCTAAAGAGAGGGGGAAGAGCTAAAGAGAGGGGGAAGAGCAGAAGAGAGGGGGAAGAGCAGAAGAGAGGGAAGAGAGAGCAAAAGAGAGGGGGAGAGAGCAATAGAGAGGGGGAGAGAGAGAAAAATAGAGGGGGAGAGAGAGAAAAAGAGAGGGGGAGAGAGCGCAAAAGAGAGGGGGAGAGAGCGCAAAAGAGAGGTGGAGAGAGAGAGCAAGGGGTGGAACCGCTGTACTGCAAAAAATGGCCCATGTGAACAGGCTTTAGGACTAGTATATATATAAATATATACAGTATATACTGTATATATATATATATAAATATATATATATATAAACATTTAAGTATATTTTTATGCAGCACAAGCTCAAAAATAACCAATCCCAAAAAATAGCACATACAGGTGTGCAAACTCAGATGTAATTTAATAACATCCCAATATAATTAGACACCTTCACACAGACATGGCATCATATAAGAAAAGGGAGCTCCCAAAATGATATATACAGTGGACCGCATAATATTAATCATCTGGATAAATGCATAAATCAAGCAGCGGTAACTAGTTTGAAGGTATTCCCAGATACTCTAACTGGGATAAAACTAATGTCCCATTATTTCAATGAACCACTAGAAGGATAGTTCATCTATACATAGTGATCCAGATGTAATAGTACTGCTCTGGTACACCACCAAACCTCAACTAGCGGTTTCTCATCACAGTCTACTCCTTTAATTTAGGAAAGGAAAAAGAATGCTGTATCGACGTACACTCGTCCCACCTCAATATCAATAACACTGGATCCGTGCTCAGCAAACTCAGGTATATAAACTCCCAAAAGAAGGAGGACCTTTTTTTTACCTTTTTACCTTCAATCTCGAACCTGCTGGCTCCTCTGCATGGCCAATCAGCGTACTCTCGCACCACCTCAATTTTGGCCAAATATGGTTAGTGAAACAGGGGCCCCTACTGCTTGTCCATGTTTCAATTAGAGCCCCCAACAAACAACCAAGTGGAGTTCAGCTGAAACCCCACTCACTACACATCAGCTACATGCGTTTCATCCATAGACTCCTGGGCATCTTCTGGACGGATGTTATTAAATTGCATCTGAGTTTGCACACCTATATGTGTCTATTTTTTGAGGCACTCTCCGGTTTTGAATAATTTAATACTTTACTGTATGAACGTCTTCAGGGTAAACCCCATCCTCAGACACAGCCGATGTCTGAGGACGGGCTTTACCCCGAAAACGTTCATACAGTAAAGTATTACATTATTCAAAACCAGAGAGTGTCTTTTTCTTGTAGATCATTATAAATATAAATATATATATATATATATATATATATATAAATGTGTATATATACTGTATATATATATATATATATATATATATATATATATATATATATATATATATATATATATATATATATATATATATAAAGAGAGAGAGAGAGAAAAGATTAAGATGCACTCTCACCAAAATCCAACATCTGCCAGGGTGCTATAGCAAAGTAATCCAACATCAGAAAAATAAGCACTCACTGGACTTGACAAATCTTCATGGAAAAAACTTTATTGTGACATTTCGGGACAGCAAAGTGCCCCCTCCTCAGACAAACCTATACTGAAGGTATGAAGGTAGTTAGGGCTGCTATCAGTAAATGCTTATGATTGGTAGAGGAGTGGGTGGAGTACAAGCATATATAATTTATAAACTTGCTATACACTTCGGGTTTGTCTGAGGAAGGGGCACTTTTCTGTCCTGAAATGTCACAATAAAGTTTTTTCCATGAAGATTTGTCAAGTCCAGTGAGTGCTTATTTTTCTGATGTTGTTTTATATATATATATGTAGTGTACATTACATTAAAGGTAACTTTGGAAATCCTGGCGAGTGCATCCCCATTCTTTACTACTATCAATGCCATGGATGCACCCTGGGTGGATGAAATGTTAACCGTGAGTGCTGGCCTGCCTGCTGTCTGTCTATATATATATATATATATATACAGTATATATATATATATATATATATATATATATATATATATATATATATATATATATATATACAGTGGGACCTCGGTTAACGAACGACTCGGTAAACGAAATTTTGGTTTACGAATGAAAATTCTGGGAAAAAAATGCCTCGGTTTACGAATTTTTTTCGCAATACGAACAAATTAATTGGTTTTCAATGCATTCCTATGGGAAACCGTGTTTCGGTTTACGAATTTTTTTCGCAATACGAATTAAGTGTCCCGGTTTTGGAGCCATTTGCAGCAAGTTTCTGAGCCTTTTGGAGCCATTTGCAGCAAGTTGTGGAGCCTTTTGGAGCCATTTGGAGCCTTTTGGAGCCTTTTGCAGCAGGTTTTGGAGCCTTTTTTCTCACCTCCGGAACGCATTAATTGGTTTTCAATGCATTCCTATGGGAAACCGTGTTTCGGTTTACGAATTTTTCGCAATACGAAACGTCCCGGAGAACGCATTCAATTCGTAAACCGAGGTCCCACTGTATATATATATATATATATATATATATATATATATATATATATATATATATATATATATATATATATAAACAAGGCTTATTTTGTGTGGGGTACTCACCGATGCTGAGTACCAACACCTCTGCCATTAATAACAGATATTTGTAATCATCATGTAGATACTCTGGTTTTCACAAGAAGGGGCTACAAAATACATCAAACATTGTTTCTTTGCTATTCTCAAAGTTACAGAGCAGAATTTATCAATCAATAATCTTCCATTATGGGTGTAAATTGGGATCCTAAGGCAAGTGAATCAGATCAGTTAAGCATAGTTTATATACAGGGTTTCCACTTTACTCTCTCATGTCTTGTGACTCTCATATGCTCATTTTTACTTTTTCACGCTATTCTATATGATTTTAACATTTAATATTTCACACTTGAGCCAATGAGTACTTTGTTTTTAATAACATAAAGACAGCACTTTAAAGTAAAAGTGTTTATCATGTGTTCTCATCAAAAATGCATATAAGCTAATCTTCACAGAACATCCCACGACTCTCAGCACTCAGATGTCCTCAGGGGTCAGGCCTCAAAATGTAATTTTTAATGGTAGAATCAAAAGCTAAATTTATATAAGAACGAAAATATTTTTTACCTTGAATATGCATCAATATCCAAAATGTCAAAAATAATACTATTATTATTGCATGAAAAATGATTTAGGCACTTGTTTTGATATCTATGTCTGTTTAAGCATTTTACTTCTGTCACAATGCTCAGAGTTGTATCTAGGAGAATACAGACAATAGCAAAATTAATTGCTGGACCACAACTGCTGAGTCAGAAAGATACTTATAATTTTATGTAGCAAAAAGATACAGGGAACCACACTTGTAAGTGTAGTAGCAATAGTGGTTACCTTGTATCACCAGGCTGTAATTGTTATAGGGATACACAAGTACATTAACCCTATTGCTGCCACCTGTGCTAATTAGCACTAACAATTGCAGCAGGGAGTAATGTACTATAGTTTTCCCAAGGAATGCAAGATAATAAAAAGGGAACAGTATGTGCACAAAATATATAAAAATAGCAAAAATTATGACCCCTTGAAATAGGAGGGAGAGCTCGGGTGAAAACATAAAATGGAATGAACAACAAAAGTCAATTGGAGAATGAGGGTAAGCCAGCACAATTGTTATGTGGTAAAACCTCAGGAGAAGTTAGTCTGAGATATCCGGTAACAAAATAACTTTAAGGCAAGTAGAAAATACAGAATTACTTATGTGGAGACAACTAGGACAAGTCTGCACACTTACTGAGTCTGGAGCGGTGAGAGAGTACACAGGCTGGAAGCGGGAGATCCGGAGACAGAGAGCAGCAGGCGTGTGACGTCACCGCAAGGGAAGCCGTTAGCGTAGAACTTGAGAGGGGAGCTGGATTAGAAGTGGAGCGGAGCTGTAAGTGTGACCGGAGATCCGAGGTGCAGGTAGGAGAGGGGCAAATTCGGAAAGAGACTGTCACAAAATGAAAGTTGTAGCAGGTTTGAGGATTACTACGGCTCTAGTGTGAACAGCGTTCACAAATAAACAGCAGCAATAAAGAGACTTGAGTGTGAACAGCGTTCACAGGTGATTCTGCAGCAGCAGGGAGAGTAGGTGTGAACAGCGTTCACATGGATTGGCTCAGGAATAGAATGAGGAATTCACTTCAATACTAAGCAATGAGGGAAGGGCCAATGTGGTGTTTATATAGGGTGGAGTAATTGATGTATTGGAATCCTTAAAGGGACGGTCTGATGATGGTATTAATCAATCTCTAAGAATAGTCCTGACAGGATCCCCCCTTCAAGGAGCGACACCGGAGCTCAAGGTGCCGGACGTTCTGGGTTCCTCTAATGGAAACGAGAGATCAATCTGGGAGCTGAAATGTTAGTCGCTGGTTCCCAGGAGTCATCATCCTGAGGATAACCCTTCCAACTAACTAGGTACTGCAGAGTCCCATGACTGAGCCGAGAAGCCAGTATAGCTCGAACTTCGTACTCTAGGTTCGAATCAATTTGAACAGGAGGAACGTAGGAATGTTTGGAAGATCCCCTCAGAGCACGGTATGGCTTAAGCAGGGACACATGAAAGGTTGGGTGGATCTTTAAAGTATCAGGTAGAGTGAGACGAACTGCATTGACATTGATTAAATTAAATCAATCTCTAAGAATAGTCCTGACAACTTCATTCATTCATCATTCTTCACTAACAAGAAGATGGTCAGTGAGAACATACCTTTTATCTTGTTGAACTAGATGTTAATAATATAGGAAAATTGATAAGAATCTTGTGAGTTCTAAAGTTTATTGGAAGGGAATTTCACCAGCAAATTCAATCATCTTGTTGGATAGTCCCATGTCTTGTTACAGTTTATTATTCAAAAAGTCCTTTGTTACCCAGTGAATTGAAACACTAATGCTATATCCCATGCAAACAACTATTGATTACAACAGAGCCCTGCTGATTTCTCAATACTAATTCTGCTACATGTCTGTTTCTAATTGGCTTAATCAGATAAAAACTGCAAAGCATGGCATTGTAGAGGAGCACCCCTATGGTTGGTTGTATCTGCTGGATCCACCAGCCAAACACCCTAGTGTTATATCAACCTCCAGACTGTATAATCATATTTATTCTACATGGGATGCTATTATAAAAAAAATTTCCTGGGATCTCAACCACAAGATCACCTTTGTCACTAATTATACACAATGCTGAATTTCTGGGAGGTTTAGATCCCAAATCAGTTTCCAATCAGATAGCAGAAGTGGGTATGTCCACCCCTCTCTTTAAATTCTGGATAAAGATAAAATTAAGGCTAGATGTGATCTAAATGAAATTGCCGGAGGATATTTCACCTTGTGGCTGATATTTCTCAATTACTTAATTTTTTACAAATGTTCCAATATAAAACAGAGTTTTTAAGAGATCTCACACCATTTGAATCTTTTTGTCAACAGGAGAACCTCCCAAGAGGCACGTTGGCATTAGCCAAATGCCTGTTGTTTGATTGCCAATCTGCTGTGTTGTCTCTGTTTACTTGGGGACAAAAGGGGAAGCTGGGCATGTGTCTGAGGCTGAAGAAATGGCAGACCATATCTCACAACGCGTGCAAATCCTCTGCATCAACCCAATTGCTACTCCGGTGGTATCTTACACCAGTGCAACTACATAAAATATATTCTAGAGCTTAGCTGAGATGCTGGAGAGGGTGTTTTGGTACTATGTTTCATATCTAGTGTGCTTACCCCTTGTTACGACCTTTTTGTGAGGATCTAAACCTAGTTAATAAACATCTTTTAGGTGAAAGTTTTAAGATGTCTTCCACAATCGCTTTGTTAAACAGTTCAAGCATGTAGGCTTAGGTCCATTCACTTACAAATTGGCCTCAATAGCACGTGCTCCCTAATTGCAAGAACTTAGAAGACTGCTCACATCTCATCATTATCCTCTTGGTGTAGCAGAACTACAGAAATATTTTCTGTTGCGGAGCGATAAAATGAATATATTATTTTTACATCAAATTCTACTTGGACTTCTTTCAGGAATACATAACAGACATGGGTTCTGGTTCCCTTTCGGGCTGACCTATGATTCCTAGTACCCCATGGATTTGTACAATATGATGATGATGATAAAAACTTAGTTTGAGTCCTCCTAGCCTCACCCTTTCTTTCTCCTTTGCACCCTTCTGATTTGCAAATATAACCGTACAGTCCACCTATTTTCCTCATCTTATTATGTACGGTTAGCTGATCTTTATCAGGCCACTCGTCATATGATCTTTTACCTCAGTTAATACTGCTTTAAACTATCCATTGCTTAATTGATTTGTCTGTAGATATTTTTTTGTCTGATTTCTATTATTGTATGCATTTGCTAAAGCTGCAAAACAATGCATTTTATCCTAACTAGGATAGCCTTGTCTGTGAACTAAAGCCCAAATTGACTCCTGCAAATAAGGCAAATGGAGGGTGGAATTTGGCTAGTGAAACATAATTGTGTTAAAAAGAATGTTAATTTGTTTTAACAAAATTAAGACTTGGCTATTTTATTCAATAGCAACACATCAGGAACGTCTTGCAATTACAAGAGGTTTACTGTCCCTTTAAGTGTATTGTAAAATGTGTTTACACTAATGTTTTTCAATTGACTTTTTATACTGTAACAGCATAAAATGTATGTGAATTTGTTCCTTTATGTTTAATTTTGTATATGAAATATACAAAATAGCTGTTAAAACCACAACCCATTCAAATGGAGTGAGTTTGAAGCAGACAGCAGACCCCCTTATCTTATTTTTCTATATACACAAAAGCCTCCATATCTTATCTCTTTCTTTATAAAGATAGCCTAATATGTTTAAGGGAGAGCAATTGAAAATGAACAACTTAGTACCCATCTCTCTCATCCCCACTGGGAGTGTGATTTGTTATTTCACATCTTGTTTGTATATCTTTTCTGTAGTTATTACTGCAGCTATTTACATTTTCAGAATACTTGGTTGTTTTAACAGCCAAAAGCTGCTATTTCAAATGACAAAATAAAAGTAAAAGTGCTTTTTGTAAGCAATTTAATACACTCCAGCAGAAAAAATATGTATGAACACATTAAAGGGGGGACATTTTTACAATACACTGCCCCTTTAATAGCAGTGGGGCAGTCATCACATTCAAACTGCTAAAAAAAACTGAGTGGTTCAAGTACTGTGGTAGTTTGGGAGCCACTAGAATATCATAGTCACAGTATTCTATTATAGCTATTATGTACATTAGCAAATATTACTCCCATGAAAGCATTATTTATAGAAAGCCAGATGTGCAATTTCGTATAGCTTTTATATAATTACTATTTTTAAAGGGACAGTCTACACCAGAATTTGTATTGTTTAAAAAGATAAATAATCCCTTTATTACCCATTCCCCAGTTTTCATAACCAACACGGTTAGATTAATATAATTGTTATATCTGTGATTACAATGTATCTAAGCTTCTGCAGACTGCCCCCTTATCTCAGTTCTTTGGTCAGACTTACATTTTAGCCAATCAGCGCTGACTCATAAATAACTCCATGGGAGTAAGCACAATTTTATCTATATGGCACACATGAACTAGTGCTGTTTAGCTGTAAACTGTCAAAATGCACTGAGATAGGAGGCGGCCTTCAAAGGCTTAGACATTTGCATATGAGCCTACCTAGCTTTCAACAAAGAATACCAGGAGAACAAAGCAAATGTGATGATAAAGAAAAATTGGAAAGTTGTTTAAAATTGCATGCCCTATATGAATCATGAAAGTTTATTTTTGACTAGATTGTCCCTTCAATAAATAGGTAAAAAAGAAACAGCCCTGAGTTAGCCACCTACCATAGTTCAACCCTGACTACCATCCATCTGATCCTCCTACATCTGTTAATACTAAAGTCTACCTCCATCACTGCATATAAAGCCAATTGTCTCCACCACAATTAACCCTAACTGCAACCTCACCCACTGCAAATTGCCATAACCACTAACATTACCCCCCATAACACAATAATCCTATCCACGATTTCCCCCTAATTAAAATTCCTTTTGTTAGCTTACTGTAGCTCTTGCTTTTTTATCATACACATTTCACACAACTGAGCAAATTGCAAAAAATAATTACTTTTGAAATGTCACTGAAAAATGTTGCTCTAGAAATATTGGATGAGGATGTATGTCAGCATTATGATGGTGGCATTAAAATTCTTGCAGTTAAATGGACATAGAAGGCAACATTAATTTTTATTATTTAAAGAGTGGGTACAATTTAGAGGGGAAAAAAAAGTTTAATTTAATCTCAGATATTCCTCTTTTTCTATGATTCCACTGTTTAAATACTGCCCTTTTTATGAAGGTATACTGAAGTAGGCTCAGAAATGTGAGCACAACATGGCAGCAGTATGTCATACTAGCAACCTGTAGATGAAGCTGCAGAGAGCAGTATGAGCTCTAGAGAGAGTAATGATAAAACTCTATGGTTAACAAAGCTGCATTGGTTAAAGCAATGTTTAATTAAAAATGTTGTGTAAATACAAAATACAAAATAAGACTGCATCTTTCTTAGGATAGGATAAGTTAAAGGGCCATAATACCCAAATGTTGAAACACTTGAAAGTGATGCAGCATAGCTGTAAAAAGCTAAGTAGAAAATATCACCTGAACATCTCTATGTAAAATAGAAATATATTTTACCTCAAAATGTCCTAAGTATTCAAACCCCATTGCAAAGGACTTTAAGCAGCAAATCAGTATGCCTGTCCCGGAACAGGCAAGGGAGTGAGCTTTGTGCACACTCATATTATTTCTCTATTCAGTTTAAGGAAGTTTACTATGAAATCTCATGAGAGTTAAGTGAAATCTCATTAGATCACAGTAAAGAGTTCATTACTGTTGATGCTGATTGGCTGCTGTTCATTTTTTACCTGCAACTAGACAGCAGCTAAAGTATAACTTTTTACACAGAGCTTACTCTGGTGAGCTGAGGAAATTGTGAGGTAAAATATCTTAGTTTTTTACATAGAGATGCTCAGGTGATATTTTCCTGACAGCTTTTAAGAGTTATACTGCATCAGTTTCAATTGATTTAGCATATGAGTATTATGTCCCTTTAAGGGAGAGCTGTGTGTGTTTCTTGCTGAAACTAAACACTTTCTTCTGCAGCTACAGCTCCCTCTAGAGGATCCTTGTATACACATAATGCTGCCACACAGTTCCAAGACACTTCTAAGCTCCTGAGCCTAGTTCAGTATGTCTTTGTGGAAAGGGACAAATTATAACTAAGGGATTCAAGAGAAAGAGTTACATTTAATAACTGAAATAAATTGTAATATATATATATATATATATATATATATATATATATATATATATATATATATATATATATATATATATATATATATACACTAGTAAGCAGCCTCTACTTAATCTCTGTCTGCTAGAGAGGGATAATTCAAAAAAGATTTAGCAAAAAGCTTAAAGGTACATAAAACCTAAAAGTTTTCTTTCATGATTCAGACAGAGTATACATTTTTACAATTTACTTCTACTATCAGTTTTAATTCATTCTATTGGTAGCCTTTAATGAAGCAGCAGCAATGCACTATTGGAGGCTAGCTGAACACATCAGTATGCCAATGGAAAGAGGCATTTATGTACAGTTACTAACCAGCAGCTAGCTCCCAACTCCTGAGCCTACCTAGGTATGCTTTTCAACAAAGGATACCAAGAGAACTAAGCAAATTAGATAACAGAACTAAAATGGAAAATTGTTTAAAATGTTATGCTCTATCTCTACATGAAATAAAAAATTTGACTTTTATCTCCCTTTAACCGTAACTTTTACCTCTCAATCTCATGTTTAATGTATGCATAACATTTGTTTGATGCTGTTTTACATGACTCTAATAGGACACTTTACAAAAACAAATAGGCATAAGTATATTTTTTGCAAAAATTCACCAATATGCATTATTCTTGTAAAAAATGATATTGTGCTGTCATATATATTAGCAGGAGATTCCCCCACCGGCAGACTATTTCACTTCTTATCAGATATAGGCAAAAAAATCCCAGTGAGTAATTTTTTCTCTGTTCCATATTCTGTATCATTTAATATTGATTGGACCCTGGGCAAAAATCTTCTTGGGCCCCCCACCCCATGTAATTTTGCTCTCCACCCCAACATCCCAAAAAACAACTAAATCAATTTTTTTTATTATTATTAGCCCAGCGGTGGATCATCCACTGCTGGGCTAATCATTTAAAAAAAAAAAAAAATGCAATATGTGAAACTGGACCTAAGCAGTACTAATAAGTAAATAAATATATAAATTCCTCCACTGTGGATTCATTTAATATTCTTTTGAATGTGGTTCTGGTGTGAGGTTAGCTGGTTAAAGAGATTTAGGGCAGCCAACAGGAGCAAAGCAAGGTAAAGGAGGAAGCATGGAGGTGCAGACAAATATAAGTTTACTGACTGGAACAGCAGAACTACTATGGGAAGCTGTAAAATCTGAGACAGAGAGAAAATAAAAACTATAAAAATAAACCTTACATTAATGTGTGAAGTATCAGCATGACGCTATACATCAGCCACACCAGCACATGTCGCTTCTTTGCTAGGAACAAGTTCCCTCTCACCCTGAACTAGACAATGCTGCATGGGGAGGGGCGTGTGTGCACTAACTTATTCTTCCCACTGACACCTTTCTACAAAGCACTATTCCCCTAACAAACTTCAGTTAGTTGATCTTAGGGCCACAGCAGAAAGAGCAGGGCTAAGGGGACCAGTAGACTGGATGCTGTCTGTCCAAGGCTGCATGGATACAGTGTGAGATGAGTCACACAGCCTCAAGACTGAAGAGAGCAGTGTATGCAGCTGCACAGATGCTCAAATCCTCATGTGCCTGCCGCTCCAGCTTTCTGCTACATGCGCCTACAGTCAGCCCTACCCAGAAACAATCCCCACCACCAGAGCAGTTACCTGGTAACAGTGGTAACCCCAGTAGGACCTTTTCTGATGCAGTGGGAAATGGCTGGATGCCGAGTTAGGGCTTTGCATTCAGTGCTGCACAGTTCACATCTAAAACAGCACATGGCACTAGCTTGGCATGTCACATGACACCGGCACGGTCTGGCGCAGTTTTTAAAAAAAATATAAGCAGAGTACTTTTGACTGTGACAGTATTAGGACTGAATGTGTGTGTTCCCCATGTCACATCAGCAGTCTGGTATGAACCATAAAAAAAAAAATTTTTTTTTTTTTTTTAGGACTCTTGGGCCCCTCAACAGAGACTGGGCCCAGGGCAGCTGCCCCTTTTGCCCTGTGTTAAAGACGGTCCTGCATTTACCAAAACATATTGTATAGTTATAAATACAAACGAACTAGGTAGCCGAATAATCTTACTTCCTTGTACAAAAAGACATATACAGGGATTAAGCCATTATGTTATAAGCGTCAGATAATACCACTTATGCTTTAAAGAACAAAGCTAATGATTAACAAAGAAAATGTTAAATAACCTTAGCCACACAAATTGTGAAACTAAGTACATAATTTGATTTTTGGAAGAAGGACTCTTCAAAGACGTCATTATTTGTTCATGTGAAGTTTGTACCATACCTTATTAAATGTTTCATAAACTGAATCCTTGTCAGACCACTGACTATTAACACCTCTCAATAAAGTGTCACATTTCCTACGAGTCCCTTTGAACCCTACTCTGTGGAAGAGAACTGACATCCTGTCAGCTGATAGCTATAGCAAATATTGTACTATGAAATTCAATTTAACCACTTTATAGCTGACATACTGTATATCCAGCCTGTTATAGACTTTTTTTGCATTTAAATGTATACAATTTCAGTATTGTTTTTTCTTACTCTGTGATTTACCCACACAGTATAAATTATTTTATTTAGCAGCCCATGAAAACATTCTTTTTGATTTTTTTCCTATTCTGAGCAGTCAGGCATATAAGACCTGGATCGAGTGCCTGGCATATAAGGCCCACTAGTGGTGTCACCCAGGAGGGCAATAGTCATCCTTAAGCTTCTCCTGGTGCGCTGACTTTGCTTGCAATCACAGCCAGTTAAATGAGCTAGCCCAGCTCTGACAGCTAAGCTATGCTAGCAGCAGTTGTGACTGCGCAGGAGTAGTCAGATTTTAGTATTGGGAATGGGACCACACACACACAGTAAGTGCCTAGAGCCCGTCCGGGACCACAGCTCTGACAGCTTCGCTAGTGGTTGTGAGCTAGGGTGAGCTGGCACAGGGTTCACAGCTGCACTAGCACAGAGTAAGCAGTTAAGGGTTGGTTAAGGGAGTACCTTGACCCTGCAGTTGGGTTCATGGCCCAAGAGTGGGCGCCCTGGCCCTTGAGTGGGGATCCTGTGCCTGCTTGATTTGAGGGCACTGTAGTGTGGGGTCTGGCCCTGGAGAGTGGAAGCCCTGTAGGGTCCGTCACTGTAGCGCAGAGCTTTCTAAACTTTTCATGTTGGTGACACACTTTTTAGACCTACATCATTTTGCGACACAGTAATTCGGTTGTACTAGCAAACAGGAGGTTAAACTAACTTGTTTTAACAGATACGGACACATACATAAATTATATAATAATGAAATGTATTTACAAGTAACAGTATGTATGTATGTGCAAGAATTAAAAAGTTTAATAACACCAATAACTACATACTATTTTAATGGGCTGTATGAGGTTGATGGGATGAACACAGTTTCTGAATATTTGGTGAAATATTAGATAAAGATACTCGCATTTCATCATTAAGCATTTTTTAAACTTCCCCTTCTTATCCATATATCAAGAGCAGGAGCACATATGCACTACTGGGAGCTAGCTGCAAAAAACAAAACACTTTGACTTTTGACTTCAGCTCAGCATTTAAGCTGCCACCCTCAGAGCGCTGTGAGTCCGACTGACTACTGCCCATGCTGCAAACACACTGCTGTCCCACTCACTGACTACACATGCAGTCACAAGCCGATTGAAGAGACTACACCTGTAGTCCGGAGCCATTGTGCCTCCAATGGGAATAGTTTCAGTTCCCACTGAGCTGCGCCAATAGGTTAAGATGATCTGTGAACCACTAGGTATCAATCACGTGTCAACCATGTGATATGCCTTGCATTGAAGATTTAGTATACGGCGGAGACCGTATGAAGAGTATGCTCCGTGCCGGATGTCTTCATGATGGACCTGCTCCACGCCGCCGGGATGAAGATAGAAGACGCCGCCGGGATCAAGATAGAAGATGTCGCCTGGAAGAAAATGGAGCCGTCTGGATGAAGATGGAGCTGCCTGGATGAAGATGGAGTCGCTGGCACAAAGATCATTCAAGCGGGACTTCAGCAACTGTGAGTACCTAAAGAGGGGTTAGTGTTAGGTTTTTTAAAGGTTTTTTGGGTGTTTATTTTTTTAGATTAGGGGTTGGGCATTTCTTAAAAGAGCTAAATGCCCTTTTCAGGGCAATGCAAAAGAGCTAAATGTCCTTTTAAGGGCAATGCCCATACAAATGCCCTTTTCAGGGCAATAGGTAGATTAAGTTTTTGTTAGAGTTAGTTTTTTTATTTTTTTATTTTGGGGGTTGGTTGGGTGATGGGTTTTACTGTTATGGTAAAAAAGCTGTTTAACTTAAGGCAATGCCCTACAAAAGGCCCTTTTAAGGGCTATTGGTAGTTTATTGTAGGCTAGGTTTTTTTTATTTTGGGTGGGCTTTTTTATTTTTATAGGCCTATTAGATTAGGTGTAATTCTTTTTTATTTTTGATCATTTTGTTTGTTATACTAGTTTTTTTAATTTGACAGGTAAGTTTTAATTTAATTTAAGATAGGGAAATTGTAATTTTAATATAAAGTTAGGGGGCGTTAGGTTTAGGGGTTACTTGTTTAAATTAGTTTATTGCAATGTGGAGGGCTTTCGGTTTAGGGGTTAATAGGTTTAGTTAGTATATTTCGTTGTGGGGGGCTTGCGGTTGAAGGGTTAATAGGTTTATTATAGTGGCAGCGGGAGTGGCGGAATAGGAGTTAATAACTTTAGTATAGTGGGGGCGATGTGGGCGGATGGCAGATTAGGGGTTAATAATATTTAAATAGTGTTTGCGATGCGGGAGGGCGGCGGTTTAGGAGTTAATAACTTTATTATAGTGGCAACGATTTTGGGGAGCAGCTGAATAGGGGTTAATACATTTTATTAGTGGTGGCGATGTCGGGACCGGCAGATTAGTGGTTAATAAATTGAATATAGTGTTTGTGATGCAGTAGGGTGGCGGTTTAGGGGTTAATAGGTAGTTTATGGGTGTTTAGTGTACTTTGTAACACTTAAGTTATGAGTTTTATGTAACAGTTTTGTAGCCTAAAACTCATAACTACTGCTCTCAAATTGTGAAACGGATCTTGGCAATGCAAGCTTTTTAGCCTCCTCGTAATGGCTGCGCTATGGAAGTCCCATGAAAAAACATAATTTTTACGTGTGCGGGACTGACATTGCATTACAGACTAAAAGGCTTGCAGTACAGCTATACCGACAAGACTTGTAATGGCTGCGGTGCTGTTTTAAAGCTGAAATTACCATTTTTTTAGCGTTAAAACACGAACGCACAACTCGTAATCTAGGTGAATGATAGCTGGATTAACTGGATAACGATATGGAGCAACAAGTTGTAGTAAATGTATCATACTCAGACTGTCATGTTCTTTTCAATATTTTTACAATTACTTGGAGGAAGGATTAAATAGCAAAATCTTTCAGATGGCCCACTTTTGTGTAAGGTGATATGGTCAGTGCAGGATGTAAATGATTTGCAATGGGATTTACAAAATTTGGAAGAATGGGCTGGCAAATGGCACATGAGATTTAATACTGGTAAATTTAAGGTTCTACATTTTGGAAGCAGAAATATGGATGCTACATATTATTTATATGGAGAAACAAAGGAGTTAAAGGATTTGGATGTAATTATAGATAACAAGCTAAGAATGAGAATGGAAGGCAACAGCTTTTAATGCTAATATAATACTAGCATGTATTAAGAGATATGGAGGCCCATTTATCAAGCTCCGAGTGGAGCTTGAAGGGCTGTGTTTTTGGCGAGTCTTCAGACTCGCCAGAAACAGCAGGTATGAAGCAGCGGTCTAAAGACAGCTGCTTCATAACCCTGCCCACCTGCTCTGATGAGGCGGACAGGAATTGCCACAAATCAACCCAATGGAGTACAATCTGGTTTATTGACACCTCCCTGCTGGTGTCCAATTGGCCGCTAGTCAGCAGGGGGCGGCATTGCACCAGCAGCTCTTGTGAGCTGCTGGTGCAATGCTGAATATTAAGAGTGTATTGCTCTCCGCATTCAGCGAGGTCTTGCGGACCTTATCCGCACTGTCGGATCAGGTCCGCAAGATATTTGATCATTTGGCCCCATAGATGCAAGAGAATAAAGTATAACTCTGTTGCTAAGAACTCACCTTGAGTATGAAGTGCATTTCCAAGGACCAATTTACAAAAAGGACATTGTAGAAATAGAAAAAGTTCAGAGAAGGCACACAAAATTAATAAGGGGAGTAACTGTTACTTGTTTTTATTGTCTTTTATTGCTCTTGAAAAAGACGCTTAAGCGTTGAAACGCGTAGAGCTATAATAAACCACTTTTTATCTTGCATATTTGCAATTATTTCGCTGTGACGAGCCGGACTTGCTATTTTGGATAAGTAAGTTACTACTTGTTTCTTCAATTTAAAGTTATCACTTTACTGCTGATGAGGTTCCAATCCTTTTCCAGCCCCTTTTTGAAAACCACCTCGTTGTTGCCTTTGGAGAGGGACATATCACAGAGGGATATACCATAGAAGCAGGACTCACGTTACTTAAGGAGTGAGTATATTGCACATTATTGCAACAGATTTTAACTTGCACATCAAGTCCATTTCTATCTATTATTAGAAACTTACTATTCTGCAAGACCAGCGCCATCCATTTCGTTTTTGTCTAGTTGTAATGTATACTGGTCTATCTAGCAAATATATAAAATGTATCTTGTGTCTAAAAATAAATTCAATTTCGCATCTGCAGATTTAGACTCAACTAACAAATCACACTATGTGTGCGTATAAGCATAAATGTCCACCATATACCAATCATGAATTAAGGCATTAAAAAATTATATATGTGCCCATCTTCTGTATTGACAACTGTGGATGCAGAGTACCTTGCACCTGAGACCGAGGTGTGTTTAAAGATGTTGGACTCAGTGGACTAAGCCGCATCTAGAAGGAGGAAAAAGTTGTGACTCCTGTCAATGTATAGCACCGTAGTTCCTCTCAGCAGTGTTTTCCACATCTAGGAGGAGTGGTAAATTGCGACTCCTCTTAGTCTGGTCACGTCACTTCCGTTATGTCATGCTGACCTGATATCGTAATATCAGGATTATGTGCTGAAAAGTCTGTAAGTTGCTGAAAGTGGATACTGTAGCACTACAGATGAATGGAAACGTCAGGCTGACCTTTATATTCAGGGATTGTTTATCAAGACTCACAGTCTTGATAAAGCCCAGCATGTGGCGAAACTAGTAGACTTTTATTCTATTCCAACCAAGAAGTGTTTTTATTACAGTTCTGCATCGTTAAAAGATTTGTTTTAGTAGAAGCATTGTTTATGGGTTAATACCTAACTACACTTATTAACCCCTAATCTGCCGATCGGACCTCGCCACCACTATAATAAATGTATTAACCCCTAAACCGCCGCACTCCCGCCTCACAAACACTATAATAAATTTTATTAACCCCTAATCTGCCCTCCCTAACATCGCCGCCACCTACCTACAATTATTAACCCCTAATCTCCCGCCCGCAACGTCTCTGCTACTATAATAAAGTTATTAACCCCTAAACCTAACTCTAACCCTAACCCTTACACCCCCCTAACATGAATATAATTTAAATTAAACAAAATAATATTCCTAAAATTAAGTAAATTAATCCTATTTAAAACTAAATACTTACCTATAAAATAAACCCTAATATAACTACAATATAAATAATAATTACATTGTAGCTATTTTAGGATTTATATTTAGTTTACAGGCAACTTTGTATTCATTTTAACTAGGTACCGTACAATAGCTAATAAATAGTTGATAACTATTTAATAGCTACCTAGTTAAAATAAATACAAAATTACCTGTAAAATAAATCCTAACCTAAGTTACAAATACACCTAACACTACACTATCATTAAATTAATTAAATAAATTACATACAATTACCTAAAATAAAATACAATAAAATAAACTATACTATAATACAAAAAAATAAACACTAAATTACAAAAAATAAAAAAGAATTACAAGCAGTTTAAACTAATTACACCTAATCTAAGCCCCCTAATAAAATAAAAAAGCCCCCCCCCCCAAAAAAAAAAAATCCCTACCCTATTCTAAAATACAAAAGTAATCAGCTCTTTTACCAGCCCTTAAAATGGCTTTTTTTATTTTTTTTTATTTTTTTATTCAAGGTTTGTGGCAAGGCATACATACATAGATCTTAAGGTAACAACATAGTAACATTGAAAGACAGTTGTGAAAGAAAATGTTATGTGAACATTATACAGTCTTAAAATAAAGATCTAAAAAAAAGCATACATAAGTTAACTGCCTAATGTTCAATATACCTTAAAAGTGATACAAGAGGCCACTTTAGGACCTCGTCTGTGAAAGTTCAAAAGTTAGAAGATATTACCATCTGAAAAGATCACTTTTGGATCTTAATGACAAACCTCATTTTATATTTATATTAAAAGCTATAAAACATGCTTAATCTTTTAAAGCTTAATCATACACCCCCACTATTAATAAAATCAAGGCTGCACATATCCACTGGGCACACCAGCATACTGGTCATTAGAGAGAGCATTGAGAGCGAACAAATAGAGTGATGAAGTGTACTAACCTTGTAGGGTACCATAACTTTAAAGAGTGTAATGACCAAAAAGCAAACTAATAAAGTTTGAGCTCCCTCCGGGCAATGGCTGCATACAAGATGTAAAATTAAGTGTATGGACAATGCTAGTGAGAGAGGATGTTATGCGGAGGTAGTAAAGCATATAAATTAGAGCATTCTAATATTGTTTCTTAGATGAGCTAAAGACAGTCAAGGACATGCTAGTATAGTTTATGGCACTTGACCTGTAGTGCAAATCAACAGATATGTGCGCCCAGCACAAAACAAAAGTTGTAAACTGAACATTGCATAAAAAAAGCTGTGAAACCCACATTCCTCTGTGAGGATCCTGACCACTTGTATATCACAGACTGTGCTGTATACTGTAGTTATGACAAAGTAAGAGCAGCCAACTCCACTGTCCCGGCCGCAGACCGCGGAGCCAGCCCTGCCCACGCATTGTGCTATTGAGGTATCACAGACAATAATAAGTGGGCTAGCCATCTTTTTATCCTATTAATAATAAAACATATCAATGTGGTCAGGCCCTCACCATTAGAGTCACTGAAAATATAACCAAGTAGGAAAATATCCTTAACCATAAACATTGATCCAATGGGGCCTCATTATAGATTTAAAGAAAAGGTAGAGTCAACAATAACCTACAGTAGAATATAACAAAGATAACGCTTCTAACTTAACCAGTATACTTGAAAAGTTCAGGAGGCCATGTATAGAGTTCCTTATGCTGGCTTCAGCCAAAACCAGTGCGGTCGCCATCGCTATATCTCAGGTACACCTCCAACAAGGGCATCTGTGACTCTGTAAAAATCCATGCCGCAGGGCTCCATATATTGTGCCGACTTAGGGGATGACGTATGGCATATGATTGTCCGAACAATACTCCAGACGCCTGGCAACTTGAATGTGTAGGTGAGTTCACTGCAACGGGAGCGTTTGTCATGCTCTTAGCAAACCATTGTATGGGAATCATCTGATAGCGCTTATGATCAGTAGCTGTTTGCCTGAAAACCTGAGCCGTGTAGTCAGCTGCGTCGCAGAATTCTGTTGTGTAGGGCAAAGTTTTGATCTTTAGCAAGTTATTGCTGTGAACCAATTCAACCAGAACTAGGTCACCTTGGATGTCCTGAGCTGAATTGTCCTGGGCTGTTTCTGGATCAACAGGGTCAGTTGCGTTCGATGCAATTTGCAAGGTTTCTGTAAAACGGGACTGGTAGCTCTCAAGTAGGACTCTGATGTGTTCCAGTAGATGTGCCATAATTGTTGTGTGTCTGTTAGAAGGTAGGTGTATTCAGCATTGAATGCTGCCTAACGTCAAGGCCCAAGAGTGCCTCGCCGGGGGGTCTAGAGAAGGCCTCAATTCCAGAGACAGCTCCGGGTTCTCACAGTTACAGCTTTCCCAAGAATATTCAGCCCATCTAGTAAAGGTTCTTTAGTAGGTTTCTGATCTGCTTGTATAGTACAGAGATGGGTCGGTTGATATATATCATTAGTAAAAAGTAGTTGAGATGCTGGAGCAGTATGGAACAATGCGACCGATCATGGCCGCTACCCGGAAGTTCCCCCCTTAAAAGGGCTTTTTGCAGGGTATTGCCCCAAAGTAATCAGCTCTTTTACCTGAAAATAAAAATACAATACCCCCCAACATTACAACCCACCACCCACATACCCCTACTCTAACCCACCCAAACCCCCCTTAAATAAACCTATCGCTACCCCTGAAGATCATCCTACCTTGAGTTGTCTTCACTCAGCCGAGCCGAATTCTTCATCCAAGGTGCGCAGAGGAGGTCCTTGATCCGGTAGAAGTCTTCATCCAAGGGGGGCAAGAAGAGGTCATCCGGTAGAAGTGTTCATCCAGGCGGCGTCTTCAATCTTCATCCTTCCGTAGCGGAGCCATCTTCAACGGAGCCGACGCGGAGCCATCCTCTTCAACCGACGGACCAAAGACGAATGAAGGTTCCTTTAAGGGACGTCATCCAAGATAGCGTCCCTTCAATTCTGATTGGCTGATAGAATTCTATCAGCCAATCGGAATTAAGGTAGGAAAAATCTGATTGGCTGACGCAATCAGCCAATCAGATTGAAGTTCAATCCTATTGGCTGATCCAATCAGCCAATCGTATTGAACTTGCATTCTATTAGCTGTTTTTACAGTACAGTGTAAAATAACCTTTAATGAAAAGGGTGCTACCAAAAATGTTTCTAACTCTGGGGATACAAACTGATTTAGTTCTGTGATCCAATCAAGGGCAATCTTAGCCAAAGATGCCCAATTATATAATCTTAAATCTGGTAAAGCCAGCCCGGGTGATAACCGCTTTTGCATTAATCTTTTTAAAGCAATCCGGGGCTTCTTTTTGCCCCAGATAAATTTTGACTGCCAGCCATATAGATCAGAAATATCTCTATTAGATAATAATAATGGAAGATTTTGTAAAAGTTACAGTATTCGGGGAAAAATAATAGTTTTTATCAAATTAACCCTTGCCGAAATGGAAAAAACTTGGATAAAGAGATCACTCTTGGGTCTCAGATGAGGAACCTCGTTTTACTATATATGAAAGTTGAAATAACATGAACCATTATGTAGCCAAAATAGTGCAGTGTAATAATTATTTATGATCCTGCTAGTAGAATGACCCATCCTCCTAGGATAGTAATGACAGTATTTTTTTTTCTAATCAAGTCCTGTAGCTATAAAGTACAGTATGGTTTGTTAATTGGGTACATGCCTGTGGTTACCTAGAAAATATATAGCATGCGCTATTTATGAGAGTGTACTGGACTATAGGCAGAACATCAATGGTCATGCTGGTGATATTACCCATTCTCCCATGAATCAGATTTGAAAACTAGTTTAGCCTCCACTGACTAAATTGTGGTGTAGCTAATTATATATAATTCTCTATGGACCCACTAAAACCCAGTTTATGTTTTGGCTCTAATATGGTAAAGAATATTGGGATATTGGATATGTGGTATAGTCCCTTTTTAGTTTAGCTAAGGAAATCTAGCAGCTATTAGGATCCTGGCACAAAGTTTGACAAATTATATGGTTCAGTGAAATGGTTCATAAATATGTAGACAAGGAGGGGGTCCATCCAATATAAAGAGTTTTCCTTAGGTATATAATATTAATAAAGAGGTAGCTAGTAGAGTGTAGACTGCAAACAGTCTGTTTATGGGGAGGTAGATGTGACAAGTAGTTGTTACTTAGATTAATATCATTGTGCTCTATTCTGTATAGTTAAGTGTATCCTCAGAGCTATGGTAGTAAAGAATGTAGTAATGCTAGACTTCCATGTCTCTCAGGATTGGGTAACATTGGGGTAAGTAGATAGGGGGAGATCATGCCATCTTTGATACCTTTGGCATAGCTTACTAATATTTAAATCTGACCCATGTCCAACAAGACTGAGAGGTATACAGGTATATAGATAGAGCAAAACATAATTATCCAAAGCAGATGAGTTAGCACAGAGGCTCTGCAAATGTCAATTGTCCAAGCGTTCCATATGTATGAATGTTCCATTTTGAAGCCTGGGGTGTTTGCAAGCTGCTGCAAATTATAGAAAAACTCAGCAGATTCATAGCCACTGTTTGGTAACGCAGTGTTTTCATGATCCCATGAGGTCTTGCCTGCCACAATGATTTGTCCAGCTGATGCTTCTCCCTGGGTAAATGTAAACCTGTCTCCCCGCTGCAGAGAATCAGCTGCATCCTCCACAACTGGGCCACGCTGTGTCTGAGGTAGACCTCTGTAGAAAGTTGAGATGGTAAGATTGCTGGCAGCTGCATCGGCAGACTGATTATCACGTCTTGGTGAGCGTATTCTCTGAAATAACAATATGGCATCTTCCTTCATTTCAGTAACTATCGACACTGTCTGAGCTGGGACAGACCTCTCAGTGACAGTAAGATTCTTAAAGCGTGTAATCATCGTAAGCTTGAACTCCTTTAAACAGGTGCAAATAGTCATATAGACCCCCTTCAAATTCGTAGGCATTTTAAATCTGTAGTTGAAGCCACTTTGTCAGCTGTTCAACCCGGATGTATAACCGGGGGGAGGGGGGTGCTGTAAGTCTGACACTAGGCTGCCACCTTGACTAGCAACAGTTCAGACTAGTGTTCCAGATTGAATGTAGCTAGCAGATAATGATGTCTTTCAGTACAGTAGGGAGTTCTACATACTTTTCTAGCTCTTATTAGGGAGGATGTCTTGAATATTAGTAGCTAACTGGCGGATTATCAAATCTGAAGACGGAGCATCTAGTTTATGATACCTGCCATGGCCGCTGCCTGGACACCACCCCGTATACATGTGTTTTTATATGAGGGAAATAAGTGTTTTGGTATTTTGACACAATCTCACCACCTTTTAATTTGTTAGAAAAAACAGCGAGAATCGCAGGAGGAAAATGTTTAAAGAATACACCAGACCTGGAGGAGAAATGTCAGCGACACTCATAGAACGTCCCTGTTCATGCCACTAGCAGAGGCAGTGAAACTAATCCTTTAATAAGGAAAATAATATACTTTGAATTTTGTATTATAAGTATGAATTTCATAGCATTTTTTTCATGTGCAGTGTAGTTTAAATTACATTTTCTACTTTGCACCTTAAATTATTTTCACAATTGCACAATTTCAATTTTAATTTTTTTCATAAAATATGATTTTTGCAAAGCAATTTAGTTATGAATTTTAATGCTATTCAACAAGACAATTTTTACTACATATTTTATTTAAATATTTAATGTATTCATTTAATACTATTATTAAATTATGGTTTATTGTGAGTCCTATTGTAATGTATGAATCACTTTCACATACTTAAAAGCAGGAAAAACCCTTTTGCGAGACACGCTGTTGTCAAGTTGAAAACTGCATTCATGTAATTAGGACTTTGGGGCCGATTTATCAAGCAGTCAATTGGCCCCAATGCATCAGGAGTTAAGAAGCAGCGGAGTTAAGAAGCAGCTTGTGCAATGTTAAAGGCAGGCAGCTTATGCTGTCAGCATTTATCGATGTCTGGCAGACATGATCGCTACATGTAGACATTTGATAAATCGGCCCCATAGGCTTCATAGTACTGGAGACAGTTATTATAAAATCTTATAAGCCTAAAGAGCTTTATAGAATAGGGCAGTGGGTGGGAGACTGGATGGAATAGCTGTACGGAGATGCAGAGAGCAGCAGCAGCACAGGCAGTGTGTGGGAGACTAGATGAGGAGCGGTATGGGGAGGCAGGGAGCAGCACCACAGGCAGCGTGTGGGAGACTGGATGAGAAGCGGTATGGGGAGGCAGGGAGCAGCACCACAGGCAGCGTTGGATGAGGAGCGGTACGGGGAGGCAGGGAGCAGCACCACAGGCAGTGTGTGGGAGACTGGTTGAGGAGCGGTACGGGGAGGCAGGGAGCAGCACCACAGGCAGTGTGTGGGAGACTGGATGAGAAGCGGTACGGGGAGGCAGGGAGCAGCACCACAGGCAGCGTGTGGGAGACTGGATGAGGAGCGGTACGGGGAGGCAGGGAGCAGCACCACAGGCAGCGTGTGGGAGACTGGATGAGGAGCGGTACGGGGAGGCAGGGAGCAGCACCACAGGCAGTGTGTGGGAGACTGGATGAGGAGCTGTACGGGGAGGCAGGGAGTAGCACCACAGGCAGTGTGTGGGAGACTGGATGAGGAGCGGTACGGGGAGGCAGGGAGCAGCATCACAGTCAGCGTGTGGGAGACTGGATGAGGAGCGGTACAGGGAGGCAGGGAGCAGCACCGCAGGCAGCGTGTGGGAGACTGGATGAGGAGCGGTACGGGGAGGCAGGGAGCAGCACCACAGGCAGCGTGTGGGAGACTGGATGAGAAGCGGTACGGGGAGGCAGGGAGCAGCAGCACAGGCAGCGTGTGGGAGATTGGATGAGGAGCGGTATGGGGAGGCAGGGAGCAGCACCACAGGCAGCGTGTGGGAGACTGGATGAGGAGCGGTACGGGGAGGCAGGGAGCAGCATCACAGGCAGCGTGTGGGAGACTGGATGAGAAGCGGTACGGGGAGGCAGGGAGCAGCAGCACAGGCAGCGTGTGGGAGACTGGATGAGGAGCGGTATGGGGAGGCAGGGAGCAGCACCACAGGCAGCGTGTGGGAGACTGGATGAGAAGCGGTACAGGGAGGCAGGGAGCAGCAGCACAGGCAGCGTGTGGGAGACTGGATGAGGAGCGGTACGGGGAGGCAGGGAGCAGCACCACAGGCAGCGTGTGGGAGACTGGATGAGAAGCGGTACGGGGAGGCAGGGAGCAGCAGCACAGGCAGCGTGTGGGAGACTGGATGAGGAGCGGTATGGGGAGGCAGGGAGCAGCACCACAGGCAGCGTGTGGGAGACTGGATGAGAAGCGGTACAGGGAGGCAGGGAGCAGCAGCACAGGCAGCGTGTGGGAGACTGGATGAGGAGCGGTACGGGGAGGCAGGGAGCAGCACCACAGGCAGCGTGTGGGAGACTGGATGAGGAGCGGTACAGGGAGGCAGGGAGCAGCACCGCAGGCAGCGTGTGGGAGACTGGATGAGGAGCGGTACGGGGAGGCAGGGAGCAGCATCACAGGCAGCGTGTGGGAGACTGGATGAGAAGCGGTACGGGGAGGCAGGGAGCAGCAGCACAGGCAGTGTGTGGGAGACTGGATGAGGAGCGGTATGGGGAGGCAGGGAGCAGCACCACAGGCAGCGTGTGGGAGACTGGATGAGAAGCGGTACAGGGAGGCAGGGAGCAGCACCGCAGGCAGCGTGTGGGAGACTGGATGAGAAGCGGTACGGGGAGGCAGGGAGCAGCATCACAGGCAGCGTGTGGGAGACTGGATGAGAAGCGGTATGGGGAGGCAGGGAGCAGCAGCACAGGCAGCGTGTGGGAGACTGGATGAGGAGCGGTACGGGGAGGCAGGGAGCAGCACCACAGGCAGCGTGTGGGAGACTGGATGAGGAGCGGTACGGGGAGGCAGGGAGCAGCATCACAGGCAGCGTGTGGGAGACTGGATGAGAAGCGGTACGGGGAGGCAGGGAGCAGCAGCACAGGCAGCGTGTGGGAGACTGGATGAGGAGCGGTATGGGGAGGCAGGGAGCAGCACCACAGGCAGTGTGTGGGAGACTGGATGAGAAGCGGTACGGGGAGGCAGGGAGCAGCAGCACAGGCAGCGTGTGGGAGACTGGATGAGGAGCGGTACGGGGAGGCAGGGAGCAGCACCACAGGCAGCGTGTGGGAGACTGGATGAGGAGCGGTACAGGGAGGCAGGGAGCAGCACCGCAGGCAGCGTGTGGGAGACTGGATGAGGAGCGGTATGGGGAGGCAGGGAGCAGCACCACAGGCAGCGTGTAGGAGACTGGATGAGAAGCGGTACAGGGAGGCAGGGAGCAGCACCGCAGGCAGCGTGTGGGAGACTGGATAAGGAGGGGTATGGGGAGGCAGGTAGCAGCAGCACAGGCAGCGTGTGGGAGACTGGATGAGGAGCGGTACGGGGAGGCAGGGAGCAGCACCACAGGCAGCAGGTGGGAGAAAGAAGACAGTACCTGCGGCTTTCTAGTTTTACCAAAGTGGGCTCTTTTTAACTTTAAACTGTGTAAAACATGCTTTTTTTCTTTTAATTTGTGGGGGGTTTAATCTTAATAAAAATGTAATGCTTTGTTGGAGCATATTCCTTTTTTCTTGCAGTTTTTCAATTTCTGCTAAACACTACATGCTTAGTCCAGTATACTTGGAATTGTGCTAAAGATAGTTTCAAAATGTATTTAAAGGGACATTAAAGGTATATGAAACCCAAACATTTTCTTTCATGTTTCAGACAGAGCATGCCATTTTAAATAATTTTCTAATTTACTTTTAGCAACTTTGCTTCATTCCTTTGGTATAGGAGCAGCATAGTACTACAGGAAGCTAACTGAAGAGATTAGGTAAACCAATGACAAGAGGAATATATGTGCAGCCACCAATCAGTAGCTAGCTCCCAGTAGTGCATTGCTGCTCCTGAGCATACTTTATTCTTTTTAATAAAGGATAAAATGAGAACAAAGCAAATGAAATAATAGAAATAAATTGGAAACGTGTTTACAATGGTATGCCTTATCTGAATAGCAAAAGACAATTTGGGGGTATGTCTGCTCTGTACATGGCTATTTTCGGGATATATCAGGCTATTAGTATAGCAATGTTCTAACCATCTTAAGATTCCTATTCTATGTTTAAAAAAAAAAAAATAGTAAAAGACAAAAAAAAAACACTAAACAAGCACAGTTGCATACATTATAGCTTAAAAAGCAATTGGAAAAATAAAAAAAATAATCAAATTAAACAAAAATAAAAATTCTGGCATGAAAGGAAATAAGAGTGAATACATTGATACTGCAAAAATTCAGACACAGTGGCCCAGATTACAAGTGAAGCGCTAGGGTGCGTTATGAATAGAGCACAGTTAGGTAGAGCATGTAATGTTTGGATTAATGACTCTAGATAGCTATGGCCTTAATTATAAGAGGAGCGAAATCAGGACCAGACTGTGAATAAAAAGCAGCCCTGGAAAATTTTGAGACCAGCCCTATTTTACATTGACTTTGTATAATGCGCTCGCCCCGTTTTTCTCAAAGGGGATTACTGGAATACTCCTTTCCTCAATATATTTTTTCAGAATTATATTATGTTAGTTTGTATTAAAAAAGTGCCATATTGTTGTTATATAAGCACCCTACAAATTCATTGCATCTATTAATTACCTCTTTAAATTGGAGCCTTCCCGCCCCAGCTACTGCAACCCACTGGGAAATCTCCTGGTTACCTGGTAGGCCATTCTGGCCTTGAGTGCAATCATTAGCGCAGGGTGCGTTATCCATAGAGTGACCTTGAGAAAAGAATAGCGCACAATCCAGTATTACAAATGGATGGTAAAAAGGTGTACCGGATAATCTTAATGTGGCCCTATACTATTAACAGGCGCTCTATATTTTTAATGGACAATGCAGGGAGTGCTATTAGTACTCATATTTTAACACAAAAGTAGTGCTTGAAATTTGAGCGCTTTTAGAGACCTGAGGTAAACTGTTAGCACTTGAAAATCTAACAAAACACATACAAGATATATTATTTCACTTATATTTATACATATTAATAGTTTATTATTGAAATAAATGTTTTAAAAGTGATTTAAAGGGATATGGTATATGATCAGGTACTGGACTGGGTAGGACTCAAAGATGTACATGTATGTTTGTATGGGAACAAAGAAAAGAGCTGGCCCTAAAATACAAATACGTATGCATAAAGCCTATAAAAAGTTCATAAAATGATTCAAATGAAGTTCATAAAAAAGTTCATGTAGAATTCATATAAGTGGAGTATGGTCAAGGAACCAAGTGAGATATATTTCACACATCAACCCACACCCGATGGTGACTTCTTTACGCCCCACTGGATGTACAATTATTTCATTGACCCTCAATCACTATGAGGTTAGGACAAGCACTGTTATTGGTCTGCCAATTCCCAGGGTGTAAGAGGTGGTGTCTCAGGATCTGCAATCTTCAGCGTTTCTGGCTTCCTGACATGGCAGGCCTCTTCATATGGAAGCTCCGGTCAGAACCTCCCAACTCAAAGAGTCGTGAGAGAGGGGAGACACAAAGCCAAAGCAAGCTAATAGTGTTATACCATTTATTAAGTAATAATAATATAATATAATAATAATAACTAGTATTTATATAGCGCCTTTCTCCCAGTGGGACTCAAAGTGCTTTTTCAGCGCTCGCTCTCGGAATTAACCAAATCGGCAGCTGAATAGTAATAGTTGTTATTATTACCCAATTTAATGCTCATTTTATTGACCTCAGATGGATGAAGGGCTGAGTCGGCCCTGCCGGGATTTGAACCTGTGACCTTGGATCTTTTAAACAGGCTTTTTTGTAGTCAGGGCATTTACCAACTGAGCTACCTCACCGGCGGCGGCCTTATATATAGTATATAGCAAGCTTAAAAGAGGGAGGTATACAACTCACATTAGTTAACCTCAAACATATGAGGTATCAATAAAAAGTAAAAACGAAATACTCCTCACAACAAATCAAATACTGGATACAGAAAAAAAACAACAAGAACTTCTAAAAAGACACCCAATCTGGGAAGGGCATAAAGCCTTAGGTTAATGAGGTATACAACTCACTCTTTTAAGCTTGCTATATACTTAATATTATTATTATTATTATTATACTTTATTAATGAAGCGCCAACATATTCCACAGCGCTGTCCATGGATATAATTCATTTAAATAAAACAATACAAGAATTGTAAGAGACAGGACAAAATTTACAAACACATACAGGAGGGATTGAGGGCCCTATTCCCATGGGAATTTACAATCTAGAATCTAAATATAATATATATAAATATTTGTATTTTTGATATTGCTGCACAGATTTGTATGTATTTAGTTTCATTCTTTTATTTATTTATATTCATTTCATTGTATTCCATTCATATTTTGTATTTTAGCGCCAGCTCTTTTCTTTGGTCCCATTTGAATTTGAATAGAGAGAGGTGAGGTTTCTCTCTTCCTTTTGAGTAAGGCTGCTTATGCAAGATACGTTCTCTTGGGTGTAATCAGTCGCCTATCCCTGAATTTTAGCGCTAGTGGGGCTTGTCAGAGATTTCTCTCTGTCATTCTATTTGTCTGTATGTATGTTTGTATGTATACATATGTATGTGTTTGTATGTATACATATGTATGTGTTTGTATGTATACATATGTATGTGTTTGTATGTATACATATGTATGTGTTTGTATGTATACATATGTATGTGTTTGTATGTATACATATGTATGTGTTTGTATGTATACATATGTATGTGTTTGTATGTATACATATGTATGTGTTTGTATGTATACATATGTATGTGTTTGTATGTACTGTATCTGTGCAGTGTTTGTAAGTTAACAGTATAAAACTAAGTAAAGTACTCCACTACCTGAGTGGAGGTGTAGTGCTTGAGCGATAGCCGACATGAGTGTTTTAGCATCATCCCACAGAAATATCTTATTTAAGTAACTGAGCGCTATTTAGATGTGCATTTGTTTGAAATGAATATCTGAATGAAGGTACCAAAGAAAATAAAGAAAATTAAAAAATACTGACGAAAATAATCATCAATATTAATTTGTTTACTTTATATTTTTTTAAAGTGGTTATTACTTACCTTAGCGTGCTCTCCAGAGCACATTAAAGGGACACTAAAACCAAATTTTTTCTTTTGTGATTCAGATACAGCATGCAATTTTAAGCAACTTTCTAATTTATTACTATAATCAAATTTTCTTTGTTCTCTTGCTATCTTTCGGCTAGATTACGAGTTTTGCGTTATGAGCGGTGCAGTACTAACTTGTCGCCGCCACCTACATTATACTTATTTACCCCCTAATCTGCTGCCCCCAATGTCGCCGCCACCTACCTACACTTATTAACCCCTAATCTGCCGCCCCAATGTCGCCGCCACAATACTAAAGTTATTAACCCCTAACCCTAACAACCCCTAACTTTAATGTAATTAAAATAAATCTAAATAAAACCTATTATTAATAACTAAATAATTCCTATTTAAAGCTAAATACTTACCTGTAAAATAAACCCTAAGCTAGCTACAATAACTAATAGTTACATTGTATCTAGCTTAGGTTTTATTTTTATTTCACATGCAAGTTTGTATTTATTTTAACTAGGTAGACTAGTTACTACATAGTTATTAACTATTTATTAACTACCTAGCTAAAATAAATACAAATTTACCTGTAAAATAAAACCTAACCTGAGTTACACTAACACCTAACCTTACACTACAATTAAATCAATTACATAAATTAAATACAATTAACTAAATTACAAAAAAAACAACACTAAATTACACAAAATAAAAAATAAATTATCTGATATTTAAACTAATTACACCTAATCTAATAGCCCTATCAAAATAAAAAAGCTCCCCCAAAATAAAAAAAACCCTAGCCTAAACTAAACTACCAATAGCCCTTAAAATAGCCTTTTACAGGGCATTGCCCCAAAGAAATCAGCTTTTTTACCTGTAAAAAAAAATACAAACAACCCCCCAACAGTAAAACCCACCACCCACACAACCAACCCCCCAAATAAAAACCTAACTAAAAAAACTAAGCTCCCCATCCCCATTGCCATGAAAAGGGCATTTGTATGGGCATTGCCCTTAAAAGGGCATTTAGCTCTTTTTCTTCCCAAACCCTAATCTAAAAATAAAACCCACCCAATAAACCCTTAAAAAAAACTAACACTAACCCCCGAAGATCCACTTACAGTTTTTGAAGACCCGACGTCCATCCTCAACGAAGTGGCAGAAGTCCTCATCAAAGCTGGCAGAAGTCTTCATCCAAGCGACAGAAGTCTTCATCCAAACCGGCAGAAGTCTTCATCCAGGCGGCATCTTCTATCTGGGTGGTGGGTTTTACTGTTGGGGGGTTGTTTGTATTTTTTTTTTCAGGTAAAAGAGCTGATTTCTTTGGGGCAATGCCCCGCAAAATGCCCTTTTAAGGGCTATTGGTAGTTTAGGCTGGGGTTTTTTTATTTTGGGGGGGGCTTTTTTATTTTGATAGGGCTATTACATTAGGTGTAATTAGTTTAAATATCTGATCATTTATTTTTTATTTTGTGTAATTTAGTGGGGGTTTTTTGCTGTAATTTAGTTAATTGTATTTAATTAATGTAATTGATTTAATTGTAGTGTAAGGTTAGGTGTTAGTGTAAGACAGGTTAGGTTTTATTTTACAGGTAAATTTGTATTTATTTTAGCTAGGTAGTTAATAAATAGTTAATAACTATTTAGTAACTATTCTACCTAGTTAAAATAAATACAAACTTGCCTGTAAAATAAAAATAAAACCTAAGATAGCTACAATGTAACTATTAGTTATATTGTAGCTAGCTTAAGGTTTATTTTATAGGTAAGTATTTAGTTTTAAATAGGAATTATTTAGTTAATGATAGGATGATAATTTTTAATTAGATTTATTTTAATTATATTAAAGTTAGTGGGTGTTAAGGTTAGATTTAGGGCTAGGTTTAGGGGTTAATAACTTTAGTATAGTGGCGGCGACATTGGGGGTGGCAGATTAGGGGTTAATAACTGTAATATAGGTGGCGGCGATGTTAGGGACAGCAGATTAGGGGTTAATTATATTTAACTAGTGTTTGCGATGCAGGAGTGCTGCGGTTTATGAGTTTATATGTTTATTCTAGTGGCCTGCGATGTCCGGAGCGGCAGATTAGGGATTAATAATTTTATTTTAGTGTTTGCAATTTGGGAGGGCCTCGGTTTAGGGGTTAATAGGTAGTTTATGGGTGTTAGTGTACTTTGTAGCACTTTAGTTATGAGTTTTATGTTACAGATTTGTAGCGTAAAACCCATAACTACTGACTTTCAGTTTTCGTTATGGATCTTGGCGGTATAGGCTGTACCGCTCACTTTTGGCCTCCCAGGCAAACTCCTAATACCGGCACTATGGAAGTCCCATTGAAAAAGGAGTTTTTGAAAGCTGCGGTAATTACGCTGCGTTACGGCCAAAATGTGTGCGGTACATAAATACCTGCAAGACTCGTAATAGCAGCGGTTGTGAAAAAGAGCCATAACCTTGCTTTTTCACCCATAATGCAAAACTCGTAATCTAGGCGTTTATTTGAAAAAGAAGGCATCTAAGCTTTTTTTTTTTTGGTTCAGTATTCTGGACAGCACTTTGTTATTGGTGGATGAATTTATCCACCAATCAGCAAGAACAACCCAGGTTGTTCACCAAAAATGGGCTGGCATCAAAACTTACATTCTTGCATTTCAAATAAAGATACCAATAGAATAAAAAAATGTGATAATAGGAGTAAATTAGAAAGTTGCTTAAAATTTCATGCTCTATCTGAATCACAAAAGAAAGAAATTTGGGTTCAGTGTCCCTTTAAGGTAAGTATTGTAACTACAAATTAATTTTTCACTTGTAGCTTTAAAACATTTACATTTGTTTTAACGAAAAAAAATGTAAATGTTTTATGAAAATTCAGAATACCGAATAGTGAAGCCACCCTAGACTTTGCTTATGCTCTGAAACATAACTTTTAATTAATATGAGCATAGAAACAAAAGCACTACTGATTTCACTTACGCAATTTTTCCGCACAACAATGCTAATATGTTTTGATCCATTAGTAATTTAGACCTTAGTGTTTAATAACTGCAAAATGGTTAAACATTAGACAAGGACATTTGTTTTCAGATGAATGTTAAAAATAATGATTTTCTGTTATGCATTGCATTTGTTCAGAAATACGATAAATGAGTGGTCTCTTTAATGAATAAACTAAGGAATGAATGAGTACAATAAAGGTCCATATGTTCATTCACTAGTCTGTACAGGTGGCAAAAAATATCACATTTAGACTATCAAATAACAACCCAGCAATGTCCTGTGTCAGCTGATTAGAGAATGTAATCTTCATTTTTGTGCTTGGTGAATCCTGACCCTAGAGGGTTGCTCAAAAATATGGTTACAATCTGTGCATGTGAGCTTTCTGTCACTTAACTCTTCTTGCTTATTTGCCTTGCAAGTGCCATTATACACACACATCTACACAGAAAGAAAGAGTGTTTTGGAAAAAATCAGGAGAAAGAGAGGAAGGTATAGTAGAATAAAATAGATTAAAAATAAAGAGTTAAGAGAGAGGATAGGGAAGAATAAAGAGAAACATCAAGGCTAATTTAAAAAATATTTTTTATTTCTGTGCTGCTGCTGGCTTGCAGCAGTAGCACTAGCTACTACTATAATGTTATTAAAGGGACAAGATACCCAAATGTTGAAGCACTTGGAAGTGATGCACATAGCTATAAAAAGTTGACTAGAAAATATTGCCTGAACATCTCTATGTAAAAAAACAGAAGATATTTTACCTCATAAGTTCTTCAGTAGCCTTATCCCATTTTAACCTGATTTTCAGCAGCCAATCCTGGGACAAGGGAGCATGCATCTGGCATGTGCAGGCATAGTCATGTTATTTCCCCATTCAGTTTAAGGAAGTTTACTATGAAATCTCATGAAATTACAATAAAATCTCATGAGACCACAGTAAAGCAAAGCATGACCTCAGCACTGCTGAGGCTGATTGACTGGGGGGTTTTCAATATACAGCTGAAGGATAACTGTTAACTGAGCACTTACTATTGTGAGATGAAGAAATTTTGAGTTAAAACAGCTTCTTTTTTATATAGAGAATCAGGGGATATTTTCTTGTCAGCTTTTTACAGTTATGCTGCAACACTTTCAAGTGATTTATCATATGAGTATTATGTAGGGTTGCCACCTTTTCCTCAAAATAATGGGTGGGGAGGGAGCCACAAAAGGGTGGGGCCACAAAAGGGCGGAGACAAAAATTATTTAAAAAAAAATATTCACTCTTTTTTGCATCATGCATGCAGTATTATGTCAGGTAGCACTGGCACCCAGGTAGCTGCCCAGTTTGCCCGCCCCTTAATACAGCCCTGCATGTAAACACAGAAAGACCCTATTCTTTGTTAAATTCAAATAAATGGTAATTTTACTATTGCAGATTGTGACACAATATGAAGTGAGGCAGACATCTGCAGGTCAGTCATGGCTGATAACCTGCTTCTTTGTTGCACGGAATATGTTCCCCATAAAAAAAAATAATTATGTTATCAAAATTTGACCAAAACGAATCTCAAATTAAACAAAATATAAAAAATTTTCTGATTCATTTTCTTTTGTCGGTGCACATCTATTATTAATTGTATTGGTAATGCCGCCATCTGAAGCTTAAAAAATATTTAGATTAAATAAATGTAATTTAAAGGGACAGTTTAGACCCAATACATAAATTTTATTACTTATTGTTACATACCAGAGAAGCATCATGCAACTGGTCCCACATCTATACGCTTGTAAGAAGTGCATGAAACATTTAAATACTCATCGTTTGTTAGGAGTTGAAAATAGCTGCCAAGCTCCACCCACCTATTGTGTGTATATATTGGTATGTTAAGTTTCTCCAATCATGATGACTTAAATAAGTTTTTCTACTCGAACATGCTGATTTGTGCATGTGCAATTTGAAATAGCTATCTGAAAAATATTAAATGTGCACTGCAAAACTGTCGTACAAGAAAACAACTGGACAAGAAGAAAGCTGTGGGCGGAGCTTGGAGATCATTTTTGGTTGCTAACAAACGATGTTTGTTTAAAAGTTTCATGTACTTCTTACAAGCTTACAGATGTGGAACTTGCTTCAAGATGTCTGGTATGTAACAATATGTAATAAAGAATAAGTATTGGGTCTAGACTGGCCCTTCCATTTTTCTGAGCTTTTTGCCCCTCTTTAATAATGATGTTGTATACATTGTAAAAGTACGATTTTGAGCCTTTACTAAAACAAGTACCGCATACTACTCAACCTGATCCGTTGACCTCTTTCCTGTTTTATAAATGATGTTTTTTAATCTTGATCTGACCTATTTTTTGTATTGTTTCCTGAACAGAAGCACTGTCACGTCAATGTAAATGTATACTGTAAGGGAAACGCAATGGAATCACAAATCTCAGTCAGTCAAAAATGCGTATTACTCATTGACGCAGTATTTTTAGGGATGGAAGAAGAAAGAATTGTGACTTGGCAATGTCTTGATTCAAATGGATAAAATATGATGTTAATGTTTATTTAAAGGGACAGTAAGCTCAAAATTAATTTGTACTAATGAAAATAATAAAAAAACATTGCAATTTACATTTATTAAGTATTATGAAACATTGTGATTTTTCCACATTCCCTAGAGAGATTGGAGGTTACATTCTGCACAATGATGACATTTCCTGAATTTGCTCCATTCTACACAGTCACAGCTTGGAGCAGCGCACAAACTAATTTAGAGCGTAATCTAATTGACCACAATTAAAAGAGATAAGAATAACATACTCTCCCTGGGTTACAAATCAATTATTCGAGATCTACAAATATTTGCAAATTATACAAAGAAGCAGTTTTAAGTGGCTCATAAAACATTTATGCTTTCATTAGTGGAAGGTGAAAATATTAGCACTATTTAGGCATAAGCGCGCTCACGTTAAATAATTTGCACTCCTATACTTGTGATCATATTACAAGGTGAAATTAAAACCGTTAACATCTGGAGGTCAGACTACGCTAACTCCTTTTCTCTTACACTTCTATGGGACGCACTAGAAAAGCCTCTTCTGGGTTTGGCTCACACGCTAACCCAAAGATGTGCTAGATCGAAAGTTGCATCGAGATATACTTAAAATACATTTGTTCTTTACTTAGAAGAAAATGTTATTTTTAACTTTAAAGACAGGTACAAATCCCCAAATCCGGAATTCAAAAAATCCAAACATGGAGGCCTATTTATCAAGCCGTCAACCGCAAATATGCTGGAATTCCGCAGCTTAATTGTGGAGAGGTTGATTCCCCTTAGTTATCAAAGCCTACAGACCGGCAAAAGTTGAAATATGTGACGTAACATACGATCCGCCGGTCTCAGTCCGACACAGATCGATGCTTACATCACTACAGATGTTCCAAATGCAAATTTGGCACTATCTGACAACTTTTGCTAGTTAACAAATTCCTAACAGGTACGCTCGCCACTATTCCAGCCCAGCGTACCTGGTTTTCAATCCGCCGCCCTGGATGCGGCGGATGCCATAGGAATCAATTGGAGTCTGAAAGCAGATAAAGCTCATGTTCGCTGCTGCCCGATATCCCATTGATTCCTATGGTAACGTTTACACCTAACACCCAAACATGTACCCTGAGTCTAAACACCCCTAATCTGCCCCCTACACCGCCGCCACCTACATTATACTTATTAACCCCTAATCTGCCCCCCTTACACCGCCGCCACCTACATTATATTATTAACCGCTAATCTGCCCCCCCTACATCGCCGCCACCTACATTATACTTATTAACCCCTAATCTGCCCCCCCAACACCGCCGCCACCTACATTATATTTATTAACCCCTAATCTGCCCCCCTACACCGCCGCCACTATATTCAATTTATTAACCCCTAAACCTAAGTCTAACCCCAACACCCCCTAACTTAAATATAATTTAAATAAATCTAAATAAATATTCCTATCATTAAATAAATTATTCCTATTTAAAACTAAATACCTATAAAATAAACCCTAAGCTAGCTACAATATAACTAATAGTTACATTGTATCTAGCTTAGGGTTTATTTTTATTTTACAGGCAAGTTTGTATTTATTTTAACTAAGTACAATAGTTATTAAATATTTATTAACTATTTAATAACTTCCTAGTTAAAATAAATACAGTAAAGTTACAATTACACCTAACAGCTCTTTTACCTGTAAAAAAAAATTACAACCCTCCAACATTAAAACCCACCACCCACACAACCAACCCTACTCTAAAACCCACCCAATCCCCCCTTAAAAAAAACCTAACACTAACCCCTAGAAGACCCAACTGGGTCGAAGTCCTCAACAAATCTGGCAGAAGTGGTCCTCCAGACGGGCAGAAATGGTCCTCCAGATGGGCAGAAGTGGTCCTCCAGACGGGCAGGTCTTCATCCAGACGGCATCTTCTTTCTTCATCCATCCGGCGCGGATCGGCTCCATCTTCTAGACATCAGACGCGGAGCATCCCCTTCAACCAACGTCTTCATAAAACAATGACGGTTCCTTTAAGTGACGTCATCCAAGATGGCGTCTCTTCAATTCCGATTGGATGATAGAATTCTATCAGCCAATCGGAATTAAGGTAGGATTGAGCTTGCATTCTATTGGCTGTTCCAATCAGCCAATGAATGCGAGCTCAATCATATTGGCTGATTGGATCAGCCAATAGAATTGAACTTAAATCCTATTGGCATTCCAATAAGCCAATAGAATGTGAGCTCAATCCTATTGGTTGATTAGATCAGCCAATAGGATTGAACTTCAATCCTATTGGCTGATTGCATCAGCCAATAGGATTTTTCCTACTTTAATTCCAATTGACTGAAGATGCTCTGCGTCGGATGTCTAGAAGATGGAGCTGCTCCGCGCTGGATGGATGAAGATAGATGAAGCTAGAAGATGCTGTCTGGATGAAGACTTCTGCCCATCTGGAGGACCACTTCTGCCCGTCTGGAGGACCACTTCTGCCTGTCTGGAGGACAACTTCTGCCGGATTCGTTGAGGACTTCGGCCCGGTTGGGTGAAGACTTCTCACGGTAGGGTGATCTTCAAGGGGTTAGTGTTAGTTTTTTTAAGGGGGGATTGGGTGGGTTTTAGAGTAGGGTTGGTTGTGTGGGTGGTGGGTTTTAATGTTGGGGGGGTTGTAATTTTTTTTACGGGTAAAAGAGCTGATTACTTTGGGGCAATGCCCCGCAAAAGGCCCTTTTGAGGGCTATTTGTAATTTAGTGTATTGTAGGGCATTTTTTATTTTGTTAGGGGGATTAGATTAGGTGTAATTAGTTTAATAATCTTGTAATTTGTTTATTATTTTCTGTAATTTAGTGTTTGTTATTTTTTGTACTTTAGATCATTTTATTTAAATGTATTTAATTATAGTGTAGTGTTAGGTGTAATTGTAACTTAGGTTAGGTTTAATTTTACAGGTATATTTGTATTTATTTTAACTAGGAAGTTATTAAATAGTTAATAACTATTTAATAACTATTGTACCTAGTTAAAATAAATACAAACTTGCCTGTAAAATAAAAATAAACCCTAAAATAGCTACAATATAACTATTAGTTATATTGTAGCTAGCTTAGGGTTTATTTTATACGTAAGTATTTAGTTTTAAATAGGAATAATTTATTTAATGATAGGAATATTTATTTAGATTTATTTAAATTATATTTAAGTTAGGGGGTGTTAGGGTTAGACTTAGGTTTAGAAGTTAATAAATTTAATATAGTGGCGGCGGTGTAGGGGGGCAGATTAGGGGTTAATAAATATAATGTAGGTGGCGGCGGTGTAGGGGGGGCAGATTAGGGGTTAATAACATAATGTAGGTGGCGGCGGTGTTGGGGGCAGATTAGGGGTTAATAAGTATAATTTAGGTGGCAGCAGTGTAGGGGGGGCAAATTAGGGGTTAATAAATATAATAAAGGTGGCGGCGGTGTAGGGGCGGAAGATTAGGGATTAAAAAGTTTAATGTAGGTGGCGGTGGGCTCCGGGAGCAGCAATTTAGGTGTTAAACGCTTTATTTAGTTGCGGCGGGGTCCGTGCGGCGGGGTTTAGGGGTTAATACATTTATTAGAGTTGTGGTGGACTCCGGGAGCGGTGGTATAGGGGGTAAAACAGTATAGTATAGTGTGGGTGTTTAGTGACAGTTTACCAATAAAGCTGGGAAAAAGCCGAAGAGCAGCGAGATCAATGACTGTTAGTTAACAACAGTCCGCTGCTCATCGCCCCATACTTGGTGCGTGGCTTTTTGACAGATTTTTTGGTAACTTTGGAGAACGTATTCAGGTCCGCGGCAGCGATGTTAGGCGATCTTAGGCAAGCGTATTGGTGCCGCCGAATGCAAGTAAGTTGACGGGTTGATAAATAGATGCCTGAAAGTACATGTAGGCCATATAGATAACACTGTGTTAACGCCCGGGGAGTTATTTAAGATTTAGCACAAAACAATACTAAATGTAAGTCAATAGATAATAAACAGTCACAGTCATGTGATAAGGGGGCTGGAAGATGGTTCTTAGATACAAGGTAATCTCAGAGGTAAAAAGTGCATTAATATAACAGTGTTGGTTATGCAAAACTGGGGAATGGGTAATAAAGGGATTATCTGTCTTTTAAAACAATAACAATTCTATTGTAGACTGTCTCTTTAAATGTACTATTTTTTCCATGCCTGTAAGTCACAATCTTTTCTGGCTGTGTCTTTGGTTTGGTATTTGTGTAAAATAGCCTATGAGCCAGATTACGAGTGGAGTGCTATTAATCGCTCCCGCTCGTGCACTAACTCCGTTAGAAGTAAGCTTTTTGCATGTGTCGGATAGCACTTGTATTAAACGTTGAAAGTAAAAAGTTTTTACTTGCATGCTAAACAGATGCACACAAAAAGCAGAAGTTAGAATATCGTGACCATGTTAACGGATTCCTTCATAAAAGTCAGTAGAGCAAGAAAAGTGGAAAACAAAACACCCTACTCGTACACAAACCCGATCGCATATTCGCAAGCGAGATAACCCGACATAAAAATATGAATATTTCACATTCCAATGTTCTTCACATAGCAGAATATTTCTACATATATCTGATAGTATTTTGGTACAATATATATATATATATATATATATATACCTATATATATAGATGATTAAATATAGGTACAGATATATACAGATATATACAGTATAGGAATATATATTTATAAATAAATAGAATATATTCTGCTTTGTGCAGAACATTGGAATGTGAAATATTTACAGTAAATACACAGTTAAACACTTTACAAAATATGAATATATTCATATTTTGACACATTCCACTCAAAATCTGACACATTCCACTCAAAACTCCAAAAATGGACTGGACAAAATTATTGGCACCTTCTAAAAAAATTGTAAGAAATAATTGCATTCCAAGTTTGTGATGCTCCTGTAATTTGTAATTAAACTCACCTGTATCAATTAACAGGTGCTGACAATAAAAAATTCCATAAATATGCTTTTACATGTTTTCATCTACTTAACCCTTTAAGGACCACAACACTTTTCCATTTTCTGACCGTTTGGGACCAGGGCTATTTTTATATTTCTGTGGTGTTGTGTTTAGGTGTAATTTTCCTCTTATTCATTTACTGTGCCATAGTGTAGCGTTCCCTCCCGCCCCCGTGCACGCGCCTGCCCCACGCACGTGCCCGCCCCTGTGCGCACTCCCGGCATCCCCGCACGTGATCCCGCCCCCCTCTGACGCACATATTCTCCATCAATGGCCACCCACCCACCTCCCTGCAACAGCTCCCACCCACCAACGATCGTGACCATTGATGGCCGATGCAGAGAGGGCCACAGAGTGGCTCTCTCTGCATCAGATGGCTTAAAATGTTATTGCAGGATGCCTCAATATAGAGGCATCACAGCAATAACATGAAAGCGGCTGGAAGCGATCAGGATCGCTTACACTGCTTGAAAACACTAACTACGTACAGGGTACGTCCTTGGTCGTTAACAACAAATTTTTGTAGGACGTACCCTGTACAAGGTTGTTCGTTAAGGGGTTAAAGGGACATGAAACCCCAATTTTTTCTTTCATGATTCAGATAGAGAATAACATTTTAAACAACTTTCTAATTTACTTCTATTATCTAATTTGTTTCATTCTCTTGGTATCATTTGTTGAAGGAGCAGCAATGCACTAATGGTTTCTAACTGAACACATTGGTCAGCCAATCACAATTGATATATATATGTAGCCACCAATCAACAGCTAGAACATAGGTTCTCTGCTGCTACTGAGCTTGCCTAGGTAAACCTTTCAGCAAAGGATAACAAGAGAAGGAAGCAAATTATACGATAGAAGTAAATTGGAAAGTTGTTTAAAATTGTATTTTCTATCTGAATCATGAATTAAAATTTTTTGGTTTCATGTCCCTTTAACTGCAAAGCTCTAACATAGAGGTACATACTGTACATACACGTGTCTAAATATGTATATGTATGTATGTATATATACATATATGTGTGTGCATAAGTATTTATGTATTTATGTGTGTATTTATGTATTTACAGATATATCTACACATAGAAACACATAAATATATATGTATACATATATAGACATAATGCAACACTTTTCCCAGAAAATTGTTGCAATTACAAATGTTTAGGCATTCTCATGTTTATTTCATTTCTTTGTATTGATTGGTATGACACAAAAAAAGTGGAGAAAAAAAAATCTAAATCTGACACATTCCACTCAAAACTCCAAAAATGGACTGGACAAAATTATTGGCACCTTCTCAAAATTGTAAGAAATAATTGCATTCCAAGTTTGTGATGCTCCTGTAATTTGTAATTAAACTCGCCTGTATCAATTAACAGGTGCTGACAATATAGAAATCACACCGGCAACCAGTTAAAAGGGTAAAAAATTTACTCAACCTTTCTGTTGTGTGTCTCTGTGTGCCACACTGTGAATGGACAGAGACAGGCAAGGTTGTACTGGCGCTAGGAAGCCAAAGGGTTAGTGAGTATAGATTAAGTTCATTGATTTTTTTATAAAAAATCCTTTTATATAGTCAGGTGTAAGAAATATTAAAATAAATATGTGTTGGTTGTCCTGAGATTAATTTATTTCTAAAAAACTGTAAACTCCTTTTATGTAATCAGTTGTATCAGATAGTATAATTATATATTATATAGTATAATATGTTGAATGTCCTATATATAGTTCCCTATCACTTAAAGGGACAGTCTAGGCCAAAATAAACTTTCATGATTCAGATAGAGCATGTAATTTTAAACAATTTTCCAATTTACTTTTATCACCAATTTTGCTTTGTTCTCTTGGTATTCTTAGTTGAAAGCTTAACCTAGGAGGTTCTTATGCTAATTTCTTAGACCTTGAAGCCCACTTCTTTCAGATTGCATTTTAACAGTTTTTCACCACTAGAGGGTGTTAGTTCACGTATTTCATATAGATAACACTGTGCTCGTGCACATGAAGTAATCTGGGAGCCATCACTGATTGGCTAGACTGCAAGTCTGTCAAAAGAACTGAAAAAAGGGGCAGTTTGCAGAGGCTTAGATACAAGATAATCACAGAGGTTAAAAGTATATTATTATAACTGTGTTGGTTATGCAAAACTGGGGACTGGGTAATAAAGAGATTATCTATCTTTTAAAACAATAAAAATTCTGGTGTAGACTGTCCCTTTAAGACTAGCTCGATGTGAAGCAGGTTGCAAAAGTGCAGGGAATGAGGTAATCTTATAAGTATACCAATCTACTTATAATGATACATAACAGATTGTAAACAGTTAGATAAATAACATTTATTGTACAGATAGTATTATAAAAAACACTTATAAAATATATAAGTACAATTGCTTATAAAATTAAGTTCATATAATGAAACTAAAATTGGACGTCTAATAGTTAAATAAAATGAATACTGAAACTTGTTCAGATAACAGAAATCACATATAATAAACCTGCTAAGATGCAGTTGTAAGCATAGAATACGCAAATTAAAAGCGTTTAGGCGGTACCTTATACGTTTTTAGCACCTCTCTCTACGTCTAGAGAGAGGACAGTTTTGTGCCACAGTGTAGATTCGAATGGATCCGGTTCTCATTAAATAGCGGTGGAATATCACGCTATCACTGCAATGATACTCTGCAGACTCAATGTCTCAATGTCTTTTCCTGGGCCCATGTCGTCTTCTGGTGTATGGGTGCTTTGGCTCCGTTGATGAAAAATGCTTTTCTGGCAAACACTTGTCTCCTTAAGTTACGGCGTTGCTGCTCTGATCCGCCCGGTGTATTCAGCTAAGGGCGGTTCTTCAAGGTAAGCCCCTGTCTTCTTGGTGTGACGTAAGTCTTGACGTCAGGTTCTTCGGTAGGTGGTGCAAGTTGGCCCTTCTTGAAAAAGCCCTGAGTGAGGGGCGAAACAGGTCAAATTGAATTGCTAAAGCTTTTATCCATTGCTAACAACTGACGAGCTGCTGTGAAATAAGACAGTGAACTCTACAAATTTGCTGACCCTCAACCCGGATAAACCATAAAGAAGGATAAAGCCGGTAGTAATTAGCCCACCCTGAAGTTGGATACATTCCATGCAAACCTGCTACGCTGAGACACAGCTAGTAACCAGGCAACAAGGGCCAACTTGCACCACCTACCGAAGAACCTGACGTCAAGACTTACGTCACACCAAGAAGACAGGGGCTTACCTTGAAGAACCGCCCTTAGCTGAATACAACGGGCGGATCAGAGCGGCAAAAGACTTTATGACATTGAGTCTGCAGAGTATCATTGCAGTGATAGCGTATTCTATGCTTACAACTGCATCTTAGCAGGTTTATTATATTTGATTTCTGTTATCTGAACAAGTTTCAGTATTCATTTTATTTAACTATTGGACGTCCAATTTTAGTTTCATTATATGAACTTAATTTTATAAGAAATTGTATTTATATATTTTATAAGTGTTTTTTATAATACTATCTGTACAATAAATGTTATTTATCTAACCGTTTACAATCTGTTATGTATCATTATAAGTAGATTGGTATACTTATAAGATTACCTTATTCCCTGCACTTTTGCAACCTGCTTCACATTGAGCTAGTCTTAAGTAATAGGGAACTATATATTAACTTAGGACATTCAACATATATAATTATACTATCTGATACAACTGATTACATAAAAGGAGTTTACAGTTTTTTAGAAATAAATTAATCTCAGGACAACCAACATATATTTATTTTAATATTTCTTACACCTGACTATATAAAAGGGTTTTTTATAAAAAAATCAATTAACTTAATCTATACTCACTAACCCTTAGGCTTCCTAGCGCTAGTACAACCTTGCCTGTCTCTGTCCTTACTAATCTCTGGGTCCGTGTATGAGGGATCCATTTCGTACTTGGCATATTAAGGGGTCCTTAGCGCCACTTTTTTTTCCTTACCTTTCTACACACTGTGAATGGAGAAGAGAAAGAGCAGCAAATAGTTGTCTGAGGATTTGAGAACAAAAATTGTGGAAAAGCATGGACAATGTCAAGGTTACAAGTCCATCTCCAGAGATTTCAATGTTTCTGTGTCCACTGTACTCAATATTGTTAAGAAGTTTACAGCCCATGGCACTGTAGCTAATCTCCCTGGATGTGGACGAAAGAGAAAAATTGATCAAAGATTGCAAAAAAGCATTTTTCGAATGGTGGATAAACAACCTCAATCAACTTCCAGACAAATTCAAGCTGACCTTCAGGCACAGGGTACAAATGTGTCAGCTCGCACTATACGTCGTCATCTGAATGAAAAAGGAAGCTATGGTAGGAGACCCAGGAGGACCCCACTGCTGACACAGAAATATAAACAAGCCAGATTGGAGTTTGCTAACACTTACCAGAGAAAGACAAAATCCTTTTGGGAGAATGTGCTGTGGACAGATGAAACAAAATTACAGCTTTTTGGTAAAGCCCGTCATTCTATTGTTTTCAGAAAAAGAAATGAGGCTTTTAAAGAAAAGAATACAATCCCTACAGTCAAACATGGTGGAGGTTCACTGATGTTTTGGGGTTGCTTTGCCGCTTCAGGCACTGGATGTCTTGACTGTATGCATGGCATTATAAAACTACCCAATAATTCTGTGGTGCAAGTTAGGGCCCAGTGTCAGAAAGTTGGGTCTCCGTCAGAGGTCATGGGTCTTCCATCAGGACAAGCACACATCAAAAAGCACCCATAAATGTTTTAAAACAAAGCACTGGAGAGTGCTGAACTGGCCAGCAATGAGTCCAGATCTCAATCCCATAGAGCACCTGTGGAGAGATCTCAAAACAGCAGTTGGGAAAAGGAACCCTTCCAATCTGGGAGACCTGGAGCAGTTGGTGAAAGAAGAGTGATCCAAAATTCCAGTAGAGAGGTGTAAGAAACTCAATGATGGTTAAAGGAAGCGATTGAGTTCAGTTATTTTTTACAAGGGGTTTGCTACCAAATATTAAATTGAGGGTGCCAATAATTTTGTCCAGTCCATTTTTGGAGTTTTGCATGGAATTTGTCAGATTTGGCTTTTTTTTTCTCATCTTTTTTGTGTCATAACAATACAAACAAAAGAAATAAACATAAGAATGTCTAAACATTTGTAATTGCAACAATTCTCTGGGCGAAGTGGTGCATTATCTGACAGAAATGCAGGGGTGCCAATATTTTTTGCCATGACTGTATATATATATATATATATCTATATATGTATACATATTTATTTATGTGTTTATATGTCTGTAAATACATAAATACACATATAAATGCATAAATACTTATGTACACACACACATATATATACATATATATTTATATACAGTATATATATATACATACATATACATATTTAGACATGTGTGTATATATATATATATATATATATATATATATATATATATATATACACACAGATGTATATGTATGTATCTCTATGTTAAAGCCCTTTTCCTGCCTTTTTTTTCTCTAGCACCTGAGATCTCATATCTTTGAGCTCATATAACTTTTGTGTAAAATATGTTTTCAATAATTTTAATAGATGGTGTTATTATGAGTGTAAGTTTACTTTGTAATGTATTTTTTATGTGTTTTGTGACACTTTTTTTGTTTCACAAAACAGTTAACCACAGCTCTGAGGACAGTCTAACCCGACGTGCGTTAAAGGGACAGTCAACACCAGAATTTTTGTTGTTTAAAAAGGTAGATAATCCCTTTATTACCCATTCCCCAGTTTTGCATAACCAACACAGTTATAATAATATACTTTTTACCTCTGTGATTACCTTGTATCTATGCCTCTGCAAACTGCCCCCTTATTTCAGTTCTTTTGACAGACTTGCATTTTTAGCCAATCAGTGCTGGCTCCTAGGAGCGTCACGTGCCTGAGCTCAATGTTATCTATATGAAACACATGAACTAACGCCCTCTAGTGGTGAAAAACTGTCAAAATGCTTTCAAATTAGAGGCAGTCTTCAAGGTCTAAGAAATTAGCACATGAACCTCCTAGATTTAGCTTTCAACTAAGAATACCAAGAGAACAAAGAAAAATTGGTAATAAAAGTAAATTGGAAAGTTGTTTAAAATGACATGCCCTATTTAAATCATGAAATATTTTTTTTTACTTTACTGTCCCTTTAACTTGAATTGCACTAAAGTGATTGCGTTTACTTTTAACGTGTAATACCAGCGCAATTTTACCTGCGTGCCAATGATCGTGAAAATCCAATATCGCTTGCAAGCAAACATTTGCGCTCCACTCGTTATCTGGCCTTATATTTCTATTATCTTAGCACAATACAAAAAAAGTCTGGCAATCTCTTGCAACCACACAGCTATATTAAAAGCAAAGTGGAAAAGTAAGTTACAGCATAGAGAGAGAGAGAGAGAGAGAGAGAGAGAGAGAGAGAGAGAGAGAGAGAGAGAGAGAGAGAGAGAAAGAGGGAAAGAGAAAGAGATTTAAAATAAAAAAATCTTCTTTTCCTCTAAATGAAGAATAAAGGTATTTGAAGTTGGACTTTTGTCATATAAAATATCTGGCCTAGATTTGGAGTTTGTCGGTAACGACCCGAAAAACTAACGCCGGCTTTTTTCTGGCCGCACCATAAAAATAACTCTGGTATCGAGAGTCCACATAAAGGCTGCGTTAGGCTCCAAAAAAAGGAGCGTAGAGCATTTTTAACGCAGCTTCAACTCTCGATACCAGAGTTGCTTACGCAAGCGGCCAGCCTCAAAAACGTGCTCGTGCACGATTCTCCCATAGGAAACAATGGGGCTGTTTGAGCTGAAAAAAAACCTAACACCTGCAAAAAAGCCGCGTTCAGCTCTTAACGCAGCCCCATTGTTTGCTATGGGGAAACACTTCCTATGTCTGCACCTAACACTCTAACATGTACCCCGAGTCTAAACACCCCTAACCTTACACTTATTAACCCCTAATCTGCCGCCCCCGCTATCGCTGACCCCTGCATATTATTTTTAACCCCTAATCTGCCGCTCCGTAAACCGCCGCTACTTACATTATCCCTATGTACCCCTAATCTGCTGCCCTAACATCGCCAACCCCTATATTATATTTATTAACCCCTAATCTGCCCCCCACAACGTCGCCTCCACCTGCCTACACTTATTAACCCCTAATCTGCCGACCGGACCTGAGCGCTACTATAATAAAGTTATTAACCCCTAATCCGCCTCACTAACCCTATAATAAATAGTATTAACCCCTAATCTGCCCTCCCTAACATCGCCGACACCTAACTTCAATTATTAACCCCTAATCTGCTGACCGGAGCTCACCGCTATTCTAATAAATGTATTAACCCCTAAAGCTAAGTCTAACCCTAACACTAACACCCCCCTAACTTAAATATAATTTAAATCTAACGAAATTAATTGTCTCTTATTAAATAAATTATTCCTATTTAAAGCTAAATACTTACCTGTAAAATAAATCCTAATATAGCTACAATATAAATTATAATTATATTATAGCTATTTTAGGATTAATATTTATTTTACAGGTAACTTTGTATTTATTTTAACCAGGTACAATAGCTATTAAATAGTTAAGAACTATTTAATAGCTAAAATAGTTAAAATAATTACAAATTTACCTGTAAAAGGAATCCTAACCTAAGTTACAATTAAACCTAACACTATACTATCAATAAATTAATTAAATAAACTACCTACAATTACCTACAATTAACCTAACACTACACTATCAATAAATTAATTAAATACAATTGCTACAAATAAATACAATTAAATAAACTTGCTAAAGTACAAAAAATAAAAAAGAACTAAGTTACAAAAAATAAAAAAATATTTACAAACATAAGAAAAATATTACAACAATTTTAAACTAATTACACCTACTCTAAGCCCCCTAATAAAATAACAAAGCCCCCCAAAATAAAAAAATGCCCTACCCTATTCTAAATAACTAAAGTTCAAAGCTCTTTTACCTTACCAGCCCTGAACAGGGCCCTTTGCGGGGCATGCCCCAAGAAGTTCAGCTCTTTTGCCTGTAAAAGAAAAAATACAATACCCCCCCCCCCCAACATTACAACCCACCACCCACATACCCCTAATCTAACCCAAACCCCCCTTAAATAAACCTAACACTAAGCCCCTGAAGATCTTCCTACCTTATCTTCACCATACCAGGTTCACCGATCGGTCCAGAAGAGCTCCTCCGATGTCCTGATCCAAGCCCAAGCGGGGGGCTGAAGAGGTCCATGATCCGGCTGAAGTCTTCATCCAAGCGGGAGCTGAAGAGGTCCATGATCCGGATGAAGTCTTCTATCAACGGCATCTTCAATCTTCTTTCTTCCGGATCCATCTTGCAGACCTCCGACGCGGAACATCCTGCTGGGCCGACGGACTAAAGACGAATGACGGTTCCTTTAAGGGACGTCATCCAAGATGGCGTCCCTCGAATTCCGATTGGCTGATAGGATTCTATCAGCCAATCGGAATTAAGGTAGGAATATTCTGATTGGCTGATGGAATCAGCCAATCAGATTCAAGTTCAATCCGATTGGCTAATTCAATCAGCCAATCAGATTGAGCTCGCAATCTATTGGCTGTTCCGATCAGCCCCCTGCTTGGGCTTGGATCAGGACATCGGAGGAGCTCTTCTGGACCGATCGGTGAACCTGGTATGGTGAAGATAAGGTAGGAAGATCTTCAGGGGCTTAGTGTTAGGTTTATTTAAGGGGGGTTTGGGTTAGATTAGGGGTATGTGGGTGGTGGGTTGTAATGTTGGGGGGCTTGGGTATTGTATTTTTTCTTTTACAGGCAAAAGAGCTGAACTTCTTGGGGCATGCCCCGCAAAGGGCCCTGTTCAGGGCTGGTAAGGTAAAAGAGCTTTGAACTTTAGTTATTTAGAATAGGGTAGGGCATTTTTTTTATTTTGGGGGGCTTTGTTATTTTATTAGGGGGCTTAGAGTAGGTGTAATTAGTTTAAAATTGTTGTAATATTTTTCTTATGTTTGTAAATATTTTTTTATTTTTTGTAACTTAGTTCTTTTTTATTTTTTTTACTTTAGCAAGTTTATTTAATTGTATTTATTTGTAGCAATTGTATTTAATTAATTTATTGATAGTGTAGTGTTAGGTTAATTGTAGGTAGTTTATTTAATTAATTTATTGATAGTATAGTGTTAGGTTTAATTGTAACTTAGGTTAGGATTTCTTTTACAGGTAAATTTGTAATTATTTTAACTATTTTAGCTATTAAATAGTTCTTAACTATTTAATAGCTATTGTACCTGGTTAAAATAAATACAAAGTTACCTGTAAAATAAATATTAATCCTAAAATAGCTATAATATAATTATAATTTATATTGTAGCTATATTAGGATTTATTTTACAGGTAAGTATTTAGCTTTAAATAGGAATAATTTATTTAATAAGAGATAATTAATTTCGTTAGATTTAAATTATATTTAAGTTAGGGGGGTGTTAGTGTTAGGGTTAGACTTAGCTTTAGGGGTTAATACATTTATTAGAATAGCGGTGAGCTCCGGTCGGCAGATTAGGGGTTAATAATTGAAGTTAGGTGTCGGCGATGTTAGGGAGGGCAGATTAGGGGTTAATACTATTTATTATAGGGTTAGTGAGACGGATTAGGGGTTAATAACTTTATTATAGTAGCGCTCAGGTCCGCTCGGCAGATTAGGGGTTAATAAGTGTAGGCAGGTGGAGGCGACGTTGAGGGGGGCAGATTAGGGGTTAATAAATATAATATAGGGGTCGGCGGTGTTAGGGGCAGCAGATTAGGGGTACATAGGGATAACGTTGGATGGCGGCGCTTTGTGGTCGGCAGATTAGGGGTTAAAAAGTGTAGGTAGGTGGAGGCGACGTTGTGGGGGGCAGGTTAGGGGTTAATAAATATAATACAGGGGTCGGCGGTGTTAGGGGCAGCAGATTAGGGGTACATAAGGATAACGTAGGTGGCGGTCGGCAGATTAGGGGTTAAAAAAATTATTTGAGTGTCGGCGATGTGGGGGGACCTCGGTTTAGGGGTACATAGGTAGTTTATGGGTGTTAGTGTACTTTAGAGCACAGTAGTTAAGAGCTTTATAAACCGGCGTTAGCCCAGAAAGCTCTTAACTACTGACTTTTTTCCTGCGGCTGGAGTTTTGTCGTTAGATGTCTAACGCTCACTTCAGACACGACTCTAAATACCGGAGTTATAAAAATCCCATTGAAAAGATAGGATACGCAATTGACGTAAGGGGATCTGCGGTATAAAAAAGTCGCGGCTGAAAAGTGAGCGTTAGACCCTATTTTGAGTGACTCCAAATACCGGCGGTAGCCTAAAACCAGCGTTAGGAGCCTCTAACGCTGGTTTTCACGGCTACCGCCAAACTCCAAATCTAGGTCTCTATTATTATTAGGGCTCAAAATGGTTTAGAAATGTGTGTATGCATATACAGTGTATATATATATATATATATATATATATATATATATATATATATATATATATATATTTATATATATATATATATATATATATGTATTTATATATGTTAATATGTATGTATTTATGCACATACATATGTACACATATAATCACATATAAATACATATATACATACACACAGCCAAATATAAACACACATATATAAACTTTTGAGCCCTTCCTAGTTAAACATCTTGACATATACCATATCCCTTTTAAACCCTTTTTAGACATTTATTTCAAATAATTAATATATATTTTAAATGTAATATGTGTATATATGAGTGCGATACTTTATTTTAATATGTTTTACATTTATTTTGTTATACTTTTCTTGAAGCCCTAACACTTTACTTCAAGTCTCAAGTTGCATTAAATGTTTTACTGCTCAAGAGCAACAAATAGCTTTCAACTCGTTCAAACCGTTAGCTCACAAAAAAGATTCGTTTTGAAGTAGGTGGCCGAGCGCAAGGTATTTGAATTGCATATCTACATTAGAAAGTAAGTTATAGTGCTTTTTCATTACAACTAATTATTTAAACTCCATCTAAAATAATATTGCTAACATGCCAGATCTGTTTATCTTAAAGGGAAAGCTTACCATCACTTTAACAAATTCCTTATTCCTGTAGAAAAAATATTGATGTATTAAAACAAAATGTATGCTTACCTGATAAATTAATTTCTTTCATGATTGTGAGAGTCCAAGAGTCGTCACCTGTGGGAATTCCTCTCCTGACCACTAGGAGGAGGCAAAAGATACTGCAACACTCAAGGGATAAAAATCCCTCCCACTTAACATGATCCACACTCATACAAATAGGCAAGCAGATGGAGTAAAACAGAAAAGAACAAACATAAAGCAAGAGGAAGAAGTGCAAAGCAAGTACTGCCGCACCTGAACAAAAAGAAAGGACGGGATTTGTGGACTCTCACCATCATAAAAGAAATTAATTTATCAGGTAAGCATACATTTTGTTTTCTTTCATCAGATGGTGAGAGTCTACAAGTCAAGCACTGATCAGGCACTATGGCCCGCAGACCTTTTCTGCCAAAAACAGCCTCAGAAGAAGCATACACATCAAAGTGATAAAACTATAAAGTGTGCAAAGAAGATCAAGTAGCTGCCTTGCAAATCTGATCAATAGAAGCTTCAATAGGAAAGGCCCAAGAAGTGTTAACTGCTCTAGTAAAATGAGCATTAATGGGCTCAGAGGGAGTCTTCCCCCCAACCAAATATGCCTTGCGAGGTCCAGAAAAATGAATAAAAAGAGAAGAAAGCCTGAAATCTTTTGTGGCATTCACATAATATTTGAGAGCTCTCACAACAACCAGATTGTGAAGAAGATACTTCTTAGAGTTCTTAGGAGCTGGACAAAAAGAAGGAACCCTCATTTCTTGATTAACAGTATTTGTAGATACTTTTCTAAAAACCAAATTAAGATTCCAAGGAGGAGAAATTGGACAAATAATTGGTGTACCTCTGATCAGAGCCTGAACAAAGGTCTGAATATCAGGAATTTTAGCAATTTTCTTGTGAAACAAAACAAAAATAGCTGAAATCTGACCCTTCAGTGAACTGCCTGACAAACGCTTATCGAGACCCTCCCGCAGAAACGCAACAACTCTAGGAGTCCTAGAAGAATTCCATCTGTAACCTTTTTCAAGCACACCAATCAAAAAGAGTTTTCCATACCTTATGGTAAATACACCCGATAACACGTTTCCTAGCCTGAATCAAGGTGTCAATAACCTTGTCAGGAAAACCTTTCTGAGAGAACACAAGGGCCCCGATGTTCAAAACATTGACTTACTGGCCTCGCAGTCCACCGGTCTGTCAAGATTTATTTTTTAAAAGAGCGTAGTTGGAATTTTTCTCAACAGATGGGCCCTATTTGAAATGGGCCTACACAGTGCAGACAGTGCACTCACTGAAACTAATAATAGTTTCCGTGTACGCACACTCCAAATATTGCTGGCAGGACATACGTTTTACAACACCTACACAAACTACCTAAGGCGATGAAGTCTCGTCAGCTGATAACTGCGAGACAAAACATTATTTATGCTTACCTGATAAATTCATTTCTTTCATAATGGTGAGAGTCCCTGATCCATTACTTCCCTACCACTAGGAATAGGCAAAGAGCGCAAACCCCAAGAGCTCTATAAAACCCCTCCTACCTCACTGTACCCTAGTCTAATGTATAGTTAAAAAAAAGAAACAAGAACCCCAAAAACCATGAAAGAAATTAATTTATCAGATAAGCATAAATTATGTTTTCTTTTATATAGGTACCTATGGGAACTAATACCCGAGCTGTGGAAGTCTACAAGTAATAACATAAAGGGAAGGATTTAAAAACATCTTTTTCACTGAGAAATTAAATCCACAACCCCAAGATGAAAAAAACTTTTTAAAAAGTGAATTTAAACGGTTACAAGGTCTCTCATCAGAAGCTTGGTGGTGCTACATTTTGGGAGGAATGGGGGACACTTCAATGCTGACTTGATCCCTTGCAGCCTGCCGGCTTGCAACCCTTTTAAGAAGCGCTGGACCGGAGTCGGATTCTGGTCTGGCGGTCAGATCCAGGGGCTTTTGCCATCCCTCCAGCATTTACCCCATCTGCTTGACAAAATAGGCATGGTTATGTACAATGTAGATTATTTAAAATATTGTAGATATCTTAAAAGGGTGTTTGCTGTGTTTATTATTTCAAACATAAATATATATTTGAAAATATATGTGTATGTTTGAAATATTAGAAAGCAACATTAAATACCTTTTACTCTACAGATATATACAATACTTAAAACAATATGCATTGTACATGGCTATGCATATCATTGACCCCTAAACTGCCATAACCTAATAAAGTGACACACAACCGGGCGCTAACTTAAATTAAAATAAGGATAAAAATCAAGCCTGAATATCAAATGGTACTAAATGACACAATATGCATACCCTAGTACATAAATTTTTTTACAATTGTATAAATAATTCAATGAATGTTTTAAATAAAAACTTCAGTCCATCCTATGTAGAAAAGATCATATATATATAGTCCGTTTTGATAAATTACTTACAGTCTTTGCATATCAGGAGTATTAAATAATATATTATCAAATAAGATGAATGGTCGCTGCTCCTCCAAAATAGGGGTAGACTCCAGGGTCCCCAACAAGATAAACTGAAAACGATAAAAGGGAAAGAGCGCAGACTCAAGTGCAGTATTAAAAGTTTTTATTCAAGCAACAGACGAATAACAAATTGAACACTCACAAGATGGTGCATAAGTCTATGCATATAATAGCCGATTGCTAAGTCCCAAAAGCCGATCCCTTATGGCAGTATTTCCAGGGATGTATGACAGGTCAGTTCACTTTGCCGGCTTTACAAACGAACACACCCGCTCTGCAGTCGCGGGGTTGATGACGTTTCCTGTAGCCGTCTGAAGGAGTGCTGGATCACTGACAACTCCTGGACTACGGATCCCGCCGGGGATCAAAAGAGCTAAGCAAATTCTACGCGTTTCGTCTCGTATCGTCGAGACTTTGTCAAGAATGCTTAGCTACACTTCTTTGCGCATTATATACCCATGGTGGGATAAAAATAATTGATCCCAACTAATTAATATATATTGTATATAAGGGTATATAAAGAGCACAGAATATAGGACAGTTGATACAATTGTAAATACATAGTAATTGATTAAAACATTTTCTAAAAAATGGCATTAAATATAGCAGCAAAAATATATAGTTCTATATTGATAATACAACATTTCTAATTAATACATCTACACTAAATTTAAAATATATGCAAAAGACTAAAAAACATGAACACAAATTAATAATACTCCAAAATGAATAAATATATATATGTAATTGTTAAAATACATAGAACCACCACAACGATTAAATATGATAAAAAGAATTGTTGATTTCATAAAAAAGCCTGGATATCTAATTCTATATTTAACCCTTTGGGTTCCAGACAGTCTAGTGTTTTTATCCAAAATGTTTCCCTTTGCCTTAACTTCAGCAATCTGTTAGTATCCCATTTATCTGGTGCAACCCATTCAATAATTTTAATACTAAGATCATTAGGGTTCTGATTGTGACATACTTTAAAATGATAAGATACACTACGATTATCAAAACCTGACTCTATGTTCCTAATATGTTCTCTCAATCTATACTTTATTTTTCTTTTTGTTCTTCCTACATAGATTTTGCCACATTTGCAAGTGAGTAGGTATACTACATACGTAGAGTGGCAAGTACATCTATATTTGCATTTGTAAGTGTGATTACCATCTGAATTTGAGAAACTAGTATGTTGTGTATCTATGAGAGGACACATGACACACTCTATAGCTTTACAAGGATACAGCCCTACTTGTCCCCCACACCAATTAGTCAATGTTCCATTGTTTGCTTTATGTCTAAGTTTAGTGGGAGCTAGATAATTTTTAATATCCTTGCTTTTCTTGAAAATAACCTCTGGTTTATCCCCTAAGGAAGGCCTATTGTCTCTGGGATAGGCTCTTTATGTGATAATTTATCCAAATATGTCGATTCATTTATACAACCTGTTGTTGTATCCAGTAGAGCCTATCTCAGAGACACAATAGATGTTATAGATAAGATGGAAGGAATAGAATGGAATGAAAACTATACATGGATTACCTGCGATGCAGCTGCTCTTTATACCTGCATTCCTCATTCCAAAGGGATAGCAGCCATTAGAGAATCTCTAATGAACACTCATTTACCTACATTACAAAGGAAATTTATTGAAGATGCTATTTTATTTGTTCTTACACACAATTATTTTTTATTTGAAGGCATCTTTTATCAGCAAGTACAGGGTACTGCGATGGGGACTACATTTGCCCCATCATATGCAAATATATATATGTCTATATTTGAAAATAATTTTATTTGGAACAATAATCCGTTTTATAACAATATTTTAAAGTATTTTAGATACATAGACGATATTTTAATTATTTGGCAGGGTCCAAAAGATCAAATTAAAGATTTTATATCCCATATTAATTCTAATATTTATAATTTGAAATTTACATATGAGAGTTCCCCTGAATCAATTCCTTTCTTAGATCTGGTATTATATCACGATGCACAAACTAATAAAGTGTGTGTAAAGAACTTTCACAAACCCACTGATAGAAACAGTTTACTTAACGCAAAAAGTGGGCATTATAAACAGTGGAAGAATAATGTACCACTGGGTCAGTACCAAAGAATTCAACGCAACTGTACTTACTTAGAAGATTTCAATAATGAAGCTGAATATTTGACAAAAACATTTTTGGAAAAAGGATATGATATACAACTACTAGACAATGCGAAAGCAAAGGTCCTACAAATGGACAGGACACAACTTATAAAAGGACAAAATAAGAATAAGAGCAAAGCTAGGAATAACTATGAGGAAGGGAATGTTAAATTCATTACTAGATATAATAATCAACATCAACAAATCAAAAGAATCTTGGGCAAACACTGGGAAGTATTAAAATTAGATCCTGTGCTTCATAATGTTTTAGGGGATAAACCAGAGGTTATTTTCAAGAAAAGCAAGGATATTAAAAATTATCTAGCTCCCACTAAACTTAGACATAAAGCAAACAATGGAACATTGACTAATTGGTGTGGGGGACAAGTAGGGCTGTATCCTTGTAAAGCTATAGAGTGTGTCATGTGTCCTCTCATAGATACACAACATACTAGTTTCTCAAATTCAGATGGTAATCACACTTACAAATGCAAATATAGATGTACTTGCCACTCTACGTATGTAGTATACCTACTCACTTGCAAATGTGGCAAAATCTATGTAGGAAGAACAAAAAGAAAAATAAAGTATAGATTGAGAGAACATATTAGGAACATAGAGTCAGGTTTTGATAATCGTAGTGTATCTTATCATTTTAAAGTATGTCACAATCAGAACCCTAATGATCTTAGTATTAAAATTATTGAATGGGTTGCACCAGATAAATGGGATACTAACAGATTGCTGAAGTTAAGGCAAAGGGAAACCTTTTGGATAAAAACACTAGACTGTCTGGAACCCAAAGGGTTAAATATAGAATTAGATATCCAGGCTTTTTTATGAAATCAACAATTCTTTTTATCATATTTAATCGTTGTGGTGGTTCTATGTATTTTAACAATTACATATATATATTTATTCATTTTGGAGTATTATTAATTTGTGTTCATGTTTTTTAGTCTTTTGCATATATTTTAAATTTAGTGTAGATGTATTAATTAGAAATGTTGTATTATCAATATAGAACTATATATTTTTGCTGCTATATTTAATGCCATTTTTTAGAAAATGTTTTAATCAATTACTATGTATTTACAATTGTATCAACTGTCCTATATTCTGTGCTCTTTATATACCCTTATATACAATATATATTAATTAGTTGGGATCAATTATTTTTATCCCACCATGGGTATATAATGCGCAAAGAAGTGTAGCTAAGCATTCTTGACAAAGTCTCGACGATACAAGACGAAACGCGCAGAATTTGCTTAGCTCTTTTGATCCCCGGCGGGATCCGTAGTCCAGAAGTTGTCAGTGATCCAGCACTCCTTCAGACGGCTACAGGAAACGTCATCAACCCCGCGACTGCAGAGCGGGTGTGTTCGTTTGTAAAGCCGGCAAAGTGAACTGACCTGTCATACATCCCTGGAAATACTGCCATAAGGGATCGGCTTTTGGGACTTAGCAATCGGCTATTATATGCATAGACTTATGCACCATCTTGTGAGTGTTCAATTTGTTATTCGTCTGTTGCTTGAATAAAAACTTTTAATACTGCACTTGAGTCTGCGCTCTTTCCCTTTTATCGTTTTCAGTTTGCCATAACCTAATACTAAGGGGCCAAATTATCAAGGCCTGAATGGACCGCTGCTCCATAACTTGTCTGCCTGCTCTGAGGCGCCGTACAGAAATGAACCAGATTGAATACGATCGGGTTGATTGACACCCCCTGCTAGCGGCCGATTGGACGCGAATCTGCAGGGGGCGGTATTGCACAAGAAGTTCTGGTGAACTGCTGGTGCAATAATAAATGCCGACAGCTTATGCTGTCTGCATTTATCGATGTTCAGCAGACATGATACGATACATTGTATCATGTCAGCTCGCAATTTGATAAATATGCCCCTAAGTGTAGAAACTAAAGCCTTACACATATCACACACCAGCAAACGGGAAAATTTTACATTACAAGTGGTTGGTTATTGCTACCGCAAGCTCACGGTAGCAATAAGCGCTCAGAAAAATAACCAGAGATCCAATTTCTGGTTAATTTTCTAAAGGTGCCTCACAAGCATAAAAATAAAAAACAACTGCACTAGGCTGTTTTTGGGGTCTAAATTTGGTGGGTGTGGGGTGTTAGAAAAAAAATGGCACTAAAAAGTGCCTTTATATTGAGGTCTATAGGAACTGTGTGTTCCCAGTAAACATATATGTATATGCTTATATACATATATATTTATATGTTAATATAAGTATAATCTTTGAAAAAAAGGGTAGAAGACTCGCTCTCTAAAAAATAACTTTTATTAGATCACTTTAAAAGAAGAATGACAACAGCCACCCAACAAATAGACTGAGAGATGTGCAGCACAGTCGGCTTACGTGTTTAATACCACCGAAATGCGTAAGCCAACTGTGCTGCACATCTCTCAGTCTATTTGTTGGGTGGCTGTTGTCATTCTTCTTTTAAAGTAATCTAATAAAAGTTATTTTTTATAAAGCGAGTCTTCTACCCTTTTTTCAAAGTATCTTTTGACCGGCGACTCGCTCTATTTTCTGTGCTCTGCTGGCTGACTACCGTGAGAAGCTTTATCCATAACCGTGAGGCTATAATGCAGATAAGTGAGACAGAGGCTTAAGGGATCCACACGGATGTATGTGCTCTGGTGTACGTGACTTGTGAGCACTTTTGTGATACAGTAAGAACATTAGTTCTAGGGGATACTTGTATCTTTTATGCTGCCTATAATAACAGTGCTATATGGAATAGCTTCCAGGATATACACTGTGTAAACTCCGTTTTCGGATCAGGTCTCTCAGGAAGGTCTTTCAAGGACTTTTTTGCCCTATCCGTTATTGTACATATTTTCATTTCAGATACTAGCAAGTATTTCACCTGCATCCAGACTTTTATTAATATAAGTATATACACATATTAACACATAAATACATATGTATATAGTCATATACATATATATTTAAAAATATGCTGCAATCCTTGCACTACTTACTCCCTTCACTGCACTAAGGTTCTGGCGACATCAGAACGAGGCTCCTATTGGAGCCTATGGAAGCCGCGCTTTTGTGAGCCCAATGCTTCCTAGCAATGCAAAAGCGAGCTTGCGTTCGCATTGCGCTGGTATTACTCAGTGGAGCGCTTATATCACTTGCATGCAAGCTATATTTAGCGCTCCACTCATAATCTAGCCCTTAATATTTAAAATGATGAATTAAAATTATGTTGCTTGTTGTGTTTATTATTTGTTATTAAAGACTGTATAATTGTGATGACACCTTTTCAACATCACAATAGAGAGGTGTGGGGCCTGAAGGGGTTAATATCACGCAGCTCTGGTTCCCTTAAACCTGTAAAGACCTTAAAAGTGGACACCACATTAACCTCCAAATCCTGTCCACACCACCCTACTTAACAATTTCTGCCACCACCAAAACTTCTAAATAAAATGGGGGTGTTTTGGAACCCCAATAATAACTCACTCAATGTGACTTTAACCTTTTCTCAACAGAGTGTGAATTCAGATATTAGAGCCCAAAGACAGAATGAGATTTTCTATGTGTTTAATAACAAAACTATCAACACAGTGCCAAATTATCAAAACATTCCAAAATAACATACATGTGCAGAGTTACAATTCTTTAAAAATAATTGGGACATAAAAAGAATACACAATATCTAAGATTATTACCAAATTCTTAATATAAGGAGAATTTCTTTCAGATGTTAGCTGCTTAGGGTCCCAGGGAAGTTCTAACCAAAAGTCTTTCTGTTACATACTTAAGGGGATATTTATAAAAGCGTCAATCTCAGTACATTCGCCGGCGTCAATACGCGGATCCACATACTATGCCCTTATTTATAAACAGAAAACATGCATGTCAAGTATAGCGTGATGAGCATCGGACTGTTGTTAACTATAAGTCATCGATGTTGCGGTTATTTGGGATTTTCCTAATTTTATTTATACCATTTCATTACTGTCCGTGAACAAGCACATTTCTCTAATGCTAATCTTTTATTTGTCATCTGTTAATGTCCAAGAAATAGCTACATTTTATTTATACCTCAACAAACAATATCTCATAGAAAAGTTATTGTTGTATTTATTTGTTATATGATACTTTCACATAAATGAATGTGTATTTGTATTTCTAGAAGTCATAATATGCATTTATCAAAAAAAATTTTTATAAATAATTATTATTGCTAGAATTTGTACATACTGTATATCTTTGCACATACTTTATATATATATGTGTGTGTTATGTCAGAAATCTTTTGCAAACATATTTACATCTCCCTAAGTTCCTTTTTTTGTTCTAAACAATGTCTTTTATATTTCTGTGTTTATTTATACCACTATATGTATATAGTGTAAATGTATTATTATTATGAGCATGAATAATTGTGAATATAGCATGTAATCAGGGTATCATATGTATTTATTTGCACTCAATGGATATTTTAAGAGCTGGGCCAGTTTTCTCTCTGTACCTGTGTAACCCCTTCTGATTGCAATCTAGTTTTAAAAAACACCCCTACACAGGTGTTATAAAATGGGCTGGCATATAAGATGACATTTCTTACTGAAAAAGAAATTCAAGAGAAGGAAGAAATACACTGAAAATAGCATGACAGTAAAGAGGTCATTTTAATTTATGCTGTATCTGAATCATGACAGTTTAATGTTAGGTGGGATATCCCTTTGAGCTATCAGCTTAAGATTATATTGAATCAAACATCAATTCAAATTTGAAAATCATTGTCTAAAATATTACTCTGTGTGTCCTAATCTCAGCATCAATGTTTGTCTTTAATACTAATTTCACATATACTGTACATACTTTCAAAGTATAATACACAATGTAACAAATGTCACTTACAAGTTCTAATGAGTGATCAATGACACAAGTATCGAGCAATTTGATTAGTTAGTGATAGTTTAAAATGTATATTTGAATCAGATTGGCTGATGTCATAAATCATGTGATTATGCATATTCCAATCAAAAGTGGTTGAACAATTCACTAGTGTGTGGGTTGTTTAGGAGTTTGCGTCATTATTAGTGTAAAAAGTGTTGTGTCAAATTTGGTGCAAAGTGGAGAGTGGGACGAGTATTACATGGCTTAAACATGGTGCAAATAGATTTTTCCAAAAATATAAAAAGGAAGTTAGCTATATTATGTTGTGTATTTATTTCATTTTTAACTCTATATCTATTAGTGCGACAAGTTTGGGGCAAAACTTTTCAACAAATAATATTGCCCCCTTGCTTTGCAATGAGAGACAAAGTTGTAACATAATCCATAAGTAGTAATGTATTTTTCATTTTTTTTCCTATGTCTACTAGTGCACCAAATGTGGAGCAATAATATTGTTTGATTTAGAAAGGGTATACAATTTTAATAAAGTTTCTAATTTACTTTTATTATGTAATATACTTCATTCTCTTGCAGCATCAAACATAAGCTTTCTGTGTTTTCAGACTCCCAATGATTTCTATGGCATCCGCGGCCTCAAGGGTTGTGGATTGAAAACTAGGTACGCTGCGTCGGAAACAAATTTGTGATAAATTGGGAAAATGGTCAAATAGAGTCGAATGCGAATTCGAAACAACTGTAATGACACAAGCATCGATCTGTGTCAGATTAAGATTGTGGGAGCGTATATTTTGTCACACATTTCAACATTTGATCAACATTTTGATCAATCTCACAACAAATACGATGCGGGATTCAAGCGTATTTTCAGTTGACGCTTTGATAAATATCCTCTCTTAAACTCAGCTTTCTTTGTCTTGTCAAAGTCCCCACCCTTGTGATAATTTATGACGAGTTAGCCAATGCAACAAAACTTAGCTCCCAGTATCAGTCTCCAAGAGGAGGGGGGTCTTAGCTTACAGCATTCCTGAACACAGATATCACACAAAGAACAAGCAGTTCACATTAACCCTTTCCAGGCTGAGACCAAAATACCACCTCTGCTGGGTAGTTAATCCAGGTATCAACTACCAAGTATCATTCCTGAACACAGATATCACACAAAGAACAAGCAGTTCACATTAATCCTTTCCAGGCTGAGACCAAAATACCACCTCTCCTGGGTAGCCAATCCAGGTATCAACTACTCCACATGATTGTATCATGACACCTTCCCTTTTAAAATGGTGGACAGGGGATTTAGCCACATGCTAATCCCTCTTCCACCTATACCACTGTCTGTCCTTGTTCATAAAACCAGATCTGCCCTTTTTGCACACTCTCTGCATTCATTTACCCACTGCAATAATTGCATCAGCTGACACAATTTCCCTTGTGGAGAACACTCCCTTTCAGGATATCATACACTCCTTGCACTCACTCTCACTCATAAAGGGATCTAGAGCCCCCTCAGGGTAACTTACTAGGGGAATAATGGCAGTTCTTGCTAGGCTTAGGCCCACACACTCTCTATCCAGGGCACACCCAACCATGGGAGAGCTGCAGGGGGAAGTCACATCTTCATCCCCCTCTTCTTCACATCTGCCATCACTGTAGGGGGGCTCACAGACACACCCAGGGACCCATCCTGTCTTACTCTCTGTAACAGGGCAGGGGGTACTCTGGCCGCTACACCAGCCATACCATTCACTCCTTGCATATGCAATGCTGTTTCAGGGACAGAAGGACACATACCTGTCATCTATTCTCCTTGGCAGCTGTATAGCTGAGTCTGACACCCCCCCCCCCCCTCACTAACAGTGAATTTTACCTTAGGGAAAACCAGAGAATAAGCCTCTTCTCCTACAACCTGCTCACTCCACTCAGCTGGCACACCACACTCAGGCACCTGGCATGTCACACTGGCCACTTTACCCCACTTCACAAATCCTACCTTTTCCTGAGGTATAGCAGTCCCTTCACTAAGTTCTGGAATTGCCCATTCCATGCCTTTCTTTTGGGCATGCAATGCTGGTTCTAGCACAGAAGTACACACACTCAATGTGTCCTTCTGCCCAGCCCTGCTGCCCTCTCACATTCCCAAACACTGCATCAGGCATCCCATTGTCATTCTTTGGTGGGATACCTCCAGCCCTGGTGTAGCTAGAGATGTCTCCATCCCCAGCGTTCCCTCTGGGTCCCCCAAAGATTCACACAGTACCTAAGTTGGTGCAGGGCACTCTACTCCCTTCCAGGTTGCAGGTGTTGTCTTCTGGGCCATACTGACAAAACATCCAGCCTAAAATCACCCCCAGCAAAATATCAACAGGGATATCCACAGAAATCCCCACCTCTCACAACCCTTTTCCCACACCCCAATCAAGGTAAACTTGTGCCACCGGCACTGCGGGGCAAACTCCCCCAATTCCTTAAATGGCCACAATCCTCCCTGGTATAATGTTCTCTGGTTTTACCATTTCAGGATGCACCAAGGTAACCGAAGCTCCACTTTTTCTGAGTCCTGTTGCCACCTGGTCACCCACAGATACCCTCTGTAGGTTATCTCTCCACTTTGCCTTGGGAACCCACCCACAAACAAAACAGATGCTGGTCCCCCAACCACATTCCCACCCTCAGGCTTCTTCTTCTCTGGGCAGGTGAAACTCAGATGCCCCATCTGGTTACAAGTGAAACACCGGCAGGTATCTCCCTGTCTTGGTGTGGCCCCTGCCCCTCTCGCTGTAGGGTTTAGATGAGATGGCCTCTCTGCTGACTTTTTTGCCCTCTTCCACTTAGTAGACACAGCTTGAACAGGTGCCTGCCTTCCTGCAGGTGCTCTATTGTTGGCATAATCATTGGACATATCTGCAGCCTCTGCCACTGTTTTGGGCTTTCTGTCCAGAATCCATTCTCTGGCCTCAGGATTACAGGTATGCAGAAACTGCTCCAGGATCATCAAGTCCTCCAAAATCTCATGAGTGAGGACTTTTAGGCCCCCAGTGCATTGCTTAAAAGCAGCCCTTAGCTGTGCAACATATTCTTTGCAGCTGTCATCTGCACTTTGGTGAAGATTCTGACATTTTTTCCTGTAGAATTCCTGAGTGAGGTTAAAACTTTTCAATAGGGCTGTTTTTTTGGCCTTGTAGTCCTTGTCATCCTCCACTAGAAGTGAAGCAAATACATCCAGGGATTTACCCTTCAGATGAGGAGCTAAATATCGAACCCATTGCTCTGTCGGCAGCTGATACTGCTTGCATACCTTCTCAAAGAGCCTTCAGAAAAACATCTGTCAGTATCTTTTTCTAACATTGGAAAATACTCCAGATGGGGCCTCTCTGTTGCTGGTTCCCTGCGTTCACTGGTTTGGGGAGACAGGCTTGTTCTGTTCATCTGCATAACCTCTAGTTCATGTCTCTGTTGAGAATCCTTTTCCTCCCTCTCTCTCTCTCTCTCTCTCTCTCTCTGCAGCCTCCCTCTCTTCTCCCTCTCTGCAGCCTCCCTCTCCTTTTCTCTCTCTGCAGCCTTCCTCTCTTTTTCTCTCCTCTCCTCTCCTCTTGATATTTGAGGATCAATTCCATTCATAGTTTGGGTTCAGCATCCCCCAAGTACCTGAGTGCTGTTTGTATCTCAGACTCCTTGGCACTCACAAGGGTAACAGCAGTAGATATCATCTCCTGGGTTACCGGTTCCACAGTAACCCTTTCTGTGCCTGTTTCCTGCCCTGCTGGAATGTCATCTGTCTGCTGCAGTTCCTGGACCAACTGCTCCTTTGTTTTGCCAAAAGTTGCGATGGTTCTCTCCTGACAAAGCAGCTCCAGGGACTCTTTAGGCATTGCCCTATATGCTTCCATAATGAGCAACAAACAACAAGGGAGGGAGGAGAAAAGAACTGCTTCTTTGCACTGTTCTGTACAGTATGTCTATATAACTAGGCACTGAGTTCTGTTTTTGAGATATCTCCACTGCTGCCAACCAGTTTATAAAGAATTACACCTTTTCAATGTCACAATAGAGAGGTGTGGGGCCTTAAAAAGGGACACCATATTAACGCCAAATCCTGTCCAAACCACCCTACTTAACAATTTCTGCTACCACCAAAATGTCTAAATAAAATGGGGGTGTTTTGGAACCCCAATAATAACTTACACAAAATTAACAATTAGGTAACGTGCCTTTAACCTTGTCTCAGAGTGTGAATTCAGATATTAGAGCCCAAAGAGAGAATGAGATTTTCTATGTGTTTAATAACAAAACTATCAATACAGGTATCACAGTGCCAAATTATCAAAACATTCCAAAATAACATACATGTGCAGTTACAATTCTTTAAAAATAATTGGGACATAAAATGAATACACAATATATAAGATTATTACCAAAGTCTTGAAATATATGGAAAACTTATTTCAGGTGTTAGCTGCTTGGGATCCCAGGGAAGTTCTAACCAAAAGTCTTTCTGTGACATACTTAAACTCAGCTTTCTTTGTCTTGTCAAAGTCCCTGCCCTTGTGATAATTTACGACGAGTTAGCCAATGCAACAAATCTTAGCTCCCAGTGTCAGTCTCCAAGAGGAAGGGGTCTTAGCTTACAGCATTCCTGAACACAGATATCACACAAAGAACAAGCAGTTCACATTAACCCTTTCCAGTCTGAAACTAAAATACCACCTCTGCTTGGTAGCAAATCCAGGTATCAACTACTCCACATGATTGTATCATGACAATAATTATAATTCCATATAACTGCATTCCTGTTATGTAAAAATATAATTTAATGCTACTAACTACTATAACACAACAAGCTAACATAAATACAATTTAATTTATATGCAATACTTAAAACAATATGCAATATACATGACAATGCATACCATTTTAAATATTGAATATCAATGCAAGGCCAGACTACATTAAGGGGCCTATTTATCATGTGAGTGGACATGATCTGATATTGTGGATCATGTTCGCTGCACATCAATAAATGCTGACAGCATACGCTCTCGGCATTTATCATTGCACCAGTAGTTCTGGTGAACTGCTGGTGCAATACTGCCCCCTGCAGATTTGCGGCCAATCGGCCACTAGCAGGGGGTTTCAATCAACCTGATCGTATTGGATTGGGTTGATTTTTGGCAATGTCTGTCCTCCACCTCAGAGCAGGCGGACAGGTTATGGAGCAGCGGCCTTTAGACCGCTGCTTCATAACTTGTGTTTCTGGCAAGCCTGAAGGGTCGCCAGAAACATGGGCATCAAGCTCCATACGGAGCTTGATAAATAGGCCCCTATGTCTACAATGTTTGAAATAAAATGCATGGTCATGTATAATGCATGTTAGATTAAGTATTGTATGTAAATTAAAATTTAGATATTGTTGCTTGTTGTGTTTATTATTTTAAATATAAATATATTTTTAAAATATATATTTATGTTATAAAAGACAGTTGCATTATAATTATAGTATTACATAACTGCATGCCTATTATGTAATAATATAATTGTAATACTAATGACTTTTGTAACATAAATATACATTTTAAAAAATATATGTTTACAATAATAACCAAGAAAAAAATAAATACATATTAATTTATATACAATACGTCAAAGAATATGCATCATACATGAGAATGCATACTATTTTAAACATTGTAGATAAATGTTGGGTGGTTAGGTGATTAAGGCCTACTACATGCTAAACATCAATAATCACCTAATCAACCCTGATACAGGTATGGGGGTGGTTAGGTGATTAAAGCTTACTACATACTAAACCAACAATATTCACCTAATCAACCCCAATACAGGTATGGGGGTGGTTAGGTTATTAAGGCCTACTACATGCTAAACCAACAATAATCATCTAATCAACCCCCATATTTATATAGGGGTACCACTTCATCCCTATTAGCTGTTTTTTAATCAACCAATAGAAAGAAAATATTTTATTTTAAATTGTAATCATCCAATAGAAAATAGTTCACACCCAGATGTGGATGGCAGAAATATTGCAATGATAACATTTTGCCTAGCTAATAATGTGAGACACTACACTCATTGCCAAGGAACTGTGAGTTCCTCCCTGATGATTCATATAGACCACTTCTGTGTCATTGTCTGACTCAAATCTAAGAAAAAATTCAAATTCTGGACTAACTCTTTGGAGCCCTGAAGATCACACGGAGTTCCAGAATATTCATGGATAACCTTGCCTCCTGTTGTGACCACACTCCCTGCACTCTCTGAGACCCCCTGACTGTGCTCCAATCTAACAGGTCACTGAAATATCAGAGATAGACTTAAGCAAATAAGCAGTACAAATCACACATGCAATTAACTCAGTACAGAAAAAATGGAACAATGTAAAACTAGTTAACCCTTAAGAGACAATAACAATAATAAAATACTATCAAATAAGCACTGAAATAGCTGTGAAAACACTAAAGGCTTACATAGCAAATAACACAGCACACAAAGGGTTAAATAAATCTATACCCAAAATTTGAAACAAAGCTCTACTGATCAGAGTACCTCACCACCTCCACCAGTCCTGAGAGCTTTCCCCCACACACTGAGTATCTTAAAGCAAGACAGGAACAGGAAAGGTTAATCATGGAAAAAGCAAGCTAAAATGGTTAACTCTTAGTGAACCTGTTCTACTGGTAAGCACTAAAGCCAAGAACACAAAAGGAACAACCAAACACTTATCACAGGTAAAATAAAATAAACTGTGTATAACCCACATCGATAAATGCCGACAGCATATGCTGTCGGCATTTATCATTGCACAAGCATTTTGTGTGAAATGCTTGTGCAATGCTGCCCCCTGCACATTCCCAGCCAATCGGCCGCTAGCAGGGGGTCTCAATCATCCCGATCGTATCCGATCTGGATAATTGCTGTCCACCACCTCAGTGAAGGCTCGCGTGGAAACCGCAGCATACGCTGCTTCTTAAATCGGCCCCCATGTCTGGTTTAATTAACCTTGAAAGATGAGCTTATTACTTTCTCTAATGAGCTTTTCTACCATTTAGCACATGGCAGGGTCAGTTACAAAATAGAAAACAGCAATATGCAAAGGTGTTTACCATAAGCTAAAATGAGCATTAATGGGTAATTAATGAAAATATAAATGAAAAAATAACATTTAGTAATTTTGGTAAACACTTATTTACACATGTGACTCATTTTACCAATAATATGACTGTTATCTGATACTTTAAAGGTACGATGAAACCAATAAGTGGTTCAATCAATGGTGTAAAGGGAGGAGAAAATAGTCCCACCATTTTCTGGCCCTGCCCTTTCCATCAACAATTTTTGAGGCTCATTTGAGCTTTAGTTCATATATTTTGATGGCAGAAAATAAACCGGTCCATCTGGATGGCAAATTCTTCTGTCTAGCAAGCTTAAATAATACTGTTCAAAGAAGTAAAGCACAGTGGTCTAATATAGTGGTGCAATCTGTAGAGGGTTCCACACAATACCCTCTGAAGTCAATAAAGTCCAAAAAGAACAGCAGCACTCACCAACTCTCAAAATGCCAGGTTTATTGGGATACCAAGATAGACAGACAACGTTTCGGACCTCTAGTCTAGCAAGCTTAAATAGTCAGTAATATTTTTTCTTCATCATAACTAAGACATGGCATTTTAAAAAAGTTATTAAAATTTTTGCTTTTTTTCTGTACTGAGAAAACAACATTTTGTTTTCTTTATTATGTTTGTGAGACGTCATTGCAATCTTCCTAGTATTTCGCCTTTCTTCATGCAAAACAATCTAGCAATAATTTACCAGATAATCAGATGAATTCTATTATAAATATGTCTTAGTTTTTTTTTTTCTTTAATCAGTTAATACAAACAGACATAGGTTTTAAATTAATTGTTTGACATATTTATATTATTTAGGATATTCATTGTATCTTATATGATTAATATGATTTATTCATGTATTTCTGAGTTCAATAAGATATAAAAGTTTAAATATTAATAAAGTCTGACGTTCAGGGTGGTTATAAGTAGGGTTGTCAGGTGTCCAGTATTTAACCGGACAGTCCAGTAAAATCTTTACAAAAATATTGGACCAGTTTTTAAAAGCCCAGGGTGCTAGCTAAATGTAGAAATAGTGCTGCCCTCTAGTGCAAATCTAGTGTAAAGGGATAACATTCTTGAAAAACTGCTGCTATATAATGCTCCAGATATGGGCCGGGTCCTAAGCAAACATACCTGCTTTTCGGCAAAAAATACAAACAGAACAAAGCCAAATTGATAATAGAAGTAAGTTAATAAGTATTTTAAAATCACATGTTCAATCTGGATCATTAAAGTAAAATGTTGGTTTTGATATCCCTATCAGGAATTAGTACATCAGTTTTACATCTGATGCAAATGTGGGTTATTCATGTAACAGGTTAACATAGTTTCAGTCAAAGCTGTAACGGAAGTATAAATTACTTATTTAATGTCTGCCCTTCTCTTGCTACAACAATCCAAAAATAACCTAATTGCCTATGCTAAATATTAATATTTAACATGGTCACCAGTCTGAGCACTTATTATGTAGCCTATTGAACGTTAATGGAGTAAATAGCAGGGGATAATAGATCTACAGTAAGTAATTGGTCATCTATACCTCTCATCCAATTATTTTATTCCTACAACCTCCACAAACCATTTTATGCTGTTTCTTACAAAGTCATTTACAATAAGGTTCACATATAACTAAGCTAAAAGTATTATACAATAACTAATTACCTTTAATTACCTTCCTGAGCACCAATTACCTACCGCCAAACTCTAATCTAGGCGTTTGTGAAGGAATAATCTAGATTTTATTAAAGAGACAGAGACGAGTATTTTGCTATATATCTTTTCACTTTACTGCAGATAGCATTTTAACGGACATTAAATTTAAATAAACAATAAAGACAAGAATAAATAAAACATATAAACCAATGAGAACAGAGTTTGAAATGTAATGGACAAAAATGACCAATGAGAGAAGTCCAGCAATTCAAAAAAGGACCAGTAACTGTCAAATCTTCCTCTTTGATCTTTGTTGCGAAAACCATTAAGAATATTGTCATAGAAGTAATACAAAACTCCCAGAAACATCAGGATGGATAAAAACAGAAACACAGAAGAAAAACAATTTTGATTGAAGAACTTTCTAGAGTTTGGAAAAGTAGAAAACTTGCTTGTAGATAAATCAAATCTTGGAGATGTTGATTGGAGTATTCATATAGTATAATCAGAAGGTTCCCGGAAAACCTGAAGAGGAATTTTGCACTAAAACAAAAAACATAATTTATGCTTACCTGATAAATTCCTTTCTTCTGTAGTGTGATCAGTCCACGGGTCATCATTACTTCTGGGATATTACTCCTCCCCAACAGGAAGTGCAAGAGGATTCACCCAGCAGAGCTGCATATAGCTCCTCCCCTCTATGTCACTCCCAGTCATTCGACCAAGGACCAACGAGAAAGGAAAAGCCAAGGGTGAAGTGGTGACTGGAGTATAAATTAAAAAATATTTACCTGCCTTAAAAACAGGGCGGGCCGTGGACTGATCACACTACAGAAGAAAGGAATTTATCAGGTAAGCATAAATTATGTTTTCTTCTGTTAAGTGTGATCAGTCCACGGGTCATCATTACTTCTGGGATACCAATACCAAAGCAAAAGTACACGGATGACGGGAGGGATAGGCAGGCTCTTTATACAGAAGGAACCACTGCCTGAAGAACCTTTCTCCCAAAAATAGCCTCCGATGAAGCAAAAGTGTCAAATTTGTAAAATTTGGAAAAAGTATGAAGCGAAGACCAAGTTGCAGCCTTGCAAATCTGTTCAACAGAGGCCTCATTCTTGAAGGCCCAAGTGGAAGCCACAGCTCTAGTAGAATGAGCTGTAATTCTTTCAGGAGGCTGCTGTCCAGCAGTCTCATAAGCTAAACGAATTATGCTACGAAGCCAAAAAGAAAGAGAGGTAGCAGAAGCTTTTTGACCTCTCCTCTGCCCAGAGTAAATGACAAACAGAGAAGACGTTTGTCGAAATTCCTTAGTTGCCTGTAAGTAAAATTTTAGAGCACGGACTACATCCAGGTTGTGCAGTAGACGTTCCTTCTTTGAAGAAGGATTTGGGCATAAAGAAGGAACAACAATCTCTTGATTGATATTCCTGTTAGTAACTACCTTAGGTAAGAACCCAGGTTTAGTACGCAGGACTACCTTATCCGAATGAAAAATCAAATAAGGAGAATCACAATGTAAGGCTGATAATTCAGAGACTCTTCGAGCCGAGGAAATAGCCATTAAAAATAGAACTTTCCAAGATAACAACTTTATATCAATGGAATGAAGGGGTTCAAACGGAACGCCCTGTAAAACATTAAGAACAAGGTTTAAACTCCATGGTGGAGCAACAGTTTTAAACACAGGCTTAATTCTGGCCAAAGCCTGACAAAAAGCCTGGACGTCAGGAACTTCTGACAGACGTTTGTGTAACAGAATGGACAGAGCTGAGATCTGTCCCTTTAATGAACTAGCAGATAAACCCTTTTCTAAACCTTCTTGTAGAAAAGACAATATCCTAGGAATCCTAACCTTACTCCAAGAGTAACCTTTGGATTCACACCAATATAGGTATTAACGCCATATCTTATGGTAAATCTTTCTGGTAACAGGTTTCCTAGCCTGTATTAAGGTATCAATAACTGACTCAGAAAATCCACGTCTTGATAAAATCAAGCGTTCAATTTCCAAGCAGTCAGCTTCAGAGAAGTTAGATTTTGATGTTTGAAGGGACCCTGTATCAGAAGGTCCTGTTTCAGAGGTAGAGACCAAGGTGGACAGGATGACATGTCCACCAGGTCTGCATACCAAGTCCTGCGTGGCCACGCAGGTGCTATTAGAATCACTGATGCTCTCTCTTGTTTGATTCTGGCAATCAATCGAGGAAGCAACGGGAAGGGTGGAAACACGTAAGCCATCCTGAAGTCCCAAGGTGCTGTCAGAGCATCTATCAGGACTGCTCTTGGATCCCTGGATCTGGACCCGTAACGAGGAAGCTTGGCGTTCTGTCGAGACGCCATGAGATCTATCTCTGGTTTGCCCCAACGTCGAAGTATTTGGGCAAAGACCTCCGGATGAAGTTCCCACTCCCCCGGATGAAAAGTCTGACGACTTAAGAAATCTGCCTCCCAGTTCTCCACTCCCGGGATGTGGATTGCTGACAGGTAGCAAGAGTGAGACTCTGCCCAGCAAATTATCTTTGATACTTCCATCATAGCTAGGGAGCTTCTTGTCCCTCCCTGATGGTTGATGTAAGCTACAGTCGTGATGTTGTCCGACTGAAACCTGATGAACCCCCGAGTTGTCAACTGGGGCCAAGCCAGGAGGGCATTGAGAACTGCTCTCAATTCCAGAATGTTTATTGGCAGGAGACTCTCCTCCTGACTCCATTGTCCCTGAGCCTTCAGAGAATTCCAGACGGCACCCCAACCTAGAAGGCTGGCGTCTGTTGTTACAATTGTCCAGTCTGGTCTGCTGAATGGCATCCCCCTGGACAGATGTGGCCGAGAAAGCCACCATAGAAGAGAATTTCTGGTCTCTTGATCCAGATTCAGGGAAGGGGATAAGTCTGAGTAATCCCCATTCCACTGACTTAGCATGCACAGTTGCAGTGGTCTGAGGTGTAAGCGTGCAAAGGGTACTATGTCCATTGCCGCTACCATTAAGCCGATTACCTCCATGCATTGAGCCACTGACGGGTGTTGAATGGAATGAAGGGTGCGGCAAGCACTTTGAAGTCTTGTTAGCCTGTCCTCTGTCAGGTAAATCTTCATTTCTACAGAATCTATAAGAGTCCCCAGGAAGGGAACTCTTGTGAGTGGAACGAGTGAACTTTTCTTTTCGTTCACCTTCCATCCATGTGACCTTAGAAATGCCAGCACTACTCTGTATGAGACTTGGCAGTTTGAAAGCTTGAAGCTTGTATCAGAATGTCGTCTAGGTATGGAGTTACCGAGATTCCCCGCGGTCTTAGTACCGCCAGAAGAGCACCCAGAACCTTTGTGAAGATTCTTGGAGCTGTAGCCAATCCGAATGGAAGAGCCACAAACTGGTAATGCCTGTCTAGGAAGGCAAACCTTAGGTACCGATAATGATCTTTGTGAATCGGTATGTGAAGGTAAGCATCTTTTAAATCTACAGTGGTCATGTATTGACCCTCTTGGATCATAGGTAAAATTGTCCGAATAGTCTCCATCTTGAACGATGGAACTCTTAGGAATTTGTTTAGGATCTTTAAGTCCAGGATTGGTCTGAAAGTTCCCTCTTTTTTGGGAACCACAAACAGATTTGAGTAAAACCCCTGTCCCTGTTCCGATCGTGGAACTGGATGGATTACTCCCATTAACAAGAGCTCTTGTACGCAGCGTAGAAACGCCTCTTTCTTTGTCTGGATTGTTGACAATCTTGACAGATGAAATCTCTCTCTTGGAGGAGAGTATTTGAAGTCCAGAAGGTATCCCTGAGATATTATCTCTAGCGCCCAGGGATCCTGAACATCTCTTGCCCAAGCCTGGGCGAAGAGAGAAAGTCTGCCCCCCACTAGATCCGATCCCGGATCGGGGGCCCTCAATTCATGCTGTTTTAGGGGCAGCAGCAGGTTTCCTAGTCTGCTTGCCCTTGTTCCAGGACTGGTTAGGTTTCCAGCCTTGTCTGTAGCGAGCAACAGCTCCTTCCTGTTTTGGTGCAGAGGAAGTTGATGCTGCTCCTGCTTTGAAATTACGAAAGGAACGAAAATTAGACTGTCTAGTCTTGGCTTGGCTTTGGCTTTGTCCTGAGGCAGGGCATGGCCTTTACCTCCTGTAATGTCAGCGATAATCTCTTTCAACCCGGGCCCGAATAAGGTCTGCCCTTTGAAAGGTATATTAAGCAATTTAGACTTAGAAGTAACATCAGCTGACCAGGATTTTAGCCACAGCGCCCTGCGTGCCTGAATGGCGAATCCTGAATTCTTCGCCGTAAGTTTAGTAAGATGTACTACGGCCTCCGAAATGAATGAATTAGCTAGTTTAAGGACTCTAAGCCTGTCCGTAATGTCGTCCAGAGTAGCTGAACCAATGTTCTCTTCCAGAGACTCAATCCAGAATGCCGCTGCAGCCGTGATCGGCGCAATGCATGCAAGGGGTTGCAATATAAAACCTTGTTGAACAAACATTTTCTTAAGGTAACCCTCTAACTTTTTATCCATTGGATCTGAAAAAGCACAGCTATCCTCCACCGGGATAGTGGTACGCTTAGCTAAGGTAGAAACTGCTCCCTCCACCTTAGGGACCGTTTGCCATAAGTCCCTTGTGGTGGCGTCTATTGGAAACATTTTTCTAAATATCGGAGGGGGTGAGAACGGCACACCGGGTCTATCCCACTCCTTAGTAACAATTTCAGTAAGTCTCTTAGGTATAGGAAAAACCTCAGTACTCGTCGGTACCGCAAAATATTTATCCAACCTACACATTTTCTCTGGTATTGCAACTGTGTTACAATCATTCAGAGCCGCTAACACCTCCCCTAGTAATACACGGAGGTTTTCCAGTTTAAATTTAAAATTTGAAATATCTGAATCCAGTCTGTTTGGATCAGAACCGTCACCCACAGAATGAAGTTCTCCGTCCTCATGTTCTGCCACCTGTGACGCAGTGTCTGACATGGCCCTAATATTATCAGCGCACTCTGTTCTCACCCCAGAGTGATCACGCTTACCTCTTAGTTCTGGTAATTTAGCCAAAACCTCAGTCATAACAGTAGCCATATCCTGTAATGTGATTTGTAATGGCCGCCCAGATGTACTCGGCGCTACAATATCACGCACCTCCCTCTGAGCGGGAGATGTAGGTACTGACACGTGAGGCGAGTTAGTCGGCATAACTCTCCCCTCGTTGTTTGGTGAAATTTGTTCAATTTGTACAGATTGACTTTTATTTAAAGTAGCATCAATACAGTTAGTACATAAATTTCTATTGGGCTCCACTTTGGCATTGCAACAAATGACACAGGTATCATCCTCTGAATCAGACATGTTTAACACACTAGCAAATAAACTTGCAACTTGGAAATACAATTCAATTAGAATAATATTAAAATGTACTGTGCCTTTAAGAAGCACAGAAGATCTATGACAGTTGAAAATTAATAAATTGAAACAGTTATAGCCTCAATCCTTGTAAACAACACAACTTTAGCAAAGGTTTAATCCCATTAGCAAAGATAACAAATTCTGAAAGCAGGAAACAAATTACAGAATAAACGTTTTTTATCTCAGTCAAACTATAATTCTCACAGCTCTGCTGAGAGAAATTACCTCCCTCAAAATAAGTTTTGAAGACCCCTGAGCTCTGTAGAGATGAACCGGATCATGCAGGGAATACAAAGAGTTGCTGACTGAAATATTTGATGCATAGAAAAAGCGCCAAAAAACGGCCCCTCCCCCTCACACACAGCAGTGAGGGAGAACAGAAACTGTCAGAAAAACAGATTAAGCAACTGCCAAGTGGAAAAATAGTGCCCAAACATTTATTCACACAGTACCTCAGCAAATGAAAACGATTTTACATTCCAGCAAAAACGTTAAACATAATCTCTAGTTATTAAACAGCTTTATGTATTTCTTACAGTGTAATTCTAGTGAAGTACCATTCCCCAGAATACTGAAGTGTAAAGTATACATACATGACATTATATCGGTATGGCAGGATTTTCTCATCAATTCCATTGTCAGAAAATAAAAACTGCTACATACCTCTATGCAGATTCATCTGCCCGCTGTCCCCTGATCTGAAGTTTACCTCACTCCTCAGATGGCCGAGAACAGCAATATGATCTTAACTACTCCGGCTAAAATCATAGCAAAACTCTGGTAGATTCTTCTTCAAACTCTGCCAGAGAGGTAATAACACACTCCGGTGCTATTTTAAAATAACAAACTTTTGATTGAAGATATAAAACTAAGTATAATCACCATAGTCCTCTCACACATCCTATCTAGTCGTTGGGTGCAAGAGAATGACTGGGAGTGACGTAGAGGGGAGGAGCTATATGCAGCTCTGCTGGGTGAATCCTCTTGCACTTCCTGTTGGGGAGGAGTAATATCCCAGAAGTAATGATGACCCGTGGACTGATCACACTTAACAGAAGAAACATAATGTTATAATGTTAATAATTATAATAAAAAGCTTTAATATAGGGAGGGTACAATCATAATGCAAACACAAAGATAATAAAATGTGGGGGGAAAATACTCATCTCTGTCTCTTTAATAAAATCTAGATTATTCCTTCACAAAGCTAGGATAATCGGAATTTTATTACAAGGACAGAGACTCCTATTTTGCTAGTTTAAAGCAAAGAACTTATGAAACTAAATTAAAAGGAATAGAATGAATAGGTTTAAAATAAAATTGTCTAAAAACTCAAGCTGATGACTAGTCGGCAGCATTAAGAATGTCTTGAAGGGAAGCAGATTTGGAAAATGCTTTAGAATCAGAAGCTCCTCTTATTGAATGTGAAGAAAAATTATTGTCAACACCAGCTTGATTCATAACCCATTTCACCCATCTACTGATAGTAGGAGAAGAAACGGGTAAATGAGGAGGAGCATAAGAAAGAAGAAGTTGATTATGAGGGGACGACCTAAGAAGAGAAGTTCTTTGTTCGTATTCTTTGAGACAAAGAACTACACAAAGCTTAGGATATTCATAAAAATAAGGATAAAAAATAGATGAAGATAGGGTCTTAGTTCTACGAGAGATAGAAAAAATTACACCCTGAGGTGAAAAAGATTTGGAATTGAAATCAATAGCTTTAACGTCAGATACTCTTTTACAAGATAAAAGACATAGTAGAGTGGTTAATTTAACTGTAAGTTGTTTGAGAGTTAAACTTTCATTATTAGGCCAGAATTAAAAAGAGAGATAACTAAATCTACGTCCCAAAAGAAAGAATATTTAGAAGAAGGAGGACGTTTAAGACGAAAAGATTTTAAAAGGCTACAGATAGTAGGATGTTGACCTATAGGGAAATTATTAAGTAATTCATGTCCAGCAGATATAGCTGATCTAGCTACATTAATGGATCTGTAAGCTAAACCCGATTGAAAAAGAGAAGATAAAAAATTAATAACTTGATTTAAAGGAACTGAAATGGATCCAGGTGTCTAGAATTGCACCAGCTAGACCATTTAAGCCAGGAGGATAAATAAAAATTTTTGGTTCTAGGGGCCCAGGAATCTTGAAGGAGGAGTCTAGCTTCTTCCGATAATCCATCGCCAGACCAGGATCCCCTGAAATCATCCAAACGATTAAATGAAGTTTGTCTTGAAGGACCAGAGGATGAAATTGGTCTGAAGGATCTGTTAGAAGATCTGACCTGGATGGAAGTAGAAGTGGATGAAAAAATTTTTGAACAAACATTTTCTTAAGGTAACCCTCTAACTTTTTATCCATTGGATCTGAAAAAGCACAGCTATCCTCCACCGGGATAGTGGTACGCTTAGCTAAGGTAGAAACTGCTCCCTCCACCTTAGGGACCGTTTGCCATAAGTCCCTTGTGGTGGCGTCTATTGGAAACATTTTTCTAAATATCGGAGGGGGTGAGAACGGCACACCGGGTCTATCCCACTCCTTAGTAACAATTTCAGTAAGTCTCTTAGGTATAGGAAAAACCTCAGTACTCGTCGGTACCGCAAAATATTTATCCAACCTACACATTTTCTCTGGTATTGCAACTGTGTTACAATCATTCAGAGCCGCTAACACCTCCCCTAGTAATACACGGAGGTTTTCCAGTTTAAATTTAAAATTTGAAATATCTGAATCCAGTCTGTTTGGATCAGAACCGTCACCCACAGAATGAAGTTCTCCGTCCTCATGTTCTGCCACCTGTGACGCAGTGTCTGACATGGCCCTAATATTATCAGCGCACTCTGTTCTCACCCCAGAGTGATCACGCTTACCTCTTAGTTCTGGTAATTTAGCCAAAACCTCAGTCATAACAGTAGCCATATCCTGTAATGTGATTTGTAATGGCCGCCCAGATGTACTCGGCGCTACAATATCACGCACCTCCCTCTGAGCGGGAGATGTAGGTACTGACACGTGAGGCGAGTTAGTCGGCATAACTCTCCCCTCGTTGTTTGGTGAAATTTGTTCAATTTGTACAGATTGACTTTTATTTAAAGTAGCATCAATACAGTTAGTACATAAATTTCTATTGGGCTCCACTTTGGCATTGCAACAAATGACACAGGTATCATCCTCTGAATCAGACATGTTTAACACACTAGCAAATAAACTTGCAACTTGGAAATACAATTCAATTAGAATAATATTAAAATGTACTGTGCCTTTAAGAAGCACAGAAGATCTATGACAGTTGAAAATTAATAAATTGAAACAGTTATAGCCTCAATCCTTGTAAACAACACAACTTTAGCAAAGGTTTAATCCCATTAGCAAAGATAACAAATTCTGAAAGCAGGAAACAAATTACAGAATAAACGTTTTTTATCTCAGTCAAACTATAATTCTCACAGCTCTGCTGAGAGAAATTACCTCCCTCAAAATAAGTTTTGAAGACCCCTGAGCTCTGTAGAGATGAACCGGATCATGCAGGGAATACAAAGAGTTGCTGACTGAAATATTTGATGCATAGAAAAAGCGCCAAAAAACGGCCCCTCCCCCTCACACACAGCAGTGAGGGAGAACAGAAACTGTCAGAAAAACAGATTAAGCAACTGCCAAGTGGAAAAATAGTGCCCAAACATTTATTCACACAGTACCTCAGCAAATGAAAACGATTTTACATTCCAGCAAAAACGTTAAACATAATCTCTAGTTATTAAACAGCTTTATGTATTTCTTACAGTGTAATTCTAGTGAAGTACCATTCCCCAGAATACTGAAGTGTAAAGTATACATACATGACATTATATCGGTATGGCAGGATTTTCTCATCAATTCCATTGTCAGAAAATAAAAACTGCTACATACCTCTATGCAGATTCATCTGCCCGCTGTCCCCTGATCTGAAGTTTACCTCACTCCTCAGATGGCCGAGAACAGCAATATGATCTTAACTACTCCGGCTAAAATCATAGCAAAACTCTGGTAGATTCTTCTTCAAACTCTGCCAGAGAGGTAATAACACACTCCGGTGCTATTTTAAAATAACAAACTTTTGATTGAAGATATAAAACTAAGTATAATCACCATAGTCCTCTCACACATCCTATCTAGTCGTTGGGTGCAAGAGAATGACTGGGAGTGACGTAGAGGGGAGGAGCTATATGCAGCTCTGCTGGGTGAATCCTCTTGCACTTCCTGTTGGGGAGGAGTAATATCCCAGAAGTAATGATGACCCGTGGACTGATCACACTTAACAGAAGAAACATAATGTTATAATGTTAATAATTATAATAAAAAGCTTTAATATAGGGAGGGTACAATCATAATGCAAACACAAAGATAATAAAATGTGGGGGGAAAATACTCATCTCTGTCTCTTTAATAAAATCTAGATTATTCCTTCACAAAGCTAGGATAATCGGAATTTTATTACAAGGACAGAGACTCCTATTTTGCTAGTTTAAAGCAAAGAACTTATGAAACTAAATTAAAAGGAATAGAATGAATAGGTTTAAAATAAAATTGTCTAAAAACTCAAGCTGATGACTAGTCGGCAGCATTAAGAATGTCTTGAAGGGAAGCAGATTTGGAAAATGCTTTAGAATCAGAAGCTCCTCTTATTGAATGTGAAGAAAAATTATTGTCAACACCAGCTTGATTCATAACCCATTTCACCCATCTACTGATAGTAGGAGAAGAAACGGGTAAATGAGGAGGAGCATAAGAAAGAAGAAGTTGATTATGAGGGGACGACCTAAGAAGAGAAGTTCTTTGTTCGTATTCTTTGAGACAAAGAACTACACAAAGCTTAGGATATTCATAAAAATAAGGATAAAAAATAGATGAAGATAGGGTCTTAGTTCTACGAGAGATAGAAAAAATTACACCCTGAGGTGAAAAAGATTTGGAATTGAAATCAATAGCTTTAACGTCAGATACTCTTTTACAAGATAAAAGACATAGTAGAGTGGTTAATTTAACTGTAAGTTGTTTGAGAGTTAAACTTTCATTATTAGGCCAGAATTAAAAAGAGAGATAACTAAATCTACGTCCCAAAAGAAAGAATATTTAGAAGAAGGAGGACGTTTAAGACGAAAAGATTTTAAAAGGCTACAGATAGTAGGATGTTGACCTATAGGGAAATTATTAAGTAATTCATGTCCAGCAGATATAGCTGATCTAGCTACATTAATGGATCTGTAAGCTAAACCCGATTGAAAAAGAGAAGATAAAAAATTAATAACTTGATTTAAAGGAACTGAAATGGATCCAGGTGTCTAGAATTGCACCAGCTAGACCATTTAAGCCAGGAGGATAAATAAAAATTTTTGGTTCTAGGGGCCCAGGAATCTTGAAGGAGGAGTCTAGCTTCTTCCGATAATCCATCGCCAGACCAGGATCCCCTGAAATCATCCAAACGATTAAATGAAGTTTGTCTTGAAGGACCAGAGGATGAAATTGGTCTGAAGGATCTGTTAGAAGATCTGACCTGGATGGAAGTAGAAGTGGATGAAAAAATTTTTGAACAAACATTTTCTTAAGGTAACCCTCTAACTTTTTATCCATTGGATCTGAAAAAGCACAGCTATCCTCCACCGGGATAGTGGTACGCTTAGCTAAGGTAGAAACTGCTCCCTCCACCTTAGGGACCGTTTGCCATAAGTCCCTTGTGGTGGCGTCTATTGGAAACATTTTTCTAAATATCGGAGGGGGTGAGAACGGCACACCGGGTCTATCCCACTCCTTAGTAACAATTTCAGTAAGTCTCTTAGGTATAGGAAAAACCTCAGTACTCGTCGGTACCGCAAAATATTTATCCAACCTACACATTTTCTCTGGTATTGCAACTGTGTTACAATCATTCAGAGCCGCTAACACCTCCCCTAGTAATACACGGAGGTTTTCCAGTTTAAATTTAAAATTTGAAATATCTGAATCCAGTCTGTTTGGATCAGAACCGTCACCCACAGAATGAAGTTCTCCGTCCTCATGTTCTGCCACCTGTGACGCAGTGTCTGACATGGCCCTAATATTATCAGCGCACTCTGTTCTCACCCCAGAGTGATCACGCTTACCTCTTAGTTCTGGTAATTTAGCCAAAACCTCAGTCATAACAGTAGCCATATCCTGTAATGTGATTTGTAATGGCCGCCCAGATGTACTCGGCGCTACAATATCACGCACCTCCCTCTGAGCGGGAGATGTAGGTACTGACACGTGAGGCGAGTTAGTCGGCATAACTCTCCCCTCGTTGTTTGGTGAAATTTGTTCAATTTGTACAGATTGACTTTTATTTAAAGTAGCATCAATACAGTTAGTACATAAATTTCTATTGGGCTCCACTTTGGCATTGCAACAAATGACACAGGTATCATCCTCTGAATCAGACATGTTTAACACACTAGCAAATAAACTTGCAACTTGGAAATACAATTCAATTAGAATAATATTAAAATGTACTGTGCCTTTAAGAAGCACAGAAGATCTATGACAGTTGAAAATTAATAAATTGAAACAGTTATAGCCTCAATCCTTGTAAACAACACAACTTTAGCAAAGGTTTAATCCCATTAGCAAAGATAACAAATTCTGAAAGCAGGAAACAAATTACAGAATAAACGTTTTTTATCTCAGTCAAACTATAATTCTCACAGCTCTGCTGAGAGAAATTACCTCCCTCAAAATAAGTTTTGAAGACCCCTGAGCTCTGTAGAGATGAACCGGATCATGCAGGGAATACAAAGAGTTGCTGACTGAAATATTTGATGCATAGAAAAAGCGCCAAAAAACGGCCCCTCCCCCTCACACACAGCAGTGAGGGAGAACAGAAACTGTCAGAAAAACAGATTAAGCAACTGCCAAGTGGAAAAATAGTGCCCAAACATTTATTCACACAGTACCTCAGCAAATGAAAACGATTTTACATTCCAGCAAAAACGTTAAACATAATCTCTAGTTATTAAACAGCTTTATGTATTTCTTACAGTGTAATTCTAGTGAAGTACCATTCCCCAGAATACTGAAGTGTAAAGTATACATACATGACATTATATCGGTATGGCAGGATTTTCTCATCAATTCCATTGTCAGAAAATAAAAACTGCTACATACCTCTATGCAGATTCATCTGCCCGCTGTCCCCTGATCTGAAGTTTACCTCACTCCTCAGATGGCCGAGAACAGCAATATGATCTTAACTACTCCGGCTAAAATCATAGCAAAACTCTGGTAGATTCTTCTTCAAACTCTGCCAGAGAGGTAATAACACACTCCGGTGCTATTTTAAAATAACAAACTTTTGATTGAAGATATAAAACTAAGTATAATCACCATAGTCCTCTCACACATCCTATCTAGTCGTTGGGTGCAAGAGAATGACTGGGAGTGACGTAGAGGGGAGGAGCTATATGCAGCTCTGCTGGGTGAATCCTCTTGCACTTCCTGTTGGGGAGGAGTAATATCCCAGAAGTAATGATGACCCGTGGACTGATCACACTTAACAGAAGAAACATAATGTTATAATGTTAATAATTATAATAAAAAGCTTTAATATAGGGAGGGTACAATCATAATGCAAACACAAAGATAATAAAATGTGGGGGGAAAATACTCATCTCTGTCTCTTTAATAAAATCTAGATTATTCCTTCACAAAGCTAGGATAATCGGAATTTTATTACAAGGACAGAGACTCCTATTTTGCTAGTTTAAAGCAAAGAACTTATGAAACTAAATTAAAAGGAATAGAATGAATAGGTTTAAAATAAAATTGTCTAAAAACTCAAGCTGATGACTAGTCGGCAGCATTAAGAATGTCTTGAAGGGAAGCAGATTTGGAAAATGCTTTAGAATCAGAAGCTCCTCTTATTGAATGTGAAGAAAAATTATTGTCAACACCAGCTTGATTCATAACCCATTTCACCCATCTACTGATAGTAGGAGAAGAAACGGGTAAATGAGGAGGAGCATAAGAAAGAAGAAGTTGATTATGAGGGGACGACCTAAGAAGAGAAGTTCTTTGTTCGTATTCTTTGAGACAAAGAACTACACAAAGCTTAGGATATTCATAAAAATAAGGATAAAAAATAGATGAAGATAGGGTCTTAGTTCTACGAGAGATAGAAAAAATTACACCCTGAGGTGAAAAAGATTTGGAATTGAAATCAATAGCTTTAACGTCAGATACTCTTTTACAAGATAAAAGACATAGTAGAGTGGTTAATTTAACTGTAAGTTGTTTGAGAGTTAAACTTTCATTATTAGGCCAGAATTAAAAAGAGAGATAACTAAATCTACGTCCCAAAAGAAAGAATATTTAGAAGAAGGAGGACGTTTAAGACGAAAAGATTTTAAAAGGCTACAGATAGTAGGATGTTGACCTATAGGGAAATTATTAAGTAATTCATGTCCAGCAGATATAGCTGATCTAGCTACATTAATGGATCTGTAAGCTAAACCCGATTGAAAAAGAGAAGATAAAAAATTAATAACTTGATTTAAAGGAACTGAAATGGATCCAGGTGTCTAGAATTGCACCAGCTAGACCATTTAAGCCAGGAGGATAAATAAAAATTTTTGGTTCTAGGGGCCCAGGAATCTTGAAGGAGGAGTCTAGCTTCTTCCGATAATCCATCGCCAGACCAGGATCCCCTGAAATCATCCAAACGATTAAATGAAGTTTGTCTTGAAGGACCAGAGGATGAAATTGGTCTGAAGGATCTGTTAGAAGATCTGACCTGGATGGAAGTAGAAGTGGATGAAAAAATGATAATTCTAGGAGAAGAAGATACCAAACTTGAGTTTGCCAAAAGGGTGTTATTATTAGAAGAGAAATCTGTTGACGTTTGACAAAAAGTAATGTCCTAAGAATCATTGAAAATGGGGGAAATGCATAAGCTCCTGTGATTGGCCATTGCTGCAGAAAGGCATCTATTGCTAGAGCCTGGGGATCTGGTCTCCAACTGAAATAAGGAGATATCTGATGATTCAGACGAGAGGCAAAGAGGTCTATTGAAAAGGGACCCCTTAGAGATTGAATTTTTTGGAAAATTAAAGAATTAAATTTCCAATCGCTGAAGTCTGTAAGATATCTCGATCCCCAATCTGCCATCTGGTTGTTTAAACCCGGAACATATTCTGCTTGAATAGATATATTCTGAGATAAACAATCGTGAATAAAATATTTTGTTAAATCTGATAACATTTTTGAAGCAGTACCTCCTAATCGATTGATATAACGAACATACGTTGTCCATACGAAGAAGAATTGTTATAGGATTTTTGTGCTTGACAAAACTTTGAACTGCAAAAGCCCCTGCTAGAAGTTCCAAACAATTGATGTGAAGATTTTGTTCTGAAGGAGACCATTTCCCTCCTGTAATCAGAGGACCACATCTTGCACCCCAACTAGATTTGCTCGCATCTGACTCTATTATTATATCTGGAGAATTCCGAAAATTGCTTTTCCATTCCAAGCTTCTATATTCAGGAGCCACCAATTCAATTCCTCCGAAGCTTCCTTTGATAAGGATATTTTGTCTTGATATTTTGTCTTGATAAGAGAAACCCTGTCGAAGGTAATAGATTTTTAATTTTGGAGAGCTCTGTAATGAAGTGGAGCTGGAAAAATTGCTTGAATAGAAGAGGAAAGAAGACCTATAATTCTGGCTAAAAGACGGATAGAGAAGAAATCTTTCTTTAGAAGATAACAAATTTCTTTCTTGATTTTTTTGATCTTCTCCAAAGGGAGGCTGAGAGAAGCTGAAACAGTGTCCACATTGAAGCCAAGAAAAATCAGATTCTGGAAGGAACCAAAACTGATTTTTTGAAGTTGATAATGAAACCCAGGTTTTGGAGGAAATTTATCGTAAGAGATAACTGATCCTTCAAAAAAAAGGGGAGATTGGTGAATAAGAAGGATATTGTCCAAGTATATTATTAGACAAATTCCTATTTTCCTCAACCAGGCTGTGACTGGTTTTAGAATCTTTGTAAAAGTCCATGGTGCAGAAGAAAGGCCAAAAGGCAGACAAGAAAACTGCCATAATTTGTTTTTCCAAAGGAATCTTAGATGTTTCCTGAAATCTAAGTGGATAGGGACTGATAGGTATGCATCTTTTAGGTCTAGTCCTACAAGTCAATCTTTGTTGTAAAGACAATCCCTCAAAAGATGAATATCTTCCATTTTGAAGTGATTGAAAACAAGGAATTGATTTAATTCTCTTAAATTTATGACAGGACGAAGAGAACCTTCTTTCTTTTTTACGAAGAACATGTTGCTGATGAAAGAGTCTACTAGAGAAGGTGCTAGTTCTATTGCATTCTTCTCCAATAGCTCTGAAATTTCTAAATCTAGAAGGGATTGATCTTCTGTAGAAAATTTTATTGGATAAGGATGAGAATTTTGAAAGGGAATTTGAATAAAATCTAATGGAAGGCCGGATACAGCTTGAATAACCCATGGGTCTGATGTAATTTTTTGCCATTCTTTTATAAAATACATAAGTCTGCCACCTATTTTTAGATAGGAAAAATTTGTGGAAATACAGATGGGAGAACTTACCTTGGAATGGTCTCCTAGTATTCCTGAAGTTCCTGGAACCTCTGTTGAAAAATGTTCTGCTTCTTGATGGAAAGAAGCTTGCGTGTGAGGAAGTGGAAGGGACAAAATTCTGGAAGTGGGACCTGGAAATATTTGAGTAGTGGCTGGAAAAGCGCTCCCTGCCTTTTCCAGCCCTGGGGAAAACCTTGGAAGGTTGAGATTGGTAGAAAATCTTTTTAGTATTCATCTTAATTATGTTAAGACTGTTAAATCTATTAACGTAAGAACTAAGTTGCTGTAAACCAGCATAACCAAATAAGAAGCCATCAGCTTTAGGGTCCATTTCAGTGGGGGCAAAGTCTGCAATTTTTGGATCCAGGAATCTTAAAAGAAGTCTTCTCCTTTGAGTAGACAAGGAGGTATTGGCATCCCCTAAAAGGTAAACCAATCTTTGTATCCATTCCCTAGATACGTATGGATCTAGCATAGAATCAGATGAAATAGCCTCTTCGGATAGTTTGAAGAGCTTAGTTACAGGACCTAAGGTATCTAACAATTTATCCTGACAAGATTTTAAAAATCTGTCAGGACCTCTTCTTAAATTGGTATTTTTATTGCCTAAAAATTTTAATAAGTTTTCATCAATATTAGGAGTCATATGGGTGTTGTGAGGGAGCTCAGGGCGAGGGCATTCAGCTTTTAAAATATTTTTTGCTTTGGAAGTAAGGGGTCTGCGAATGTAATGGTCTAAAAACTTTGAAACCCTTTTAGAAGGTTTCCATTGAGATGATCTGGGATATTCTAAATCATTAGGGTCAGTATAGGGATCTCCAAAATTATCAAAAAGTTTAACCTTTTTTGATTTTGACATGAACTTGGGTTTCTTAGATTTAGGGAATTCTTCTTCAGAAGAAATGTCATTAAAATTATCTATAGAATCATTAGAAAACTCCTCAAAATCAGGATAATATTTTTCAATTTGCATGTCTGAGACATCCAGATTATCAGATGAATCAGAAGAAATTAAAAATTTTCTTTTCCTATTTTGTCTCTTTTTAATTTTGTTAGAGTCACTTTCTGAGTCTGATTAAATATATTTGCGCTGCAAGGCAGGCTGGGAAATGTCAGAACTGCGCTGACGTACATTAACTCTTTTATAAGGAACATGAGATTTATCATTAGATTTTGATTTAACATTTTTTAGTAAATGCTTCTTTTTTGCTGAAGCTTTTCTAGGAATATTGTCCTTAGTCTCGTTCACAGAGTTAATTGCAGATTGAAATTGCATCATCTGCTGTTTGAAAGGCTCTAGAGAGCTATTTATTAATTCTCTGACTGATTTTTCAGAGAACTCAGACTTATCATCAGACATAATAAAACTGAAGTAAAACAATTATTTGTAATATTCTAACAAATAAAAGGGTCTTAATAAAAATTAATCAAACTAAAATACTGTAGCTTTAAATTTAATAAAATTAAAGTTTAAAGTTTGAATTCTAGCTGCTAAACTATCTTAAACAAATCTGTAATATATACTTATAATAATGTATTAGAGAAAAACAAATATAACAATGTATATATAAATACAAATGTTGCAAACTTGACTAAATGCAACTTTTCCTGTCAGACTCTGAGGAGCAATGAGGGCGGTAAAGAGAAAAACCTGTGATTGACAGGTCAAAGGGCGGGCAAATACACTTTCACCAAAATGGAGGCGTGACAGATTAAGTAGGAAAGGAAACAAAATGGCGGCCGCAACCGGAGATCGTTGCGCACAAGAACAATACAGCAAACGAGTCTCCAGCAACCACAAGGAAGGTAGAATAATGAAGCAAGGGAAAACGGATGAATAAACAAAGGTAAAATCCTAATTGCTGGGCAAAAAAATAAAAAACGGAATGTGTGATTTATAAACAAATACAATACACTTATGTAGCCTGAGTGTTTTTGTAAAAATGAATAGTTTTGCTTATTTTTAAATAATGTACTGATTTTCAGACTCCTAACCAAGCCCCATAGTTTTAGATGTATACTGATGTCTACAGATTCCTGCTTTCTCCTGTTATGTCTAATGGGTCTTTTCATATGCGGGGGAAGGGGGGTGAGTATCTGCTCTTTCTTCTTTCTCAGCCCATTTCAGTGGGTGTCCCAGCCTAACCTCATCAACAGTGTGAAATTGGGAGCTTCTATGTAAGGTTTTATTCTGGATTTTTATATCAGTATCTGTGCATATTCTTCTTTATAGTAGTGCCTATTACATGCAGTTATATAAAAATTGGTGTATATTGTCCCTTTAATCAGTTTGTGGCTTTATAGGCAGAACTGTAATAAGCAGTCTCTCATTATGCAAATGGCTACCAGTGAGATAAAGCTATAGAATGCTGCTGCGAGTTTTCACAGAAAAACTGTTTGGAGCGACAAATGTTTGTACTATATTTGCTGTGTTTATTTGACTGGTAACCAGATTAGCTGGCCAGTACACAGTTAGTCAGGACTGTTTAAAAAGTTTAGTAAGCCTCCTAAAAGGAGGTTTTTCTTTTCTCTTTATGCTAGCCTTGCTAGGGATTAAAGTCACGGTGCAACCTGTTATTTTTTGTTGTTGACTAAACCACTAAGATTTTATATGAACGTTGCGATCCTGTTTTGGACATGTTCTGGCTGCTGCCTTGTCACATATATATATATTTATACTGTATATACACACACTAAAAAAAACACCATCTATTAAAAGACAAATGTACTGTTTAAAAAAACAAAATTTATGCTTACCTGATAAATTTATTTCTCTTGTGGTGTATCCAGTCCACGGATTCATCCATTACTTGTGGGATATTCTCCTTCCCAACAGGAAGCTGCAAGAGGATCACCCACAGCAGAGCTGTCTATATAGCTCCTCCCCTAACTGCCACTTCCCAGTCATTCGACTGAAGACAAGCAAGAGAAAGGAGAAACTATAGGGTGCAGTGGTGACTGTAGTTTAAAAATTTAAAAAACACCTGCCTTAAAATGACAGGGCGGGCCATGGACTGGATACACCACAAGAGAAATAAATTTATCAGGTAAGCAAAATTTTTGTTTTCTCTTGTAAGGTGTATCCAGTCCACGGATTCATCCATTACTTGTGGGATACCAATACCAAAGCTATAGGACACGGATGAAGGGAGGGACAAGGCAGGCGGTTAAACAGAAGGCACCACTGCCTGTAAGACCTTTCTCTCAAAAATAGCCTCCGAAGAAGCAAAAGTATAAAATTTGTAGAACTTTGAAAATGTATGAAGCGAAGACCAAGTCGCCGCCTTACAAATCTGTTCAACAGAAGCCTCATTTTTAAAAGCCCATGTGGAAGCCACCACTCTAGTGGAATGAGCTGTAATTCTTTCAGGAGGCTGCTGGCCAGCAGTCTCATAAGCTAAGCGGATTATACTTCTTAACCAAAAGGAAAGAGAAGTTGCCGAAGCCTTTTGGCCTTTCCTCTGTCCAGAGTAGACAACAAACAATGCAAATGTTTGACGAAAATCTTTAGTAGCTTGTAAATAAAACTTTAAAGCACGAACCACGTCAAGATTGTGTAATAGACGTTCCTTCTTTGAAGAAGTGACGGAACAACAATCTCCTGATTGATATTCTTATTAGATACCACCTTAGGAAGAAACCCAGGTTTGGTACGCAACACTACCTTATCTGCATGGAAGATCAGATAAGGGGAATCACACTGTAAGGCAGATAACTCTGAAACTCTTCAAGCCGAAGAGATAGCTACCAAGAACAGAACTTTCCAAGATAAAAGCTTGATATCTATGGAATGCAGAGGTTCAAACGGAACCCCTTGAAGAACTTTAAGAACTAAATTTAAACTCCATGGTGGAGAAACAGGTTTAAACACAGGCTTGATTCTAACTAAAGCCTGACAAAACGCCTGAACGTCTGGGACATCCGCCAGACGCTTGTGCAAAAGAATAGACAGAGCAGAAATCTGTTCCTTTAAGGAACTAGCTGACAATCCTTTCTCCAATCCTTCTTGGAGAAAAGACAATATCCTGGGAATCCTGACTTTACTCCATGAGTAACCCTTGGATTCACACCAATGAAGATATTTACACCATATCGTAGGATAGATTTTCCTGGTGACAGGCTTTCGAGCCTGAATTAAGGTATCAATGACCGACTCGAAAAAAACCACGCTTTGATAAAATCAAGCGTACAATCTCCAAGCAGTCAGACGCAGAGAAATTAGATTTGGATGTTTGAAGGGACCTTGAAGTAGAAGGTCCTGCCTCAGCGGCAGAGTTCATGGTGGAAAGGATGACATGTCCACCAGATCTGCGTACCAAGTCCTGCGTGGCCACGCAGGAGCTATCAAAATCACCGAAGCTCTCTCCTGCTTGATCTTGGCAATCAGCCGAGGGAGCAAAGGAAACTGTGGAAACACATAAGCCAGGCTGAAGGACCAGGGCGCTGCTAGAGCATCTATCAGCGCTGCCTGGGGATCCCTTGACCTGGACCCGTAACAAGGAAGTTTGGCGTTCTGACGAGACGCCATGAGATCCAGTTCTGGTTTGCCCCATAGTTGAATCAGCTGGGTAAATACCTCCGGATGGAGCTCCCACTCCCCTGGATGAAAAGTCTGCAGACTTAGAAAATCCACCTCCCAGTTCTCTACTCCTGGGATATGGATAGCTGAGAGATGGCAAGAGTGGACCTCTGCCCATAGAATTAACTTTGAAACCTCCAACATTGCCAGGGGGCTCCTTGTTCCCCCCTGATGGTTGATATAGGCTACAGTCGTGATGTTGTCTGACTGAAATCTGATGAATCTGACCGCAGCTAGCTGGGGCCAAGCCTGAAGAGCATTGAATATCACTCTTAATTCCAGAATGTTTATTGGAAGGAGAGCCTCCTCCTGAGTCCACGAGCCCTGAGCCTTCAGTGAGTTCCAGACTGCACCCCAGCCCAGAAGGCTGGCATCTGTCATTACTATAGTCCAATCTGGCCTGCGGAAGCTCATCTCCTTGGACAGATGGACCTGAGATAGCCACCAGAGAAGAGAATCCCTGGTTTCTTGATCCAGTTTTAGTAGAGGGGACAAATCTGTGTAATCCCCATTCCACTGACTGAGCATGCAAAGTTGCAGCGGTCTGAGATGTAGGCGGGCAAACGGTACTATGTCCATTGCAGCTACCATTAAACAGATTACTTCCATACACTGAGCCACTGAAAGAGGAGAAGTGGAATAAAGTACACGGCAAGAGTCTAGAAGTTTTGACAATCTGGCCTTTGTTAGGTAAATCTTAATTTCTACCGAATCTATCAGAGTCCCTAGGAATGAAACTTTTGTGAGAGGTGATAGAGAGCTCTTTTCTTCGTTCACCTTCCACCCATGGGACCTCAGAAATGCCAGAACAATGTCCGTGTGGGACCTGGCAACTTGAAAAGTCGACGCCTGTATCAGAATGTCGTCTAAGTAAGGGGCTATTCCTATACCCCGCGGCCTTAGGACCGCTAGAAGGGACCCTAGAACCTTTGTAAAGATTCTTGGTGCCGTGGCCAACCCGAAGGGAAGAGCCACAAACTGGTAGTACCTGTCTAGAAAGGCAAACCTGAGAAAACAATGATGATCTTTGTGTATCGGGATGTGAAGATAAGCATCCTTTAGGTCTACGGTAGTCATATATTGACCCTCCTGGATCATAGGAAGGATGGTTCGAATAGTCTCCATCTTGAAGGATGGAACTCTGAGAAATTTGTTTAAGATCTTGAGATCTAAGATTGGTCTGAATGTTTCCTCTTTCTTGGGAACTACAAACAGATTTGAATAGAAGCCCTGACCCTGTTCCTCCTGCGGAACTGGGTGGATCACTCCCATAATTAGGAGGTCTTGAACACAATGTAAGAATGCCTCTCTCTTTATCTGGTTTGCAGATAAAAGTGAGAGATGAAATCTCCCTTTTGGGGGAGAGGTTTTGAATTCCAGAAGATAACCCTTGGACACAATTTCCAATGCCCAGGGATCCTGAACATCTCTTGCTCAAGCCTGGGCGAAGAGAGAGAGTCTGCCCCCTACTAGATCCGTTTCCGGATCGGGGGCTGCTCCTTCATGCTGTCTTAGAGGCAGCAGCAGGCTTTTTGGCCTGTTTCCCCTTGTTCCAAGCCTGGTTAGGTCTCCAGACCGGCTTAGACTGGGCAAAAGTTCCCTCTTGTTTTGTGTTAGAGGAAGTTGAAGCTGCACCACTCTTGAAGTTTCGAAAGGGCCGAAAACTAGACTGTTTGGTCCTTAATTTGTTGGACCTGTCTTGAGGAAGGGCGTGACCTTTTCCTCCAGTGATGTCAGAAATGATCTCCTTCAGTCCAGGCCCGAATAGGGTCTGACCCTTGAAGGAAATGTTGAGAAGTTTAGACTTTGAAGTCACGTCAGCTGTCAGCTGACCAGGATTTAAGCCATAGCGCCCTACGCGCCTGAATAGCAAAACCTGAATTTTTAGCCGTTAGCTTAGTTAAATGAACAACGGCATCAGAAACAAATGAATTGGCTAGCTTAAGGGCCCTAAGCTTGTCAATATCTTCCAACAGGGTTTCAATCTGTAGAGCCTCCTCTAGGGACTCAAACTAGAAAGCCGCGGCAGCAGTGACTGGGGCAATGCATGCAAGAGGCTGGAGAATAAAACCTTATTGAATAAAAATTTTCTTTGTAACTCTCTAATTTTTTTATCTAATGGATCTAGAAAAGCACAACTGTCCTCGACAGGGATAGTGGTACGCTTAGCTAGAGTAGAATCTGCTCCCTCCCCCTTAGGGACCGTCAATGATTGAAGATAAACTACATTAATGCACCACATCTCTCTAGCTACTTCCCTTGTCGAGAGCTGCAAGAGAATGACTGGGAGGTGGCAGTTAGGGGAGGAGCTATATAGACAGCTCTGCTGTGGGTGATCCTCTTGCAGCTTCCTGTTGGGAAGGAGAATATCTCACAAGTAATGGATGAATCCGTGGACTGGATACACCTTACAAGAGAAATATTGGCCAGCAATTTAAATTAAATGCCCTCTAACCTATGAATGTTGTGATTGCTAAGAATATACTGTATGCAAAATCATCCCATTTTCTCCAGGTTTAACATCATTCCTAAACATTTTATTATTTCAGATTAACTCCAAAACCACAGCGAAGCAAATTGTATTCATTTTCATGTTTTATTAGAAGGGTAGCTTTTCTTTAAAAATAAAAAAGGCAATGGGGGTGTACAAATAGTACAGTGCAATTACAAAACAGTTATTACTGTATTTAAGGATACATTGGCATGCATGCAATATTTACAGCAGTAACAAATATTAGGTCTAAACAATAAAAGTAAAGTGCAGGTTTACAACATAAAAATAACCAACATAAAAATAGGTTTCTGCACCTATAGATCTGCCAGTTTTAAATAGAAACTGTATGTTTATTTAAAAAAAAACAGACCCAAAAAACTAGATGGTTATGCTGAAGTTACTGTATGTGGCTTCCTATTGCCTTGTGTTTTGAGCTGTTTGAAGAAGTTCATATTTCAGACATCATAATCTCTAGACTTTAATATAAACATGGAGGCAGCAGGCCTTTACATTTCTGCTCAACTTCTAGAAATTAAAGGGACATGAAACCCAACATTTTTCTTTCATGATTCAGATAGAGGATACAAATTTTAAACAGTCCAATTGTAGATATTCTTTGTGGAAGAAATAATGCACCTGGGTGAGCCAATCACATGAGGCACCTATGCATAGCCACCAATCAGCAGCTACTGAGCCAAACTAGATATGCTTTTCAACAAAGTATTTTAAGAAAATGAAACAAATTAGATAAAAGAAGTAAATTGGAAAGTTGCTTAAAAACAGAATTTATGTTTACCTGATAAATTACTTTCTCCAACGGTGTGTCCGGTCCACGGCGTCATCCTTACTTGTGGGATATTCTCTTCCCCAACAGGAAATGGCAAAGAGCCCAGCAAAGCTGGTCACATGATCCCTCCTAGGCTCCGCCTACCCCAGTCATTCGACCGACGTTAAGGAGGAATATTTGCATAGGAGAAACCATATGGTACCGTGGTGACTGTAGTTAAAGAAAATAAATTATCAGACCTGATTAAAAAAACCAGGGCGGGCCGTGGACCGGACACACCGTTGGAGAAAGTAATTTATCAGGTAAACATAAATTCTGTTTTCTCCAACATAGGTGTGTCCGGTCCACGGCGTCATCCTTACTTGTGGGAACCAATACCAAAGCTTTAGGACACGGATGAAGGGAGGGAGCAAATCAGGTCACCTAAATGGAAGGCACCACGGCTTGCAAAACCTTTCTCCCAAAAATAGCCTCAGAAGAAGCAAAAGTATCAAACTTGTAAAATTTGGTAAAGGTGTGCAGTGAAGACCAAGTCGCTGCCCTACATATCTGATCAACAGAAGCCTCGTTCTTGAAGGCCCATGTGGAAGCCACAGCCCTAGTGGAATGAGCCGTGATTCTTTCGGGAGGCTGCCGTCCGGCAGTCTCGTAAGCCAATCTGATGATGCTTTTAATCCAAAAAGAGAGAGAGGTAGAAGTTGCTTTTTGACCTCTCCTTTTACCGGAATAAACAACAAACAAGGAAGATGTTTGTCTAAAATCCTTTGTAGCATCTAAATAGAATTTTAGAGCGCGAACAACATCCAAATTGTGCAACAAACGTTCCTTCTTTGAAACTGGTTTCGGACACAGAGAAGGTACGATAATCTCCTGGTTAATGTTTTTGTTAGAAACAACTTTTGGAAGAAAACCAGGTTTAGTACGTAAAACCACCTTATCTGCATGGAACACCAGATAAGGAGGAGAACACTGCAGAGCAGATAATTCTGAAACTCTTCTAGCAGAAGAAATTGCAACTAAAAACAAAACTTTCCAAGATAATAACTTAATATCAACGGAATGTAAGGGTTCAAACGGAACCCCCTGAAGAACTGAAAGAACTAAGTTGAGACTCCAAGGAGGAGTCAAAGGTTTGTAAACAGGCTTAATTCTAACCAGAGCCTGAACAAAGGCTTGAACATCTGGCACAGCTGCCAGCTTTTTGTGAAGTAACACAGACAAGGCAGAAATCTGTCCCTTCAGGGAACTAGCAGATAATCCTTTTTCCAATCCTTCTTGAAGGAAGGATAGAATCTTAGGAATCTTAACCTTGTCCCAAGGGAATCCTTTAGATTCACACCAACAGATATATTTTTTCCAAATTTTGTGGTAAATCTTTCTAGTTACAGGCTTTCTGGCCTGAACAAGAGTATCGATAACAGAATCTGAGAACCCTCGCTTCGATAAGATCAAGCGTTCAATCTCCAAGCAGTCAGCTGGAGTGAAACCAGATTCGGATGTTCGAACGGACCCTGAACAAGAAGGTCTCGTCTCAAAGGTAGCTTCCAAGGTGGAGCCGATGACATATTCACCAGATCTGCATACCAAGTCCTGCGTGGCCACGCAGGAGCTATCAAGATCACCGACGCCCTCTCCTGATTGATCCTGGCTACCAGCCTGGGGATGAGAGGAAACGGCGGGAACACATAAGCTAGTTTGAAGGTCCAAGGTGCTACTAGTGCATCCACTAGAGCCGCCTTGGGATCCCTGGATCTGGACCCGTAGCAAGGAACTTTGAAGTTCTGACGAGAGGCCATCAGATCCATGTCTGGAATGCCCCACAGCTGAGTGACTTGGGCAAAGATTTCCGGATGGAGTTCCCACTCCCCCGGATGCAATGTCTGACGACTCAGAAAATCCGCTTCCCAATTTTCCACTCCTGGGATGTGGATAGCAGACAGGTGGCAGGAGTGAGACTCCGCCCATAGAATGATTTTGGTCACTTCTTCCATCGCTAGGGAACTCCTTGTTCCCCCCTGATGGTTGATGTACGCAACAGTTGTCATGTTGTCTGATTGAAACCGTATGAACTTGGCCCTCGCTAGCTGAGGCCAAGCCTTGAGAGCATTGAATATCGCTCTCAGTTCCAGAATATTTATCGGTAGAAGAGATTCTTCCCGAGACCAAAGACCCTGAGCTTTCAGGGATCCCCAGACCGCGCCCCAGCCCATCAGACTGGCGTCGGTCGTGACGATGACCCACTCCGGTCTGCGGAATGTCATCCCTTGTGACAGGTTGTCCAGGGACAGCCACCAACGGAGTGAGTCTCTGGTCCTCTGATTTACTTGTATCTTCGGAGACAAGTCTGTATAGTCCCCATTCCACTGACTGAGCATGCACAGTTGTAATGGTCTTAGATGAATGCGCGCAAAAGGAACTATGTCCATTGCCGCTACCATCAAACCGATCACTTCCATGCACTGCGCTATGGAAGGAAGAGGAACGGAATGAAGTATCCGACAAGAGTCTAGAAGTTTTGTTTTTCTGGCCTCTGTCAGAAAAATCCTCATTTCTAAGGAGTCTATTATTGTTCCCAAGAAGGGAACCCTTGTTGACGGAGATAGAGAACTCTTTTCCACGTTCACTTTCCATCCGTGAGATCTGAGAAAGGCCAGGACAATGTCCGTGTGAGCCTTTGCTTGAGGAAGGGACGACGCTTGAATCAGAATGTCGTCCAAGTAAGGTACTACAGCAATGCCCCTTGGTCTTAGCACAGCTAGAAGGGACCCTAGTACCTTTGTGAAAATCCTTGGAGCAGTGGCTAATCCGAAAGGAAGCGCCACGAACTGGTAATGCTTGTCCAGGAATGCGAACCTTAGGAACCGATGATGTTCCTTGTGGATAGGAATATGTAGATACGCATCCTTTAAATCCACTGTGGTCATGAATTGACCTTCCTGGATGGAAGGAAGAATAGTTCGAATGGTTTCCATCTTGAACGATGGAACCTTGAGAAACTTGTTTAAGATCTTGAGATCTAAGATTGGTCTGAACGTTCCCTCTTTTTTGGGAACTATGAACAGATTGGAGTAGAACCCCATCCCTTGTTCTCTTAATGGAACAGGATGAATCACTCCCATTTTTAACAGGTCTTCTACACAATGTAAGAATGCCTGTCTTTTTACGTGGTCTGAAGACAACTGAGACCTGTGGAACCTCCCCCTTGGGGGAAGCCCCTTGAATTCCAGAAGATAACCTTGGGAGACTATTTCTAGCGCCCAAGGATCCAGAACATCTCTTGCCCAAGCCTGAGCGAAGAGAGAGAGTCTGCCCCCCACCAGATCCGGTCCCGGATCGGGGGCCAACATTTCATGCTGTCTTGGTAGCAGTGGCAGGTTTCTTGGCCTGCTTTCCCTTGTTCCAGCCTTGCATTGGTCTCCAAGCTGGCTTGGCTTGAGAAGTATTACCCTCTTGCTTAGAGGACGTAGCACTTTGGGCTGGTCCATTTCTACGAAAGGGACGAAAATTAGGTTTATTTTTTGCCTTGAAAGGCCGATCCTGAGGAAGGGCGTGGCCCTTACCCCCAGTGATATCAGAGATAATCTCTTTCAAGTCAGGGCCAAACAGCGTTTTCCCCTTGAAAGGAATGTTAAGTAGCTTGTTCTTGGAAGACGCATCAGCTGACCAAGATTTCAACCAAAGCGCTCTGCGCGCCACAATAGCAAACCCAGAATTCTTAGCCGCTAACCTAGCCAATTGCAAAGTGGCGTCTAGGGTGAAAGAATTAGCCAATTTGAGAGCATTGATTCTGTCCATAATCTCCTCATAAGGAGGAGAATCACTATCGACCGCCTTTATCAGCTCATCGAACCAGAAACATGCGGCTGTAGCTACAGGGACAATGCATGAAATTGGTTGTAGAAGGTAACCCTGCTGAACAAACATCTTTTTAAGTAAACCTTCTAATTTTTTATCCATAGGATCTTTGAAAGCACAACTATCCTCTATGGGTATAGTGGTGCGTTTGTTTAAAGTGGAAACCGCTCCCTCGACCTTGGGGACTGTCTGCCATAAGTCCTTTCTGGGGTCGACCATAGGAAACAATTTTTTAAATATGGGGGGAGGGACGAAAGGAATACCGGGCCTTTCCCATTCTTTATTAACAATGTCCGCCACCCGCTTGGGTATAGGAAAAGCTTCTGGGAGCCCCGGGACCTCTAGGAACTTGTCCATTTTACATAGTTTCTCTGGGATGACCAACTTGTCACAATCATCCAGAGTGGATAATACCTCCTTAAGCAGAATGCGGAGATGTTCCAACTTAAATTTAAACGTAATCACATCAGGTTCAGCTTGTTGAGAAATGTTCCCTGAATCAGTAATTTCTCCCTCAGACAAAACCTCCCTGGCCCCATCAGACTGGGTTAGGGGCCCTTCAGAACCATTATTATCAGCGTCGTCATGCTCTTCAGTATCTAAAACAGAGCAGTCGCGCTTACGCTGATAAGTGTTCATTTTGGCTAAAATGTTTTTGACAGAATTATCCATTACAGCCGTTAATTGTTGCATAGTAAGGAGTATTGGCGCGCTAGATGTACTAGGGGCCTCCTGAGTGGGCAAGACTCGTGTAGACGAAGGAGGGAATGATGCAGTACCATGCTTACTCCCCTCACTTGAGGAATCATCTTGGGCATCATTGTCATTGTCACATAAATCACATTTATTTAAATGAATGGGAATTCTGGCTTCCCCACATTCAGAACACAGTCTATCTGGTAGTTCAGACATGTTAAACAGGCATAAACTTGATAACAAAGTACAAAAAACGTTTTAAAATAAAACCGTTACTGTCACTTTAAATTTTAAACTGAACACACTTTATTACTGCAATTGCGAAAAAACATGAAGGAATTGTTCAAAATTCACCAAATTTTCACCACAGTGTCTTAAAGCCTTAAAAGTATTGCACACCAAATTTGGAAGCTTTAACCCTTAAAATAACGGAACCGGAGCCGTTTTTAACTTTAACCCCTTTACAGTCCCTGGTATCTGCTTTGCTGAGACCCAACCAAGCCCAAAAGGGAATACGATACCAAATGACGCCTTCAGAAAGTCTTTTCTAAGTATCAGAGCTCCTCTCACATGCGACTGCATGTCATGCCTCTCAAAAACAAGTGCGCAACACCGGCGCGAAAATGAGGCTCTGCCTATGATTTGGGAAAGCCCCTAAAGAATAAGGTGTCTAAAACAGTGCCTGCCGATATTATTATATCAAAATACCCAGAATAAATGATTCCTCAAGGCTAAATATGTGTTAATAATGAATCGATTTAGCCCAGAAAAAGTCTACAGTCTTAATAAGCCCTTGTGAAGCCCTTATTTACGATCTTAATAAACATGGCTTACCGGATCCCATAGGGAAAATGACAGCTTCCAGCATTACATCGTCTTGTTAGAATGTGTCATACCTCAAGCAGCAAGAGACTGCTCACTGTTCCCCCAACTGAAGTTAATTGCTCTCAACAGTCCTGTGTGGAACAGCCATGGATTTTAGTGACGGTTGCTAAAATCATTTTCCTCATACAAACAGAAATCTTCATCTCTTTTCTGTTTCTGAGTAAATAGTACATACCAGCACTATTTCAAAATAACAAACTCTTGATTGAATAATAAAAACTACAGTTAAACACTAAAAAACTCTAAGCCATCTCCGTGGAGATGTTGCCTGTACAACGGCAAAGAGAATGACTGGGGTAGGCGGAGCCTAGGAGGGATCATGTGACCAGCTTTGCTGGGCTCTTTGCCATTTCCTGTTGGGGAAGAGAATATCCCACAAGTAAGGATGACGCCGTGGACCGGACACACCTATGTTGGAGAAATTGCATGCTTTTTCTAAATCATGAAAAAAAAATGTGGGTTTCATGTCCCTTTAATTATATGATGGCTGTCAGTAACAATAAAAAATGGAATGTTGGTAAAATTCTCAAACTGTTACTCACTATTCCCCAGCACATCTTAGTCTACAAACCAATGAAGCTTCATATGTTATCAGAAAACTAATGTGCAACACTTGTGTCTTTAAACCAATTAAAAAAAAATAATACTAAAATAAAAACATGTCATTCTAGGATGTCTGGATAAATTAAAGGGCCATTAAGCACTTCAAATCAAATAGTAGCCTGAGAATAATATGCAGATAATGGTTTATTTTTCAGTAAGTGAATAACTAATAAGTGTAACGTTTTAGAGGCCAAAAAACAATGGGTGCCACTTTTTCTGCTGAGGCAAATTAGGGACAGCTATAAATGATGCACTAAAATGCAAATAATGACTCTGTAGAATGTAGCATTTTCAAGTCTGGAGTCTGCACTTCTAATAGGAACTAGTAAGCCTACAGTTTTCAGAATTAAATTACAGGAAAGGGGGACAGAATAAATATTGAAAGTATATGTTAATTTTTTTAATACACATAATTAAACATGTTATATTACAATATCAAAGTGTTTAAAGCCATCAATAGGTTATTACATGTATTTATTTAATTCTTCAAATAAAGTTGAAGAATAGGAAATATTAGCTTTCCGATAGGACCTATGACTCAGTTCAAAATATTTGATAGGCACATAGCACCAAGTATGTTATTCTGGGAAAATACAGCAGATGGTAAGTCAAACTTAACAGGACTTTTGATTGATACATATAAAGAATTATATGTGCCACATTTGATTATTATCATTTATTTGTATAGTGCCGCAAAGTTCCGTAGCGCTGGGTACAATGATAGGGGTATACAATGACAAGGATTTGTGCTAAAATACAAAACATAACAAAACTAAACAAATCTAGTACAGGAGGAAGAGGACCCTGCTCCGGAGAGCTCACAGCCTACAGGTTTAGGGTGCAGAGACGTAAGGTTGGGGTATTTATATGGCCAAAGATGGTAACACACATTCTTGAAATAGCCACATTCTCTAAAATGCTGTTCCTGATAAATAAAAGGGCAATCCCTAGAGTAAATGTTTTTTCATTGTATTGATAAAATGTGTTCAATTATGCATGAACACTTTACTGACCACTCTCTCATTTACAAAAGCATGGATCACTCTTCCCATTAAAATAGGTGCTTTCTCATGTGACACATTCATATTGGTAGAAGGGACAGTGTATAGATCCACTGTTCCTCCAACATTGTAATAGGTGAGAAGGCTGTTATCAGAACCCTAAAGACAATGCTGGAGCTCTGCTAACAAAGAAGAACAACTAAACTGTGCAGCAGAACCTGAAAACCCAACCCTTAATTTTAAGCATAGCTTAAACTGTACTACAATCTTTGTACATCGTTTTGAATAATATTTACTTTGTCTGTTTGTGAGATATATTAAAATATATCAATCTGCAATGTGTCTTTATCCCACAATAAATTAAAGGGCATGATCCAGTCCATAATAAACCATTATTTAGGCTTGCAGAAGTGCGCTATCTCCTCCAAAAGAAGTGCTGGAGTTGTTCTTTGCAGCCAATGAGCATTAGCAGAAAGTATATAAACTAAAACGGCAGTATATATATACTATATATTATATATATATATATATATATATATATATATATATATATATATATATATATATATTATAGACAGGAAGATATTGTTCCTTTGAAATCTGCTCGATAGCTCAGGTCTGGTTAAACTGATTAATTTTAGCTTGCTTGGCTTTGCTGCAACACAAGCGGACAGCTCCACCTACTGGCTATATTAATAAATGCACTGCTTCTCAATGCTTTTCAATAGCAGTCACATGACTGGAAAAAAAGGTTGTTATTCTGAAACAGTGTAAATTGAACCGTTGTAAAACGAGGGCCACCTGTGTGTGTGTGTATATATATATATATATAGATAGATAGATATAGATATATATAATGTTTAATAGTGCTTTTACATATGTATAATGACCCTTTAAATAAATGAACAGCTGATTTAACAAGCAGACAGACATTTCAGATAAATCGAACACAACCTCCCCCTGACAGAAAACAAAGCTTTCACTAGATTGTTGCCAGTTTACAGTTATTCTTTTCTGCGGTAGAGAGTTTACAAAAATATATTAAAAACAGTCTATGTCTAATTCATAGATATTTTTTATTTACAAGCTTATAAGCGTCACCAAATACTTACAGAAATATTTACACAAAAATGTACTGAAATATGTAAAAAGGTAAAAACCATAGAAATGCAGTGATAAGTTAAACTTTCACAAACAGATTAGTTTACAATAATTCAGAACTGTTTGAGAAAAGTCTTTCATTTTTTTCCCTATTTTTTATTTACATACAAATTCAATACTATGAAAGTGAACATTGCTTCGGTTTGTTTTGCAGATTCCAGCAGCTGTAGGAAAAACAAACAAAAAGAAGATGGTTAATACATTGTATTGTCACTGGTACAAAATATTGTCAACAATTAAGACAGATTTATTAAAACGAACAGATAAATCTGATGACTAAATAGGATTCTTAGGTCGAGAAAAGTTCACAAGTGAAGGTAACACAAGTAATAAAGTTACAAGAAATAATTCAGGTATTCTCATATCAGTTGTTGTCCTAACAGAAATGCTGTGGCTGCCAAAATATTGCCATAGCTAAAATTAGGTCGCAGGTGACCTATGAACTCCAGTTAACCCTTTAGATGCCAAAGATGCAAGTGGTTTTATAGTGAACCCCAAAACGAATCCCTGATTAAAGGGAAAGGCATGTTCACCTTTATAGCCAATGTCTTCCAAAAATCACATAGTGGACAGGTGATGAATGTATCTACAGTATAAAGTAACTATAAAGGTAAGTTATGTGCTCTCAGTGGCCCATAGGAGGAAGGAGAAGATTGCTAATATACTCCTATGCAAAAAGGTGTTTTGTGTGAGAGTTGCTTATAATTTATAACTTGTTAAATAGAAGTTTGTTGAAAGCTTAACATTAAAATAAAGATTCATATGTAATGGGAAGTATAGGAAAAGGCTAATAGTCTCATATAACATTTTCTGTGTGTAAAATGCTACATAACAATTAGATAAATCAAGGCTGTTTTTGAAAGAAGAGTTTATGGTTTAAAAACATAATGAACATAAATAATGCAATACATATTTGTTTAGTCTATAAAGGACTACTGCAGTTGCAAACTTGCTGAATGAACCATACCATGTTAATGGATACTTTGGCGCTGCACTTTCGGCCCAACACTTTGTATCTCCTCTTCTTGACTTGGCCGTTTGCCTGAAGAAACCATTGGACTCAGAGTGTTTCTGGCTATAAAGAAAATTAAAATGTATCAGTTCAGACTAAATATAAAACCTTTAAAAAAAGTATATATATATATATATATATATATATATATATATATATATATATATATATATATATATATATATATATATATATATATATATATATATATACACACACACACACACACATATATACACACACACACACACACACATATACATATATACACACACACACATATATACACACACACACACACAGGTAATTAAAATTAAGCTGATAAGAACACCTTGAATAAACCTTCCAGTCAAAATTTAAATGCACATAGATGAATTACATATTTTAATAGAAACATATTTGCAATATACATGTATTGGCAAAATGCTTCTAGTAAAAGTTATCACGGTTTTAGTATTAACATGTTTCTCTGCATATGAAGCATATCTAGATATTCTCAGAGCACCAGTATTTTAAATACTGCAGCCACTCAGAGCACCAGTGGGGCTTGTATCATGTCAGCAATTAACAAATTAAGTCATCACCAGATGATACAAGTACCTTAGGCTCTATGAGCAAGTGCTTTCTAAAAATGCTGGTGCACTGTACATACTTAAATACACGTATGAAACAGCTATAGCTTTTATTAGAAGCATTTTTGCTAATACATGTATATAACAAAAATGCTACTAATAAAAACTGAAATGTATTCCATGAGGTTTTCAATTTTGGCTGGAATGTCCCTTGTATTACTTGAAGCCTTCCTCATACAGTATGGCTTACCAGCGATTTTCACATAAATCTGTGTATGCTCTTTAGTAACCCATAAAGTAACCCATAAAGGTTAAACACAATTGAATGCCACTCAATGCACTGACTTTCCTATGAAAATGCAGTATCGCAGGGGTTAAACACAGTTACAAAAAGACAAGTGTTTGAAAATAAATGTCCTAAAATAGAGCATTTTTTTCTTTCATGATTTAGATAGATAATACAATTTTAAACAACTTTCCAATTTACTTCAATTATCTATTTAGCTTCTTCCTCTTAGTATCTTTTGTTGAAGAAATAGCAATGCACATGGGTGAGACAACAACATGAGGGATACATGCGCAGCCACCAATCAGCATCAACTTAGCATAGATATGCTGTTCAACAATGGATACCAAGAGAACAAAACAAATTTGATGATAGAAATAAGTTGGAAAGTTGTTTAAAATTACAAGTTTTCTCTGAATCAGGAAAGAAAGAAAAAAATTGTTTCATGTCCCTTTAATACGCTTTAAGATAGATTCTTTATTACACTGACATAAGAAAATATGTATTACCTTGCATTAGGTAAGACTGCTGGCTGTCACCGTGACTGTAATGCAGCATACTGCTCCCTTGCCAGTAACCTACAAAATTACAACCGATTAATTCCTAGTTTAAAAAGAAATTGTGCCAGAATTAAACCAATGACACTGTGAACCCTAGAAATAGCCACAAATAACTCAGTAATACCTTGAACTCCTCCGGCCCCTGAGTGGGTGTCCTCCTGGTTAACATTTTGGTTATTTGATGAGCTCCCTTCATTGGTTCCCATTTGAACTCCTGGCAATATAATAAAAAAAGAAAACATTTATTAAACAAATATTAAATGGTGTAAAAGAACAAGATATGAATAATATATTCATATACTATTTCTACTTGGGGAATGGATGGTAGAAAAGAGAGAAAAAAGAACACAAGAAATCTATTTCTCATTGTACCTCCATTATTGCTGCAGCCTGACATATTGTCCCCTGGAGAGTAACTCATAAGCCCCCCACTTCCATTTCCATTTGGATTTGATGGAACAGATGCAAGAAGACCTACAAAACATAGTTCATTTATATTAAAACATGATGAATTACTTTATCAGGTAATTAACTGTAGTTGGATTTAAATAAATAAATTATTTTCAGACTAAGGGGCCCATTTAACAAGCTCCGTAGGGAGCTTGTGGGCCCGTGTTTCTGGCGAGTCTTCAGACTCGCCAGAAACACAAGTTATGGTCTAAAGACCGCTGCTCCATAACCCTGTCAGCCTGCTTTGAGCAGGCGGACAGGAATTGCCAGAAATCAACCCGATCGAGTAGGATCTGGTTGATTGACACCCCCTGCTGGCGGCCGATTGGCCGCGAGTCTGCAGGGGGCGGCGTTGCACCAGCAGCTCTTGTGAGCATGAAAATATTAACATTTCACATTCCAATGTTCTTCATAAATAAATATTTCTACATATATCTGATGATTTTTTTTATACAAAATTTTATATATATATATATATATATATATATACACACACACACACACACACACACACACATATATATATATATATATATATACATATATATATATATATATATATATATATATATTTTTTTTATTTTATTTTTAACACACTATGGCCTAGATTTAGAGTTCGGCGGTAGCCGTCAAAACCAGCGTTAGAGGCTCCTAACGCTGGTTTTGGGCGCCCGCTGGTATTTGGAGTCAGTGATTAAAGGGTCTAACGCTCACTTTTCAGCCGCGACTTTTCCATACCGCAGATCCCCCTACGCCATTTGCGTAGCCTATCTTTTCAATGGGATCTTTCTAACGCTGGAATTTAGAGTCGTTTCTGAAGTGAGCGTTAGAGCTCTAACGACAAGATTCCAGCCGCCTGAAAATAGCAGGAGTTAAGAGCTTTCTGGCTAACGCCGGTTTATAAAGCTCTTAACTACTGTACCCTAAAGTACACTAACACCCATAAACTACCTATGTACCCCTAAACCGAGGTCCCCCCACACCGCCGCCACTCGATTAAAATTTTTAACCCCTAATCTGCCGACCGCCACCTACGTTATATTTATGTACCCCTAATCTGCTGCCCCTAACCCCGCCGACCCCTGTATTATATTTATTCACCCCTAACCTGCCCCCACAACGTCGCCGCCAGCTACTTACACTTATTAACCCCTAATCTTCCGACCGCAAATCGCCGCCACCTACGTTATCCCTATGTACCCCTAATCTGCTGCCCCTAACACCGCCGACCCCTATATTATATTTATTAACCCCTAATCTGCCCCCCTCAACGTCGCCGACACCTGCCTACACTTATTAACCCCTAATCTGCCGAGCGGACCTGAGCGCTACTATAATAAAGTTATTAACCCCTAATCCGCCTCACTAACCCTATCATAAATAGTATTAACCCCTAATCTGCCCTCCCTAACATCGCCGACACCTAACTTCAATTATTAACCCCTAAACTTCCGATCGGAGCTCACCGCTATTCTAATAAATGGATTAACCCCTAAAGCTAAGTCTAACCCTAACACTAACACCCCCCTAAGTTAAATATAATTTTTATCTAACGAAATAAATTAACTCTTATTAAATAACTTATTCCTATTTAAAGCTAAATACTTACCTGTAAAATAAATCCTAATATAGCTACAATATAAATTATAATTATATTATAGCTATTTTAGGATTAATATTTATTTTACAGGCAACTTTGTAATTATTTTAACCAGGTACAATAGCTATTAAATAGTTAAGAACTATTTAATAGTTACCTAGTTAAAATAATAACAAATTTACCTGTAAATTAAATCCTAACCTAAGTTATAATTAAACCTAACACTACCCTATCAATAAAATAATTAAATAAACTACCTACAATTACCTACAATTAACCTAACACTACACTATCAATAAATAAATTAAACACAATTGCTACAAATAAATACAATTAAATAAACTAGCTAAAGTACAAAAAATAAAAAAGAACTAAGTTACAGAAAATAAAAAACATAATTTATGCTTACCTGATAAATTCCTTTCTTCTGTTGTGTGATCAGTCCACGGGTCATCATTACTTCTGGGATATAACTCCTCCCCAACAGGAAATGCAAGAGGATTCACCCAGCAGAGCTGCATATAGCTCCTCCCCTCTACGTCACTCCCAGTCATTCGACCAAGAATCAACGAAAAAGGAGAAACCAAGGGTGAAGTGGTGACTGGAGTATAATTTAAAAAATATTTACCTGCCTTAAAAAACAGGGCGGGCCGTGGACTGATCACACAACAGAAGAAAGGAATTTATCAGGTAAGCATAAATTATGTTTTCTTCTGTTATGTGTGATCAGTCCACGGGTCATCATTACTTCTGGGATACCAATACCAAAGCAAAAGTACACGGATGACGGGAGGGATAGGCAGGCTCACTATACAGAAGGAACCACTGCCTGAAGAACCTTTCTCCCAAAAATAGCCTCCGAAGAAGCAAAAGTGTCAAATTTGTAAAATTTGGAAAAAGTATGAAGCGAAGACCAAGTTGCAGCCTTGCAAATCTGTTCAACAGAGGCCTCATTCTTAAAGGCCCAAGTGGAAGCCACAGCTCTAGTAGAATGAGCTGTAATTCTTTCAGGAGGCTGCTGTCCAGCAGTCTCATAGGCTAAACGAATTATGCTACGAAGCCAGAAGGAGAGAGAGGTAGCCGAAGCCTTATGACCTCTCCTCTGACCAGAGTACACGACAAACAGGGAAGAAGTTTGTCGAAAATCCTTAGTTGCCTGCAAGTAGAACTTGAGGGCACGAACTACATCCAGATTGTGTAGAAGACGTTCCTTCTTTGAAGAAGGATTCGGGCACAGGGAAGGAACCACGATCTCTTGATTGATGTTCCTGTTAGTGACTACCTTAGGTAAGAACCCAGGTTTAGTACGCAGAACTACCTTATCTGAATGAAAAATCAAATAAGGAGAATCACAATGTAAAGCTGATAACTCAGAGACTCTCCGAGCCGAAGAAATAGCCATTAAAAATAACACTTTCCAAGATAACAACTTTATATCAATGGAATGAAGGGGTTCAAACGGAACTCCTTGTAGAACGTTAAGAACAAGGTTTAAACTCCATGGCGGAGCAACAGTTTTAAACACAGGCTTGATTCTAGCTAAAGCCTGACAAAAGGCCTGGACGTCTGGATTTTCTGACAGACGCTTGTGCAACAAGATGGACAGAGCTGAGATCTGTCCCTTTAATGAACTAGCCGATAAACCCCTTTCTAAACCTTCTTGTAGAAAGGACAATATCCTAGGAATCCTAACCTTACTCCAGGAGTAACCCTTGGATTCGCACCAGTATAGGTATTTACGCCATATCTTATGGTAAATCCTTCTGGTAACAGGCTTCCTAGCCTGTATCAGGGTATCAATAACCGACTCAGAAAAACCACGTTTTGATAAAATCAAGCGTTCAATTTCCAAGCAGTCAGCTTCAGAGAAGTTAGATTTTGATGTTTGAATGGACCCTGTATCAGAAGGTCCTGTCTTAGAGGTAGAGACCAAGGCGGACAGGATGACATGTCCACTAGATCTGCATACCAAGTCCTGCGTGGCCATGCAGGCGCTATTAGAACCACTGATGCTCTCTCCTGTTTGATTTTGGCAATCAATCGAGGAAGCAGCGGGAAGGGTGGAAACACATAAGCCATCCCGAAGTTCCAAGGTGCTGTCAAAGCATCTATCAGAACCGCTCCCGGATCCCTGGATCTGGACCCGTAGCGAGGAAGTTTGGCGTTCTGGCGAGACGCCATGAGATCTATCTCTGGTTTGCCCCAACGTCGAAGTATTTGGGCAAAGACCTCCGGATGAAGTTCCCACTCCCCCGGATGAAAAGTCTGGCGACTCAAGAAATCCGCCTCCCAGTTCTCCACTCCCGGGATGTGGATTGCTGACAGGTGGCAAGAGTGAGACTCTGCCCAGCGAATTATCTTTGATACTTCCATCATTGCTAGGGAGCTTCTTGTCCCTCCTTGATGGTTGATGTAAGCTACAGTCGTGATGTTGTCCGACTGAAACCTGATGAACCCCCGAGTTTTTAACTGGGGCCAAGCCAGAAGGGCATTGAGAACTGCTCTCAATTCCAGAATGTTTATTGGTAGGAGACTTTCCTCCTGATTCCATTGTCCCTGAGCCTTCAGGGAATTCCAGACAGCGCCCCAACCTAGTAGGCTGGCGTCTGTTGTTACAATTGTCCAGTCCGGCCTGCTGAATGGCATCCCCCTGGACAGATGTGGCCGAGAAAGCCACCATAGAAGAGAGTTTCTGGTCTCTTGATCCAGATTCAGAGTAGGGGACAAGTCTGAGTAATCCCCATTCCACTGACTCAGCATGCACAATTGCAGCGGTCTGAGATGTAGACGTGCAAAGGGTACTATGTCCATTGCTGCTACCATTAAGCCGATCACCTCCATGCATTGAGCTACTGACGGGAGTTGAATGGAATGAAGGACACGGCATGCATTTAGAAGTTTTGTTAATCTGTCTTCTGTCAGATAAATCTTCATTTCTACAGAATCTATAAGAGTCCCCAAGAATGGAACTCTTGTGAGAGGAAAGAGAGAACTCTTCTTTTCGTTCACTTTCCATCCATGCGACCTTAGAAATGCCAGGACTAACTGTATGATACTTGGCAGTTTGAAAGCTTGAAGCTTGTATCAGAATGTCGTCTAGGTACGGAGCTACCGAAATTCCTCGCGGTCTTAGTACCGCCAGAAGGGCACCCAGAACCTTTGTGAAGATTCTTGGAGCCGTAGCCAATCCGAATGGAAGAGCTACAAACTGGTAATGCTTGTCTAAGAAGGCAAACCTTAGATACCGGTAATGATCTTTGTGAATCGGTATGTGAAGGTAAGCATCCTTTAAATCCACTGTGGTCATGTACTGACCCTTTTGGATCATGGGTAAGATTGTCCGAATAGTTTCCATTTTGAACGATGGAACTCTTAGGAATTTGTTTAGGATCTTTAAATCCAAGATTGGCCTGAAAGTTCCCTCTTTTTTGGGAACCACAAACAGGTTTGAGTAAAACCCTTGTCCTTGTTCAGACCGCGGAACCGGATGGATCACTCCCATTAATAGCAGATCTTGTACACAGCGTAGAAACGCTTCTTTCTTTATCTGGTTTGTTGACAACCTTGACAGATGAAATCTCCCTTTTGGGGGAGAGAATTTGAAGTCTAGAAGGTATCCCTGAGATATGATCTCTAGCGCCCAGGGATCCTGAACATCTCTTGCCCAAGCCTGGGCGAAGAGAGAGAGTCTGCCCCCCACTAGATCCGGTCCCGGATCGGGGGCCCTCGATTCATGCTGTCTTAGGGGCAGCAGCAGGTTTCCTGGCCTGCTTGCCCTTGTTCCAGGACTGGTTAGGTTTCCAGCCTTGTCTGTAACGAGCAACGGCTCCTTCCTGTTTTGGTGCAGTGGAAGTTGGTGCTGCTCCTGCTTTGAAATTCCGAAAGGGACGAAAATTAGACTGTCTAGCCTTAGCTTTGGCTTTGTCTTGAGGCAGGGCGTGGCCCTTACCTCCTGTAATGTCAGCGATAATTTCTTTCAAACCGGGCCCAAATAAAGTTTGCCCTTTGAAAGGTATATTAAGTAATTTGGACTTAGAAGTTACATCAGCTGACCAGGATTTTAGCCACAGCGCCCTACGTGCCTGAATGGCGAATCCTGAATTCTTAGCCGTAAGTTTGGTTAAATGTACTACGGCCTCCGAAATGAATGAATTAGCTAGTTTAAGGACTCTAAGTCTGTCCGTAATGTCGTCCAGCGTAGCTGAACTAAGGTTCTCTTCCAGAGACTCCATCCAAAATGCTGCCGCAGCCGTAATCGGCGCGATGCATGCAAGGGGTTGCAATATAAAACCTTGTTGAACAAACATTTTCTTAAGGTAACCCTCTAATTTTTTATCCATTGGATCTGAAAAAGCACAGCTATCCTCCACCGGGATAGTGGTACGCTTAGCTAAAGTAGAAACTGCTCCCTCCACCTTAGGGACCGTTTGCCATAAGTCCCGTGTGGTGGCGTCTATTGGAAACATCTTTCTAAATATTGGAGGGGGTGAGAACGGCACACCGGGTCTATCCCACTCCTTAGTAACAATTTCAGTTAGTCTCTTAGGTATAGGAAAAACGTCAGTACTCGCCGGTACCGCAAAGTATTTATCCAACCTACACAATTTCTCTGGTATTGCAACAGTGTTACAATCATTAAGAGCCGCTAAAACCTCCCCTAGTAATACACGGAGGTTCTCCAACTTAAATTTAAAATTTGAAATATCTGAATCCAATCTGTTTGGATCAGAACCGTCACCCACAGAATGAAGCTCTCCATCCTCATGCTCTGCAAGCTGTGACGCAGTATCAGACATGGCTCTAGTATTATCAGCGCACTCTGTTCTCACCCCAGAGTGATCACGCTTGCCCCTTAGTTCTGGTAATTTAGCCAAAACTTCAGTCATAACAGTAGCCATATCTTGTAATGTTATCTGTAATGGCCGCCCAGATGTACTAGGCGTCACAACATCACGCACCTCCCGGGCGGGAGATGCAGGTACTGACACGTGAGGCGAGTTAGTCGGCATAACTCTCCCCTCGCTGTTTGGTGAAATTTGTTCAATTTGTACAGATTGGCTTTTATTTAAAGTAGCATCAATACAGTTAGTACATAAATTTCTATTGGGCTCCACCTTGGCATTGGAACAAATGACACAGGTATCTTCCTCTGAATCAGACATGTTTAACACACTAGCAAATAAACTTGCAACTTGGTTACAATCTTATTTAACAAAAACGTACTGTGCCTCAAAGAAGCACTAAACGATTAAAAGACAGTTGAAATAATGAACTGAAAAACTGTTATAGCATCAATCCTTGAAAACAACACAACTTTAGCAAAGGTTTGTTCCCATTAGTAAAGTAACAATAATTAAATTTGAAACGTAAAAATTACAGAGCAACGTTTTTAATCACAGTCAATATATAAGTCTCACAGCTCTGCTGAGAGAATCTACCTCCCTTCAAAGAAGTTTGAAGACCCCTGAGTTCTGTTAGAGATGACCGGATCATGCAGGAAATACAAGAGTAACGGACTGGAAATTTTTGATGCGTAGCAAAGAGCGCCAAAAAAACGGCCCCTCCCCCTCACACACAGCAGTGAGAGAGAAACGAAACTGTCACAATTAAAACAAGCAACTGCCAAGTGGAAAAATAATGCCCAAACATTTATTCACTCAGTACCTCAGAAAATGCAAACGATTCTACATTCCAGCAAAAACGTTTAACATAATAAATACCTATTAAAAGGTTTACTGTACTTTTTACAGAGTAATTCCAGTGAAGTACCATCCCCAGAATACTGAAGTGTAGAGTATACATACATGTCATTATAACGGTATGGCAGGATTTTCTCATCAATTCCATTCAGAAAATAAAAACTGCTACATACCTCAATGCAGATTCATTCTGATCTGAAGCTTTTACCTCCCTCAGATGGCCGAGAAACAGCAATATGATCTTAACTACTCCGGTTAAAATCATAGTAAAAACTCTGGTAGATTCTTCTTCAAACTCTGCCAGAGAGGTAATAACACGCTCCGGTGCTATTATAAAATAACAAACTTTTGATTGAAGTTATAAAAACTAAGTATAATCACCATAGTCCTCTCACACATCCTATCTAGTCGTTGGGTGCAAGAGAATGACGTAGAGGGGAGGAGCTATATGCAGCTCTGCTGGGTGAATCCTCTTGCATTTCCTGTTGGGGAGGAGTTATATCCCAGAAGTAATGATGACCCGTGGACTGATCACACATAACAGAAGAAAAATATTTACAAACATAAGAAAAATATTACAACAATTTTAAACTAATTACACCTACTCTAAGCCCCCTAATAAGTCTCCTATCAGCCAATCGGAATTCGAGGGACGCCATCTTGGATGACGTCCCTTAAAGGAACCGTCATTAGTCGGGAGACATCGGAAGAAGAGGATGGATCCGCGTCGCCTGCTTCAAGATGGACCCGCTCCGCACCGGATGGAAGAAGATCGAAGATGCCGCTTGGAGAAGATGTTTGCCGGTCCGGATGTCCTCTTCTTGCCGGATAGGAGGAAGACTTTGGAGCACCGGATTATGGATCGCCAACCCCCGCTTGGGTTGGATGAAGATCTTGGAGCCAGGACGGATCGGTGATACCTGGATGGTGAAGACAAGGTAGGAAGATCTTCAGGGGCTTAGTGTTAGGTTTATTTAAGGGGGGTTTGGGTTAGATTAGGGGTATGTGGGTGGTGGGTTGTAATGTTGGGGGGGGGGTATTGTATGGTTTTTTTTACAGGCAAAAGAGCTGAAATTCTTGGGGCATGCCCCGCAAAGGGCCCTGTTCAGGGCTGGTAAGGTAAAAGAGCTTGTAACTTTTTTAATTTAGAATAGGGTAGGGAATTTTTTATTTTGGGGGTCTTTGTTATTTTATTAGGGGGCTTAGAGTAGGTGTAATTAGTTTAAAATTGTTGTAATATTTTTCTTATGTTTGTAAATATTTTTTTATTTTCTGTAACTTAGTTCTTTTTTATTTTTTGTACTTTAGGTAGTTTATTTAATTGTATTTATTTGTAGCAATTGTGTTTAATTTATTTATTGATAGTGTAGTGTTAGGTTAATTGTAGGTAATTGTAGGTAGTTTATTTAATTATTTTATTGATAGGGTAGTGTTAGGTTTAATTATAACTTAGGTTAGGATTTATTTTACAGGTAATTTTGTTATTATTTTAACTAGGTAACTATTAAATAGTTCTTAACTATTTAATAGCTATTGTACCTGGTTAAAATAATTACAAAGTTGCCTGTAAAATAAATATTAATCCTAAAATAGCTATAATATAATTATAATTTATATTGTAGCTATATTAGGATTTATTTTACAGGTAAGTATTTAGCTTTAAATAGGAATAATTTATTTAATAAGAGTTAATTTATTTCGTTAGATAAAAATTATATTTAACTTAGGGGGGTGTTAGTGTTAGGGTTAGACTTAGCTTTAGGGGTTAATCCATTTATTAGAATAGCGGTGAGCTCCGATCGGAAGTTTAGGGGTTAATAATTGAAGTTAGGTGTCGGCGATGTTAGGGAGGGCAGATTAGGGGTTAATACTATTTATGATAGGGTTAGTGAGGCGGATTAGGGGTTAATAACTTTATTATAGTAGCGCTCAGGTCCGCTCGGCAGATTAGGGGTTAATAAGTGTAGGTAGGTGTCGGCGACGTTGTGGGGGGCAGATTAGGGGTTAATAAATATAACATAGGGGTCGGCGATGTTAGGGCAGCAGATTAGGGGTACATAGGGATAACGTAGGTGGCGGCGTTTTACGGAGCGGCAGATTAGGGGTTAAAAGTGTAATGCAGGGGTCAGCGATAGCGTGGGCGGCAGATTAGGGGTTAATAAGTGTAAGGTTAGGGGTGTTTAGACTCGGGGTACATGTTAGAGTGTTAGGTGCAGACGTAGGAAGTGTTTCCCCATAGGAAACAATGGGGCTGCGTTAGGAGCTGAACGCTGCTTTTTTGCAGGTGTTAGGTTTTTTTTCAGCTCAAACAGCCCCATTGTTTCCTATGGGAGAATCGTGCACGAGCACGTTTTTGATGCCGGCTGCGTCCGTAAGCAGCTCTGGTATCGAGAGTTGCATTTGCGGTAAAAATGCTCTACGCTCCTTTTTTGGAGCCTAACGCAGCATTTGTTTGAACTCTCGATACCAGAGTTAAATTTATGGTGCGGCCAGAAAAAAACCCGCGGAGCGTTAACAGCCCTTTTACCGCCGAACTCTAAATCTAGGCCAGAGGAAGTCCAGCACTCAGCTAAGATTAAAAGCAAAACTGGAAGAGTTAGTTACAAGCCCAAGTACCACTTCAAGGTCTCTCCCAAAACCTGGGTCCCTAATTCAGCCATACCAAAGCAAGCTCTCAATCAAACAAACTGGGAAAAAGTAAAGGGTTCAGACATATGTAATCTCCCTAGACATATACAAAACACGGAAGGGGACTAAACTCTCAGACTGGGTACACATCCTGTGACCCTGTAACATGCACAGCCCTGGGTGCTCAATAGTATAATATACATTATACATATATATATATATATATATATATATATATATATATATATATATATATATATATATATGTTTAGATATATATAGGAATATCTATTTATAAACACATAGTTAAAACCATTATTAAATATGAATATTGCATAAAAATTATTTTTCATGTTTTCATCTACTAAACTGCAAAGGTCTCCAATGCAGCAACTAGAAAGAACTAATAATAATAATAATAATAATAATAATAATAAAAAAGGCTACTTCACACAAGAACACAGTTGAGTTTACCTCATGATACTCTACAATGCACTATAGGTCTATCAAATGGTTGGCTCTTTAGAACTCTTCTTTTGGTGGAGCTACACATTGCAGGTTTATAAAAATGCTATGTTAGCAGAATATAGAACAGAAAAAAATGGATTATCTGTAAAGCACAGGAGGATAGATTCTCTATGACATACCTAGTCCTCTATATCTGGAAAGTTGCTGGTAAATCTGCTTCATTCTTTCGATGTTCAGACGGCTTGCCTCAGCGTGATTTACCATAGGCTTTGGATAATTAACACCAATAATACATTTTGCAAGTTTCTGTACACTTTCGGGTGCATTCCAGGGATCATAGATATACTTTGGTGGAAACCCTTTTAAAATCGGCAAGTACCGCCTGTGCATAAAAAAGAATAACGTCCATTTTAAATTTCTAGAAAAAAAGATTGCATATGTAGAAAATGCATCATTGTTTTTAAAAAAAAACTGAAGTAAAAATAAATGTAACATTCAACTATTTTATCAAAGGGAGTAAACGTTTGTTTAGTTAACAATTGTAGATTAGGTAAAACACTGATGGATGGACGTGGATCTACAAATATTAAAGCCGTTGTATATTACCAGTTATATTTTGGCTTGTTATAGGTACCTGGATAGCTTTGACAATTACATAGGCAAAAATAAATACTAATTCAAATGGATTCTGCTTCGGGTGGGGTGGGGGAGATAAAAGCAAAATTACTATTTATAATTTCTGTTTTAACAGATTGTGTGTCTAGTTACCGAATGTAATCTCCATTGGGGTCAGTCCTTCTTCCAAAACCAACTGGACAATAGCAATGGAAAAATTGCTGAAAAAATGAACTACAAGATAACCACATCCAACTTCCTGCGTTAACACTCCAATCAGCATCAAGTAACAGTTCTTCAAACACCTGAAAGATTACACAGTTATTAGTTTAATAACTCAAAGGGCTAGCATACAAGAGGAATAATCTTAAATTATATTAAAATCAAACTTGGTAAAAATAATAATAAGAGCAATTATCAAAACACTTAATACCAACATTGAATGACTTCCAATTTAGATTATTATTTTTTAATGCAAATAAGGATCACAGCAGGTCCTTGTTGGTCTTCTGAGAAGTCAGTTTAGGCTACAATTAATAAAGAAGGTTTCCTAACCAAAGGCCTATAGGCTACAGTAGTCCTCCAGTACTTTTTATGTGGCCCTCCATGTTTACAAGCATTATGTGTATGAATCAGGGAGGTATTTATCAGTACATCAATCTTATAACAGATATATTACTACACTCTACTAATGGAGATCTGCAACAAGCAGATAATGATACATTTGCAAACTAAATCAATTACATATCTAGGTTAAATTTACTTCTTTAAAATGTATTTATATAACAGAATCAATTTCAGTTTCATTGTGTAGTTTTTATTCAAACATTGCTCATCAGCCATTCAAAGGAAAAATGCTAATGTGTCCTCTCATTTGAAAAGGTTCAACACTGCTGATTTCCAGCAACTTCAATAACAGAATTTATGCTTACCTGATAAATTACTTTCTCCAACGGTGTGTCCGGTCCACGGCGTCATCCTTACTTGTGGGAATATCTCTTCCCCAACAGGAAATGGCAAAGAGTCCCAGCAAAGCTGGCCATATAGTCCCTCCTAGGCTCCGCCCACCCCAGTCATTCGACCGACGGACAGGAGGAAATATATAGGAGAAACCATATGGTACCGTGGTGACTGTAGTTAGAGAAAATAATTCATCAGACCTGATTAAAAAACCAGGGCGGGCCGTGGACCGGACACACCGTTTGAGAAAGTAATTTATCAGGTAAGCATAAATTCTGTTTTCTCCAACATTGGTGTGTCCGGTCCACGGCGTCATCCTTACTTGTGGGAACCAATACCAAAGCTTTAGGACACGGATGAAGGGAGGGAGCAAATCAGATTACCTAAACGGAAGGCACCACGGCTTGCAAAACCTTTCTCCCAAAAATAGCCTCCGAAGAAGCAAAAGTATCAAATTTGTAAAATTTGGCAAAAGTGTGCAGTGAAGACCAAGTCGCTGCCTTACATATCTGGTCAACAGAAGCCTCGTTCTTGAAGGCCCATGTGGAAGCCACAGCCCTAGTGGAGTGAGCTGTGATTCTTTCAGGAGGCTGCCGTCCGGCAGTCTCATAAGCCAATCGGATGATGCGTTTAAGCCAAAAGGAAAGAGAGGTAGAAGTCGCTTTTTGACCTCTCCTTTTACCAGAATAAACAACAAACAAGGAAGATGTTTGTCTGAAATCTTTTGTAGCCTCTAAATAGAATTTTAGAGCACGGACTACGTCCAAATTGTGTAACAAACGTTCCTTCTTTGAAACTGGATTCGGACATAAAGAAGGTACAACTATCTCCTGGTTAATATTTTTGTTAGAAACAACCTTTGGAAGAAAACCAGGCTTAGTACGCAAAACCACCTTATCTGCATGGAACACCAGATAGGGCGGAGAACACTGCAGAGCAGATAACTCTGAAACTCTTCTAGCAGAAGAAATTGCAACCAAAAACAAAACTTTCCAAGATAGTAACTTAATATCTATGGAATGTAAAGGTTCAAACGGAACCCCTTGAAGAACTGAAAGAACTAGATTTAGACTCCAGGGAGGAGTCAAAGGTCTGTAAACAGGCTTGATCCTAACCAGAGCCTGAACAAATGCTTGAACATCTGGCACAGCTTCCAGTCTTTTGTGTAGTAAGACAGATAAAGCAGAGATCTGTCCCTTTAGAGAACTTGCAGATAATCCTTTCTCCAAACCTTCTTGTAGAAAGGAGAGAATCTTAGGAATTTTTATCTTATTCCATGGGAATCCTTTGGATTCACACCAACAGATATATCTTTTCCATATTTTATGGTAAATCTTTCTAGTTACCGGTTTTCTGGCCTGAACCAGAGTATCTATCACAGAATCTGAAAACCCACGCTTCGATAGAATCAAGCGTTCAATCTCCAAGCCGTCAGCTGGAGGGAGACCAGATTTGGATGTTCGAATGGACCCTGAACAAGAAGGTCCTGTCTCAAAGGTAGCTTCCATGGTGGAACCGATAACATATTCACCAGGTCTGCATACCAAGTCCTGCGTGGCCACGCAGGAGCTATCAAGATCACCGAGGCCCTCTCCTGATTGATCCTGGCTACCAGCCTGGGAATGAGAGGAAACGGTGGAAATACATAAGCTAGGTTGAAGGTCCAAGGTGCTACTAGTGCATCTACTAGAGTCACCTTGGGATCCCTGGATCTGGACCCGTAGCAAGGAACCTTGAAGTTCTGACGAGACGCCATCAGATCCATGTCTGGAATGCCCCATAATTGAGTTATTTGGGCAAAGATCTCCGGGTGGAGTTCCCACTCCCCCGGATGGAATGTCTGACGACTCAGAAAATCCGCCCAGTTTTCCACACCTGGGATGTGGATCGCAGACAGGTGGCAGGAGTGATCCTCCGCCCATTGCATTATTTTGGTCACTTCTTTCATCGCCAGGGAACTCCTTGTTCCCCCCTGATGATTGATATACGCAACGTTCGTCATGTTGTCTGATTGGAATCTTATGAATCTGGCCTTTGCTAGTTGAGGCCAAGCCCTGAGAGCATTGAATATCGCTCTCAGTTCCAGAATGTTTATCGGGAGAAGAGACTCTTCCCGAGACCATAGACCCTGAGCTTTCAGGGATTCCCAGACCGCGCCCCAGCCCACTAGACTGGCGTCGGTCGTGACAATGACCCACTCTGGTCTGCGGAAGCTCATTCCCTGGGACAGATGGTCCAGGGTCAGCCACCAACGGAGTGAATCTCTGGTCTTCTGATCTACTTGAATCATTGGAGACAAGTCTGTATAGTCCCCATTCCACTGTTTGAGCATGCACAGTTATAATGGTCTTAGATGAATTCGTGCAAAAGGAACTATGTCCATTGCTGCAACCATCAACCCTACTACTTCCATGCACTGCGCTATGGAAAGACGTGGAACAGAATGAAGAACTTGACAAGTGCTTAGAAGTTTTGACTTTCTGAACTCTGTCAGAAAAATCCTCATTTCTAAGGAATCTATTATTGTTCCTAAGAAGGGAACTCTTGTTGACGGAGACAGAGAACTCTTTTCTATGTTCACCTTCCATCCGTGTGATCTGAGAAAGGCCAGAACGATGTCTGTATGAGCCTTTGCTTTTGACAGGGACGACGCTTGTATTAGAATGTCGTCCAAGTAAGGTACTACTGCAATGCCCCTCGGTCTTAGAACCGCTAGAAGGGAACCTAGTACCTTTGTGAAAATCCTTGGAGCAGTGGCTAACCCGAATGGGAGGGCCACAAACTGGTAATGTTTGCCCAGAAAGGCGAACCTTAGGAACTGATGATGTTCTTTGTGGATAGGAATATGTAGGTACGCATCCTTTAGATCCACGGTAGTCATAAATTGACCTTCCTGGATAGTGGGTAGAATCGTTCGAATGGTTTCCATCTTGAACAATGGTACCCTGAGAAATTTGTTTAGGATCTTCAAATCCAAAATTGGTCTGAAAGTTCCCTCTTTTTTTGGGAACTACGAACAGATTGGAATAAAATCCCATTCCCTGTTCCTTTATTGGAACTGGGTGTATCACTCCCATCTTTAACAGGTCTTCTACAGAATGTAAGAACGCCTGTCTCTTTATTTGGTTTGAGGATAAGTAAGACATGTGGAACCTTCCCCTTGGGGGTAGTTCCCTGAATTCCAGGAGATAACCCTGAGAAACTATTTCTAGCGCCCAGGGATCCTGAACATCTCTTGCCCAAGCCTGAGCAAAGAGAGAGAGTCTGCCCCCTACTAGATCCGGTCCCGGATCGGGGGCTACTCCTTCATGCTGTTTTGTTAGCAGCAGCAGGCTTCTTGGCCTGCTTACCCTTGTTCCAGCCTTGCATCGGTTTCCAGGCTGGTTTGGGTTGTGAGGCATTACCCTCTTGCTTAGAGGATGCAGAATTAGAGGCCGGTCCGTTCCTGAAATTGCGAAAGGAACGAAAATTAGACTTATTCTTGGCCTTGAAAGGCCTATCTTGTGGAAGGGCGTGGCCCTTTCCCCCAGTGATGTCTGAAATAATCTCTTTCAATTCTGGTCCAAATAGAGTTTTACCTTTGAAAGGGATGTTAAGCAATTTTGTCTTGGATGACACATCCGCTGACCAAGACTTTAGCCAAAGCGCTCTGCGCGCCACGATTGCAAACCCTGAATTTTTCGCCGCTAATCTAGCAAATTGCAAAGCGGCATCTAAAATAAAAGAGTTAGCCAACTTAAGTGCGTGAACTCTGTCCATAACCTCCTCATATGGAGTCTCTCTACTAAGCGAGTTTTCTAGTTCCTCGAACCAGAACCACGCTGCTGTAGTGACAGGAACAATGCACGAAATGGGTTGTAGAAGGTAACCTTGCTGTACAAAAATCTTTTTAAGCAAACCCTCCAATTTTTTATCCATAGGATCTTTGAAAGCACAACTATCCTCGATAGGAATAGTAGTGCGTTTGTTTAGAGTAGAAACTGCCCCCTCGACCTTAGGGACTGTCTGCCATAAGTCCTTTCTGGGGTCGACCATAGGAAATAATTTCTTAAATATAGGGGGGGGAACAAAAGGTATGCCGGGCTTTTCCCACTCCTTATTCACAATGTCCGCCACCCGCTTGGGTATAGGAAAAGCGTCGGGGTGCACCGGAACCTCTAGGAACTTGTCCATCTTGCATAATTTCCCTGGAATGACCAAGTTGTCACAATCATCCAGAGTAGATAACACCTCCTTAAGCAGTGCGCGGAGATGTTCTAATTTAAATTTAAATGTCACAACATCAGGTTCAGCTTGTTGAGAAATTTTTCCTGAATCTGAAATTTCCCCATCTGACAAAACCTCCCTCATGGCCACTTCAGATTGGTGTGAGGGTATGACAGAACAATTATCATCAGTGCCCTCCTGCTCTTCAGTGTTTAAAACAGAGCAATCGCGCTTTCTCTGATATGTAGGCATTTTGGATAAAATATTTGCTATGGAGTTATCCATTACAGCCGTTAATTGTTGCATGGTAATAAGCATTGGCGCGCTAGATGTACTAGGGGCCTCCTGCGTGGGCAAAACTGGTGTAGACACAGTAGGGGATGATGTAGTATCATGTTTACTCCCCTCATCTGAGGAATCATCTTGGGCAATTTCATTATCTGTGGCAGTACTGTCCTTACTTTGTTTGGACGCTATGGCACAATTATCACACAAATTTAAATGGGGAGACACATTGGCTTTCATACATATAGAACATAGCTTATCCAAAGGCACAGACATGTTAAACAGGCTTAAACTTGTCAATAAAGCACAAAAAACGTTTTAAAACAAAACCGTTACTGTCTCTTTAAATTTTAAACAGAAAACACTTTATTACTGAATATGTGAAAAAGTATGAAGGAATTGTTCAAAAATTACCAAATTTCACCACAGTGTCTTAAAGCATTAAGAGTATTGCACACCAAATTTCAGAGCTTTAACCCTTAAAATAACGGAACCGGAGCTGTTTACAAATTTAACCCCTATACAGTCCCAGCTATAGCCTTTGCTGAGACCTAACCAAGCCCAGAGGGGAATACGATACCAAGTGACGCCTTCTAGAAACTTTTCCAGCAACTTTCAGATCCTCACACATGCATCTGCATGTCCTGCTCTCAAAAAACAACTGCGCAGTAATGGCGCGAAAATGAGGCTCAGCCTACAACTAGGAAGGCCCCCTGACTGGAAAAGGTGTCTAACATAGTGCCTGCCGTTTAATAAACGTTCCCCAAGTTTATAAATGTGAATTATCAGCATAAACATGAATAAAATGCCCAAATAAAGCAATCGATTTAGCCCATAAAAGTGTCTACCAGTTTTATAGCCCATATTAAGCCCTTTATTCTGTTTGTTTGACTAAGAAAATGGCTTACCGGTCCCCATGAGGGGAAATGACAGCCTTCCAGCATTAATTACATGGTCTTGTTAGAAATATGGCTAGTCATACCTTAAGCAGAAAAGTCTGCTAACTGTTTCCCCCAACTGAAGTTACTTCATCTCAACAGTCCTATGTGGAAACAGCAATCGATTTTAGTTACTGTCTGCTAAAATCATCTTCCTCTCACAAACAGAAATCTTCATCCTTTTCTGTTTCAGAGTAAATAGTACATACCAGCACTATTTTAAAATAACAAACACTTGATAGAAGAATAAAAAACTACATTTAAACACCAAAAAACTCTTAACCATCTCCGTGGAGATGTTGCCTGTGCAACGGCAAAGAGAATGACTGGGGTGGGCGGAGCCTAGGAGGGACTATATGGCCAGCTTTGCTGGGACTCTTTGCCATTTCCTGTTGGGGAAGAGATATTCCCACAAGTAAGGATGACGCCGTGGACCGGACACACCAATGTTGGAGAAATATATATATATATATATATATATATATATATATATATATATATATATATTTTTTTTTTTTTTTTTTTACAGGTTAAAAAATACTTTTTTAGTATTTCATTATATTGTTTACACAGTCAGTGAAATTAACCTGGTTATTTTTAAAATGAGGACAGCCTGAAAGCCTTGCCTTTAAGAACACAGCAGGTATTAAATGACCTAGAAAGTGGAAAAGGATGATGTCAAAAAAAGAATGAGGAGCTATTTTAATTAACAGAAAGCATCATTGTTTTAATGTTTATCATAAGCTCAAGCTAAAACTCTGCAGTTAAATCTTTTTTATAGCAGGGGTGAAATGTCAGTACGTATAAAACAAACAAAATGACATACATTTAAAGTAAATCAACTGTCTAAGGCAGTAGCCTTATTACATGCTGGTTAATTTAAAGGGATAGGAAGGTCAAAATTAAACTTGCATGATTTAGATAGAGCATGTAGTTTTAAAACACTTTATAAATTCACTTCGATTTTCAAATGTGCTTCGTTCTCTTGGTATCCCTTGTTGAAAAAGAATACGCACATATCCTTCATTAGTGGGAGCTAGCAGCTGATTGGTGCCTGCACACATTTGTCTCTTGTGATTGGCTAACTAGATGTCAGTAGTGCAATGCTATTCCTTCAGCAAATGATAACAAAATAATGAAGCAAATTAGTTAATTGAAGTAAATTGAAAAGTTGTTTAAAATTGTATGTTATATACAAATCGTGATAGAAAATGCTGGGGTTTCCTGTTTAATTTATTTTAACCTATTATTTGCAACAGATTTCATCACTGATCACTATTTTTTTTAAATCTCCACAAAAGCATATAGCTTAGTGGATAGTGCACTTTATTAATTAAATAATATAGTCAATAAGATAAACCTTGGCTGTTTCTATTGGTTGTTTTTTGTTGCTGTACACCTACTACATGGCTGCTATGGGACTCCCTGTTTAAATTTAAATGGGACATTGTATTAATTTTCCTCTTTGTTCCATCTTACAGTACATTTTGAAACGATTCTGTAATTAACAGAAACATTTTTTAATTACCCTAAACAATATAAAAATAGGTAAAGTTTGACAAACTATTTCACCGGCATCTAAAGAAAGTGTAGTTGATCTCTAAATATTATGAACAACCTTAGAAATTTACAGTCCTTTCCTATGCCAGAAAGAAGAATTGGTATTTGTAATACTGTTCTCAGTAACAAAACCATCTTCATGACCTCTTACTACGCCCAGTCTGGGTACAAATCTGCAGGGGGCGGCATTGCACAAGCAGTTCACCAGAACTGCTTGTGCAATAATAAATGCCGACAGAGTATGCTGTCGGCATTCATCAATGTCTGTCGAACATGATCCTCTGAGTGGATCATGTCGGACAGACCAATGATAAATCGGCCCTAAGTTTGCTCCACAGCTTCCTTTATAGTGGGCTCTCGAAGGTGAAAGCAAGCCCTTTTCATGCCACTAGACCCTACATAACTGCTCTTGACAGTTGTGAGCACAAGGCAGTCTGAGAATTAGACATCACGCTGCCACTGGGTGCCCGGGACTGAACGGAGGCGGCATTAATATTATTTACTTTTATTTACTGTATTTAAATATTAATATCAAGAAAATAAAGCGTTTATAGTATAGTATGGGTTAAAGAACTAGTTAGGCCTATTTTAATAGTAACTCTCAAGCAACCAGAAACTACACTTATCCGGAATCTACCAATCCCCATGGTTGGCGGTTAACTGTGAGTTTACTATATATATATAAAATGGTGACTTTAAGAAGAGCAGGTTACCTTCATGCCTTCTTCCCAGCTAATCCACAGGTCTCCTCTTGTGAGGAAGCAAGCCACTGCATGTCGAGCAAGATGATGAATCCAACCTTCCTGTCTAAGCTGTGTCATGATTGCATCAATCCATGGAAAGCCTGTCCGTCCTTCTGCCCATTTGGCCAAGGCCTCTGGGTTTCGGTCCCAAGGAATTTGAACACAAATTGGGTTCCCTTCCATTTTATCGAAACGAGGGTTGTTAGTTGCTGCAGTGTAGAAAAATTCTCGCCACAGTAGCTGCCCATAGAGAGAAAGAGGCGGCGAGCTGTTTTTCTTTACCTATATAAAATGTTCAACAAAACACAAGATTCATTTAACATGGCTAGTAAAGCAGGATGTAATGACATCTGGACATTCTAAACATTAAGCCATAAAAGTGCCTGTCATCAAACCAAAGAATGATCTTATTTGTATAGTTTGTACTATATACATATACTTGTATAGTATATGTGTATAGTATATGTGTATAGTATATTTGTATAGTATATTTGTATAGTTTGTACTATATACATATACTTGTATAGTATATGTGTATAGTATATTTGTATAGTATATTTGTATAGTTTGTACTATATACATATACTTGTATAGTATATGTGTATAGTATATGTGTATAGTTTGTACTATATACATATACGTGTATAGTATATGTGTATAGTATATGTGTATAGTTTGTACTATATACATATACGTGTATAGTATATGTGTATAGTATATTTGTATAGTTTGTACTATATACATATACTTGTATAGTATATGTGTATAGTATATTTGTGTAGTTTGTACTATATACATATACTTGTATAGTATATGTGTATAGTATATTTGTATAGTTTGTACTATATACATATACGTGTATAGTATATGTGTATAGTATATTTGTATAGTTTGTACTATATACATATACGTGTATAGTATATGTGTATAGTATATTTGTATAGTTTGTACTATATACATATACGTGTATAGTATATGTGTATAGTATATTTGTATAGTTTGTACTATATACATATACTTGTATAGTATATGTGTATAGTATATTTGTATAGTTTGTACTATATACATATACTTGTATAGTATATGTGTATAGTATATTTGTATAGTTTGTACTATATACATATACTTGTATAGTATATGTGTATAGTATATGTGTATAGTATATGTGTATAGTATATGTGTATAGTATATGTGTATAGTATATGTGTATAGTATATGTGTATAGTATATGTGTATAGTATATGTGTATAGTTTGTACTATATACATATACTTGTATAGTATATGTGTATAGTATGTGTATAGTATATGTGTATAGTTTGTACTATATACATATACTTGTATAGTATATGTGTATAGTATATGTGTATAGTATATGTGTATAGTATGTGTATAGTATATGTGTATAGTTTGTACTATATACATATACTTGTATAGTATATGTGTATAGGATGTGTATAGTATATGTGTATAGTATATGTGTATAGTTTGTACTAGCCTATATACATATAAAGTGCTGCTCACACAGTATTTGTAATTTTCTTATCTTCTAATTGTCCAACTAACTAATCAATATGTTAAGATTACGTATGGAAGAAAATGGTTTTGGCTTTCCATAATCTTCCAATATTGTAAACTAGTCTGCTCAGCTTCAGGCCTTGGGGTAATCAGAGTGGCCTAATGGTAACTGAACCCATTTGTACAAATTACTAAAAAAAGGGTCATGTCATGAAACCCTAAATGTTTCTTTCATGATAATTCAGATACAGCATTCACTTTTAAACAACTTTCCAAATTACTTGTATTATCATTTTTTTTTTAAATCCTATTGGTATCATTTGTTGAAGCAGCAGCAATGCACTACTGGGAGTTTGCTGAACACATTAATGAGCCAATGAAAAGAGGTATATATGTGCAGCCACCAATCAGGAGTTAGCACCCAGCGCCTGAGCCCACCTAGGTATATTTTTCAACAAAGGATATCAAGAGAACTAAGCAAATTAGATAATAGAAGTTAACTGGAAAGTTGTTTAAAATGATGTGCTCTATCTGAATCATGAAAGAAAAAAAATGTGAGTTTCATGTGCCTTTAATGTTTGCTTTGGAGTTATTGAGAAATGTTACAGCACATTAAAGGGACATGAAACCCAAATTTTTTCTTTCATGATTTAGAAAGAGCATACAATTATAAACAACTTTCTAATTTACTTCTATTATCTAATTTGCTTCATTCTCTTGATATTCTTTGCTGAAAAGCATATCTAGATATGCTTAGTAGCTGCTGATTGGTAGCTGCACATAAATGCCTCCTGTGATTGGTTCACCGTGTGCATTGCTATTTCTTCATTAAAGTATATCTAAAGAATGAAGCAAATTAGGTAATAGAAGTAAATTGGAATGTTGTTTAAAAATGTATTCTCTACCTTAATCATGAAAGAAAATGTTTGGGTATAGTGTCCCTTTAATAAAGAAGACACAGAACACCAAATTGTGTATAAACACCATTTGGTTATGTTATAATATAGTAAAGAAACTGAGTGCTATTCCTACATTTCCTCTACCACTCTCTGTATACAACACACACGTTCCCCTAGCTGCAACTGGATGATATATTGCACCACTTTTCTGGTCTTTTGGAAGTATGTGTTACTGTGTATGTTTGCATATATATGTTGGTTGCACTCTACAAGCATAAGCAATATTATATATTTTACAGAAACTTTTCTTAACTTTATTCAGATATATGTTTGTTTTTCTTACAGTTAAACCTGCCAGCTGGCCCCTCATTTGAAAAGGTTGGACACTTCTATTGCAAACTTTACCTTTTTGTACAAATCGGTTAATTTGAAATAGAAGAGACGACAAGATAAACATCCAAAACGCAAGTATGGGCTAAGTCCAGTAGTACTTGCAAGCAGAGAATTTGCATTCATTCGAGGTCTTTCAAAGTTCGCCACCCATGCCTAAAATACACAGAGAAAAAAAAATAGCAATTATCTCTGAGCTTACATGAAATGAAAAACCACAAAACATAAATTTGTATTTAACAGTAATTTTCATCCCTTGTTTTCGGGATAGGAACTTGGAAGTCACCGGAAAGATACAACAGTCCTTTCACAGATCGTAAAAAACAGAATTTATGTTTACCTGATAAATTACTTTCTCCAACGGTGTGTCCGGTCCACGGCGTCATCCTTACTTGTGGGATATTCTCTTCCCCAACAGGAAATGGCAAAGAGCCCAGCAAAGCTGGTCACATGATCCCTCCTAGGCTCCGCCTTCCCCAGTCATTCGACCGACGTAAAGGAGGAATATTTGCATAGGAGAAATCATATGATACCGTGGTGACTGTAGTTAAAGAAAATAAATTATCAGACCTGATTAAAAAACCAGGGCGGGCCGTGGACCGGACACACCGTTGGAGAAAGTAATTTATCAGGTAAACATAAATTCTGTTTTCTCCAACATAGGTGTGTCCGGTCCACGGCGTCATCCTTACTTGTGGGAACCAATACCAAAGCTTTAGGACACGGATGAAGGGAGGGAGCAAATCAGGTCACCTAGATGGAAGGCACCACGGCTTGCAAAACCTTTCTCCCAAAAATAGCCTCAGAAGAAGCAAAAGTATCAAATTTGTAAAATTTAGTAAAAGTGTGCAGTGAAGACCAAGTCGCTGCCTTACATATCTGATCAACAGAAGCCTCGTTCTTGAAGGCCCATGTGGAAGCCACAGCCCTAGTGGAATGAGCTGTGATTCTTTCAGGAGGCTGCCGTCCGGCAGTCTCGTAAGCCAATCTGATGATGCTTTTAAGCCAAAAAGAGAGAGAGGTAGAAGTTGCTTTTTGACCTCTCCTTTTACCAGAATAAACAACAAACAAGGAAGATGTTTGTCTAAAATCCTTTGTAGCATCTAAATAGAATTTTAGAGCACGAACTACATCCAAATTGTGCAACAAACGTTCCTTCTTTGAAACTGGATTCGGACACAAAGAAGGCACGACTATCTCCTGGTTAATGTTTTTGTTAGAAACAACTTTCGGAAGAAAACCAGGTTTAGTACGCAAAACCACCTTATCTGCATGGAACACCAGATAAGGAGGAGAACACTGCAGAGCAGATAATTCTGAAACTCTTCTAGCAGAAGAAATTGCAACCAAAAACAAAACTTTCCAAGATAATAACTTAATATCAACGGAATGTAAGGGTTCAAACGGAACCCCCTGAAGAACTGAAAGAACTAAATTGAGACTCCAAGGAGGAGTCAAAGGTTTGTAAACAGGCTTGATTCTAACCAGAGCCTGAACAAAGGCTTGAACATCTGGCACAGCTGCCAGCTTTTTGTGAAGTAACACAGACAAGGCAGAAATCTGTCCCTTCAAAGAACTTGCAGATAATCCTTTCTCCAAACCTTCTTGAAGAAAGGATAGAATCTTAGGAATTTTTATCTTGTCCCAAGGGAATCCTTTAGATTCACACCAACAGATATATTTTTTCCATATTTTGTGGTAGATTTTTCTAGTTACAGGCTTTCTGGCCTGAACAAGAGTATCAATGACAGAATCTGAGAACCCTCGCTTTGATAAGATCAAGCGTTCAATCTCCAAGCAGTCAGTTGGAGTGAGACCAGATTCGGATGTTCGAACGGACCTTGAATAAGAAGGTCTCGTCTCAAAGGTAGCTTCCATGGTGGAGCCGATGACATATTCACCAGGTCTGCATACCAAGTCCTGCGTGGCCACGCAGGAGCTATCAAGATCACCGATGCCCTCTCCTGATTGATCCTGGCTACCAGCCTGGGGATGAGAGGAAACGGCGGGAATACATAAGCTAGTTTGAAGGTCCAAGGTGCTACTAGTGCATCTACTAGAGTCGCCTTGGGATCCCTGGATCTGGACCCGTAGCAAGGAACCTTGAAGTTCTGACGAGAGGCCATCAGATCCATGTCTGGAATGCCCCACAATTGAGTAATTTGGGCAAAGATTTCCGGATGGAGTTCCCACTCCCCCGGATGAAATGTCTGACGACTCAAAAAATCCGCTTCCCAATTTTCCACTCCTGGGATGTGGATTGCAGACAAGTGGCAGGAGTGAGTCTCCGCCCATTGAATGATTTTGGTCACTTCTTCCATCGCCAGGGAACTCCTTGTTCCCCCCTGATGGTTGATGTACGCAACAGTCGTCATGTTGTCTGATTGAAACCTTATGAACTTGGTCTTTGCTAGCTGAGGCCAAGCCTTGAGAGCATTGAATATCGCTCTCAGTTCCAGAATATTTATCGGGAGAAGAGATTCTTCCCGAGACCAAAGACCCTGAGCTTTCAGGGGTCCCCAGACCGCGCCCCAGCCCACCAGACTGGCGTCGGTCGTGACAATGACCCACTCTGGTCTGCGGAAGCTCATCCCCTGTGACAGGTTGTCCAGGGACGGCCACCAACGGAGTGAATCTCTGGTCCTCTGATCTACTTGTATCGTCGGAGACAAGTCTGTATAGTCCCCATTCCAATGACTGAGCATGCACAGTTGTAATGGTCTTAGATGAATTCGCGCAAAAGGAACTATGTCCATTGCCGCTACCATCAAACCTATTACTTCCATGCACTGCGCTATGGAAGGAAGAGGAACAGAATTAAGTATTTGACAAGAGTTTAGAAGTTTTGATTTTCTGGCCTCTGTCAGAAAAATCCTCATCTCTAAGGAGTCTATTATTGTTCCCAAGAAGGGAACCCTTGTTGACGGAGATAGAGAACTTTTTTCTACGTTCACTTTCCACCCGTGAGATCTGAGAAAGGCCAGGACAATGTCCGTGTGAGCCTTTGCTTGTGGAAGGGACGACGCTTGAATCAGTATGTCGTCCAAGTAAGGTACTACTGCAATGCCCCTTGGTCTTAGCACCGCTAGAAGGGACCCTAGTACCTTTGTGAAAATTCTTGGAGCAGTGGCTAATCCGAACGGAAGTGCCACAAACTGGTAATGCTTGTCCAGAAATGCGAACCTGAGGAACCGATGATGTTCCTTGTGGATAGGAATATGTAGATACGCATCCTTTAAATCCACCGTGGTCATGAATTGACCTTCCTGGATGGAAGGAAGAATTGTTCGAATGGTTTCCATTTTGAACGATGGAACCTTGAGAAACTTGTTTAGGATCTTGAGATCTAAGATTGGTCTGAATGTTCCCTCTTTTTTGGGAACTACGAACAGATTGGAGTAGAACCCCATCCCTTGTTCTCCTAATGGAACAGGATGAATCACTCCCATTTTTAACAGGTCTTCTACACAATGTAAGAATGCCTGTTTTTTTATGTGGTCTGAAGACAATTGAGACCTGTGGAACCTCCCCCTTGGGGGAAGCCCCTTGAATTCCAGAAGATAACCTTGGGAGACTATTTCTAGCGCCCAAGGATCCAGAACATCTCTTGCCCAAGCCTGAGCGAAGAGAGAGAGTCTGCCCCCCACCAGATCCGGTCCCGGATCGGGGGCCAACATCTCATGCTGTCTTGGTAGCAGTGGCAGGTTTCTTGGCCTGCTTACCTTTGTTCCAGCCTTGCATTGGCCTCCAGGCTGGCTTGGCTTGAGAAGTATTACCCTCTTGCTTAGAGGACGTAGCACTTGGGGCTGGTCCGTTTCTGCGAAAGGGACGAAAATTAGGTTTATTTTTGGCCTTGAAAGACCTATCCTGAGGAAGGGCGTGGCCCTTGCCCCCAGTGATATCAGAAATAATCTCTTTCAAGTCAGGGCCAAACAGCGTTTTCCCCTTGAAAGGAATGTTAAGCAATTTGTTCTTGGAAGACGCATCCGCTGACCAAGATTTTAGCCAAAGCGCTCTGCGCGCCACAATAGCAAACCCAGAATTTTTCGCCGCTAATCTAGCCAATTGCAAAGTGGCGTCTAGGGTGAAAGAGTTAGCCAATTTGAGAGCATGAATTCTGTCCAAAATCTCCTCATAAGAAGAAGAATTATTATTGAGCGCCTTTTCTAGTTCATCGAACCAGAAACACGCTGCTGTAGTGACAGGAACAATGCATGAAATTGGTTGTAGAAGGTAACCTTGCTGAACAAACATCTTTTTAAGCAAACCCTCTAATTTTTTATCCATAGGATCTTTGAAAGCACAACTATCTTCTATGGGTATAGTGGTGCGTTTGTTTAGAGTAGAAACCGCCCCCTCGACCTTGGGGACTGTCTGCCATAAGTCCTTTCTGGGGTCGACCATAGGAAACAATTTCTTAAATATAGGGGGAGGGACGAAAGGTATGCCGGGCCTTTCCCATTCTTTATTTACAATGTCCGCCACCCGCTTGGGTATAGGAAAAGCTTCGGGGGGCCCCGGGACCTCTAGGAACTTGTCCATTTTACATAATTTCTCTGGAATGACCAAATTCTCACAATCATCCAGAGTAGATAACACCTCCTTAAGCAGGGCGCGGAGATGTTCCAATTTAAATTTAAATGTAATCACATCAGGTTCAGCTTGTTGAGAAATTTTCCCTGAATCTGAAATTTCTCCCTCAGACAAAACCTCCCTGGCCCCCTCAGACTGGTGTAGGGGCACTTCAGAACCAATATCATCAGCGTCCTCATGCTCTTCAGTATTTTCTAAAACAGAGCAGTCGCGCTTTCGCTGATAAGTGGGCATTTTGGCTAAAATGTTTTTGATAGAATTATCCATTACAGCCGTTAATTGTTGCATAGTAAGGAGTATTGGCGCACTAGATGTACTAGGGGCCTCCTGTGTGGGCAAGACTGGTGTAGACGAAGGAGGGGATGATGCAGTACCATGCTTACTCCCCTCACTTGAGGAATCATCTTGGGCATCATTTTCTCTAAATTTTGTGTCACATAAATCACATCTATTTAAATGAGAAGGAACCTTGGCTTCCCCACATACAGAACACAGTCTATCTGGTAGTTCAGACATGTTAAACAGGCATAAACTTGATAACAAAGTACAAAAAACGTTTTAAAATAAAACCGTTACTGTCACTTTAAATTTTAAACTGAACACACTTTATTACTGCAAATGTGAAAAAGTATGAAGGAATTGTTCAAAATTCACCAAAATTTCACCACAGTGTCTTAAAGCCTTAAAAATATTGCACACCAAATTTGAAAGCTTTAACCCTTAAAATAACGGAACCAGAGCCGTTTTTATATTTAACCCCTTTACAGTCCCTGGTATCTGCTTTGCTGAGACCCAACCAAGCCCAAAGGGGAATACGATACCAAATGACGCCTTCAGAATGTCTTTTCTATGTATCAGAGCTCCTCACACATGCATCTGCATGTCATGCTTCCCAAAAACAAGTGCGCAATAGAGGCGCGAAAATGAGGCTCTGCCTATGATTAGGGAAAGCCCCTAGAGAATAAGGTGTCCAATACAGTGCCTGCCGGTTATTTTACATAAGTCCCAAGAATAAAATAATTCCTCAAAGCTATGAAGTATAAAATATGCTTATATATCAATCGTTTTAGCCCAGAAAATGTCTACAGTCTTAAAAGCCCTTGTGAAGCCCTTTTTTTCTTTATGTAATAAAAATGGCTTACCGGATCCCATAGGGAAAATGACAGCTTCCAGCATTACATCGTCTTGTTAGAAATGTGTCATACCTCAAGCAGCAAAAGTCTGCTCACTGTTTCCCCCAACTGAAGTTAATTCCTCTCAACAGTCCTGTGTGGAAACAGCCATCGATTTTAGTAACGGTTGCTAAAATCATTTTCCTCTTACAAACAGAAATCTTCATCTCTTTTCTGTTTCAGAGTAAATAGTACATACCAGCACTATTTTAAAATAACAAACTCTTGATTGAATAATAAAAACTACAGTTAAACACCAAAAAACTCTAAGCCATCTCCGTGGAGATGTTGCCTGTACAACGGCAAAGAGAATGACTGGGGAAGGCGGAGCCTAGGAGGGATCATGTGACCAGCTTTGCTGGGCTCTTTGCCATTTCCTGTTGGGGAAGAGAATATCCCACAAGTAAGGATGACGCCGTGGACCGGACACACCTATGTTGGAGAAAGGGACAGTTTAGCCTAAATTGTTCTCCCCATTAATTTGTTCCCAGTGATCTATTTACCTGCTGGAGTGTATTAAATTGTTTACAAATAGCTCATTTACCTTTATATCAGCATTTGACATTGCTGATTTTGTCTGTGGTATCACTTACATATACAATCAATTTATATACTTAAAGGGACAATTAAGTTAAAATTAAAACTTTCATGATTCAGATAGGGCATGCAATTTTAAACAACTTTCCATTTTACTTTTAATATCAAATTTGCTTTGTTCTCGTTATTCTTTGATGAATGCTAAAGCTTGGTAGGCTCATATGCTAATTTCTAAGCCCATGAAGGCCGCCTTTTATCTTAGTGCATTTTGATAGTTTTGCACAGCTATACAGCGCTAGTTCATGTGTGCCTTATAGATAACATTGTGCTCTCTTGTGGAGTTACCCATTAGTCAGCACTGATTGGCTAAAATGCAAGTTTGTCAAAAGAACGGACATAGGGAGCAGTCTACACAAAATGCAGCGCAAATAAAGTTTTCACTAAAGTAATATTTAGCACTCCACTTATAATCTGGCCCATAATGTCTTCTACTTGTGCATGTTTTAAAAGCAATAAAAAAGATGCCGCATCTAAAAGGAAAAATATCATGCGATAAGGTTTTGCACAATAAGACCTAGATCACAAGTGGAGTGCAAAAATAGTAGTGCTATGGTGCGCTAACATAATCAGAGTGCAATCTATAGCGCTCCGTTTATTCTTCCATAACATTTAGAGGTCAGATAGTGTAGCTGTGCTTGCTAAATCCCTCACCTAATAGACCTTTATAGGGTGTGTTGCAAAACTCAGGTCTGACTTTTGCTAACCTGGGAGGTGGTTGAAAAAAAATATAGTGTTCGTCATAAAGTCTTAAACTAGGTTTTAAATTCAGAGATATATATCTAGATAGTTATATATCTATCTAGCTATATGAATATGTACATTATATAAACAAAACATTTTTAAATGCTTGAAAGATTGCCTGCAAAAATCACTTATGTTTTTATATTAAAATTGGGATCTTAGTCACAAAATATGATCACATCCTGCTTTGCCAGTCACCATCTTACAATGTGCCCCAATATTGACTGGTCCTAACACTACAATACTTTGTTTTTATGGGCTGAATCATTCCTGCTTCTCTCTTTTTAATATTATATATTTAATATAAAAGTATAAGTGATGTTTGCAGGCAATGTTTCGCAGAATTTAAAAATGTTTGTTTATTTGTGCACTAATACCCCATTTTGTTTAACTATTTGATGTTATCCAAGGTATATCTTCAACACAGAACATCATGCGAACAAAGCAAATTTGATAATAGAAGTAAATCGGAAACTTTTGTAAAATGGTGTGCTCTGTCTGAATCACTAAAGAACATGTTTGGGTTTCATATCCCTTTAACAATGTAAGCACAACATCAGGCCCAATGCTTGTTCAATAAATAAGACGATTCATGTGAAATTGTCAGTGCACTAAACAATAGACATATTATAGGAAATCCCACTTGATTTTAGGTAAAGCACTTTGACTAAAAAAAAAACCTAAAAAAAAACACAATGTAAAATGTCCAAAATAAAAAATGGACTAAAAGGTAGTTTTATGGTTTTATCAGAAAGTACACAAAAAGAAATCCATCTTAAAATTAAATTAACAACACCATGCAAATACAAAACAAAATGATTTATAAAAAGTATGCTTGATTTGTCATCATTATTATATTAAAATTGTGAACCTGTACTGAATATGTAGTATTTAGCAAAGATGTCACCTTCATTCCAAAATTTAGTGTGCAACTTTTTGCTTTTTATACAAATGTGTGGTGGAAGATAAATTTAAAGTTAAAATCCCTTGAAACTGAGATGCATATGTTCATAAAAATTCAGTATACATTTATGCTGCATTCTTTTATAAGCAATTCCTTTATTTAATTTGGTTTGTGTATTTTGATTAAATAGCAAAAATGTAAATATGTCCAGCAGTGTGTTTTGTATGTGTGTATGTATGTGTTTTAACAAAATTAAAAGGTTAGCACTTTCTGAATTTGTATATAGATATCCCCAAAATGTCACTGTGCTAATAAAGTTAGCACTATACAAATCAAGAGAATGGCAGCCGTTTTGTTTTGGAGGCATTTATCTGCTGGTTGCTGTTTTTAAGTGAGTGTGCGCAATATCATTTTTTTTTTAATCTGGCAAAAAATTACCTTCCTCTCCAAGTGTCTCTCTAAACGAGTGAGAGCTTCAGTTTCTCCCCCAGGCCACACAGCTGATGGCAATCCTTCGGTATCAAACCCTACAGGATGAAGACATACAATTATATTTAAATGTACGTAAGTTAAAGGAAACAAATATGTAGCACAAATTTGCTTGTAAAGCACAAGAACAATCCTTCAACTGAGGAAGGTTCTTGACAAACGTTAACAAATTCTTTAACTCCTTGGGGCTAGCAGGCAAAGTAAGTTCCTGTTCCGGCAAAGGGACACGCGCCGACAAAATCTGACTCCTGGTGTGAAAGGATTACAATTTAGATTGAGTTTTTTGGGACAATGTTATCATTTAATTTTAGTGTGATTCTTTTCTAAGAATAGAAATGAACATTTGTCTAATCCAAAACTAGGGGAAAAACCTGGACAGACAAGAAACACACACTAAAACAAATAGTTTAACTCTATTCAGGACTCTATCACTGTATTAATTTCTTGTGTAAATATTTACACATTAAATCTGAGATGACATGGGTTGAACGTATTACAAAAAGTTATACAAAATGTGAGCTATTCGATGTGTTTATTGAAGCTATTTGGATCTCTAAAAAGACAGTCCTGAATAGGGTTAAGATGATATTTTAAATTTGCATCTTATACGTTAGGTATCCAGCAAATTATATGTTGTTTTGTTTGGTAGAAAACAGAACACAAGTTGGATAACAAACAAACACTTGACTCCCCCAGAAACCTATGAGCATACCCCACAGGTCCACTGTAGCTGTGCTGCATAGACGTATGGGATATGCCCTGCCACATTCATGGCACTCTTTAGAAAAATAACGACCCCACCTGTGCCATCTTCTCATGGGTTTTCTCATTGTGAGTCTCCATGCAACGATCCGATCCCTGCTGGAGCAATTTACATCACCAAATCGCTGTAGTCAGCGGACAGTGATGCAACCACCCTTTTCCGAATGTGAGGTCTCTCGGTGAGTAAGTAACATACTACTTGACAGACTGCAGCCTAAGGGCACCAGAGAGCCCTTTCTATTTGAGGTCCTGGCAAAAAAAAACTTGATAAGAAAAATCTCAGTTCTTTAATTTAACTTGCAGAGTTTCCTGGAGAAATTGCTAGGTCTGTTATTTGTTAAAAAAACGCAAAATCATTTAAAAGTAAGAATGCTACGTTGTTCAGAAACAAATGTTCCAATTTTAGGCACCATGCTGCTGTTTATTTAAAAGATGGAAACCAAAATTATTCGCTCACCCAATTAAGAAACTTTAAACTCCTAAAGAACTTTTTTTTTAAAAATGCCTCTAAATATTGGAACATGAAAACATTTTCTCTCTCATGGTTTACTTTATTTTCTGTTAGATTACTTTCATTAATTACAATTAAATGCCTTAAGTAATTAGCTGCTCCATCGATAAAACGTAAGGTTAAAGTAATTTGCTATCTAATTGCAATACGGGAGTGAGATTTTTCGGACATGCATCCCATTGCTGGTAAACGTGGCACCAAAGAGTTAAACATATTTTTTGTATTTAATAAAATGCTTCTGTTAATTATACATCTCAATCTTGTACTAATTTGTCATGTGAGAAATATTCAGATACATACAGGGGAGGAACAGCAAAAAGGACAACTTGTATACAACGCTTGCTAAATATATGAATATATATAAAAATGTTTCTGCTTACATTTAAAAACTGGATAAATGCCCATTTATGCAAAATTACAGGGCATAGAGCAGAAAGCTTGCCTTTATAAAGCAGTAAAACATGTTTTTTTCCACTTCTTACTGACAGCTAAATTTTGTTTTATTATAATATCTTCCAGCAAGATTTATACATGTGGGACTAAGTACTCTTTACTTATATGTGCCACTGATACAATATGCCTTTATATGTTTCTGTAGACATAGACTTCTGAACAGTCCTTTAGTAGGAAGCGCAATTATATTTTCATGTAGTACAACTATTATCCCCATAGCCCTTTGCATTTCTAATCACAAAAGTGTCTGCAGATTTAAATATAAGTGTGCTTTACACTGTTATATTTGCATGCCCCTTACAGAGAGATGACCGAATAGCATGTTCTGCCATTATCATGCTTTCTGCTTTAATATCAATCCATATGAAGTTAATGGTGTAAGCAATCAGTAGAAATTAAGCAATGTGTAGTAAATGGTTAAGCAATGTGTTATTTAGTTAATGCTGCCAAAAACTAAACAGAGAACAAAAAAATGCCCCCAATAATTGTACGCAGTACCATAGCAGCAGCTGTAACAGTATATCTAGATTACCAGATTATCTGCAGTCGAAACTCAAGCATTCAGCTAAAAAATGCAAATATAACAAAATAAATGAAGGCTTGCTAAAATAAATAGGAATCTAAATAAACTAAATCTACAATGATATAAGTATAGTAAGGCTATATAACCCTGTCAAACTGAACCGAAAATAAACAAATATATATATTATACACTTTGATAGAAAGTTCTTAAAAAAAAGCAAACAAAGTGACATATTTAGACACCTGTATCGGTCTGAAAAAGAACAAGTACACTTGAAACAATTCTTACTATACACTGAGGGTAATATATTAATTCAGATTGCCCAGTTATTGCAGATTTTCTTTATCAATTTATGTACTACTTCATGTTTAGTTGTTGCATAATTTAGAAAGGACAAGAAAACCAGTTTTTTATTTCATAATTCAGATAGAGCATACACTTTAAAACAACTTTCTAATTTACTTCCAGGGGCGGAACTATTGCCGCTGCAGGTAGTGCCACTGCACCGGGCCCGAGGCTTGGGGAGACCCAAACAAGATGAAAGAACCGGCCATTTGCCCGGAGCTCCATTTCACCAAGGCTTAATCAGGACTGTCAGCACTTAGCGCTGCTCAGTGGCAGCCATGCTAAGCCAAGGATCAGTCTAGCAGGGAAGCTTCATAGACGAACTAAACTGGTGATAATGCATGCTGCTAAAGCCTGGGGCCAACTATGAGGCATCGGTTTAGCATGCTGGTGAGTACAGCTCGCTAAACTGTTACCCCTTAGCACGACCCCATCTCTGGCAGCACACAGTCCCTCCATATTAGCGTGCTGTGAAGCTTACCTGCCAGATTCCTCTTTGACTTAGCACGCTTAGCCTTTTATGTCACCGCCTCTAATAGAGGGAAGGAAGGACCGCTACAGATCTCTGCCCATTTTCTGACACTCACATAGTGTGAGGAACCAGGGAGTACAGTCAGCTGAGCAGCGCCCATTTTGTGAGTCCATGTCCGGTGAGAACCAGTTAGGACATGTCACTTCGCATGGTGAAAGGAAGCAGTGACCATATGTTGGACAAGAGAGCTGCAGGACAGAGGAATTCAAAACCATAAGGAAGATTAGGTAAGAGGGCAGGAGGCAGACCTGGATTTTGATAGCACTTGGGAGTAACAGCATTGACTGTAGCTACATGTCCTTAATGTAATAGAAAAGATCCTGGGGTAAGAAGATTACTGCAGTCACAATGGCTAATATAAGGGAAAGCAGCAGTGTAGGCTCCCGTTATTATCTGATGTTGCTTTTCACTTTTAAAAAGGAGCGTTAATATAAACAGAAGGCACTATGGCCTCTATGCGTTGGGTCTGCCACTGTTTACTTCTATGATCTAATTTGCTTCATTCTCTTGGTATCCTTTATTGAAAAGCATACAAAGGTATGCTCAGGAGCAGCAATGCACTGATGGGAGCTAGCTGCTGATTGGTGGTTGTACATTTATGCCTCATCATTGGCTTACTTGATGTGTTCAGTTAGCTCCCAGTAATGCATTGTGGCGCCTTCAACAAAAAGATACCACAAGAATACAGCAATTTAAATAATACAAATAAATTAGAAAGTTGTTTAAAATAGTATACTTTGTCTGAATCAGGAAATGTGTTTCATGTCCCTTTAAATGTGAAGTTACAAGTTTGGCTTTCTGATGTCTAGGTACTTGTTCAAGTAGATATTCATGACAATTCAACCAATCAGAGGCTGTTTTGCCCAAGAGGTATTATCTATAAAAACATGCCTCAAACTAGAAATCCTCAAGAGCGCACTCCTGTAGAATAAAATGGTTCACAATATCTGTTTGGCTATGAGCCTCTCTGTTAAGCTCTGCAAAATGTAATTATATATTGAAATTAAGCAAAATTTACACATTAATTTTTTTTTTATTTCATTAAAATGTTGTGAACAGGTGAAATAGCTGGAAATTCTGCATTCAACATATATTTAGTGAAACACAAACATTTTAGTAACCCCTTTTCACTATAACAAGATTTGTTTTTATCAATAAGACAATGCAGAGATATTAACGCTGAACTGAAATTTAGTAAAATAACAAATAGAGAATAGTCAACTGTTAGATGTCAGTTATGTAAATGTTATCCTGTGTGATACAATATGCTGGTCATTGGGGTCTATATAACAACATTAGCCAAAAAGAATACAATACTATACCTAGTTCTTCCAAAGAAGGAACACCATATTTATCATCATGATCATCTGATACAGGTGTAGTACACTTTTGCATCACTTCTGTAGTGATGGTCTCTACTGGTGTCTCAAGTGGTTCCATTTTGCTGATTAAGGTCTGGAATCTTTTATATGTCAACGGTGGCTGCCCTCCATTAAGCTCTATGATCCTACAAAAGACATATACATTCAATAGTATTCTGACACAGATGGTATATATAAACCATTTAAATACAGGCAGAAATAAGTGGACATTAAAAGGAATAGTATAGTCAAAATGAAAAACTTTCATGATTCATATACATATAAATAAACAAAATTCATTAAAATTATGGTGGAGATAAAAATCTGAGATTAAAATCCTCCATGTCTCAAAAGTAAATCAATACAATATTTTTGCATAGGAAATGTGCTAATTTTCTATGCAAACATTTTGTATATATAAATAAACAGACACACATACAGTACTGTGCAAAAGTCTTAGGCCACCATTAGATTTATTGTTTTAGCAATGGTATAATGACCATATACAGTATCTCAGATAAATAGCAATGGATAAAGCACCCACTACTCAAAAGTGCAAACAATTCAAGTAAAAAAAGTAATCTCCAGCAGTGAGCAAAGTGACTTTAATGTTCAAACAAAGGTCAAATACGGCTGCATTTTACCTTTGTTTGAAAATTAAAGTCACTTTGCTCACTGCTGGAGATTACTTTTTTACTCACATACAGTATCTCACAAAAGTGAGTACACCCCTCACATTTTTGTAAATATTTTATTATATCTTTTTATGTGACATCACTGAAGAAATGACACTTTGCTACAATGTAAAGTAGTGACTGTACAGCCTATATAACAGTGTAAATTTGCTGTCCCCTCAAAATAACTCAACACACAGCCATTAATGTCTAAACCGTTGGCAACAAAAGTGAGTACACCCCTAAGTGGAAATGTCCAAATTGGGCCCAAAGTGTCAATATTTTGTGTGTCCACCATTATTTTCCAGCACTGCCTTAACCCTCTTGGGCATGGAGTTCACCAGAGCTTCACAGGTTGCCACTGGAGTCCTCTTTCACTCCTCCATGACTGCAACACGGAGCTGGTGGATGTTAGAGACCTTGCGCTCCCCCACCTTCCGTTTGAGGATGCCCCACAGATGCTCAATAGGGTTTAGGTCTGGAGACATGCTTGGCCAGTTCATCACCTTTATCCTCTTTAGCAAAGCAATGGTCGTCTTGGAGGTGTGTTTGGGATCATTATCCTGTTGGCATACTGCCCTGCGGCCCAGTTTCCGAAAGAGGGGGGTGATCATGATCTGCTTCAGTATGTCACAGTACATAGGCCCAGACTATGACACTCCCACCACCATGCTTGACTGTAGGCAAGATACACTTGTCTTTGTACTCCTCACCTGGTTGCCGCCACACACGCTTGACACCATCTGAATCAAATAGGTTTATCTTAGTCTCATTAGACCACAGGACATGGTTCCAGCAATCCATGTCCTTAGTCTGCTTGTCTTCAGCAAACTGTTTGAAGGCTTTCTTGTGCATCATTTTTAGAGGAGGCTTCCTTCTGGGACGACAGCCATACAGACCAATTTGATGCAGTGTGCGGCGTATGATCTGAGCACTGACAGGCTGACCCCCCACCCCTTCAACCTCTGCAGCAATCCTGACAGCACTCATACGTCTATTTTCCAAAGACAACCTCTGGATATGACACTGAGCACGTGCACTCAACTTCTTTGGTCGACCATGGCGAGGCCTGTTTTGAATGGAACCTGTCCTGTGAAATCGCTGTATGGTCTTGCCCACCGTGCTGCAGCTCAGTTTCAGGGTCTTGACAATCTTCTAATAGCCTAGGCCATCTTTATGTAGAGCAACAATTCTTTTTTTCAGATCCTTAGAGTTCTTTGCCATGAAGTGCCATGTTGAACTTCCAGTGACCAGTATGAGAGAGTGTGAGAGTTAAACACAAAATTTAACACACCTGCTCCCCATTCACACCTGAGACCTTGTAACACTAACGAGTCACATGATACCGGGGAGGGAAAATGGCTAATTAGGTCCAATTTGAACATTTCCAATTAGGGGTGTACTCACTTTTGTTGCCAACGGTTTAGACATTAAAGGGACATTAAATCCCAAAATTTTCTTTCATGATTCAGATAGAAAATATAATTTTAAACAACATTCCTATTTACTTCTATTATCTAATTTGCTTCATTCTTTAGATATCTTTTGTTAAAGAAATAGCAATACACATGGGTGAGCCAATCACATGAGGCATCTATGTGCAGCCACCAATCAGAAGCTACTGAGCCTATCTAGATATGCTTTCTAGGAAAGAATATCAAGAGAAGGAAGCAAATTAGATAATAGAAGCAAATTAGAAAGTTGTTTAAAATGGTATTCTCCATCTGAATCATGAAAGAAAAAATTTGGCTTTAATGTCCCTTTAATGGCTTTGTGTTGAGTTATTTTGAGGAGACAGCAAATCTACACTGTTATACAGGCTGTACACTCACTACTTTACATTGTAGCAAAGTGTAATTTCTTCAGTGTTGTCACATGAAAAGATATAATAAAATAGTTACAAAAATGTAAGGGGTGTACTCATTTTTGTGATATATTGTATAATTATTACTCTTAATTACGTCTCTTTATTAGAATTTAACCAGAAAATACAGGATATTTGTATATAGTATTAACAGACAGAAAAGGAAATCAGAAAATAAAACTTCTATAGGCTAAAGTGGCAAGTATTTAGTGTGACCTCCCCTTACAAATAGCAGGAAGCTGGCTCTCATAAAACTTAAATGGAATGGAACCCTAATTGATGTCATTGCTGACACCTGTATTTGTTCTACTATTTCAAGTCAAAATTACTGCTGTGAAAAAAAATTACACCAGGTTTGTGCAAGACATGCTTGAGCATTACATACACATGTGGTACGAATTTAATTCATTAGAAGCTTCCTAATAAGACCAACTTTCAATCACATCATTCCATTAAAAATGCCAAAGATCCCAGAATTTGACAGACATAAAATCATACTTTTGCATCAGCAAGGCCACTCTCAAAGGGCAATCAGCAAACAAACTGTACTGTATATTCAATATGTGGTATTCAAGCAGTTATATGAAATTTAAAGAGTCAGGAGAGGTCAAAGACAAAAAAGGACTGGAAGGCTTTCAAAGTCTGATAAGAAGTTTCTCAGTTCCTTCTTTGAGAGACCAGATGATGTCTAGCTAGCAAGGACCTAGCTCAGCATCTGGCTGTTTCATTGGGATGCCAAGTTTACCCTTCTACAGTCCAAAGAAGCTTCATCAGGAATGGTCTTTGTGGAATGGTAGCAGCCAAGAAAGCCTTTTTTAGAAAGGGGAACAGGGTGAAAAGCCTTAGATATGCTAAAGCTCACAAAGATTGGAATGATGATCAGTATTATGAAGTGAATCCAAGTTTGACATTTTTGGGTCCAATCGTCGTTAATATGTGAGGAGATTTGGAGAAAGATGGAAGAACGAGTGCTTGCGGCCTTCAGTGAAACATGGTAGAGGGTCTGTCCTGGTTTGGGGCTGCATTTCTGCCAGTGGTGTTGGTGATATTGTCCTAATTGATGGGATCATAAATGCTGAAAAAGTACAGAGTTTAATTCATCATGCCATTCCTTCTGGAAAGCACCTGATTGTGAACGGTTTTATTTTTTAGCATGATAACGATCCCAAGCACATTGCTAATGCAGTGGAATCATATTTGGAGGTTAAAAAAAAGCTGATAAAACACTGAGAGTCATGGACTGACCTCCACAGAGTTCAGACCTGAATATTAAAGAGGCAGTATGGGATCACCTGGACAGATAAATAAATAAAAAACAACCTAAATCTATAGAACTCTGGGAAGTGCTGAAATAAGCTGTATAATATACCAGAAGATTACTTCAGAAAACTTCAGAACAGTTGTCCCAAAAGAGTTCAAGATGTGCTTAGTGCCAAGTAGGTCACGCTAAATACTGACTTATGCCTGAAGAAGCTATTTTGTTCTGAATTTTTTATTTTGTGTACATATTTCCTCTTTGTATCTTAAGATATATATATATATATATATATATATATATATATATATATATATATATATATATACACACACACATACACATACAGTATATACACACACACATATTTAGACATTTATATGTATGTATCTCTATGTTAAAGCCCTTTGCCTGCCCTTTTTTTTTTCTCTAACACCTGAGACCTCATATATCAGGTGTTAAAAAACATGCATTTTTTTAAATAATGTTTAACAGATAGTGATATTATGAGTGTAAGTGTACTTTTCAATGTATTTTTTATGTGTTTTGTGATGCCTTTTTGTTTCAGTTAACCAGAGCTCTGAGTGCGCGCTAACCCTACGCGTGTTAACCTCAATTGCGCTCAAGCGATAGTGTTTACTTTCAACTTGTAATACAAGCAAAAACCCGACGTGCGCAGACAACCGTGAAAAAACCCTCATCACTTGCATGTAACTGTTAGCGCTCCACTCGTAATCTGGCCCTAAATTGGTAAAAGGTGAGTGGTAAGTTTCTGTACATAGAGGGGAAAAACCTCCATTGGTTAGTCTCAACTAGATAATTCAATATAATAAAGGTTTGACATGGTTCAAACAGCAAAGATATCTTAAAATACTTACTTGTCCAACTCATATAAAGTATGTGAAATGCGTACAATGACCTCCACTTTAGCCTCACTAGCAAGTTTTTTAATGGCTGCATCTCGCTCCTTTCCAAATGGCTCAGAATCATATTCAATCGACAGCTTGGTAATGTTCCATTCCTATATAAAAAAGGAAACCATATATAAAACAACTGTTCACTGTGGCCCACAATGCAACTGGAGAGTCAGACATCTGATAACCATATTTGCCATAATTTCAAATTCTTGCACTAAAGTCCAACACTTAATCCAATATTTTTAAATCCGTATTAAGAACTTATTAGCCACTGATTAGCCCAACTCTTCTCCAACAGAAACATTTTTAATAGCAGAATTATGGTAAGTTTTCTCCTATTACTTCATTTTTATGTTCTTAAAAAGGTAGGTACAGTAACCTCTGCTTCAGTGGGATGAACAGTGTTTAATAAGGGACTCTGAAATAAATATGACTAATGAACAACTCATTTTATCAATATGTCTGGAAAGATAACCCATTTAACCATTTTGGTGCTGATTAATTTCACAAATTTGCTCTGAAGCAGTTTTTAGACTTCAGCTAAGAGCATCTAAAATCAAATTTCAGCGATCATGTTCTTTTCAGCAAACCAAATACTTTTTTTGCAGAAATATTAAAAAACAAAAAACACAATGCATAAAATGTAATTGTGAGTAATTTATTTAAAATTATTAAAAACATTCAACTTCCACGGTAGCAAAGTAGTGAAAATCTAGCCTATAAGCCTTATCAAAGTTAATGAACATTAAAAAAATAAAAATGATAAATAATAGTTAAAACAAAACATACTTTAAAGAGCCGGGGAAATACATCAGCAGGCTGCCCACGGATTACAAACAAACGAGAGTTTAATTTTCGCAGATTAGCATCAAGGTCTTCAAGACATTGTAGAAGAAATCTAAAAAACAAAAACAAAACACATTAACAGAGAAAAGTAAACAAAAGTTTATATATTATCATATATTTAATTCATAAAAAACCCCAAAACAATCATAATAATTTGCCAACTAATAAACAATTATAAGAGGATCTCTCTATGTTAAACATTTAAAGGGACAGTCTACTTAAAAATGTTTTAGTGTTTAAAAAGATGATCCCTTTATTACCCATTTCCCAGTTCTGCATAACCAACACGTATATTAATACAATTTTTACCTCTTTGATTACCTTGTATCTAGGCCTCTGCAGACTGCTCCCTTTATTATTTTAGCCAATCAGTGGTGACTGCTGCATAACTCCACAAGCACAAAGTTATCTATATGGCACACATGAACTAGCACTGTCTAACTGAAAAACTGTAAAATGCCCTGAGATAAGAGGCAACCTTCAAGGGCATATACATCAGCCTATGATCCTACCTAGGTTTAGCTTTCAACAAAGAATACCAAGAGAACTAAGGAAATTGATGATAAAAGTACACTGGAAAAATTGCATGTCCTATTTTGACTTTACTGTCCCAGACGAAAGAAAGAAATAAGTAGACAATAGAATAGAGAGGGGTCCGCATACAAATATATTAGATGTTACAGGGATACAAATTCACAAGCAACTACTAATTTGTGGCTTTTTTTCCTATGAGATTTAAATCTATTATAGCTGCTGTTTCAGTTGATTAAGCCACCTTAAAGGGACACTGTACCCAAAATTTTTCTTTTGTGATTCAGATTGAGCATGAAATTTTAATCAACTTTCTAATTTACTCTTATTATCAAATTTTCTTCATTCTCTTGGTATCTTTATTTGAAATGCAAGAATGTAAGTGTAGATGCCGGCCCATTTTTGGTGAACAACCTGAGTTGTCCTTGCTGATTGGTGGATAAATTAATCCACCAATAAAAAAGTGCTGTCCAGAGTTCTGAAACCAAAAAAAAAAAGCTTAGATGCCTTCTTTTTCAAATAATGATAGCAAGAGAACGAAGAAAAATTGATAATAGGAGTAAATTAGAAAGTTGCTTAAAATTGCATGCTCTTTCTGAATTACAAAAGAAAAAAATTGGGTACAGTGTCCCTTTAATTAAACATATGCAATATTATCAAAACAACATTCTAACATACAAAACCTGAAAACAGACTTTTTGTGGCATTTTTTTTTTACAAGCACTTGCATGTGGGTTATTCGATTTCATGATTATTACTGTTAAATGTGACAAATGCAGGATTTAGCACTTTAATAGTATCAATTCATAATGTATGCAATTAACCATTTCATACCATGAGGCCCATTTATCAAGCTCTGGATGGAGCTTGAGGGCCCATGTTTCTGGCGAGCCTGCAGGCTCGCCAGAAACACCAGTTGTGAAACAGCGGTCTAAAGACCGCAGCTCCATAACCTGTCCGTCTGCTCACATCGCCGCAATTCAACCCGATCGAGTTTATTGACACTCGGGGGCGGCGTTGCACCAGCAGCTCACAATAGCTGCTGTGCAATGCTGAATACCAAGAGCGTATTGCTCTCCGCATTCAGCGAGGTCTGGCGGACCTGATCCGCACTGTCAGATCAGGTCCTACAGACCTTTGTTAAATAGGGGCCGTGTCATTTTATATTTAACAATTTTTTTTTAAATGTCCTGCAATCATACATGAGCCTTGAAACTCAACAACAAAGACACCTTAGGTAATAAGCCAGAATAATGGCACTACATTGCAACACCAGCGGATATAAATACAGAGGATGGAAGTTTTTAAAATTGGATTAAATATCTTTAGAATAAAAGACATCACATTGAAGTCTAGTTAATGTAAAGGAGGGATGACCACCTGGGCTACACACAGCCCAATCTACTTTTTTGCAGCCCCTGTGAAAAAGCAGAATTGGGTTTACCATAGTTTTAAAATTGTGTGCTTTGGAGACTTCTGGTTGTTTGGAAAACAAGGTGGACAAAACTCAAAAAGAGTCTTCTAAAGGGGAAACCTTGTCTAAATCAGGCCGTGTGTTACTAAACATTTTTAGGAAATTTAATAATATTTGAGTGTTTAATAATAGGTCACTTAAAGGGATATGAGACCCAAAATTTGTATTTGTAATCCAGAGAGCATACATTTTTTTTTTAAAAAGTTTCCAATTTACTTCTATTGTCAAATTTGCATGGTTCCCATGGTATTCTTTGTTGAAGAGATGCCTAGTTAGGTGTCTGGAGCACTACATGGCAGAAAATAGTGCTGCGATCTAGTGCTCTTGCAAATGGATAACATTCTTGCAAAACTGCTGCCACATAGTGCTCTAGACATGTGCATGCTCGTAAGCTTTTTTTTAAACAAAATATACCAAGAGAACAAAGCAAATTTGATAATAGAAGTAAATTAGACAGTTGTTTAAAATCGCATGCTGTATCTGAATCATGAAAGGAAATGTTTGGGGTTCATGTCCCTTTAAGGCTTTTAAATAATTATTAAACCCCAAACCATTAGTGATCTAAAGGAACTAGGAGATGCAGCCAGTGATCTGGCTTTGCCAAAAGAACTAGAATAAAAGAAATAGGTCATTCTTATTACAGGCCAGAAAAGAAAGATGGTTTTCATATGGTCTTATTTGATCCTCTGAATCCGAGCAAGCAAAGCAAATCAGATTGTATTGAAGCGTGCTTGGATCAAATAAAAAATGCCATTAGAAAAGGAAAATGATTATAGCCAGGCTGAAGTAAAGTCTGACAGTCTGGTAGAAATAACAAACTTTTTTTTTTTTTTTTAAATATGGCTTAAAAATTGCATTTACCATAAAGTTTTTAAAAACATTTCAATTTATATTTCATTCTGTTTTGTTAACATTTGCTCTGTTTTTCAGTAAAGGGGCAGACACCATGACGATTCTTCAGAGGAGTGTTTATCTTTTCTCTTTTGCTGTGGCCAATTAGTGGCAAATACTTTTTTTCCTGCTGACTAAAACTATACACAGTCTTATATGTGTATATCCTCAGAGCAGAAATGCTATAATTTAATTTTACAAGTTGCTCCATAATAAAACCTGATTTTTGGACTGGAATGAAATTGGCTAAAACTTGGTATATGTGTATTGGTTTTACAATGGCTACAATACATTTAGCTATAGATATGAATATCGATAGAGAAAGGCTGAGTGAGCACTGTAAGGTCATATGCATAACCACCATAAAACCTGACATTTCTGGTTCCTAAATTTTTAACACATTTGTAGAGACTGTATGATAATAGAGGGAAAACTGTGGTTTTTGAGAATTTGTATTAACTGTATGCAAACCTACAAATGATCTATTCTAAAGGATCTTTAACTACAAACAGTGACCTACAAACCCATTTAATCTGCAGTCCATGTAACAGACATCTGCACCTTGGCATGTGACATTACAGTACATTCTGTCTTATTTATGAATCCGGAGAGCGCCTTATTTGACCGTACAGCTGATTTAATAATCCGCTCATTAGCAACTTATAACAATGTAACTTGCTCTAGTTGATGGGAGGGGGGGTGTTCCATTCAACAAATTAACTATTAGAGAGCCATGGAAGTAAACAGAAATTCATCCTTTCATAGCAAACACTGTTCTAAAATGAAAGGAATTTTTGTGAAATTTATGTATGGGCATAAGAATAATTATGTCCTAAAAGCTGCAATCAGACCCATGATGCCTCAACTCAACATTGTAAGAAAGTAAAATGTAGTATATACCAATGTTCTCTAACATATAGCAACTAAAAACACACAAATGAGTATATACTACATTTTACTTTCTTGCAAAGGTGAGTTGATGCATCATGGGTCTGATTGCAGCTTTTAGGACATAATTATTCTTATGTCCATACATAAATTTCACAAAAATTCCTTTCATTATAGAACAGTGTTTGCTATGAAAGGATGAATGCACCTTGTTCAGGACCTGAAAGGTTCTGTTCACTTCCATGGCTCTCTAATAGTATGTATGTATGTATGTATGTATGTATGTATGTATATATGTATGTATATATATATATATATATATATATATATATATATATATATATATATATATATATATATATATATATACATACACACACACATCTAGCACAAACACATAGGTGACAGAAATGTTTGGGCATCTATATGACAATGCATATTTTGTATAGATTTTAAATATACATTATTGATTTTATCCTCCATGGTAGACTAACAGAAGTGGGAAAACATAATTTATGTAAGAACTTACCTGATAAATTCATTTCTTTTATATTAGCAAGAGTCCATGAGCTAGTGACGTATGGGATATACATTCCTACCAGGAGGGGCAAAGTTTCCCAAACCTCAAAATGCCTATAAATACACCCCTCACCACACCCACAAATCAGTTTAACGCATAGCCAAGAAGTGGGGTGATAAGACAAAAGTGCGAAAGCATAAAAAATAAGGAATTGGAATAATTGTGCTTTATACAAAAAAATCATAACTACCACAAAAAAGGGTGGGCCTCATGGACTCTTGCTAATATGAAAGAAATGAATTTATCAGGTAAGTTCTTACATAAATTATGTTTTCTTTCATGTAATTAGCAAGAGTCCATGAGCTAGTGACGTATGGGATAATGAATACCCAAGATGTGGATCTTCCACGCAAGAGTCACTAGAGAGGGAGGGATAAAATAAAGACAGCCAATTCCGCTGAAAATAATCCACACCCAAAATAAAGTTTAAATCTTATAATGAAAAAAACTGAAATTATAAGCAGAAGAATCATACTGAAACAGCTGCCTGAAGTACTTTTCTACCAAAAACTGCTTCAGAAGAAGAAAACACATCAAAATGGTAGAATTTAGTAAAAGTATGCAAAGAAGACCAAGTTGCTGCTTTGCAAATCTGATCAACCGAAGCTTCATTTCTAAACGCCCAGGAAGTAGAAATCGACCTAGTAGAATGAGCTGTAATCCTTTGAGGCGGAGTTTTGCCCGACTCGACATAAGCATGATGAATCAAAGACTTTAACCAAGACGCCAAAGAAATGGCAGAGGCCTTCTGACCTTTCCTAGAACCGGAAAAGATAACAAATAGACTAGAAGTCTTTCAGAAATTTTTAGTAGCTTCAACATAATATTTCAAAGCTCTAACTACATCCAAAGAATGCAACGATCTTTCCTTAGAATTCTTAGGATTAGGACACAATGAAGGAACCACAATTTCTCTACTAATGTTGTTAGAATTCACAACCTTAGGTAAAAATTTAAAAGAAGTTCGCAACACCGCCTTATCCTGATGAAAAATCAGAAAAGGAGACTCACAAGAAAGAGCAGATAAATCAGAAACTCTTCTAGCAGAAGAGATGGCCAAAAGAAACAAAACTTTCCAAGAAAGTAATTTAATGTCCAGCGAATGCATAGGTTCAAACGGAGGAGCTTGAAGAGCCCCCAGAACCAAATTCAAACTCCAAAGAGGAGAAATTGACTTAATAACAGGTTTTATACGAACAAAAGCTTGTACAAAACAATGAATAACAGGAAGACTAGCAATCTTTCTGTGAAAAAGAACAGAAAGAGCAGAAATTTGTCCTTTCAAGGAACTTGCAGACAAACCTTTATCCAAACCATCCTGAAGAAACTAAAATTCTAGGAATTCTCAAAGAATGCCAAGAAAAAAGATGAGAAAAACACCAAGAAATGTAAATCTTCCAGACTCGATAATATATCTTCCTAGATACAGATTTACGAGCCTGTAACATAGTAATAATCAGAGAGTCAGAGAAACCTCTATGACTGAGAATCAAGCGTTCAATCTCCATACCTTCAAATTTAAGGATTTGAGATCCTGATGGAAAAAAGGACCTTGTGATAGAAGGTCTGGTCTTAACGGAAGAGTCCACGGTTGGCAAGTGGCCATCCGGACAAGATCCGCATACCAAAACCTGTGACGCCGTGCTGGAGCCACCAGCAGAACAAACGAGCACTCCTTTAGAATCTTGGAAATTACTCTTGGAAGAAGAAATAGAGGTGGAAAGATATAGGCAGAATGATACTTCCAAGGAAGTGACAATGCATCCACTGCCTCCGCCTGAGGATCCCTGGGAAGCTTCTTGTTTAGATGAAAAGCCATCAGATCTATTTCTGGAAGTCCCCACATTTGAACAATCTGAAGAAATACCTCTGGGTGAAGAGACCATTCGCCCCGGATGTAACGTTTGGCGACTGAGATAATCCGCTTCCCAATTGTCTATACCTGGGATATGAACCGCAGAAATTAGACAGGAGCTGGATTCCGCCCAAACCAGAATTCGAGATACTTCTTTCATAGCCAGAGGACTGTGAGTCCCTCCTTGATGATTGACATATGCCACAGTTGTGACATTGTCCGTCTGAAAACAAATGAACGACTCTCTCTTTAGAAGAGGCCATGACTGAAGAGCTCTGAAAATTGCACGGAGTTCTAAAATATTGATTGGTAATCTCACCTCCTGAGATTCCCAAACCCCTTGTGCTGTCAGAGACCCCCAAACAGCTCCCAAACCTGTCAGACTTGCATCTGTTGAAATCACAGTCCAGGTTGGAAGAACAAAAGAAGCCCCCTGAACTAAACGATGGTGGTCTGTCCACCACGTCAGAAAGTGTCAAAAAAAAACGGTTTTAAAGATATTAATTGAGATATCTTTGTATAATCCCTGCACCACTGGTTCAGCATACAGAGCTGAAGAGGTCGCATGTGAAAACGAGCAAAGGGAACCGCGTCCAAAGCAGCAGTCATAAGACCTAGAATTTCCATGCATAAGGCTACCGAAGGGAAAGATTGAGACTGAAGGTTTCGACAAGCTGAAACCAATTTCAGACGTCTCTTGTCCGTCAGAGACAGAGTCAAGGACACTGAATCTATCAGGAAACCTAAAAAGGTTACCCTTGTCTGAGGAATCAACAAACTTTTTGGTAAATTGATCCTCCAACCATGTTCTAGAAGAAACAACACTCATAAAAGACTGGAAAGGTTCTTTCTAGTGAAAATGAGCAAAGGGAATTGAATCCAATGTTGTGGCCATAAGACCTAAAACTTCTATGCATATATAGCAACTGAAGGAAATAATAGAGACTAAAGGTACCGACAGACGGAACCCAATAGAATTATCCCTTGTCTGAGAGAGACAAAGACAGTGACACAAACTTTCTGGAAACCTAAAAAAGGTGACCCTTGTGTGAGGAATCAAGAGCTTTCGAAAAAAAGATCCTCTAACTATGTCCTGAAGAGCAAGTGAATCATATGAGATTCCGCATCCTCAGAAAATAATCTGAATGAAAACAGAAAAATGAAAATATGCATTTATTGTATCTAATGAAAACAAATAATGCTATCAATGACCATAAAAAGGCAAAATAGTTTGAATAAAACTCCAAACCCGGTTCCTAAAAAAGGAACTGGAAGAAATACCCCAGAAGATTCCAGGTCTGAGCAGCGCTTGAACCCCATGGGTGCCCAGCCATGCTTCAACAGTACCCAAAATATATAGGACAGAAACACACTTAAAGAAAGTGTTAGCCTTACTGGAATAAAATCAAAGAATTTGGACAAAATAGAACCAAATAAATTTCAAAGAAGTCTTAACCTGCCCCTTACCAGCCAAGCTGGAATACGGCACGTACATCGCAATATTAGGGAGCTGATTTCGAACCCCAATTATAAACATGTTACTTGGGAAAGAACTCAGGAATTCGTTCCTTAATAAGAACAACCAAACTAGTATAAGCTTAAAGTTTTAGTCTTAGAACTCAATCTTGAAGCCCAGAGTAACAGTTAAACAAAAGAAATATGGATTTTTTTTTTTTTTAAATCACAAAATTCTTCTAGCTAAAATAGCTAAAGACATAGATTAACCCTCATTTGCGAAAATATTCAATAAAATGAAGACACAAATGAAATTATTAGCATGATAGTCCAGTTTAAAGGACCAGTCAATACAGTGGACTTGCATAATCAATAAATGCAAAACAACAAGACAAATGCAACAGCACCTAGTCTAGTAAATGTTGTCCCTTAACAATGCTAAAATAAATCATAATCTGATACTTGATCTTAAAGTAAACAGAAAAAATGAAGCAATTGAAATATCCAAATAAATCACAGGACCAAGAAAAGTACCTGAAACTAAATAATTTTCCATAAATAAGATACAACTATCTAAAGGAAAATAAATACTATTTTGCTATAGAAACAATAGCATAATTAGTAGAAGTAGAGATAGCCCCAATAAATTGGAGAACCCTCCAAATTGAATTTAACTGCTGGCAAAGAATATAGTTTAAAACCTTTGAAGAAGGAATAAAAGAAAGTTCTCAGCCTATTACATTCCCTAGAATGGGGAATTGGAAAGAAAACCTCTGAAAACACAGAAGAAATAAATAGGCAGAAATAGTGTCAGCTAGTCTTAAAGAACTAGTTACCTTAATATCCAAAATAATCAACACCTTTTCAACAAAGAACAAATGTACTTTAATAATAGAAAAATAATAAAAAAGTAGATTTGTTAGTGTCAATATCTGATGAAGAAAATTTCTGAGAGAGAAAAAATATCATCAGAGAAGGATAAATCAGTATGTTTTTGGCCATTTGAAACTTCAATAATTAAAAAAGAAGTGAAAAAGACCTAAAAATTTTATTAGAAGGCACAAAGTCAGACAAAGCCTTTAAAATAGAATCAGAAAAATATTTCTTATAAATATTCTAAATATTTCTTGTACATAAGATGTAAGAATGAAAATATATAAAGCATAAATACTAATGGATTCTGCATGTAAAAGTATATCTTAATAACTTATTACAAACCATAGCTAAAGATAAACATTTATAACATTTAAAATAAATGAACTTAGCTTTGGTAGAACTGAAACTCAGTTAAGCGTTTTTCCAGAAGTGGCTTCTGATTCAGGGTCAATCTGAGACATCTTGCAATATGTAATAGAAAAATCAACATATAAAGCAAAAATGATCAAATTCCTTAAATGACAGTTTCAGGAATGGGAAAAAATGCCAATGAACAAGCTTCTAGCAACCAGAAGCAATAAATAATGAGACTTAAATATTGTGGAGACAACAATGACGCTCAAATTTTTTAGCGCCAAAAAAGCCGCCCACATTATTTGGCGCCTAAATGCTTTTGGCGCCAAAAATGGCGCCACATCCAGTAACGCTGACATTGTTTGGCGCAAAAACGTAAAAAAAATGACGCAACTTCCGGCGACACGTATGACGCCGGAAATGACAAGAAAATTTTTGCACCAAGAAAGTCCGCGCCAAGAATGACGCAATAAAATGAAGCATTTTCAGCCCCCGCGAGCCTAACAGCCCACAGGAAAAAAGTCAAATTTAAAGGTAAGAAAAAATTGATTTATTCATATGCATTATCCCAAATATGAAACTGACTGTCTGAAATAAGGAACGTTGAACATCCTGAATCAAGGCAAATAAATGTTTAAACACATATAATTAGAACTTTATATAAAAGTGCCCAACCATAGCTTAGAGTGTCACAGAAAATAAGACTTACTTACCCCAGGACACTCATCTACATGTAGTAGAAAGCCAAACCAGTACTGAAACGAGAATCAGTAGAGGTAATGGTATATATAAGAGTATATCGTCGATCTGAAAAGGGAGGTAAGAAATGAATCTCTACGACCGATAACAGAGAACCTATGAAATAGACCCCGTAGAAGGAGATCATTGAATTCAAATAGGCAATACTCTCTTCACATCCCTCTGACATTCACTGCATTCTGAGAGGAAAACCGGGCTCCAGCCTGCTGCGAAGCGCATATCAACGTAGAATCTAGCACAAACTTACTTCACCACCTCCATGGGAGGCAAAGTTTCTAAAACTGATTTGTGGGTGTGGTGAGGGGTGTATTTATAGGCATTTTGAGGTTTGGGAAACTTTGCCCCTCCTGGTAGGAATGTATATCCCATACGTCACTAGCTCATGGACTCTTGCTAATTACATGAAAGAAATGTATCTTATGATAAGCCAGTAAAGTTGTATTAGCCAGTTTATCTGGCACACTTTCTGGAGAACTGGCATTTAACCCCATCTACACCTCAATTACATACTTTCTAAACATTCACACACAAGACACAATGTTCTGAAAAATATCACAGATTGTTCTACTCATTTACTTCTCCTATTTAGTAGAATATTGACAAATGTGTATTTCCTTGGATAAAGATGGATCTATAAGCCCTAGCACCTAAAATGTTTGGCTAGAACTTGATCACTATTACTCTGACACAAGATCCTTGAAAGGATATTTTTGTACTCCTAGGGCTTGATGATCTAAACCTCTCTGCTCAGGTGAGATGATCTAATTAATCTCGTCAGTACCGCAAGATCCATCAAATTCTTTTAAAAGGCAATTTATTTTCTTGAGTTGTTTATCTCTTTATGCGTAATTCTGCATGTGAAGGAGACATCTACATTGCAAAATAATGCTCAAAATAAAGCCCCCAAAGAGATGTTGAGATTTCTCTCCATGTCAGCGTCTTTTTTGCTCATCAGGTCCTTAGTGTTGTGACTTTTTATGGTTAAGGACTTCTTTATAGATGCACCACTCACTAATACAAGTCCAATGCTAAGGAATTTACCATTTCAATAAAAAAAAAAAAAAATCTATCACAGGACACAGGAGCAATACCCAAATACACATGATTTAGTTCCATATGTTTATAGTTAAATCTTGGAATCACTGTTTTGGTGACCACCTGAAAAGGAGCCTTTTCTATTCGAACAAGGGTCAGTGGTCATTTATATGGGTGCACTGGGCTCTCTTTTAGAGACAACAGAATTGTAAAAGTCACCTAGTAGATAGGTTGACATACTTATGACAAATCACCTGCTAATTAGAAGTGAAGTTAACAAAGTATTTTTAATTTGCAAGCCAGAAGGAATATGGGGAAGCCACCCAAACGTTTAGAAGCCAGAAGTGTATCTGCAAACAAGTCATACATTTATATATATATATATATATATATATATATATATATATATATATATATATATATATATATATATATAAAAACACAAAAGTTAGAAGGCTAAACTAAAATGTAAAAGCCCTGCAACCCCCATGCAGTTGGCAATCCCTGAACTGGTATCGCATGAGACCTCATTTGGATAATCCCTTGTCCACAGCCACAAGGCAGAACATACCATGATCTGAGATGTCATCCCAGAAAATGCAGCATGTCTCTAGAGAAAATGACACACACAGGAACGGTTAGCGCTTTCGTTTTACAGCTCTGCTCCACATCAGACTGCTGCTAAGTATTTTACTGTTCTCTTCAAGCAGCACTTTTTGTTAAAGGGACACTCAATCAAAATTAAACTTTCATTATTCAGATAGAGCATGCCATTTTAAACAACTTTCTAATTTACTTCCATTAACAAAAAGTGCAAAGTCTTTTTATATTTAAACTTTTTGAGTCACCAGCTCCTACTGAGCATGTGCAAGAATAAGTGTGTATGCATTTGTAAATGGCTGATGGCTGTCACATGGTACATGTATGCATTTGTGATTGGCTGATGGCTGGTACAGGGGGAGTGGAAAGAGACATAACTTTTAAAATTGTCAGAAACAAAATCTACTACTCATTTGAAGGTCAGACTAAGTGCTATTGCATTGTCTTGTTATCTTGCATTTGTTGATTATGCAAATCTACTGTGTTGACTGGTCCTTTAAGGAAAAATTACACAGTGCAGCCCAAGCAAAATTTTTAAAGAGAACAATGATATATGGAGCATCGCTGGAAACAAGCAGTGCATTGATTGAGAACTAGCACTCAGGGATTTATTCAACCCCATCCCCTAGCCTTTACCAGTCTGTAAAGCTGTGACTACTGAATGTGATGTTCTTATAAGCAATGCACCATTTTTATTACTACATTTTTACCTTATAGTTATGTGATGTTAGACCAAGAGCAAAGGAAACAGAATTTATGCTTACCTGATAAATTACTTTCTCCAATGGTGTGTCCGGTCCACGGCGTCATCCTTACTTGTGGGATATTCTCTTCCCCAACAGGAAATGGCAAAGAGTCCCAGAAAAGCTGGTCACATGATCCCTCCTAGGCTCCGCCCACCCCAGTCATTCGACCGACGGACAGGAGGAAATATATATAGGAGAAACCATATGATACCGTGGTGACTGTAGTTAGAGAAAATAATTCATCAGACCTGATTAAAAAACCAGGGCGGGCCGTGGACCGGACACACCGTTGGAGAAAGTAATTTATCAGGTAAGCATAAATTCTGTTTTCTCCAACATTGGTGTGTCCGGTCCACGGCGTCATCCTTACTTGTGGGAACCAATACCAAAGCTTTAGGACACGGATGAAGGGAGGGAGCAAATCAGGTCACCTAAATGGAAGGCACCATGGCTTGCAAAACCTTTTTCCCAAAAATAGCCTCCGAAGAAGCAAAAGTATCAAATTTGTAAAATTTGGCAAAAGTGTGCAGTGAAGACCAAGTCGCTGCCTTACATATCTGGTCAACAGAAGCCTCGTTCTTAAAGGCCCATGTGGAAGCCACAGCCCTAGTGGAGTGAGCTGTGATTCTTTCAGGAGGCTGCCGTCCGGCAGTCTCATAAGCCAATCGGATAATGCTTTTAAGCCAAAAGGAAAGAGAGGTAGAAGTCGCTTTTTGACCTCTCCTTTTACCAGAATAAACAACAAACAAGGAAGATGTTTGTCTGAAATCTTTAGTAGCCTCTAAATAGAATTTTAGAGCACGGACTACGTCCAAATTGTGTAACAAACGTTCCTTCTTTGAAACTGGATTCGGACACAAAGAAGGTACAACTATCTCCTGGTTAATATTTTTGTTGGAAACAACTTTCGGAAGAAAACCAGGCTTAGTACGCAAAACCACCTTATCTGCATGGAACACCAGATAGGGCGGAGAACACTGCAGAGCAGATAACTCTGAAACTCTTCTAGCAGAAGAAATTGCAACCAAAAACAAAACTTTCCAAGATAATAACTTAATATCTACGGAATGTAAGGGTTCAAACGGAACCCCTTGAAGAACTGAAAGAACTAGATTTAGACTCCAGGGAGGAGTCAAAGGTCTGTAAACAGGCTTGATCCTAACCAGAGCCTGAACAAATGCTTGAACATCTGGCACAGCTGCCAGTCTTTTGTGAAGTAAAACAGATAAAGCAGAGATCTGTCCCTTCAGAGAACTTGCAGATAATCCTTTCTCCAAACCTTCTTGTAGAAAGGATAGAATCTTAGGAATTTTTATCTTGTTCCATGGGAATCCTTTAGATTCACACCAACAGATATATTTTTTCCATATTTTATGGTAAATTTTTCTAGTTACAGGCTTTCTAGCCTGAATCAGAGTATCTATTACAGAATCTGAAAACCCACGCTTTGATAAAATCAAGCGTTCAATCTCCAAGCCGTCAGTTGGAGGGAAACCAGATTCGGATGTTCGAATGGACCCTGAACAAGAAGGTCCTGTCTCAAAGGTAGCTTCCATGGTGGAGCCGATAACATATTCACCAGGTCTGCATACCAAGTCCTGCATGGCCACGCAGGAGCTATCAAGATCACCGAGGCCCTCTCCTGATTGATCCTGGCTACCAGCCTGGGGATGAGAGGAAACGGTGGGAATACATAAGCTAGGTTGAAGGTCCAAGGTGCTACTAGTGCATCTACTAGGGTCGCCTTGGGATCCCTGGATCTGGACCCGTAGCAAGGAACCTTGAAGTTCTGACGAGACGCCATCAGATCCATGTCTGGAATGCCCCATAATTGAGTTATTTGGGCAAAGATTTCCGGATGGAGTTCCCACTCCCCCGGATGGAATGTCTGACGACTCAGAAAATCCGTTTCCCAATTTTCAACTCCTGGGATGTGGATCGCAGACAAGTGGCAGGAGTGATCCTCCGCCCATTGAATTATCTTGGTCACTTCTTCATCGCCAGGGAAGTCCTTGTTCCCCCCTGATGATTGATATATGCAACGGTCGTCATGTTGTCTGACTGAAACCTTATGAATTTGGCCTTTGCTAGTTGAGGCCAAGCTCTGAGAGCATTGAATATCGCTCTCAGTTCCAGAATGTTTATCGGGAGAATAGACTCTTCCCGAGACCATAGACCCTGAGCTTTCAGGGATTCCCAGACCGCGCCCCAGCCCACTAGGCTGGCGTCGGTCGTGACAATGACCCACTCTGGTCTGCGGAAGCTCATTCCCTGTGACAGATTGTCCAGGGTCAGCCACCAACGGAGTGAATCTCTGGTCTTTTGATCTACTTGAATCGTCGGAGACAAGTCTGTATAATCCCCATTCCACTGTCTGAGCATGCACAGTTGTAATGGTCTTAGATGAATTCGTGCAAAAGGAACTATGTCCATTGTTGCAACCATCAATCCTATTACTTCCATGCACTGCGCTATGGAAGGACGAGGAACAGAATGAAGTACTTGACAAGAGCTTAGAAGTTTTGATTTTCTGACCTCTGTCAGAAAAATCCTCATTTCTAAGGAATCTATTATTGTTCCCAAGAAGGGAACTCTTGTTGACGGGGACAGAGAACTTTTTTCTTTGTTCACCTTCCATCCGTGAGATCTGAGAAAGGCTAGGACGATGTCCGTATGAGCCTTTGCTTTTGACAGGGACGACGCTTGAATCAGGATGTCGTCCAAGTAAGGTACTACTGCAATGCCCCTTGGTCTTAGAACCGCTAGAAGGGACCCTAGTACCTTTGTGAAAATCCTTGGAGCAGTGGCTAATCCAAATGGAAGTGCCACAAACTGGTAATGCTTGTCCAGAAAAGCGAACCTTAGGAACTGATGATGTTCCTTGTGGATAGGAATATGTAGGTACGCATCCTTTAAATCCACAGTAGTCATAAATTGATTTTCCTGGATAGTAGGTAGGATCGTTCGAATAGTTTCCATTTTGAACGATGGTACCCTGAGAAATTTGTTTAGGATCTTTAGATCCAAAATTGGTCTGAATGTTCCCTCTTTTTTGGGAACTATGAACAGATTGGAATAAAATCCCGTTCCTTGTTCTCTTATTGGAACTGGATGTATCACTCCCATCTTTAACAGGTCTTCTACACAATGTAAGAATGCCTGTCTCTTTATTTGTTTTGAAGATAATTGAGACCTGTGGAACCTTCCCCTTGGGGGTAGTTCCTTGAATTCCAGGAGATAACCTTGAGAAACTATTTCTAGCGCCCAAGGATCCTGAACATCTCTTGCCCAAGCCTGAGCAAAGAGAGAAAGTCTGCCCCCCCACTAGATCCGGTCCCGGATCGGGGGCTATCCCTTCATGCTGTTTTGGTAGCAGTGGTAGGCTTCTTGGCCTGCTTACCCTTGTTCCAGCCTTGCATTGGTTTCCAGGCTGGTTTGGGTTGTGAAGTATTACCCTCTTGCTTAGAGGATACAGAATTAGAGACTGGTCCGTTTCTGCGAAAGGGACGAAAATTAGGCTTATTATTAGCCTTAAAAGACCTATCCTGTGGGAGGGCGTGGCCCTTTCACCCAGTGATGTCTGAAATAATCTCTTTCAAATCAGGTCTAAATAATGTTTTACCCTTGAAAGGAATGTTAAGCAATTTTGTCTTGGAAGACACATCCGCTGACCAAGACTTTAGCCAAAGCACTCTGCGCGCCACGACAGCAAACCCTGAATTTTTCGCCGCTAATCTAGCTAATTGCAAAGCGGCATCTAAAACAAAAGAGTTAGCCAATTTAAGTGCTTGAACTCTGTCCATAACCTCCTCATACGAAGATTCTTTACTGAGCGATTTTTCTAGTTCCTCGAACCAGAAACACGCTGCCGTAGTGACAGGAACAATGCATGAAAATGGTTGTAGAAGGTAACCTTGCTGTACAAAAATCTTTTTAAGCAAACCCTCTAATTTCTTATCCATAGGATCTTTGAAAGCACAACTATCTTCGATAGGAATAGTAGTGCGTTTGTTTAGAGTAGAAACCGCCCCCTCGACCTTGGGGACTGTCTGCCATAAGTCCTTTCTGGGGTCGACTATAGGAAATAATTTCTTAAATATAGGGGGGGAACAAAAGGTATGCCGGGCCTTTCCCACTCTTTATTTACTATGTCCGCCACCCGCTTGGGTATAGGAAAAGCGTCGGGGGGCACCGGAACCTCTAGGAACTTGTCCATCTTACATAATTTCTCTGGAATGACCAAATTGTCACAATCATCCAGAGTAGATAACACCTCCTTAAGCAGTGCGCGGAGATGTTCTAATTTAAATTTAAATGTCACACATCAGGTTCAGCTTGATGAGAAATTTTTCCTGAATCTGAAATTTCTCCATCAGACAAAACCTCCCTCATGGCCCCTTGAGATTGGTGTGAGGGTATGTCAGAACAGTTATCATCAGCGTCCTCTTGCTCTTCAGTGTTTAAAACAGAGCAATCGCGCTTTCTCTGATAAGTAGGCATTTTGGATAAAAGATTTGCTATGGAGTTATCCATTACAGCCGTTAATTGTTGCATGGTAATAAGTATTGGCGCACTAGATGTACTAGGGGCCTCCTGTGTGGGCATAACTGGTGTAGACACAGTAGGGGATGATGTAGTATCATGTTTACTCCCCTCATTTGAGGAATCATCTTGGGCAATATCATTATCTGTTGCATTACTGTCCTTACTTTGTTTGGACACTATGGCACAATTATCACATAAATTTAAATGGGGAGACACATTGGCTTTCATACATATAGAACATAGCTTATCTGAAGGTACAGACATGTTAAACAGGCTTAAACTTGTCAACAAAGCACAAAAAAAGTTTTAAAATAAAACCGTTACTGTCACTTTAAATTTCAAACTGAAAACACTTTATTACTGAATATGTGAAAAAGTATGAAGGAATTGTTCAATACCAATACCAATAATTAGTTAGAATCTGCATAATATGCCTAGTAAAGCAATTGTTTTAGCCCAGAAAAATGTCTACCAGATTTTAAGCCCTTTTTGAAGCCCTTTATTCTTTTATGTTTAACTAAGAAAATGGCTTACCGGTCCCCATGAGGGGAAATGACAGCCTTCCAGCATTACATGGTCTTGTTAGAAATATGGCTAGTCATACCTTAAGCAGAAAAGACTGCTAACTGTTTCCCCCAACTGAAGTTACTTCATCTCAACAGTCCTGTGTGGAAACAGCAATCGATTTTAGTGACTGTCTGCTAAAATCATCTTCCTCTTACAAACAGAAATCTTCATCCTTTTCTGTTTCAGAGTAAATAGTACATACCAGCACTATTTTAAAATAACAAACACTTGATAGAAGAATAAAACTACATTTAAACACCAAAAAACTCTTAACCATCTCCGTGGAGATGTTGCCTGTGCAACGGCAAAGAGAATGACAGGGGTGGGCGGAGCCTAGGAGGGATCATGTGACCAGCTTTGCTGGGACTCTTTGCCATTTCCTGTTGGGGAAGAGAATATCCCACAAGTAAGGATGACGCCGTGGACCGGACACACCAATGTTGGAGAAATTACATTTATTTAAGGGACATTATAAAACTTAATACCTTTTTATTCTCTAGCTCGGATTTTATATTTGCAACTACTAGTTATAAGGTAATCAAAAAATAGGGTGACCTTGGAGATTCGATTTTCTCCCTGAGGACTTAATGTGCGGATTTGTTATAATTGTATTATTCATTATATAGATTTGTACTGATACTTATGGACTATTTTTTCTTTTTTAATGATGCCTGCGGTCTATTTCTTAGAAAAGATTACCTGAAAATCCTTGTTTTCTGCTTGTTATTCATCAGGATACTTTTGTCCTTATGTGAGAAGTGTTGCAATTTGTAATTGTCATTGATCTTTTTACCCTTTAATATTTTGACTTTTGAGTAAAATTATTAAAACTAGTTTTTTTTTTGTTTGTTTTTTAAATCTCTGCAGTTACAATACCATTTTTTAACTGCTGCAATGTTATAAACCTTTCAAAATGGCTTTATTAATCAACACTCTGCAATTGAGCTGGTGCTTTACTGTAACTGATTTAAAATGTCATCTCAATATGAGCTGCAGGAAAAAAAAAATCTTATTGCAGTACATGAAAATAAATTCTGCCTCTGGCACTTCCTCAATGAAATTTGTCACACTTTACTATGACATTAAAGGGACACTAAAAGCCAAAATTAAAACTTATGATTCAGATAGAGGATGCAGTTTTAAGAGACTTTCTAATTTGTTTTTATTATCAAATTTTGCAGTCTTATATATAAACACTTTTTGAGGCACCAGCTCCTGCTGAGCATGTGCACAAGTTTATATGGTATACATATACTAGTCTGATTGGCTGATAACCGTCACATGATACAGAGGGACAGCAAAAGGGGGAAACAAAATTTGTCAGAAAAAAAAAAATATCTACTGATTATTTGAAATTCAGTGTTATTGCATTGTATTTATATTATACACTTAAAGGGATATTGCAGCCAAAATGGGAAACCACATGGATGCATTTCAGTTTCGAACAGAGGCATTTTTGTAATATACATGCATTAGCAAAAATGCTTCTAATAAAAGCTATAGCTGTTTCAAAAGTGTATTTAAGTATGTACCGTGCACCAGCATTTTAAACAAAGCACTTGCTTGGAGAGCCTAAGGTGCTTGTACCATCTGGTAATGACTCAATTTGTTAATTGCTGACATGATACCAGCCCCACTGATGCGCTGAGCAGCTGCAGTATGTAAAATGTGGGTGCACTGAGAATACCTAGCTATGCTTCACATGCACGTGCAGAGAAAAATGCTAACACTAAAACAAGGATAACTTTTACTAGAAGCATTTTTGCCAATACATGTATATTGCAAATATGTTTCTATTCAAAGATGTAATGCATCTATGAGCATTTAAATTTTGACTGGAATGTCCCTTTAATAATTATGCAATTCTACTAAAGTTAGTGATCCTTTCCAAGTTACTTATATTATCAAAATACCTTTGTTCTTTTGGTATCCTTTGTTGAAGAGTGAATTAAAGTGGGCTCATAAGAGCTCAGGAGTGTACATGTGTCTTTAGTACTTTATGGCAGCAGTGTTTTCCACAAAGTAAAACATTACTACAAACAATGTAGCAAAACAGTGCTGGCCCTAGAGTATTAAAGACATGTGCACGCTCCTGAACTGCTATGACCCTACCTAGATTTACTCTTCAACAAAGGATACCAAAAGAAAAAAGCAATTTTGATAGTGTAAGTAAATTGGAAAAGTGTTTAAAATGCCATGCTCAATCTGAATCTAAAGTTTTATTTTGACTTTACTGTCACTTATAGGCAAGCACACTCTCAAAACAGATGGGCTTGAAGGAATAATTTTATTAGGTTCCTACCTGATCCCCTACTTTTCTATAAACATCTGTATAATCAAAATTTGTCATGCGCATTACACAAAGATGGCTGCTCTGTTAAAAGCAAGTAAAATTAAATTAAAACCAATGGTGATTTTGCAATACCGTAGATAGAGGTAATCACTAAAAATAATAAAAAATGGTCAAGCAACCAACTTGATAATTATTGGACCACTTGAGATGGACTGACCCCCCAGCACATTATAAAGCACTGGTTTTTAAACCTGTCCTCATGACACCCTTACAGGCCAGATTGAAGATATCTGAAATAGAGCACAGGTGAAATAATCAGCTGATTAGTAAATATGGTTATTTTACCTGCTCTCACCCAAGGTAATCCTAAAAATCTGGCCTGCTAGGGAGACTGAGGACAGGTTTGAAAACCAATGTTATAAAGTAAACATTACAAGGCAACTACTAAAAATGGCCAAGCAACATATGTTGGACCACTTGAGATGGATTGACCCAGGGGCGTCCAACCTAACGGCTACAACAAAATCCCAGAGGCCATTTTAGCCGATGTCCCCTACACCGCAATTATAGCCTTATCCACTTCCCATTTACTACGCACATATGGCACTCCTTTTCTCTACATCAGTTATTCTCATCTTCTTTAGTAGAATTCAGCACCTCTTTCAAAAGGCTGGAGCCCTGTTTGTTATACAATGAACTCTCACAGCTGCCTGTGCATATTCCCATTACAAATGCTGTATTGTTTTATAGAATAGAGTAGCAGGGACCCTGACTGCAAAATCATTTCACCGGCTGTAAGTTGCTCATGGAAGGTGCACTGTGTCTGTCCGTGTAATGGTAGAAGTCATGGTTCCTTCAGGATGTTCGATTTCAGAGGTTCTCAAACTGTGAAACACTTGACAATGACAATTTCTGTTGCAGCAAACCTTGGTTCTTAAAGGGACATTAAACACTTTGAGATGGTAATATAAAATGATAAATTGTATATAATAAAACAATTCTGCAATATACTTTCATTATTTATTTTGTCCTCTTTGCTTGTAATTCCATTCTGAAATTGTGAGCTTTTCAGTTCCTGTTAGAAATGGAAGTGCAGAACACTGTTAAATCCAGCACAACCATTGGCTGCACACTCTAGTGACCTATTTATAACTGACTCTAATTGGCCACAGCAGAGAAGGTAACACAAGTTACAACATGGCAGCTCACAGTGTTTTATAGACACTAAAACTTTACACTTATTTTGTCACTTTTTAAACAACTAATGAAACTTTAAAAAATACATCTACGTTAGTCATGGACTAATCTTTTCTTTGAATGCATCATTCTATCTAGCATTTATTTAGTGTTTAATGTCCCTTTAATACTGGACTCTTGTGTAATTAACCATTAATTTATATTTTACAGTACACATCTATCGGAATAATGACAGGAAATGTTTGGATTTCATGTCCCAAAAAAAAATCAACTCAGCATTCTTAACTCACTTCAATAGGAGTAACTCAACTTTTTTTTTATTATTATTCCTGAGAAGAGACATTTATTTGATGTCTGCAAACACCAGATTTGAACATTACTGCTCTTATATAATATATACACAAGGTCTCTACGCTACTTACTACTAGATATCTGAAAAAGTATTTAAAAGAAAAAAAAATACCATTCCAAATAAATACAGAACTGTGTGGGTTTCCCACACAAATAAAATCTGGCTACACACAGAGACTCTCCACTTACTATTTTAGGTAAGTAACTTGACTGCTATTTTCAGGTAATTTTAAAACCCAGAAATAACAAGTAACAATGTTCAGATTTAGCTGAAAGTCCAAGGTATCCCTATAAAGGGTTTGTTTGTAGCTTTTTTTCTAAAGTATTTTGACATGTCATAACAGCTTGTAAAAGTAGGTCATCGCCGTAGCAACCAGTAGGGGGAGAGCGCTGTACCCAGCAGTGACCTACTTAGCAGCTTATGTCGCTGCCATATGTAACCAAACACTTCCAAGTTTACTTGTACTAAAAAAATGGGGGGAAACAATTCTAAGTATCCAAATATGTATATAATGCTTACAGAAGTGCTGTATCCATCCTGGTCACAATATAATTCTATCACACAACGGGGGAGTAAGTTTTTGATAACACCCCCAACACTCCTTTTTAAAGTTTATATATAATTTCAAATGAGCAACTGTTTAACAAAGTAAACAACACAAAGTTAGGGGAGTTGTAGTTCTGTTTAACAGTTATACCACTACTGCCATATATTGGAAATCGCAGCAGGCTCTTAAGGTGTTTAAATACAGCACCATACTAAGATCACATGGCATAGCACGAATATCCTAAGAAAACATTCAGCTATGTGTATGTAAAGTGCAGCTGAACAACTCTAATAATGAGAGGCTTACATGTAAATAATTGCCAATTAATCCCACTCCTGCCCCTTGTTATATACAGCACAGGAGTAAGTTTAATTGGATGTGATTATGCTCATCCCCTCTTGACCAACAGCTAGAACTTAATAAAGGTTTGTTTCATTAGTGATTATACTTTACTGTATCCTGTACCCAGTCTGCTCTGGGATAAGCTGCCTTTGTTATTGTATGTGCTGCCAGTTTATCCAGGTAAGGGGTGCTCAGGACACTATGGTGTGCACCAAACACACACACATAGAATAAGCCATGGAGCCAAGACTCCTTGAATTCTAGGATTGAGGTTTAATAGTTAGACATCCAAGAATAATGCTGTTATAATAGTGTTAGAGAGAAAATTATTGTTTAACTGTACAGTAGTCTATTTGTAATGTTGTTTTGTTTCTTTAAATTGGAGATCTAGGCTAGTGCCTGACAAATGGTGAGCATACTTCTTCCATAGGCCCCCACCCATACCATCTCCTATAGTGCAGTAAAGATAACAAAACAAACCGATTAAAATATGCATTCCCATATTTTACGAAGAAAAAGCACCTACATTGTATATGTACCCCCTTTTCCACCTGAAAGGGACATTATACACTATTTTTCGTTGCATAAATGTTCTGTAGATGATCAATTTATATAGTTTATACAGCTTTTAAAAAACAAATGTAGAGTTTTGCTTATTTTTAAACATTGAGCTGATTTTCAGACTGCTAACAAAGCCCCAAAGTGTTAGAATACTGATGTATACCTACTCCAGCTTGCTCCTGTTTGTGTAAAGAGTTTTTGCATATTCAAAGGAAAGGGGGGAGTGTCTGTTATTTCCCACTTGCAGAGGGTGTTGCAGCTAATCTTTTTAACAGAGATAAACTGGGAGCTTCTATGTTTTTAAACGGTTTTATACTGGATTTTTAGATCAGCATCTATGCATATTATTCTTTATAGTAGTGTCTATTACATGCAGTTAAATGAAAATTGGTGTATACTGCCCCTTTAACCCCTTGAGTGCTAATGACGGGTCTTCCCACTCTGGTGCTAGCACTCTCCCAACCTTGAGGGAGATCTGGGGGCTCCCACCCGCTCCTACCCTGGCGATCAGGCCTGCATAGTGACAGGCATCGCCGGGGCTTCACATTGTGCGCAATGACGTCACCGCGCAATTTTAAATTTACAATACAAAGTATTTCCTTTGGAAAGTCCCCTAAAGAATCCAGGGGGGTGGAAACCTCTGAAAAACATTGAATCCTGAAAATGTTAGTACTTAATTTGCAATATATACTTGTTTTTTTTAAATAGGTCTTACAAACAGGAGTACAGTTAGAATAAGGAGTCCATGAGCTAATAAGTTACAAATTCAAAGTCTATGGCCTACCAAACATGCCCACAGTTATGCCAAACAAATCACATAAAGGAAAATCCTAGAGTTGGTTAATCTGTCATTATTATGATACTTCTACACATGTAAACAAAAATAGGTTAACCTTCAGGCCCTTAGTTAAATTGACTAACGCACAACCCACACAAAGGGCCCCATTTATCAGCTTTGGGAAACCAGTGTTTCCGGCTCACGCAAATGAGTCTGAAAAAGTGAAATCATCCCAATCTGATCGGGAAGATTGACAGCACCTGCTCGGCAGCATTCACAAGCATCTTCAATGCGGGCAGAGGTGCCAGGTTTGCAGTAATGAATCTTGTTTATACAGCCATTAAAAAAGTCCAAAACATTTATTATTTATTTTGGACCCACAGCAAATCCTGTTTAATTCCTGTATTTGCATCAGTATAACTGGATTAAGGGAGTATTCTGAGACATGAAGGTGTCTTAGCACGAGTTTTAAAGAGATAAAAACCAACAGATTCCTTCCAGCCTTGGAGAGATGGTAGTAGCCTGGATGCAGCTGTTTGGTATCTGGTGGACAAATGATGGCCAAACAGTATTCAAGATCGGGAGCTGAATAGGCACCCTTACAAGTGCTAGTACATAGAGCACCTTGATTTAAACCAATAACAAGTTCAATGGATACGGAAGACACATTGTTTAAATGTTACTTACTCCACGTGTTCTTAATCGTTTCTGGTTTCAAATTTCTCTTTCAACGTTTTTGTCAATAATTTTCTGCTACCGTATTTGTATTAGATGCAAGTGGATTATAAACATGAAAACTGTTCTATGGGGTTGACAACTTTTCCGGAAAAAACACTGGATATGCATCAGGAACTAAAGCTGCTAGGACTGCTTTTAAACAATTTGTTTATCATTAGATTCCAATACACTTTGACCACGATAACATCTTTTTTCTATCTTTATTCTCAACTTATCTGGACCTTAAAAATACCAACCATGTCAGGAGGAAAAAAAAAAAATCACGGCTAGGTGTCAACCCAATGTAGAAAGTGTATAATAAAAAAAATGTAACATGAGGGGAGGTATTTTCAGAGAAGAGAGGCATTTTTTCCTGCGTTTTCATTATGGAAATGTACTTTTTTTATTCCTGCAGAAACACAATTATTGTATTTAGCCTTATTAAAAAAAAAATCTTTAGAATGTGCAGACATAACAAAGCATGGCATACTAATGCATAGATAGTATTCCTTTATTCTCAAGCTTCTTATGTGTCAAGAGAGTTGCAGTGATCCATACAGATAAGGAATTCTGGACATAGCCATAGCAAGGATAATCCTGGCTCATGCACTAACCTTTTTTAAATAGATTCATGCAGTAGCTTAAAAGTCAAGTTCTATGAATCTCTGATTAATTTAAGACGAATCCTCTAGAAACATGAATATTAACTAAAGTTACATACTAGAGAAGCCAAAATATTCATTGTTACAAAGAGGTTTGTATACACACTGGTCACACAAAAAAAACCACATTATTTGTAGCATTTAACATATAAAATAGATCTGGGATTGCAAAGCATGAAATTCCCAGGCACTCAATCTCGTCATTCCCTTGTACTTGGGCTCCCTGAGACACTCTTACATAGCAAAATCAGTCACACATCCCTCTTACAATAGAGTATTGCAACTGACAGTCTCTTAATGGCATCACAGGTAGCAAAGAAAAACAGTTTATTTTTGCTACCAGGAAGATCAGGGAAAATGAACCCTTCCCATAGATTTAAAAAATAAAAAACAATCTTGATAATTGAGCAACTTGGCACAAAGGACAATATTATGATCCAGCACGGTCTAGTTATTGATAATGACTTATAGGAACTTCTTTATAATGGAAGTTACCTTTTGCCTCTGCGCCTAATTTCCTTCCCTTTGACCACCTAAAATATAATAAAGCGCTACTGAGAATATCCCATATTGACAGTTTATTACATTATTTTTAACGAGTTTCCTCTATTTCGAATGCCTTAAGCACAGTTAAAATGTTTCATAGTCCCGTTAAACGCAGTCATCCTCTCCTTGTATGGTTTTGTTCACCGAGTTATGTATCAGTATTATTTTTGTTATGAATCAAGGTCATTATATTGCCAGTCTGCATGAAGCATTCTAGGTGCTCATGAACCTCCTCTGCCTTGGGACATTCTATAACAGCAAAAGAAAATCAGTCTTTCCATTCAAAATTGTGTCAAAACAGCAACAGACTATGAAGAAAATAAGGTACAAGTATAGGCTCAAAATCTTTTCTCCGTCATATTGATATAATTGTGTTTTAGAAAATAGTTTTTAGCACTTTTGCTATCACTCCATTTAAATAGAAATGGAGCCTTGTTTTTTTTTTCTATTTACCTGTCATAACGACTTTTTTTTTTTAAGTAGAGAATCCAAAGTATTGATCTAGGCCCATTTGGTATATTTCATGCCACCATTTCACAGCCAGATGCGATCATATTAAATATTATAAAAAAAAATGTTAACTTTTTCCACAAACTTAGCACAAATGATTCTCTGGGGTCCCCTTTGTTTCTAAATAGCCCACATGCATGGCTTTGCCATTAGTTTTTGGTAATTGGAAGGCGCTAACTACAGTTCTGCACCACACTTCTATTATTCCCGGCAGTGAAGGGGGGGGGGGTTAATCAGTTAACTTGTAAGGTTAATTTTAGCTTTCGTGATTACCCTCCCACTTGACACTTCCAACCCCCTGATTCCTAGCAAACAGCTCTCTTCCCTCCCTCACACCCCACTTGTCACCACCATTTAAGGTACTGGCAGACAGTCTGCCACTATTAAGTTAAGGCAATTATTTTTTTTTTAAATCATTTTTTATTTTCTGCAGTGTAGGATCCCTCCGTTAGGCTGCAACTTCCCTGATCTCTCACACACAGCTCTCTAACCCTCCCCCTCTAACTATGCCTGCCATCTTAGGTACTGGCAGCTGTCTACCACTACCTATAAATTGTCTGGGTTTTTTTTTTTGTGTGTTTTTATTTTCTGTAGTGTAGTGCCTCACCCTGATCATTAGAACCCCCCCCCCCCCATACAGAAATAAGTGTATCATAGCATCCCTTCCTTTCCCCTTTATTTTTTATTTTCTGTGTGTAGGGTCCTCCCACTCCCTCCACTGGACCACCCACACCAGCAGATGATCATTAGACAGTGACAGACACACAGTGTCACCATCTATAACAGCCTACATTCATATGGAACCGGAGCACCGATTGTGCTCCAGTTCCACATGCGGTCAGATGCCTGTAGCTCAGGAACAACAGTTCAATATAGTATCCATTAGAATAGTGCTGATACTTTTTCATACTTTTCACATAGATTACAACAAGTGAATATAATTTTAACTTGTGATCGGCCAATACAGATCACGTGATCTGAGGAGCACTGTTACAAAGATTGACAGATGGATTGGAAGCTGCATGGAGTAAGTCACGTGACCACAATACCAAAACATTCCCAGCTTCTGTATCCGAGTTGTATCACACTAACTGAACACCAGTAAACATTATTTCACATTTGTTAAGAACATTTTATATACTTTACGTATATTTTTTTTGCTTTTATTTTATGCAAGGGGATACATTCATATTAATCACACTTTATAAGTTTGTATATATTAAATATGTTTAATTGTGTTATATTCTCCATTAAAACTAATTACTTTCTATAGCACCAATAATTTTCATGGGTATTGTGTGGACAAATCCATGAAGCAGCATCTGGCTCCTAAATTGTGTATGTGTGATGGGGGAAACCAGACGTGGACTCCTTGCCCAGTGTGCTTAGAGGAATGTGGCTGCACCTCACTGACGAGGCCCATAGGAGGCCGATACGATCGTCTGGGGTTGTCATGTTCCTTGTTCAGAGGAGAATTGCCTGGTATTTCGGAGCTGGACTGACCTTACTTGGCAGGATCAGACTGATATACTTCAGGAAAGTTTTCTTCTGTGAAAAGCACACTGGTCTAAAAGAGGCTGCTTCCGGGTGGTAAATCGCCATAGAACAAGCCACTGAGCTGTTGTTCGTTCCTGGTAGAGCGCTTCTCTCTTTGTATGCAAATTATTATGACCCTGGGGAAGTCTCCCTATGGGTGATGGGGGAAACCAGACGTGGACTCCTTGCCCAGTGTGCTTAGAGGAATGTGGCTGCACCTCACTGACGAGGCCCATAGGAGGCCGAAACGATCGTCTGGGGTTGTCATGTTCCTTGTTCAGAGAATTGCCTGGTATTTCGGAGCTGGACTGACCTTACTTGGCAGGATCAGACTGATATACTTCAGGAAAGTTTTCTTCTGTGAAAAGCACACTGGTCTAAAAGAGGCTGCTTCAGGGTGGTAAATCGCCATAGAACAAGCCACTGAGCTGTTGTTCGTTCCTGGTAGAGCGCTTCTCTCTTTGTATGCAAATTATTATGACCCTGGGGAAGTCTCCCTATGGGTGATGGGGGAAACCAGACGTGGACTCCTTGCCCAGTGTGCTTAGAGGAATGTGGCTGCACCTCACTGACGAGGCCCATAGGAGGCCGAAACGATCGTCTGGGGTTGTCATGTTCCTTGTTCAGAGGAGAATTGCCTGGTATTTCGGAGCTGGACTGACCTTACTTGGCAGGATCAGACTGATATACTTCAGGAAAGTTTTCTTCTGTGAAAAGCACACTGGTCTAAAAGAGGCTGCTTCCGGGTGGTAAATCGCCATAGAACAAGCCACTGAGCTGTTGTTCGTTCCTGGTAGAGCGCTTCTCTCTTTGTATATAAATAAAAATAAAACATAAAAACTGAGACGTATGCCAAATTTAATTTGAACCTCTTATTGGTGGGTGTTGCTTCCTAAAAACAAACAAAACAGGGGCATATAAGAATAGGTTAACAATTATGTCAGTATATATTTAAGATGTCAAAGATTTACTGCAGAGAAATTTAGTCCACTTAAAGTGAATGTAAACTCACGGTCACCTCTCATCCTCATGTTGTGAATATTCAAAAATAAACGTTAGTTTAAGTCATGATTTTTTTTTTATTGAATAAGAAATGCGAATATAAACGTTTTTATCGCTATATTTCTTACTTTATTCCTCCGCCCGCCATCTTGTCCCTCAGTTCCAAGTTGATAGACAGTTCCTTTAACGAATAATCAATTACACCCCGTGGCGTCCAGCCCCTTTTTTTCGTCGTCATGCGATATAACTGCGCATGCGTTCCCTTCCTATTCGTGATTGACAAGCAATGCTCGTCCACGTCTAGCGCATGCGCTAAGCATTTACTACGATTCGCAATGGATCAGGGCACGCATGCGCATATTAGCCATAGTTTTAAAACGCTTGGGCTAATTGATTTCTCTTCGTGAGCGTGCTTCAGGACTACGTAATAGAGCAGGCGGGACTGCTCTATACGCAATGTAGACAGAATACAGGAAATCCAGGATGGGAGGTGTTATCCATCAGAACGGAGATAAGTTATAATATAAATTATAATAGGATAACATGAATTTTGAAGAAAAAAAACATTGCGGTTTCAATTATAGGTTTATTGAGAATTGTTAGTGTACATTAACAACCGTATAATTTACATTCACTTTAAAGCATGCAGTTTTTAAGATTCAAGGTTCTCTGCAGCCCCCTGGTGGCCGTTTTGCTTATGAATTATCTACTTCTGGATGAACATTTAAACAGAAGCAACTATTTAAATAGATTAAATTTACTTTTAAAGTATGACACAAAAATTGTACAATATTTAAAGGGGTTTGTTAAAAAAAAACAAAAAAAAAACACTTTTACACAACAGTAAATGTATTTTTTTTTTTATGTTTTATACCCCTGTCTCACATTGAAACTTATTTTACTATAAATTGTATTTATCTAAACAAAAACTACACACTTGTATGTAAACAACTTGTCTTGGTGAAGTGTGGCTCATGTTTAGTTCACCAAACAATATAAATGTACAAGATTATATAGGACACAGTAATGATTGACAGCTAAAGATAAAGCAAGTGGGTATTACCAGATGCCATTTTTGTAGCTTAACGTTTATTGATACTCTGCTGTATATTTAAAAGGACATTCTGTTTCAGAAAATGACATGCACTAAATGAATATCTAGGGTAGATTAATAAAAAATAAATATGATAATCTAGTTATGTGTTTAACCCTTTTAAAAAGGGGTTATTTGTAGAGGTCCAACAGATTCTGCAGCGGGTTAGCACACATAGGCTAAGTCCCACAAGAATTGCAGCTCCTCAGAGGGACACGTAATGGCCACCCCTGAACAGCCCACAAACCTTGAATCTGTGGCTGCACATTGTAACGTTACCTGTGTTTAAGCCCTCAGTAACGTAAACGCGACATACTCTAACAATAAGAACATGCCCTTTTTGCATTAGAATGCCCTTAATTTAAAAAAAAACATGGCTTAAAATCCCCAGCGTTTCCGGACTAATGAAACTTCAGTAGGCATTTAAAGGGACAGTATACTCCAAATTTCAATTGCCGTTTTTCAATATGCAACATGTATTTAAGTAGACTTTCATTCATCAAATTATGCAAAACCTTTTTTTTAGTTATCTAATTTAGATTGAAAGTTGTACCGCTTGTGTATTCACAGTCTGCCTTCTCTACCGCTGCTTTTTTTCATCTAATTCAAGAATGTACATTTACCCAATAACGTTAATATCGGTCGAGCTATTTACCTTGTTTGCCAGCGCGCGCAGAGTGACTTCATCTTCTCCTGCTTTCGTTCTGCGCATGCCCCCAATTAGACGTCCACGCTAAGCGTTCGATGCTTACAATATTGCATCTAATAGATCACGCTCATTGCGCAGTGGATTCTAGTAAAGACGCATCTCTCGCTAACAGTAATCTATCCGCTCTCCATCCTGACCATAAACAGGTATAATAATCTCACTGATAGCTAATTATCCAAATGAATCCATTCATTGTATTTGATTCACATACTATCATGTATACACATAATTTTTCAGACCCATATGTCAAAAAACAAATATTCCGTAGAATTATAGGGAAGTAGAGAGGACATACACACGAGGGTGATCGAGCTTTTGTGGGAGGATAGAGTTACGTCACATCATTTACATGTGGGAAGTACAGAGTAAGTCTATACCGCCCACATTGGAGACGCCGTGGAGGGGTTGGAGAACGGACAAAAAGAAACGGTTAGGATGCAAAAATAAAAACGGAACAGGTTTGAAGCTATTTTATCGATAAATGCACTATGAGGTTAGATTCTAAGTATATATAGGAGTTTATACTTATCTTTAACATCAACTGAGTTTACTGACCCTTTAATAAACTATGCATCAAGGGACATGAAACCCAGAATTTGTCTATCAAAACTCAGACAAAAAACATACAATTCTATAACTTTCTAAGTTACTTATATTATCAAATTGGCTTCAATATCTTGGTTTATCCCTTGTTGATGGAGCAGCAATGGCCCACTGTGAGCTAGCTAAACACATCCGATGAGCCAATGAAAAGAGACATATGTACAGTCACCAATCAGCTAGCTCCCAGTAAAGTATTGCTGCTCCTGAACCTACCTAGGTATGCTTTTCAACAAAGGATACCAAGCGAGAGAAGCAATAATAAATTTCATCCAAGCTTAGCAATTTTGTAACTGTTGTATGACTTTTATGCTGTTTAGTTAAAATATAAAATAAGACATTCTAGTAAGTATAAAACACAGCTTAGTGCTTTATTACAACAATGAATAACAGCCCTTTAATTTCCTCCACAAAAGCATGATCCCTTCTTCTGTGAACGTAGGATGAACAACAAGCATTAGACAAGATTAATTTGCACGGCCTCTGGGCGTGAAATGCTTGGTAAATAAACAGTCTGTGCATCCTAAATATGCTTATAGGGCCAAAAGCAAATATTATGCGTATAAAAAGCATCACTTTTAGCTGTGTTTGCACTGCAGGTCTTTAACAGCTTGAGCCATTATAGAATGGTCTAAAATGGCTGTGAATAGGGAGCCACATTTTAAACGCAGTCATCAAAACAATTTGTTAAAAGGCTTGAAGCGCTGGGGGTTACAGTTCTTTTTGCATTAAGTGGCCAAACACTTAAAATGATTGTCACCTTTGCTATATTAATGAAATACATTACCATTCCAGGAAGAAAGAAAACACTAACATGAGTGTAATATTGTGTTAGACAGGCATAATTACTCAGGCCTAAAACGTATCACATGATTACTTCACAAGGTTGTTGTTGTTACATCATTATTAGATGGAACTTTCATGTACAGTATGTGAACTTACAAATAACTTAGTAGAATGACTCATGTATCAAGCAAATGCCGAATGCTTTGACAAATTTAGGCAATATTGAACCATATTTGAATATCATTCATTCACCTTTTCTGTGTCTCAGGAAGATACAGCAACTGAAACCAAATACCTCAAAATGTGGGCTCAGACCAAAACAACATCTCCCAATGGTCTGATGTCCACTGCATGTGTCCCATGGCCCAAGCAAATCTCTTATTTTTCACATTCAATAGACGTTTCTTTACAGTAATTCTATTATAATTCAGAATTTTAGGCTGCTTAAAGGACTACTAAATACTGTACAGTAGTATTTTATTATTAACATGTGCATAACACAAAGGCAATGCAATAAAACTCTAAAATTCAAATAAGCAGTAGATTTTTTTTCTGACAAATTTATGCCCCCCCATATTGTGTGACTGCCATCAGCCAATCACAGACTAGTATACATATACTCTGAAATTGTGCACATGCTCAGTAGGAGCTGGTGCCTCAGAAAGTGTGGATATAAAAAGACTGCAAAATTTGATAATGGAAGTAAAATGTTAAGTCTTTTAAAACGTCATGGTCTATCTGAATCATTAAAGTTTAATTTGACTTTATTGTCCCTTTAAGCCGAGTAAAGAATTTGGTAGGAGGTGGCCTTAACTGAGGCTGCTGATTAAAAAACGGATCCTGTTTAGCAGAGGCCTTTCCTGTGGCAATTCTCATGAAAAGCTGCATATCACCACCAAACGGTATTTGGCTCTCCGGACCGACTTACCTTCATTTCTTCAATGACACCAAGTTGAGATTTTTTTTGCCAATTTTATGATCGACAACAACCAGAAATGATTGACTTCTATTGGCAATGGTTATTAAAGAAAAGGGAAAACAAATAATTATATTTTAATGGTGTATATTTACTATTTTAACTACTGTTCCAGTAATGAGTTTTTGCCCAAACACAAGAAATATAGGAGAGGCTAAATAAAATGTCAAAAAGGTAAATAATGTAAAAACAATATCACTGAAAACACAAAATCACACTACTTGGTAAACTTTAAAACGGTTTCTTCACATGTACACAAATATTGAGCATGTGCAAGGAGTGGAAAGACAACTTAAATTTATCAGATATTTAAAAAAAAAAAAAAAAGTGCTGATCATTTTAAGTTCAGACTGAATGCTAATGCATTGTCTTGTTATGAATTGGTTGATTATGCAAATCCACTGTATTTACTGGTCTTTTAACTAAAAACTGACTTGGGTGCTTAAAGGGACAGTTTACTCCAAAAAAAAAAAGTTTACACTCCCAGTGGGGTATAGAAGAGATAAGGTAATAAAATGTTATTGGAGTCTTTATTACAACATAAAATAAATATAAACATGGGTTTATTCCAATCTGGTAATCTAACCATTATATATTCCTTACAACGTAACAAAAAGATGAACAACAACTTCTCAGAGTTTCTAGCTTGGTTCAATAAAGTTTTGTATGGTTTGGAAGTGTTTGCCATGAGTTAAAAAGGGACAGTAAAGTCAAAATTAGACATTCATGCTTTAGACACAGCATACAATTGTAAACAAGTTTACTTCTATTTAATTAGCTTTCTTCTCTTATCCTTTGTTGAAAGTTTTATCTAGGTGAACTCAGGAGCAGCAAAGAACCTGGGTTAAATATGTGTGATGTACAATCACTAGAGGGCGCTAAAGTGCAATTAGAAGGAATATCTCTAGTCAAAGAAACCCATATGAATATGGGCTTCACACGAAAAAAATATATAAAAAAACCCTTTACAGACAAATGATAATTAACAGTCTGATATATATAATAAAACTACAGCTGCACCTCTCAACACATATACTATGAAAGTAAAGTGAATCAGACTCCTATAACAAGTGCATGTAACACCAGAGGGCGCTAATATGATTAAAAATTGTGTATACCCAATTTAAAAAGATTTTTTAAAAACAAATGAACAATGGTATATAGTAATGGATAATGGTACCTCATTAAATAAAATGTCCCAGTTTAAAAGTCCACTAGAAAATGTATAGTCTTATAATTGGACACATAAGTTCAAAAATTTTTTTTTTTTTTTTTTCTTGACTGTCGGCAGTGGACTCTCCCTGATTCAGAATCAGGATCCTTCTTTTTCCAAAACGAAGCCAATCTGTGTAGGATTTAAACACAAACAAGATCGACCATTGTGTGTATCCACAGACCCAATATATTTCACACAGCAGTATTCAATTTCCAGGGTACTCACACTTTTGCAGAGCACACCAGTGTGCTTGTGGGAACGGACTGGTTATCAGAGCAAACCAGCTTGCTCTCTCCGGTATGCTCTCTCCTCGCAGGTGTGGATAATGACAGATCCACTGGCGCCTCACAGTAAATCAGTGTACTGAGACTTCACTTAGCAGCGGCTTGGTAATGAGAACCTCACTTGTCAAGGAATGGCAGACAATGATGATAAAAAACAAATCTTTAATCATTAGTAATACCAAAATCCTTACAATACAAGTGGGTGGACAATGTGTAACAATAAAATTTGCTACGCGTTTCTCGGCTCACTTAGCCGTTTCCTCAGGCATATTAAAAACACATTTTTAGCCCGGCTATATAGTGCCGCTCATTACCAAACCAAAACTATACCCTCCCCCTTCCTTTGCTAGGGGGTGTGTGTAGGCTATCCAATCAGTGAATATCATTTTCATACCAAAAAGTTGTTATCATACAACCACCAACTCTCACTTGGTATACAAATAAGATAATGTATCCATAATGTCCCTACATTTAACAAATCACATACTAAAACATATTTAAAAACAAATTCAAAGAAACACTTGTTGCAATTGCTCTTTCACCTATTGTCGTATAGCCAGTCTATATTTTGTTCAGCATGTAAATATTCTCCTCTATAAGATTGTAAAAGCAAACATGATGGTTCACATTAAAAACACTGAAATCGGATTGTCGACCCTAATATATCTCAGCAATATAAACATATTTCACCTCCAAAGTACAACCAAATCGACGATTGAACCATTACTTTTGGTATAGTTTGTATATAAGCTTAACTGAACATATAATAAAATATATAAACCTAACAATTTTAATGTTCCGGCTCCTAAAATAATTTTTATGACAATAAATCAGCTAGTACAATTTGCACTGGCCACTGTATTTATATAATTTTGATACATTAAATGCACTGTATTTTTAGTGAAGAAAGTTCGCCAGTAAAATTTTTCACTGACCGGCAAATTTATGTGATAGTGATATATATAGTGCACCGGATACTAAGTAACAAAAATTTTTATATAATAATACGTGTAATAAGAATTTTGTATAAAATCTATATATATAAGCGTACAATTATTATTATTTATAAATCTATATGGAATATAAAATTTCCCTCAATCCATCTATCATCTGTGGTACAATTGTAATAATATATATTAATATTGTGTGATAAAATATAATGTGAAAATATAGTGATTATACTAGTATAAATATAATGTGAAAAACTAGTAATAACTAGTGCATAAGTGTGATAGTAATAGAAGTATCCCTTTGTTTGTGCACTAATTGTATTATGCAACCATCTAATGCAGATAAAAATTGTGACTCTAAAGTGAATACATTACCAATATACATATATATATATATATACACACATATATATATACATATATATACATATATACATTTCATTTAGGATTTTTTTAAAAATGCATAACATTATAATCTTAGTGATATGTGTTTATTAATGTGAACAACACCTCTATATTTCTCTATATGTGTTTATAATTTGGTGTGTTTATGTGTGGAATAGATCAATAATGTAATCTTGAACTTCAGTGTAACAGGCCGATATAAACATTAAATATGGTCTAATATATCGTATATTATAAAATAATTAAATTACAGGAACTAACATACTGAATGTCTGTAAGGACATCAAAATAATAATATTATGGTGTATATAACTGTACTGCCAATCCTCCCCTAACTTGACTATTAATAATGATCTGTCTATAATCAAAACCCGTGTGATGTGTTTTGCTCTCAAAAGGCTGCAGAGTCTATCACTTCATTTAATCCCTCAGGGAACAGGGAACCAAATTTATGGATCCAATAAGTCTCTCTTTGACGTAGCTTATTGAATCTGTTATATCTATTGGAACAGGGTATTGTTTCCAAAGGTGTGATTCTAAAACTACAGGGTTCCCCATTGTGTTCTTGAATATAGTGTCTAGATACACTGTGTTTATCTGACTTCTTTATAACATTTCTATGATGTTCACTCCATCTAGTCCGTATATTGCGTGTAGTACGCCCCAGGTATTGTACCCCACAAATACAAGATAACACGTAAATTACAAATCTGGAGCTACAGTTGAGATGTTCTTTAATTTGAAATGTTTCCCCAGTTGTATGGGCTTTTATACTTTTAGCACCATGAGTTATAGAGTGACACATGTGGCATCTGGATTTTCCACACTTATATGTACCCCTGTTATTAGTACCAATACTACCCATGTTCCTAATGGCTTTTTTTGAAATTACCACCTTACTGGGGGCCAGAGATTGTTTTAAATTTGGAGCTCTCCTAAAAACTATACTGGGTTGACTATTTAGATTTCTCTTTAATATGTATATATATGTATATATATATGTGTGTATATATATATATATATGTATATTGGTAATGTATTCACTTTAGAGTCACAATTTTTATCTGCATTAGATGGTTGCATAATACAATTAGTGCACAAACAAAGGGATACTTCTATTACTATCACACTTATGCACTAGTTATTACTAGTTTTTCACATTATATTTATACTAGTATAATCACTATATTTTCACATTATATTTTATCACACAATATTAATATATATTATTACAATTGTACCACAGATGATAGATGGATTGAGGGAAATTTTATATTCCATATAGATTTATAAATAATAATAATTGTACGCTTATATATATAGATTTTATACAAAATTCTTATTACACGTATTATTATATAAAAATTTTTGTTACTTAGTATCCGGTGCACTATATATATCACTATCACATAAATTTGCCGGTCAGTGAAAAATTTTACTGGCGAACTTTCTTCACTAAAAATACAGTGCATTTAATGTATCAAAATTATATAAATACAGTGGCCAGTGCAAATTGTACTAGCTGATTTATTGTCATAAAAATTATTTTAGGAGCCGGAACATTAAAATTGTTAGGTTTATATATTTTATTATATGTTCAGTTAAGCTTATATACAAACTATACCAAAAGTAATGGTTCAATCGTCGATTTGGTTGTACTTTGGAGGTGAAATATGTTTATATTGCTGAGATATATTAGGGTCGACAATCCGATTTCAGTGTTTTTAATGTGAACCATCATGTTTGCTTTTACAATCTTATAGAGGAGAATATTTACATGCTGAACAAAATATAGACTGGCTATACGACAATAGGTGAAAGAGCAATTGCAACAAGTGTTTCTTTGAATTTGTTTTTAAATATGTTTTAGTATGTGATTTGTTAAATGTAGGGACATTATGGATACATTATCTTATTTGTATACCAAGTGAGAGTTGGTGGTTGTATGATAACAACTTTTTGGTATGAAAATGATATTCACTGATTGGATAGCCTACACACACCCCCTAGCAAAGGAAGGGGGAGGGTATAGTTTTGGTTTGGTAATGAGCGGCACTATATAGCCGGGCTAAAAATGTGTTTTTAATATGCCTGAGGAAACGGCTAAGTGAGCCGAGAAACGCGTAGCAAATTTTATTGTTACACATTGTCCACCCACTTGTATTGTAAGGATTTTGGTATTACTAATGATTAAAGATTTGTTTTTTATCATCATTGTCTGCCATTCCTTGACAAGTGAGGTTCTCATTACCAAGCCGCTGCTAAGTGAAGTCTCAGTACACTGATTTACTGTGAGGCGCCAGTGGATCTGTCATTATCCACACCTGCGAGGAGAGAGCATACCGGAGAGAGCAAGCTGGTTTGCTCTGATAACCAGTCCGTTCCCACAAGCACACTGGTGTGCTCTGCAAAAGTGTGAGTACCCTGGAAATTGAATACTGCTGTGTGAAATATATTGGGTCTGTGGATACACACAATGGTCGATCTTGTTTGTGTTTAAATCCTACACAGATTGGCTTCGTTTTGGAAAAAGAAGGATCCTGATTCTGAATCAGGGAGAGTCCACTGCCGACAGTCAAGAAAAAATTTTTGAACTTATGTGTCCAATTATAAGACTATACATTTTCTAGTGGACTTTTAAACTGGGACATTTTATTTAATGAGGTACCATTATCCATTACTATATACCATTGTTCATTTGTTTTTAAAAAATCTTTTTAAATTGGGTATACACAATTTTTAATCATATTAGCGCCCTCTGGTGTTACATGCACTTGTTATAAAAGAACCTGGGTTTTAGCTGTCGATTGGTGGCTGCATGTGTGTATATATACATACACACACTGATTGTCATTGGCTCACCCATCTGTACAGTTAAAAACCAGTAGCGCGTTGCTACTCTAACAAATGATACTAAAAAGAATAAAGCAAATTTGATAATAGAAGTAAACTGGAAAGTTGTTTAAAAAGTTATGTTCTACCTAAATCAGGAGGGAAAAAAAAAAAATCAGGTTTCATGTCCCTTTAAAATAATTGTTTTTTTCCTTAATGTGTTCCAATGCCTTGTTATACCAGCTGCAGAATATAAAATGTACGAGAAACTGCTTCTTTAGTTTTTTTTGTATATTAAATAACTGGTTTTGTTCTTTAAAACCAGAACCCATTAAAATGTGTTGAGGTTGCAGGGAAAAAAAAAATCCAAAAAAAAAAAAATCTTATTTTATCAATTCCTGTGCATACAAATGCTTATCTCTTACCCCTCCACTTGCAATTTCTTCAGTTTTTCTATAGCCAATACTTAAAAGGGACAAAACAACGTTTTTTCTCTTTCATGATTCAGATAGAACCTAAACATTTTAAAACAACTTTATAATGTACTTTTACCAAATTTTCTTGTTATCCTTTGTTGAAAAGCAGGAAGGTAAGATCATGAGTGTGCACATGCCTGCAGTACTATATGGCAGCAGTTTTGCAAAAATGTTATACATAAGTAAGAGCACTAGATTGCAGCACTATTTCCTGTCCTGTAGTGCTCCAGACATGTGCACTCTACCTATCTAGATATCTCTTCAACAAAGAATATGAGAACACAAATTTGATAATAGAAGTAAAATTAAAAATTGTATTCTGAGTTATGAAAAAATAAATAAATTAATAAATACTACAGTGGCAGCCCAATCTACTTCTCCTGACACACACGGAAAAGCTGTAAATCTGTAAGCGGCGTTTATATACGCTAGGATACTTATTGTTTTATATACATTGTGACATCCTATTGGACTTTTTGTTTGTTAAAAAAAAAAAATAAAAAAAAAAAAAAAATAAAGAAGCAAAACATAACCATAGAACAAAAACAAAGAAAATGTAAAAACAAAAAAACAAAAAAAAAAAAAAAAGATACAAGATTGCTCTACGTATCTAACCAAGCATGGAATGACTAATTCATTGATAATTTATTTACATGGAAAGTGAAAGTGAAGAAAAAAAAAAAAAGCTAGCAGCAAACAGATCCTAGTGGCAAGAGAAGTCTGCAAATGTACCAGGTAAAGATTTTAGCAACTGGCACTTGACTTAAAGTGACAGTCAAGTAAAAAAAAAAAAAAAATAATTCATGATTCAGATAGAGCACACAATTTTAAACAACTTTCCAATTCATCTCCATTATCTAAATGTGCATAATTTTAAGTTTGAAGCACCAGTTCCTACTGAGCATGTACATGTATACATTTTGTGATTGGCTGATGGCTGTCACATGATGCATTACGAAGGAACATGTAACTGATATTTGTCAGAAACAAAATCTACAGATTTGAGATTCAAGCTAAGTGCTTTTGCATTGTTTATGCATCTATTGAATATGCTATTCCACTGTGTTTAGTGGTCCTTTAAAATTCAGGTTTCAGAATAGAACTAAATTCCTTACCAAAGTAAATGGATAGATTTGAAAACAAGACTGATACATAAAAACCTGCAGCAATTTGACACCTGCAATAATAGTAAATTACTTTTTGACACAATATTACTAGCCCCCCCCCCCCATCTAACACTTTAAAAGCCTATAGGGTTTTCTAGGTTGTGCAAGATTTAAAGGGCTATAATAGCCTTCTAATTCGCTAGAGGTGCAGGGTTGGAAGTCTTAAGATGACGATGGAAGCACAGCGGTTCTAAGTGGAATCTGCATCTGATCCAAAAAGCAACACCAGTCTTCAAATTGCACACTATTGAATTAGAGCATATTATTTTAAATATATATATATATATATATATATATATATATATATATATATATATATATTTTTTTTTTTTTTTTTTACTATAATGGCCCTTTACAAATTTAAATAGTTTTAACTACAAAAGAATTTTTAAAGTACTGCCCAAGACTTGTTGGGGGACTTGGAACAGGAAAACAATGGTGACTCTGCTGACGTGACTACCAAGGGTAGCCTTGTCTACTCACCTAACACGTACAAATAGGCTACTCAACATTATGGCAAGTGACAGGTGGAGTTTGGCTATTTAAGACGGAAAACAAAACAAAAACTTTTGCAGCAAATACGATCTTAATGCACTTAAAATATTTTCAAACTTCAAATGTATATCAAGGCTACAAAGATCTTATGTCAATGTGATTACTGGCCCATTATCAAGCCTTTCTAGACTGGCTCCTTTTTACGTTCAGGTGTTTTAGTTATACAAATACAATCATGCAGCTAAGACTCTACTCGAACAACCTAACTGAAGTTACAATAAAAAAATGACAAGCAGTAGTCAGCCAAATCAGGTGTCATACCATTCTTCTTGCATTTCCCAAATGTTTTGTACAGTACAATGAAGTTTCTCGGGGGAAGAGGAATAGATATCAAAGCAGATTTTAGGTTTAAATGCCATGCAACTAAAGCACTTTATAGCGGTTTTAGTTCTGTTTAAAGCACATAATTGTTCATTACAATAGAAAGGAGTTTTAAAAATAGAAGTCAAGGATAACATTTTCTTACATCAAAACCAGCATGAAGGAGAAAAACAAGGGCCATGTAAACTAAAATTCCTCCATCCAAATATCTAAAGCTCTGGCAAAAACTAATTCTATGTGAGCACAATTGCTTATTTTTACAATTTAATATCTTACTGCGCACTCTAATTGGCCTTTTGCAGCATGCGTGCAATAATGGAGACAGCCAATCATAATGGCCGTTAACTTATGAGTATGTATGGAGGTAGGTACAACCTGACATGGGATAGACAGCTGCAGACAGAGGAAGAATAAAAATAAAAAACATTTTAATGATACTTTACTTTAGTGTTTGAGTTTACTTTATACTTCCATATAAATTATAATATTAATACATTGCATTATTACAGATATAGCTATAAATTATCAATCTAGTAAATAGTACAGGCGTAAGTAGTTTAACCACTTACCTGTCAGAAAAAAACTGCAAAAAGTGGAGAATAATCTTTAGTTTTTTTTGACCCACTGACTGCCAAATAGGATTTAAACACAAGCCTCTAGGGCAGCCAAGAGGTGAATCACGTAATAAGCTAAGAAACTAATAGGTTATTTAGTGTAATTAGATGCTGCAAGTTTACTGGCTTTATTAAAAAGGTTCTCATTACCTCCACCTGTTGATCCCCACATTGGATGAGCCTGCAAACCACGGATCCAGGATGTAGACACATCTGATAGTGTCAGCCCCCTGTATACACTCCCGCAGGGCAGGATTATCATGGAGCCTCAGTCCTTTTCTGAACCAGTGTATAGCATTTACCCCCATATTTCCAAATAAAATGTCAAAAAGGCAGCCGGTGTAAATTGAAAATACAGAACACAAAACAAAAGTAAAAATAAACAAGGGATGAAGAGTCAAGTACAATCAAGTCTCATTATGGAAATACAACGAATGTGTAAAGAAAGTTGTAGTAACTAGAGTGCTGGTGAAATTAAAAGTCTTTTAAGTGGCAGGAAAAAATAAATGGGATTTTCCTTGATTGTGAATAAAGAGCAGAGGTTTGTCGGTCATTATGTGTGGAAGAGAATAAACACACGGTCCAGCAGCAACATGTAACGCCACCGCTAAGACCTCACACGCTGGTACGGATGGTCAAGAACAGCAAGATGGGCATTCAAGTAAACCACAAGCTGCCAAACGCTCCCACCGTACCCAGCAACTCCTTCTGCCAAGTGTTGATTCATTGAAGTGCACGACTCCACTAGCTAGCTTGCACTCCTCCAGACACGTCAGTTTAACCCCGCCTTTCCTAGCGCTAATCCTTGTGATTGGCTCTTGCCAGGTCATATGACATATGCGCCTCACGTTTATCTAGTGTGTTTACTACGCCTCTCCCTGCCCTCACGTGTTTTTGTCCTTTCTTCTAGATTTCAGCTCAGTACACTGAATTATGTTTAGCTCCTCCTACTTCCCCTCTGCTGCGCTTATTAGGAGCTATATACACTGTAGTTCCCAGCAGCCAATGCCAAGCTGAACACAAATGTTATGCAGTGTAAACGCCCAGTCTAACTGCAGCGCTATGATTGGTCGGCTTTAGTAGTACCCGGATAAGCACGCGGATTACCTCCTGCTTGCTGTTACAGCGCAAACTGCGTGGGTAGCCCTGTGCCATTCTTCTTATTAGTAAATACATACCAAGTGCTATACGGGAGCAGCCGCTATATAACATCTATCGTCGTTTGGTTTTAGTATGTTTAAAATCTAGTGCTTAGAGCAACCGGTTCCCATCGCTGCTTTTATTAATCCGCAAAATTCCAGACTGAATAATCCTGCACTGGATGTAGTCGCGACCTAGTTGTTGCCATAATAAGTAGCTCACAGGCTGTCCGTTATGCAATGCCGCATAATTTAGGCCACACCTGTCTTAGATTTGGTAACCGTTGTTTGTACCGCAGCTAGTCACGTTCCTGGTTGTGTCGAAGTAATTGTCACCGTATAAAACAAATTAAAGACAGCCATGCCTTTATAATTTAACAGAACTGGAGGTGTTAAGGCTATTTTAATTGCTATATATGCTATTGCTAGGAAACAAACGTTCATGTGCTAAAAAACAAGAATTTTTGTAAGGGAAAAAACAAACAAAATATAAATATGTCAGAAAACATGCTTCTGAAACTATATGAAAAAGTAAACCTAACTCAGTAACTCACTGAAAATGGGTTAATGGGACGAACAGGGTATTGAAACGAGTATGTCTAAAAGCTTATGTATCCCAAGCTTAGGTTTTTATTAAAGGGACATAATACTCATATGCTAAATCACTTGAAACTGATGCAGTATAACTGTAAAAAGCTGACAGGAAAATCTCACCTGAGCATCTCTATGTAAAAAAGGAAGATATTTTACCTCACAATCTCCTCAGCTCAGCAGAGTAAGTTCTGTGTAAAAAGGTATACTTCACCTGCTCACAGCTGCAGGTAAAAAAAATGAAGAAATGAACAGCAGTCCTGAGGTTGTGAACTCTTTTACTGTGATCTCATGAGATTTCACTTAACTCTCATGAGATTTCATTGTTACACTGAATAGGGAAATAACATGAGAGTGCACGAGGCTCATCCTTTCAGCTGTCCCAGGACAGACATATTAATATGCTGCTTAGAAATCCTTTACAGTGGGATGTGGCTACCGAGGAACTTTTGAGATAAAATATCTTTCTTTTTTACATAGAGATGTCAAGTGTTTAAACATTTGGGTATTATGGCCCTTTAAGTTAAATCCATGGGTGAGAAAAGGACACGAATGACAAGATAACAACGACTAAGATCTATAGAGGGAATTGTATAGACTAGTGTGTAAAAACTAAATGCAAATCATTTTAAAAAGTGGTTCACTGGCATCAAATAATTGACTCAATTATGGATACACATTATACCAAGGCAACAAAGAGAATGAGATAATATAAGTAAACTGAACTTTTTTTTAAATGGCATATTCTATCCGAATCATGAAAGAAAAATGTTGTGTTTCATGTCTCCTTAAAGGGACAGTATACACTCATTTTCATATAACTACATGTAATAGACACTACTATAAATAATAAGATGCACAGATACTGATATAAAAATCCAGTGTAAAACTGTTTAAAAATGTACTTAGAAGCTCTCAGTTTTGCTCTGTTGAAAAGGCAGTTGGAAAGCCCACTGCAAGTGGGAAATAAGACCCTCCCCCTTTTGCATATGAAAAGACCCTTTACACAAACAGGAGCAAGCTGGAGAAGGTAGCTGACGGTATTCAAATAAAACTTTGGGGCTTGGTTAGGAGTCTGAAAATCAGAGCAATGCTATTTAAAAATAAGCAAAATTATACATTTTTAAAACAAACTTTATGGGCTATATAAATAGATAATCTACAAAATATTTATGCAAAGAAAAAATGAGTGTATAATGGCCCTTTAAATATTACAGATGTATAATGTGAAACATATCCATTGAATGAAATATCGTTATATGCTTCTTGAAAAGCATGTTGAAGTGTTATTCAATCGCTTACTTTGCTTAGCATATAACTGTCTGATTCTAGGAGCACTTTCTTTTTAAAGTGAAAACTGTGGTAGTTACTTTAAACAGAGGCTTTTATATGGCCAATACATGGTATATACGGTGAAGGGGTTACGTAGTACGTTTACCTATGATTTCAGGAAACCCCGAAACGCGTCAGTGACAACATGCGGCCCCACGTTCGTAGCGTCTGTATGTCTTTAGAATAGCGATTCGCACCTTGTTGGTGTTGCTTACTTGCTGTGCTGTTTGTGCTACACATATGACTTTTATTTGATGCAATAAATATCCCACTGTTTTTACTCTGTGAAGAGCCGGTCTGGATTTTGTGCTTTGGATTGTTGTTTAAAAGCATGTATTGTGTGAGTACAGGTTAGGGTCCCAGGAGGGGCGAGACCTTGACGTGTTCCTGGGCTTAAACCGTTTGCGCAAAATGCAACGGACTCTCCCATTTTTTCTTTTAAACATTGCTGTGTGCCTGCTGGTGTGTCCCAGGTTTTCTGTGTGTTGTGTTGATAATATTTGTAAGTTTACCTATATATATATGCTTGTCACCCAGGCAGCTCAGGGGTTAACTGCCTGGATTGCTGCAAACTGTACAGCTGTCTTTCAGTGTTCAGGGCTGTGGAGTTTACAGTTACTAGGATGTGTACCCTGTCAGATCTGAGAGTGCGGTCCATTCTTGTGCTTTGTATGCTATGTACTCAGAGAAATTACAAAAACCTTTGTCACCTTGGGAGGCTCCCAGTTGGTTTGTTTGAAAGCATGCATTGTGTGTGTGCAGATTAGGGTCCCAAGAGACCAAAGGAGTTTGTGAGTGAGAGAAGTTTAGAGGCAGCAGGGGCAGATGGGTTATCAATGGGGATGTTGAAGTCCCCTAGGATTAGAGCAGGTGTATTTGTAGAGAGAAAGTGAGAAAGCCAGGCAGCAAAGTTGTCAAGGAATTTGGAGGTTGTTCCAGGGGGCTATAGATAACTGCCACTCTGAGTGAGAGGGGGGAGAACAGACAAATGCAGTGGACTTCAAAGGAGGAGAAGAAGAGAAATGGATGAGGATGCAGGTGCTGATAGGAGCAGGAGGGGGAGAGTAAGATTCTAACACCGCCACCATGTCTCTCACCTTGCCTAGGTGTGTGGCTAAAATGGAGACCGCCGTGCATGAGAGCAGCAATGGAAGCAGTGTCAGAAGATAGCCAGGTTTCAGTAATTGCTAGAAGATTGAAACAAACAGGTCGTGAACTGTTGTTAGTTTGTTAAAGACAGCGATAATTCCAGAGGGCACAAAAAAAGAGAGGGGATAAGTGCTGTGGGTTAATGGAGATGAGATTGTTAGGACTGCGTGACCTGGAATTTGTATTGTGAGAGACTGAGCTAGAGTGTAAAAGTGTAGTGATTGCTGCAGGGCCAGGGTAATTATATATATATATATATTTCTTTTTAAATCATGATGAAAAAATAATGACAGATGAAAAAATAAAAAATAAATTTCTTTTGAGTTGTCGTCACCAAGAATATCACTACTTTACTACAAACATTTTTTCATCTGTCATTCTTTTTTCTTCATGATTTTATGATATATGTATATATATATATATATATATATAGTGACAACATGCGGCCCCACGTTCGTAGCGTCTGTATGCCTTTAGAATAGCGATTCGCACCTTGTTAGTGTTGCTTACTTGCTGTGCTGTTTGTGCTACACATATGACTTTTATTTGATGCAATAAATATCCCACTGTTTTTACTCTGTGAAGAGCCGGTCTGGATTTTGTGCTTTGGATTGTTGTTTAAAAGCATGTATTGTGTGAGTACAGGTTAGGGTCCCAGGAGGGGCGAGACCTTGACGTGTTCCTGGGCTTAAACTGTTTGCGCAAAATGCAACGGACTCTCCCATTTTTTCTTTTAAACATTGCTGTGTGCCTGCTGGTGTGTCCCAGGTTTTCTGTGTGTTGTGTTGATAATATTTGTAAGTTTACCTATATATATATGCTTGTCACCCAGGCAGCTCAGGGGTTAACTGCCTGGATTGCTGCAAACTGTACAGCTGTCTTTCAGTGTTCAGGGCTGTGGAGTTTACAGTTACTAGGATGTGTACCCTGTCAGATCTGAGAGTGCGGTCCATTCTTGTGCTTTGTATGCTATGTACTCAGAGAAATTACAAAAACCTTTGTCACCTTGGGAGGCTCCCAGTTGGTTTGTTTGAAAGCATGCATTGTGTGTGTGCAGATTAGGGTCCCAAGAGGGGAGAGACCTTGATGTGGTCCTGGGCTTAAACCATTTGTGCCAAATGCAACTGACTCTCCCATTTTTGCTTTTAAACATTGCTGTGTGCCTGCTGCTAAGTGCCAAGTTTTCTGTGTGTTGTATGTATATATATATATATATATATATATATATATACATTAGTCAGGGTAGAAGACAGAGAAGGTGTTAGATGTGAAGGGATAGGGTCAAGTGGGCAGGCAGTGAGATGTGTAGAAGACATTTGGGAACTCACTTCATTCTCAGTGGTTGTGGGGAAGGTACTGAGAGTGGTGGAGGGGATGACCAGGGGCGGAGACGGAAGGTTGCAGTCTTGTGTTGGGATGTTACTTCGGATGGTAAGTGTTTTGTTGAAAAAGTAGTCTGCCAACTCTTGAGCACTAAAGGCAGATGAAGGGGGTGGTGCAGGTGGATAGAGGAGAGTGTTGAAAATGGAGAAGAGGCGTTTAGGGTTTGAGGAATGAGAAGATATAAGAGAAGAGAAGTAGTTTTGCTTGGCTAAGTAAAGGGCAGAGGAGTAAGAATAAAGAATTAACTTATAGTGGAGGAAATTGGGTTCTGAGCGGGATTTCTCCAGGCACGTTCAGCATCACGAGCATTTTTGTAGGTAGCGTGTTTGCTGAAAGTGCTAGGGCTGGAGCTGACGACGTGGGGTTTTGCGTATTTGTGGAGTGTGGTGGCATAGCTTACTGACCTAGCTGTTATTGAAATCCCTCCCCCCAGATACACCTTTCTCTCTGAACTAGGTGTTTAATTAAAGACACCCCCATTAGCCTTGACTGGCATGTGCTAGGCCAAACCCCTTTGAAATGAGAATATAATTGGGAAACAATCTATTTTTCTCTCCCATTCTTATCCTGTTCGTGCTGAAAAGATGGCTGATGTGGGACACACTGGAGAATGTGGCTAAGTATATTCCTTGGATAAAATCCTGTGATTATTTTAGCAGTGTTGCAGAAATTGGGGTTGTAGTATTGTAGTAGAATTGCCCTGTATTCATTATTTGGACTGTCTTGCTGTAAAATAGATGTGTATATATACCTGTAACTCTTTCTCTTATTATTAACATATATTGATTCCTAATAAACTGTTTGGAAAGAATGGAGACCCTTCTATTGTTGAGTTCAGAGGAGAGAGTATTGTTATAGTGAGTTGTAGCAAGGTCAGGGCAGAATACCGTGGAAGTGTGGGAGGGAGGCGTTTTTGAATAAGGTTGGAAAGTTGAAGAGGATCCACAGTGTGCAGATTTCTACAGGTGCAGGGGCGAGGGGGAGAAATAGGTTTAGCATGTACATTAAGAGTATAGATGAGCAGATGGTGGTCTGAGATGGGAAATGGATGACAGGTGACATCAGAAAGGGAGCAGAGGTAAGAGAATACCAGATCAATAGAGTTTCCGTCGCAGTGAGTAGGGAATAGGATGGATTGTGAGAGACCAAAGGAGTTTGTGAGTGAGAGAAGTTTAGAGGCAGCAGGGGCAGATGGGTTATCAATGGGGATGTTGAAGTCCCCTAGGATTAGAGCAGGTGTATTTGTAGAGAGAAAGTGAGAAAGCCAGGCAGCAAAGTTGTCAAGGAATTGGGAGGTTGTTCCAGGGGGCTATAGATAACTGCCACTCTGAGTGAGAGGGGGGAGAACAGACAAATGCAGTGGACTTCAAAGGAGGAGAAGAAGAGAAATTGATGAGGATGCAGGTGCTGATAGGAGCAGGAGGGGGAGAGTAAGATTCTAACACCGCCACCATGTCTCTCACCTTGCCTAGGTGTGTGGCTAAAATGGAGACCGCTGTGCATGAGAGCAGCAATGGAAGCAGTGTCAGAAGATAGCCAGGTTTCAGTAATTGCTAGAAGATTGAAACAAAAAGGTTGTGAACTGTTGTTAGTTTGTTACAGACAGCGATAATTCCAGAGGGCACAAAAAAAGAGAGGGGATAAGTGCTGTGGGTTAATGGAGATGAGATTGTTAGGACTGCGTGACCTGGAATTTGTATTGTGAGAGACTGAGCTAGAGTGTAAAAGTGTAGTGATTGCTGCAGGGCCAGGGTAATGATAGATATATATATATATATATATATATATATATATATATATATATATATATATATATATATATATATATTTCTTTTTAAATCATGATGAAAAAAGAATGACAGATGAAAAAATAAAAAATAAATTTCTTTTGAGTTGTCGTCACCAAGAATATCACTACTTTACTACAAACATTTTTTCATCTGTCATTCTTTTTTCTTCATGATTTTATGATATATGTATATATATATAATATATATATATATATATATATATATATATATATATATATACATATATATATTAAAACTCATGGAGAAAAAAGAATTACAAATGAAAAAATAAATGTAGTAAAGTAGTGATATTCTTGGTAAAGAAAAAAGTCAATGAAGGTCCCAGAAAACAATGAAATGATTATATGATGGCTATTCCAAAAAAGAACCAATCCCGGTACCCACAGAGACAGGAGAAGAATCACACTCAGAACAATTATAGTCCATAACAAGTTGCAACTGTGTTAAATCTGACTGATTACTGCCTGAGTGATATTGAGTTCAAGATTTTCAACTATGGTTTGGGCTTTGTTCCATCCACAAGGTTCAATTTGTTTGAAACTCTTGTGGACGTGAACAAACTTATTAGACAGTTTACTTTGAAATAATACTATTTCACTGACAGTGATCCACAAACTATCCCTGTTGCTCTTGTTGACCCCTCTAACATAAATACTACCGGTTCAACCTTAGATGTTTCAGAGATAAGAGATGTACATGCTTTGGAACTCTTAGAACACAGGCTTCAAACCGAAGTCCACATTTTATCCAGTCCAATCAAGAGGTGACATTTTAACTAACTTTCAAAAAAGAGTTGAGTTAGATCTGATTGAGTTGTCTGAACAACAGCCGAGAGTTTATCCAAATCTAACTAGAGAGGAGAAAGTAGCCTTAGATTCATTAAAAAAGAATAATAACTTGATCATCAAGGCAGCGGATAAAGGGTGAAGCGTAGTCGTCTGGGATGTCCAGTCATATAGAAATGAAATCTCAAGACAAGTGAACAATGTAGATGATTATAGAATACTACCTGCAAATCCTACACTTAGGTTTCAGACAGAGCTAACCCCTCTGCTTGATGATGGTCTGCAGTTGGGGCATTTTGATCGCAATACATTTGATTTTTTACTGGTAAAGAATCCTATAACTCTGATTATTCATGTACTTCCTAAGGTTCATAAGTCTTTAGTAGCGGTTAAGGGAAGACTTATCGTATCTGGCATTGTTCTCTGTGTGAACCACTCCCTGAGTGGCTTGATAGCATCATCCAACCACTTGTGTTGAACCTAGAAAACTACCTCAGAGATACCAAACATTTACTTCAGAAATTAGCTTTTCTTGATTGGGATAAAAACTATGGATGGCTCATCATAGATGTGGCATCCCTCTATTCGTCCATACCACACGATATGGGCACAGAGGCGATAAAACATTTTCTGTACACCACAACCAACTATTCAGCTGATTTTGTTGAATACTTGTTGTCTGTTACAAGCTTTCTCCTGACACACAACTATTTTTCCTTTGATAGTACTTACTATCTGCAGACCCATGGTACAGCCATGGGGGCTAAATTCTCCCCATCCTATGCAAATTTAGTGATGGGGTGGTGGAAAGCCACATATATCTATGGTGATGCCAACTGTTGTCATAAGGAGATTGTCATTTACCATAGTTTTATTGATGATCTTTTATTTGTGTGGTCAGGAGGGAAAGAAAAAGCGTCTGGTTTTGTTGATCAATTGAACAACAACCCCTGGGGTTTGAAGTTTACATTTGAATTGGAGAGAATTAATGATCTCGATGTGACCTTGATAGCTAATGCTGCCACTTGTAAAGTAGACACCACAATCTACAGGAAGCCCATTTCAGGTAACACTTTGCTGCAGGGCAGAAGTTGCCACCCAAGGAGGGTCCCCTATGCCATTGCAAAAGGCCAGTTCATTCATACTAAATGAAACTGCCCTAACCAAATTGATTATGAGAAGCAGAGTAAGGATTTGGTTAATAGACACACAGTAAGGGGTTACCATAGAGACACCATCACAAGAGCTAAAACTGAGGTGGACAACATAGCAAGAAGCACATTGTTAAGGGATGTAGACAAACAGAGAAATTTTACATCATCAACTAGACAGCCAATTACTTTTGTTACACAGTATTCTACAAATTTTGATAATGTCTGTAAAGTTATATGTACACATTTACTAATGCTTACAGCGGATGATCAGCTGAAAGATGTGGTTAAAACAGGTTGTCATTTTTGATACAGGAGAGAGCCCACCATTGGCAATATCTTGTCACCCAGTGAGCTTTGTACTAAAAACACAGGTAGTGCTTGGCTACAAAACAAAGGTATGTTTAGGTGCGGATATGGTCCCTGCATACCTTGCAGTTACATTGATAAGAATGATAGCTTTATCTGTTCAACTACTGGTAAGCAATTTTTGGTAGGGTTGTGTGTGAACTAAAGACGTAAAAATGTTGTGTACCTTATTTGGTGCACTTGTAACAACAAGCAATATGTAGGATGTACCACCCTCGAGGTCTGGGAGCGGATCAGACAACATTTGTCAGACATAAACAGATCAAAACTGAGTTCAGATCTAGCTAAACATTTTGTTAAGGTTCACCATAATGACATCTCTTTGCTTAAATGAATGGTTATTAAACAGGTTCAGACCCCAAAACGGGGAGGGGACACTATCAAGTCACTACACAATATGGAGGCCTTTTGGATTCTCACCTTGGGAACAAGGGTACCTTATGGTTTTAATAGCATATATGATGTGATTAACTTTTGGGAATAAGATATTTTTCCTATAGCCATAATACCTATTGAATACCAAAGAGGCCATAGTTATAACCCTCCAATCCTTACTATACAGTACCATAAATATATGGGGGGTTTATGTGTCGAACGTCACTTAGAGTTAGTTTATTTATGTATTCATTTACTTCTTTGATTTTGTATTCATTTTTTCTTTACATCTCTGTAAAAGAACTGAATGGTGTTTTACTGTGTCACACATGAGTAATTTTGTTACCATGCCTACAATCTTCATCTCTGCTACTTAATTAATTAATTATATCATTATTTTTCAAAACTTTGTATAACAGAATTAACATGGACTGTTTTAGACATAATATGGCACGTAGAATAAAGGTGATGAGAAATATAGTATCTATGTATAGATTTACTATCATGGAACAACGAGCTGTATACATAGAATTTGTTACTTTCAATACTTGTTTTTCTCCCTTGATGAGTAAACGGAGGGTATTAGCAAACCTGGTTTGGATTTATTATTCTCATTATATCTTTTGGATAGTGTATTTTTGCACTTTACAGTCATCTAGCATATACGGTACATTCATGTAAATAATTATTTTATGTAAATAATTATTTTAGGCCACTTGCTTTTTGTGCTTTGGTGTTGTTACACCATATGTACTTTGAACACACAATGAATACAAGTATATGGGTACATTTCAGTATGCCAAATTAGGTTTCTGTTTTAGGCTTATTCACATAGCACTTTAGTTCAAAACATGAATGGTAAAAGAAAACTGTTTACTAACAAATATGTCATTGATGTTATTTTTGTACTCCACATTTATCTAGCATACATATTCATGTATATAATTATTCAGACTATATGCATATTGTGCCCTGATGTTGCTACACTATATGTGCTTTGAATATATGATGAAAATAAGTGAATGGGTACACTTTAGTATGCTAAATTAGGTTTCTGCATTAGGTTTATGCACATAGTATTTTTGGTCCAGCATATGAGTGGTTAAACAGTGTTTGCTAATAATGATGCTATTGGGTACACAACATAAGAGTTTGATCCAATTAACTAGCAGCAGTGTTTTTAAATATCACGTGGATTTTTAATCAGGTGCATCTATGATTAAGGCTATTCCAGCTGAAACATGTCAGATGGTACCTGGCTGTTTTTTACATGTAACCAATAAAAAATTATCTTTTAATCATTGAAGAGGGTGCCGGCTGTCTTCTTTGTTCATACAGACTTTCTCCCTTGCCAGGCACCTCACAAGAAATACAGTTACAGGAACGTCTTTAAGTCACTTTCATTGGTTCCCACTGGTCACGTGGGGCGTTTATAATATTGAGAGCTGGCTCCAGCTGAGGGCAGGAAGATCCGAACGGAGTGAGTGTATAGTGAAGTGCCAATGAGTGTGCGCGGCTGCGGTAAACATTTTCCATCAGCAGTGAACACCCTTTAGCCTCAAGAGGAGGTGCATGGAATACTAGCCTCAGGAGGAGGAACGAGGACCAAGAATCAAGGTTCAGCTTCACCCGGGGAATCAGCGTCAAGCCGGGTGCCGGGTTAGTAAGCTTTTCAACTCTTTTCCATTGTGTCCCTGTTTGGCCCGGCCAGTCTGGTCTCATTCCTCTTCAAGGTGTCTGATGTTGTTTGCCTGTCTACACAACGCTGCACATATCCTTTGCTTTTGCCACACTCAAGCTATCTAAGCTTTTTGCCCTGCTTATCTGCATTTCTACTGCCGACTTCTTTTCGCTTTATGAGATTTGGACTGAAAGGTTCAGTGCATTACTGCCCAGTTAATGTAATTCTGTTCTTTCATAATAAAAAACATAATATGTACACTGTGGATGAAATCTTCAATAGTATGACAATGTGAAGAACTAAAAAATAAATGTGAACATAGTGCAATACTGCTAAATGACAAGTGTCTCCAAACTGAAGAATAAGGCTTACAGGATGGTAAAGATGCTTGCATATACAAGAAAATTTGAGCATGATACCAATAGCCAATGAATTTTGACCCTTAACAGGGCCTTTATCAAGACCGGTATCTGCTCAATTTTAAACCATTTTAAAGAAATGTCAGCTAACAATAGTGCGATGTCAAAAATGCCTGCAAAATTACCTGCCAAAGATAAGTGTTTCCCATACCTAAAATGGCACACCTCAAATATAATGTAAAGGAACTTCAAAGGACACGTCCAATACCTTTGTTGGCCATATTACATCTGTCTGATGATGTCACTTCAGTTTACGCATATGTTTATCACTTCTGGTAATTGACATCACCTCCGATTATGGATTGTTATAAGTTATAGGAAATGTACTTTACTCTGCAAAAAGTCTCATATATTCTATAGAAGGAAAGAAGGTATATGATTTATATCAAACACACCAAATTAGAAAGTTATTGGCATAGAAATTCATACTAGTTATTGGCCTTAAAAATAAAACGCTAAAAAGAAATAACGAACAATTGATAAGAAGTAATACAAATTATTATGTGACAAAAAATTGCCTGTTTGGAAATATAATCTAAACAATATTATTATATATAGTTACTTGTAGAGTGCCAACAGATTCCATAGCACTATAAACATAGGCATGAGATGCAGGGTAAGATTTATAGGGGTCAAGTGGGTAGATGGCTCTGCCAAGAGTTGCACTGTTGTAGTCAGCTCTCATGAAGGTGATCTAAAAACAGCTGGGGTCATAGGCTTACATGCTAAGGGGGTTCAAGGGGATAAAAAAGGAGTAGAGGCACTGAGGTTATAAAAGTTTGGCTAGCGTGTATTGTATGCATCCCTGAACAGTAGAGTCTTTATGGAAACTTTCAAAACTAGGGTCTTGTGGAGTGAGGTAGAGAGTTCCACAAAATAGCGGCCAGTTTGGAGAAGTCCTGTAGACGGTAATGTGAGGATGTAACAAGAGAGGAGGAGCTTGTGAGCAGAGCGAAGGGGACGGGAGGGAAAGTATCTGGAAACAAGGTCGTAGATATAGCGGGGAACACTACAATTGAGGGCCTTGTCTGTCAGTCAGAATTTTTGTGTTTAATTCTGGAGGCTTGAGGAAACCAGTGAAGGACTTGGCAGAGAGATTCAGCAGATGAAGAGTGACTTGTATGGAAGATGATGGTGCGGCTGCTTCTTGGACTTTACATTGTATGGAAGATGAGCCTGGCAGAGGCATTCATTATGGATTGTAAAGGAGCTATATGGCAGCTAGGGAGACCAGAAAATGTGGAGTTGCAGTAGTCAAGGCGGAAAGAATGAGAGAGTGGATTAAAATCTTAGTTGTGTCTTATGTGAGGAAAAGTCAAATTTTTTAAATGTTTTTAAGGTCGAAGCATCATTAATTGGCCAAAGACTGAATGTGAGGAGGGAAATAATGATCATAAAACAACCACAAAACATTGTACTTGTGTGGCTGGGGCAATAATGGAATCATCAACCATTATAGAAAAATGGGGATTATTTTAGAAGAATGGGGGAAAATAAGGAGCTCAGTTTTGGAGAGATTTATCTTAAGGTAGTGAAAGGAGATCCAGGATGAGATATGAGAAAGACAGTTAGTGACATGCATTAGCAAGGAAGGGGATAGGTCTGGTGCAGAGAGGTAGATTTAGGTGTCAACAGCATACAAATTATATTGAAACTCATTGGACTTTTACAAGGAACCTAATGATGATGTATAGATTGAGAAGAGAAGGGGACCAAGAACAGAGCCTTGTGGTTCCCTAACAGAAAGTGGTAAAGGGGCAAAGGATGCGCCAGAGAAGGCTACACTAAAGGTATGGTTAAAAAGGTTGGAAGAGAACCACAAGAGGGATGTGTTGCAAATGGATTAGAGGGTTTAGAGCAAAATAGGGTGGTCAACAGTATCAAATGCTGCAGACAGATCATGGAGGATTAGCATATATTTTGATTTAAGTAGGTTGTTGGTAACCTTAACAATTGGTGCCTCTGTGGAGTGTATATAAGCTTTTCAAGAAGTTTTGAGGCAAGAGAGAGTAGGGAAATATGGCGGTAGTCGGATGGGGAGGTTGGATCGAGAGAAGGTTTTTTGAGGGTAGGTTTGACCAGTGCATGGTTTAGAGATGAGCGAAATATACCTGTGCTGAGGGAAAGGTTAATAATGTGTGTGAGTATAGGGGTAAGGAAAGAAGAGAGGGAGGGCAGTAGCTGTGAGGGGATGGGATAGAGGGGACAGGTAGTGAGGTGAGAGGACAGTATAAGGGCAGAAACTTATTTCTCAGTCACAGGGGTGAAAGAGCTGAATTTATTGCTTTGGTGTTTTTGGATGATTGCAATCTTTTGAGGAGGTTGGAGGCTGTTACTATGTTTAGAGATAATGTGTTTCTGATGGAATCAGTTTTGTTGTTGAAGTGGCTGGCAAAATCTTGAGCTGAGAGAGAAGTTGTAATAGGAGGTGGGGGTGGGCGAAGAAGAGTATTGAAAGTGGAGAACAGACGTTTTGGGGTTGAAGGAAGAATATAAATAATAATAGAGAAGTAATCTTGCTTAGAGAGACTAAGGGCTGAATAGAAGTTCAAGACAAACTTGAATTGAAGAAAATCAGCTGAACACAAAGATTTTTTCCAGTGTCGCTGAGCAGTGCGGGAACATCTGCGTAGGTAGCGTGTCAGAGGAGTATGCCAGAGCTGAGGATGAATGCGTGATAAAGAGGTCATGGATAGAAGTGTTTTGTTTTGTTTTCTAGATCTATGGAAAGGCACACATGGGTGAGTGAGACTAGGAAGTTGTGTGGGGCCAGGATTAGGGGAGATATTGCCAGCAGCTAGCATGAGCAAGAGGGAGAGTAACATAAATGTATATATATATATATATATATATATATATACTGTATATAAAATAGTACAAGCCCAACTTTTTTAAAGAGTTAATATCCAAGTCTTAATGCAAAATGTTAAGGCTAATCGAAATAAAGAGAATAAAATAATAATCACACACATATTTAAAAACAAACGGCAAAATTACAAGTAATGCGGTATGGTGCGGAATGGCTATACAGCTGAAAAATTGGCCATTGTGTGTAGAAAATGCAGGTCTCCTATATTACAAGTCGCGGTGGTACGGCTATACGCCAGTATTTTAGCCTTTACGCAACTCTCCATTCCACACTCAAAAAAATAAATTTAGAATGTGGGAGTTTCATTGCACCTGTATTATAGGTTGTGTGGTTCTGCTATCACGCTAGCGTTATAGTCTATACCGCCGCAATCCATTCCGCTATCTAAAACTAGTAGTTATGAATTTTGCAAAACAAAAATGTTTCACAAAACTCATAACTAAAATGTTACAAAGTACACTAACATCCATAAACTACCTATTAACCCCTAAACTGCCGCCCACCCACCCACATAGCCAACACTAAATAAGCCTAGTAACCACTTAACTGCCGACCCCCACATCACTATTTCTAAAATAAACCTATTAACCCCTAAACCGCCAGCCCACCACATCGCTACTACTAAAATAAACCTATTAAACCCTAAACCGCCACCCCCCACAATAAAAGAAACCTAATTAAACTAATAACCCCTTAACCGCCATCCCCCCACAATGCAAATAACTAATTTTATCACTAAGCCCCCTAATCTAAATGGAGCTAAATGTAGCCACCAATAAGCAAGCACTGTCCAGGGTGCCAAACCTAAAATGGTTCAACCCTGACGCTGGACAGAAATAGGAGGAGGAAGGGGTGGTGCCTCTAAGCTACTTTATTAGGTAATTAGGGGAGTGGATGGTTCTGTTTTTGCCCCTCTGGAGACTGGGTCTTGCTGGTAAGTATTTCCAGGGGGCCAAGAAGTAAAGTTTTCTCAAAATCTTATGTTTTTGTGGTCCTTTTTCCAAAGCTTCCTTGTTTTTTCAGCAGGAGACCAGATCCTATGGCTCTAGCCATAAATGTCTTTCTCCAAACTTGACTGACTATAGGATCTTATGCTTTTTCCCATTTCGCCATGATTTTGAGAATCCACTCAAAAGTATGCAGAGACTAACTATCTCTAGTTCTGATGAAACCTCTTTGTCCTTCCCAATCTTGATTCTTGAACTTACTTCAGAAGTTCTTTCAGCGTCCTCTTCTAATTCCCTCCTTCCCTAATCTTCTCCTACTACTGGTGGCATCCTGTCTTTTCCATATATACTAAATTTATTGAACACTAGCAGAATCATTCCAGTCAACGTCATTGATTTTGAAATAGTAAAACATTCATGCATGAAAAAATGCTTGTAAAGATAACATTGTTTTTACTTGATACATGCTGGCCATGATCCTTTTTTTCACCTGCTAGCATGCATGTCTGGAAACATTATTTGGATATAACAGTTGTTATAATTACCCCAAACATATACACTTTGGAATTTGTAATTATGGTTAACAAAAGCACTCATCTATATTAGACCCAGAAACATGTCCCAAAATGCTACTTTAATGCCACTCACACTAAACTCTGCCACCACCACCTAGGATGTTTATATGGGAAATCCTACATGAAGCCCAGATTAATAGATTAAAACCCAATTAAGCAAAAATCAGTCTAAAACACAGTACTGTTATTAATTGTCTCTTTTGTAACGTGGATCAGATATTTGTCAGGGTTTTTTCACTGCTTTGTTTGCCATGTGCTGCTGGCAGCCATTTTACTCACCTCTCTTGCTGACTCTGGTGCATAGTGTGTGATGCTACTCATTTCCTGCATGCCCTTTTATGGCCAGACAGGTGTACATCATCCATGTGAGACAGGTTGCAGTCTCAGAATTGTGATGTCATCATTTATTATTTAAAGGGCCTCTGTTCATTATGCTTTGCCCTTGTGTTGTCTCAGACCTGTTTGTGAGTTCCAGTTCCTGTGTATTACCTGGCTGTCTGACGTCCATCCTGGTTCCTGATCCCTGACTTGTTCCTGACACTGCTGTTCTTCTTGTTCCTGATTCCGGTTCGTCTGACTACTCGCTTTGGCTCCTGACTCGGCTCGTCTGACTATTCGATTTGGTTCCTAACTCGGCTCGTCTGACTACCAGCTCTGGTTTTGACTCCTGGCTTGTTATTTGACTTGTGGACTTTTTATTATTTTTTGCTATTAATAAAGGTGTGATTAGTTTTGCACTTCTCGTCTCAGTCTGATTCCTGGCACCCTGACAATATTAGACAAAGGCAAAATATAATAAAGGAATATTTATGATGAACAAAAATAGTCACATTACATTTATATAAAAAGGAAATAACAAACACCATTTCACACAAAACAAACAGTTTTAAAATAAAAAAGGAGAAAATATAATATAACCTATAATTACACTGGTATAGTCTCTGCTCCATGTAAAGTTGGCAGAAAAATTGTCAAACACACTTTACTAGCTTCCTATGTGAAAGACAATATTATTTTGCTGAATTTAACATTAAATAAGTTATTTTCATGAGGTCAGGTTTCTAACTGAGCCCCTTCCAGAGTAGGGCAAGGAAGCTAGCCATCCCTTTTTATGGCAGACCATAAGCCAGTTCCCACAACCTGGCTGAAATGATAGGAAAACATATATATTTTTTGTCTTTCTTTTATCTTTGTCTTTATAAAGGACACTGTTTTCTGTCACTCTGTGTTCACTGCTTGGCCCATAAAGAGCATTTTTCTGAAAAGAGTGAATGGCACCTTGTATCTGTTTCACCAGGTGTAGGTAATACAAATCATTCATCACAAAAGTTTGATTTTTTAGATAAGGTTTTTATAAAGGGTTGTAAATGGCAAACATGGAAATATAGAACATAGAAGAAAAAAAAAGAAAAGAAACCCCTGACATCCTAAAATCATGAGGTTTTCATAACAATAATCACTGGCATATTGGAGATATTATCATTAGAGATAATTAATTATCATTAGAGATTAGTTGTGCATAGATTGTCAAGATTTCAACAAGATGAAAATGAATATAGTTGATATAGCAATTATTCCCAGTATATAGAAATATTTCTTTCATAAGGTGTTGAGAGTCCAGTAGCCATTATTCCTGGGATTCAACTCCTGGCCACTAGGAGGAGGCAAAGATTCACAAAGCTCTAAGAGCACTTAATCCATCCCGCCTCTCTGGTATTCTAGTCTGTCCTTTGCCTCCACATGAGGAAGGTGAAGAATTGAAGTGCTCCAGATTCTTCAATGAGAGGGGTCCTCAGACTTTTGAGGCTTATCTTCTCCTCAGAGAGCTGCTACTGAGAGGCTGAGGGGAGTTTGGAGTATAGGGTAATTATACCATTACTCCCAGTAAAGGAGTTATTCACAAACCTTCCTCCTGTTGAGTTGTTAATATACTCCACACATAGATCCTCTGCTGTGAAATACACAGAACTGGATAGGTTATCTACTGAAAGCTGTCTCTTCTGCAGCCAGTATGTATGGTAGAATGGGTGCATCTGAGGTATGTGCAGCCGTGTCTTTCTCTCACATAACCCACAGGCTATTATTAGGTACATAATTAATATAACAACCTGCCCTAAGAACCAATCCTTTGCACTAAACAGTTAAAAAGGTAAAAATCCTAAAAAAAACTTCAAATGCAATGACAGTACATAAAAGTTCACAAACTGAAGTGTGCTGGAAAAATATTTGAGTGATAAAAAAAACAAATAAAATAAAAAATATAAGTATAATTTAATGTTTATTTAAGACATATAGTAAAGAGATAACATTATTGGGATTTTAAGATACCTTAAATGGACAGTAAACCTTAAAAATAATGTTATATAATTCTGCACATAGTGCAGAATTATATAACATTATATTAGCCAAACATTTATAAAACATAATATACCCTATTCATTTTAAAAAAAAAAAAAAACGCTGTTTTACAGTCTCGCTCTCTGTACTCTGCTGAGCTGCTCTGTTATATTTACTCAGCGCATCGGGCCAGCTGTATAGTCACAGCCCGGCCCGACCGCGCCATAAGACTAAGTGCAGCTCGCTCCTGCTCTGTCAGACAGCAGGAGCGAGCTGCACTAAGTGCTATGGTGCGGTCGGGCCGGGCTGTGACTATACAGCTGGCCCGATGCGCTGAGTAAATATAACAGACCCACTCAGCAGAGTACAGAGAGCGGGTCTGTAAAACAGCGTTTTTTAAAAAAAAAATGAATAGGGTATATTATGTTTTATAAATGTTTAGCTAATATAATGTTATATAATTCTGCACTATGTGCAGAATTATATAACATTATTTTTAAAGTTTACTGACACTTTAAGTAGAGATGCCTTGCTTTTTTCAGGATTCTCTGTTCACATAACCGGTCATTATTAAGTACTGTACTAAGGATTGGAATAATTTGGCCTGTAATTTTCATCATAGGTATACCTCAACTATGAGAGACAAAATGTGGAAACAAATCCAGACAATTACATTGTCTGATTTGGAAAGAATGTATTTGCAAATTATGGTGGAAAATAAGTATTTGGTCAATATCAAAAGTTCATCTCAATACTTTGTTATATATCCTTTGTTGGCAATGACAGAGGTCAAACGTTTTCTGTAACTCTTCACAAGGTTGTCACACACTGTTGCTGGTATGTTGGCCCATTCCTGCATGCAGATCTCCTCTAGAGCAGTGATATTTTGGGGCTGTCGCTGGGCAACATGGACTTTCAACTCCCTCCAAAGGTTTTCTATGGGGTTGAGATCTGGAGACTGGCTAGGCCACTCCAGGACCTTGAAATGCTTCTTACGAAGCCACTCCTTCATTGCCCGGGCGCTGTGTTTGGGATCATTGTCATGCTGAAAGACCCAGCCACGTTTCATCTTCAATGCACTTGCTGATGGAAGGAGGTTTGCACTCAAAATCTCACGATACATGGCCCCATTCATTCTTTCATGTACACAAATCAGTCGTCCTGTTCCCTTTGCAGAGAAACAGCCCCAAAGCATGATGTTGCCACCCCCATGCTTCACAGTAGGTATGGTGTTCTTTGGTTGCAATTCAGCATTATCTCTCCTCCAAACACGACGAGTTGTGTTTCTACCAAACAGTTCTTCTTTGGTTTCATCTGACCATATGACATTCTCCCAATCCACTTCTGGATCATCCAAATGCTCTCTAGCATACTTCAGACGGGCCCGGACATGTACTGGCTTAAGCAGGGGGACACGTCTGGCACTGCAGGATCTGAGTCCCTGGCAGCGTAGTGTGTTACTGATGGTAGCCTTTGTTACGTTGGTCCCAGCTCTCTGCAGGTCATTCACTAGGTCCCCCCGTGTGCTTCTGGGATGTTTGCTCACCGCTCTTGTGATCATTTTGACCCCACGGGGTGAGATCTTGCGTGGAGCCCCAGATCAAGGGAGATTATCAGTGGTCTTGTATGTCTTCCATTTTCTAATTATTGCTCCCACAGTTGATTTCTTCACACCAAGCTGCTTGCCTATTGCAGATACAGTCTTCCTAGCCTGGTGCAGGTCTACAATTTTGTTTCTGGTGTCCTTCGACAGCTCTTTGGTCTTCACCATAGTTGAGTTTGGAGTGTGACTGTTTGAGGTTGTGGACAGGTTTCTTTTATACTGATAACAAGTTCAAACAGGTGCCATTAATACAGGTAATGAGTGGAGGACAGAGGAGCCTCTAAAAGAAGAAGATACAGGTCTGTGAGAGCCAGAAATCTTGCTTGTTTGTAGGTGACCAAATACTTATTTTCCACCATAATATGGAAATAAATTCTTTCTAAATCAGACAATGTTATTGCCTGGATTTGTTTCCACATTTTGTCTCTCATAGTTGAGGTATACCTATGATGAAAATTACAGGCCTCTCTCATCTTCTTAAGTGGGAGAACTTGCACAATTGGTGGCTAACTAAATACTTTTTTGCCCCACTGTATTTCCCGGGGGATTTAATATCCAAATCATTTTATCTGTTTACTGTATGTCTTAAATAAACATTAAATTATATATATAATTTTTATTTTATTTGTTTTTATATCCCTTGTTTTTCTAGTGCACATCATTTTGTGAACATTTATGTACTGCCATTATTTATTTTAATTGATGCTGTATTGAACACCTTATTTTGGGCCATAAAGTAAAATTTTTCAAATCATTTAGAAAGTTGTCATGCTAATGAAAACTTGGGTTTTAGCTCTTCATATCATATCGCTTTTTGGATAAATCTTCTGATTACCAAGATTTATTTGGAGGCAGAATAGACACATTATTGCCCTTTTTTTCTAGATAAGTTTCTTCTTTTTGGATTTTCAAGAATGAGGATTATATTGAATAAATTTGCAAGGCAGCAACATACTCTCTCTAAATGTAACCACTTTTATGTGTTTGGTAGGAAAGCAATTCATGCAGCAGTCTGATAATTAGGTACCTGCCTTAAAACATTTTTTGTCCCATCCAGTTACTTGTAGACTCCAAAGCTTGGGTATTAGTTTCCAGGAGAAATGGACGATACACTCTTACAATCTTATGAAAAAAAGCAAAATGTATGCTTACCTGATAAATTAATTTATTTCATGGTGGGGAAAGTCCATGAGACCCGCTCATTTAAATTTTTTACTTTATTTTTCTTTTCTTTCTGGCAATAGTTCTAGTTTGCACCTCATTTTCCCTACTTTGTCCTTTCCTACAGTTGGTGTATTTATCTTAATGTTGCCACCAATTATATTATATCATTTAATCTAGGTTACAATATTATTTATTATTTATTTATATTGATTTCAGTAGTAGCCTCCAGTAATATTATATAATTTTGTCTATTAGAATATCTCAGTGGTATATCCTAATAATATTAGTACATCTCAGGAGTGTCCTCCAAGCGTGTTATGTATTTATGATTATGAATATTAATAATTAATAACAATCATAAAATTATTGTCAGCAATATCTCCAATAATACAATAGAATCGTATCAGTACACTCTAGTGAAATGTTAAATCTCTGTAGAGTTTGCTAAAATAATACTATTGAGATATCTATAAATTTGACAACAAAATTATTATTCAACATAAATATTTAATCCTAATTGAAGTAATTTCTAAGTTCTTACCAGTTAATCTTTATGAAACACAATGATTGTATTTGTGCAGTAAACCGAATATCACTTATGAACAGGTATATATATTAAGTGATTATTGCAATCTTAAAGTAATTTAACAAGCTAAGAAAAAAATCTTTAGATCAATTAATATTCAATTAATCGTCTGGTACCTCTGTATTATGGACACAATATTTCTATAAATTAACCTTAACTCAAAATGAATTGCTTATCAAATATCACACATGAATCTTACTAGAACAATTTATAAATAGCCGGAAAGTTTAACCAATTCAGTTTATAGCTTATTTAACAACGTTTGATTAACAATATAATCAAATATTTCAACACAAATCTTACCAAATCTCAATACATCTAATAGAACTTTCAGAAAAATGTTATTCAACTATTTGGCCCAAAATTATAATACTTCAAATAATCAACCAGAGATTGTTACACAATACTATTAATTCAACATATATCCAGTAATCTAGTATTAAATAATTCCAATTTAGCCACAATAACTAGTGCAATTTCTAAGAGATATCACAGTAAAATAAAAATGAATTTGTGAATGTTAATGCCTAACCCTTTTCTCAATAATAATTGACTTAATGCTAGTATATTTAATATATGAAATACACTGGTCTAGTTAATATTAATTTATAAATACAAAATTACACTCAAACTACTGCAATAAAGACTATCTTTGATTTAAAATATTACAAATTATAAAGAAACATTAAATCGCTCAATATTTGAGAGTTCCAGTATCCTAGATTCCTCTTATTGTCAAATAAAATTAGATATTTGCACACATTTTGGGAGAGAAGTGAGCCCAACAATCTCTTATCAGAAAGAGGATTCCAACAGGTTTTTCTTACAAAGAATGTGTCCCCATACTCGCATCTTCTGTAAGTAAATATTGCAGCTTTTCAGGATTGCAACAATATAACAAGGAAAGGGCTCACCACCAAGGCAAAGGTCAGTTAGTAAGTCACCAAAAAGAAGCAGCAAGGGCCATTCTCTCCTATGTGCAGAGCTTATATCAATGATAAACTCCTCCCCTTTTCTTAATCACCCAATAGAGAAATCTTTGGGTCTGGATAACTCTCATTGGATATTCACTGGTTATTCAATTTCCTTAATTGAATATCTTTGGCTGCAATTCCCGTATCGAACACAGGGGGGAACAGGAGTTGAAATGTGGTTTTATCAGTAAGGTACGTAAACTACAGAACAATATATTTCCTGTATATATATATATATATATTTTCATAAATGTACATTCAATACAATGTAGTCACCAAAAAGAAGCAGCAAGAGCCATTCTCTCCTATGTGCAGAGCTTATATCAGTGATAAACTCCTCCCCATTTCTTAATCACCCAATAGAGAAATCTTTGGGTCTGGATAACTCTCATTGGATATTCACTGGTTATTCAATTTCCTTAATTGAATATATTTCGCTGCAATTCCCATATCGAATACAGGGGGGCAACAGGAGTTGAAATGTGGTTTTATCAGTAAGATACGTAAACTACAGAATATATATATTTATATATATATATTTTATTTTTTTTCCCATAAATGTACATTCAATATACTTAATATTTCCTAATTTTAATTTTAATAAAGCATTTGGTTAATATATATGTGATTATATAATTTAACTAAGTATTTATATTTTAAGACTAAACATTGGTATAATTATTTTTTATTTATTTATTTATTTTTATTTATAGCCAATACAAGGTACACAAATAGAATTAATATCAATAATACACCACGCAGGGTGAAAAATATAGGATTACAGAAATAATGGTACAAAAGAAAAAGCAACATACACTGACATTTAGAATGTTAAAACCATGATCATAATATAAACTGTGGGAATCCTCTATGCGTTAGAGTACCGTGTAGAATATGTACCTATGCACCTCAATATTGGGGTTTTATAATTTTATAACCTGACACCATTGAACTAAACATCAATGACCAAAAAAAAGGTACTCAAACTAACAACTCTGCAATAAGAGAAATGTACATCGAGCAAACAAACAAGTGGTTATTCAGCACATATCATTTCAAACTTCCTCTGTTGCATTTTTCCCATACTAAGCTTAGGACTTAAAATCTAAAAATAAAATAAAAAATAAGTAAATATATATATTATTACATCTTAATTAATATATATATATATATATATATATATATATATATATATATATATATATTTCCTATTGATAATGTCTGAAGAGATGTACTTAAGAGTCATATTTCTATTTTGGGACTTGGTAGTATAATTCATAATTTCTAGTACCATGTTAATAATTAGTTATTTGATTTTAATAGAATAATATAATTCCATATTCTGATATTACATTGCATTTAATTTGAATTCTGTAGTAATTAATTCATTATAGATATATATATTTGACTTTATTATTATTGACTATTTAATATATATATTTGATTTCATCATTTCACATGTCTTAATAATTTTTTAATTGTATGGACTCATGTCTATAAAAATATTCATAGGGCAGCATATTTATTATGTATTCATTACCTCATTGTACCTCATTGGTACATCAGATTTCTGAAATAAAAGAAAATGTTGTTTATTCACATATTTCAAATCAATACAGCTATTTATATAATATAGTAGACACTCATCTAATGTAGTATATGGCATTAGACATATCTCCCAGATCCATATATATACATTTATACAATACTGAGGTACAAATGAAACATCTGAAAATTATCTAACAATTTATTTAAACCTTAAGATTTCAATTCTTATATCGATTCAGCTTCCCCACATAACATCAAGGTAATTTAAAGCTGACACGGAATCTGGGGTTTGTATATTTAAACTCAGTATGGAGTAATTAACTCTTACATGCAAAATATTACAATTTGCTGCCCACCCTGAAATCTTTTCCCCACTTCAGACTTTCGGTCTCCCTGACTACAGGGGGGGGGGGGGTCTATGATAAACTTACTTTATTACCAACTCTTCAGGCAGGAAGTTCCTTTTATGGAAGTTCAAACCTGGGAATACAATGTGATAAGGTCCCTTTGAAGTGATCTAATTTCATTTGAGGCAACTGTCTTCTCTTTGAATGTATTTTCAGATAACTTGATCAGTGATGTATAATCAACTAGCAACTGGTCTGAGTTAAAAAGTCTGATTTCAGGTCCTTAATAAAACTTTTTTCATCCAAAGGAACATTTCAGATTAATGAACTATTAATCTATGGGATATGTATATCAATTAAATATTAATTTGTACATCACATCACAGTCACTCAACCTTTACATGATACTACATTTCTACTTCTCATTTCATGGCTATACATCAGACTAGACTACCAGAGAAGTTGGAGGGATTAAGTGCTCTTAAAGCTTTGGAAATCTTTACTTCCTTGTAGTAGCCAAGAGTTGAATCCAATGAAAGAAATTAATTAATCAAGTAATTATTAATTTTGTTTGTTTGTTTTAATTCTGAGTTTACGTGTCTATTTTTAATTGAATGTGCCTTATTTATGGACTTATCAGAGTTTTTTTAAAATGGAAAAATGTAAGAGATGACATACAATACAAACTTTATAAGAAAGTAGAACATCTGTAATAAAGAAAAATAAAATCTGTAAATATTGTTTTTAATTTTTTTTCACACACCTACAGAGAAGCTATAAGTGTATGAATAAAAAAATATATATAGTTTCATAACCTGTGAATATCATACACAAAATAAAAATGATCAAATGTAAAATAAAATATGATAAATATGTCACCATGTATAAGTATTTTTCTATTCACCAATGTCCTTTTATTCAATGATCTTCCACATGAAATAAATAAAGATACAAATACATAGAATTACACTGTAACACCTTGAAGTTGCTTTCAAAGTTGGTTACAAATACATTTTGCAGAGCCATTATAGCTCTGAGTATTAAATGAAGGTCAGCTTTGATAAATGAAAGTCCGGTTTTTAAAAATACTATTAGAAACTGGGGCACTTTCACTCATCAAAGTTTATAAAGCAGCCGTTTTTTAAAAAAAACTTACCTCTCTCCTCTTCACAGTTGGAGCAGCTTCTCCTGGACGCAGATCCTCTCTTCATACGTCAGCAAAGACTAATCTGGCTTCCTCCAATAACGGCTTCCCCCCCACACAGTAAACATTGCCTGAGGCCATGCCGTGATTGGAGGAAGCCGGATTCTTCATAGCTGATGTATGAAGAGAGGTTTTGCGGGCAGTGGAAGTTGCTCTGCCTGTGAAGAGGAGAGAGGTTAGTTTTTAAACAAATCAGCTGCTTTGTAAACTTTGATGAATTAAAGTGCCCATGTTTTTAATAGTATTTTTAAAAACCGGACTTTCATTCCTCAAAGTTGACCTTCACTTTAAGTATTGTTACAAAACCCCACTGGGTAACAGGATTTTGCTTCTTAAACTTTTATTTTAAGGACAATTAAACAAAACATGGAGGTTTTTAAAACCACATTTATAGTTAATGGGACAGTTTACCCCCCCAAAATGTCCCCTTTAAATTGTTCCCAATTATTCATTTTACCTACTAGAGTGTATTAAAGTGTTTACAAGTATCTCCTTTACCCATATTTTGCATTTGAAATAGCTGATTTAGACTGTGGTATCCCCACCTATACTGGAGTCTAGGCTATTGATAAGCCTAAGTAAAAACAGCCAGATGAATAAATTACACCTATTTATGATGTTGCGAGGGGACATGATCCGATATAGCGGATAATGTCCGTTGCACATCGATAAATGCCAACAGCATACGTTCTCTGCATTTATCATCGCACCAGCAGTTCTTGTTAACTGCTGGTGCAATACCACCCCCTGCAGATTCATGGCCAATCTGCCGCTAGCAGGGAGTGTCAATCAACCCGATCGTATTTGATCAGTGGATTTCTGTCGATTTCTGTCCGCCGCCTCAGAGTAGGCGGACAGGTTATGGAGCAGTGGTCATTAGACCGCTGCTCCATAACTTCTGTTTCTGGCGAGCCTAAAGGCTCGCCGGAAACATGGGGCATCAAGCTCCATATGGAGCTTGATAAATATGCCCCTCTGTGAGGTGCCGGATTGTTAAGTTATAAAATGTTAATTTTCCAGTGTTTTCTCTAAGTATTGAACTTTGGTTTTCCAGACAAATATAAGATAAGGAAGCAAGTCTGTGTAAACAAAGTGATAACATAATGAGATAATGGTATTACTTGCAAGCTCAACCCATTGTAATAGGCTGTGGTTTAAAACCACAAAACCTGCTACTTTATATACACAAACCTGAAAATGTAATTTCTCATACATTTTATGTTCTGCAGCTGGTATAACAAATCATTGAAAATACATTAATGTAAAAACTATTTTACAGTGTACTGTCCATTTAACCAGTAGCATGCATGAAGGACCCAACATGTTTATGAGAAATTTAAACATTTACTTTAATTTGCCAGCCCCTTTATCATGTGAACCAATCACAGACTCATATACGTATACACTGTGTACTCTTGCACTCTGCATGCTTATCTGAATAATCAAAGTTTAATTTTGATTTTGATAAACCTTTAAGAAGCAGTGGCCTTCAGTTGACAGGTTACCATTGTGGCCTGGGTTCTTACTTTTAGGATAATATGTGTACAAAAAAAATCAATGGTTTCACATTTTGTAAATGTTCCTGCTAGTATCAAGTTCTTAGTATATGCATCCTTCAGTGATTAAAAAACTCTAAACTCACTAAATAACACTATTTAAGTTACTAAAGATATACGGCTCCAAGGCTATGGAATTTGGTGGACACAAAACCCACATTTTTTTCTTTCATGCTTTAGATTTAAACATTTAGCCACCAAACAGCAAGCACTACCCAGGTGCTGAACCAAAAATGGGCTGGCTCCTATGCTTACATTCGTGCTTTTTTCAAATAAAGATAGCAAGATAACGAAGGACAATGTATAATAGGAGTAAATTAGAAAGTTGCTTTGCTTTCTCTGAATCATGAAATAAATAATTTGGGTTTTGTGTCCCTTTAATGATTACATATTATGATTATATAAAAATCAATAAGTTGATTTATATGTTTCACATCATAATGTAAACTATTCTGGAGTTCTAGTATAGGTGAAATTTATGGGTGAATCAGTGACCTGGTTTATATGTTAACATGGGAATGGGTAGTATGGTTCAGGCTAGAACATATAACCTAGGTTAATCAATCACCACCTAAGTTTATTAGATTTTCACATTCAGAAACTGAAGTAAGATAAATGTTCTGTTAATATGATTGCTGCTTGTATGAGTCACTTATTCACTTCTCTGTTGTAGGGCTCAGAAAGTAGGTCAGGACTGAAGTACTGAAAACTGTTTAAATTCTTCTTTTTCTTCTGAAGAGAAGAATTTAATTTTGCCAAAGGAACAATGATGAAATACAGGATTATCTACATTTCTACATACAAATATTATTTAGCAGGGGGCGGAGCTAACCGCTGAACAGGGAAGACGTGTAGGCAGAGAGCTCCTGTCTCACGACTCTATTTTAGCTTATAAAATACTCTTAACAATATTAAAATTGGGCACACTAATTGACCACCAGAGTCAGTTCCTTTCGGTGCATTATTGGAACTCACAGATTTCCCTGCACGGAGACTATTGGAGGTAATAGGAGCGATCTGAAGAGCAGCCTGTTTTCCCGGCTACTAACGGTCTAGCCCAAACCTATGGCCTTCTGAGCTCCGGATGGTCGGGGATCCGCTCTGGAGCAGTTGTGGGCTGCAGACACTGAGAGGCAACCAGGCTTACTCGTTCTCAGACACCAGCCTCGCACACGTAACAGACCTGCTCTCTCCCGTAAGCAAGCTAATTACCCTTGGCTTTGAGGCAGCATCGGAGGTGAGCCGTGACCTGTGCGCCGACCGGAGGAGGGGAGAGAGGAGCTGCGGAGGACTTGGCGGTGGACCGGCCGGGAGTCGACATTGGAGCTGGTGTTGGCGCCAACGGCAGCCATCTTGCGGCCTGTGGAAGTGTCACTGAGGATAACCGTGCGGCAGAAGAGAGAGCTCTGGGCTATCCTGACCCCACTCAGACCGACAGCGGAGACCTGCTAACCTTGCCGCGGCAGGACCCTGCTCTTCTCGTGAAAGACCGGGTACGTGTGAGCCTCAGATTTTGTGGCGGTGGAGCCATAACTTAGCCTGTATTAGAGTCGCAGGACCAAAAACCCACGAGGGTTACGAAAACTCCATACAGACTCAGCGTGGCCGGGTATCTTTGCTGGAAACCACTCAGGGACTGTTGATCTGCAGGAGCAGTGGAGCAGGAGCTCCGGGTAAGATCTTTTTACCGCACCTCACACCAGGCCAGTCCTACTTACAGGCCTTGGGTTTATATTTTGTGGCCCCACTTGTTAGTCTGGTACCAGGACCCCCCTCTGCTGCAAAAGCTCACTTAAATGTTTTGTATCTAAGGATGTCACATTGAGCCCTAAGAATACTGTGTTTGATCTGGGCCGATAGTCATAAACTTACCACACATCGGACTCAGGGTTCAGCTGATAATACCCTCAGAGCATAGTACCTAGGTCTGATCTTTTGATTTACTGAATATCTATTACAGCCCTAGGCCCACATGTGGATACCTTTCAAACATAGATTGGAGCCCTAATACTTGGATTCAGCATTGTTTGGGACTGCTAGGCATCCAGAATATTGGCGCCCCTCTTAGAGCAACTTAACTAGATACTGTGAGGGGGATTATTAGGAGAACTTTCCTCATCAACTGACACGGTACTCTGAGCAGGCCCCTTTAAAGCCCTTATTTCCTACCTTTTTTGTTCTCGTCAGCGGGTCTGAGAACACTGACTATTAGGGAGAGTGAGGTAACGCTCTTCGTTTTACCACCTAGGAGAGCAGCCCTTTCTACCATACTCTCCCCCACAGGCCTACTGTGCTGCTTGTATGCACATAATACATAGAAATGTTTAAACCCTGAGGGACTGCAGCATCTCAGTAAATATATCTTTGCAGCCTATACTCAGAGTGTGACTACAGAGCCTGATTTGACACAATAGCCTGTCTCATTATTTTGTGAAGTTATTGCTGCTGCGCCAGCCTATGTGCCTTTGGGCTCTCAGCTCAAAGTGGAGTGTTATTGTTTTTGAATATCCTGCTAACGCTTACTTTTATCTACAGGCCCTACCTACAATAATAGTCCTAGAAGCTGCATTCTACATTTTGTGCATTTAACTGCTTGATTTCTCTCTGCAGTTCTCATGCTTTCTCTTCCTAATTTTGTTTGTGCTGTGGATATGTTTTGTGTGGTAATACTGCAGTGAATCCCCTCAGGATTCTCCCTTTCCGGCCCACTCAAGTGGTGGGCTGGTCACCGCCATCTACCTTCTCCCTTCCTCTGAGTCGTATCCCCCACTCCCTGAGTCCAGAGGGGGCACTTTGTGGTTTGCTGGGTGGCTCCTCGGCTGTGCTTGCAACCTCTTGACGGCCTGACGTTTGGTCACTGCCGCTACTAGGCGTCGGGTGGACCCACTCAGCAAACCTAGACTAAACTGTTCCTGAATCATTCAACCGGTTACCCAATTCCTGTGTCTCTGCATAAAACGCTGTGTTAATACTGTATTGTTAATAATTGGTTAAGCTCATAATTGCAACACCGGGGGCACCGGTTATCTGAGTGCTTGGGGGTACGGACCGCTCTATCTGGCTCCCCTCCGCACCTCCCCCTTTCCAACCCAGTTCGTCTGGGTTGGTCACGTCCCCTACCCTTTCCCCTTCCTTCTGGTCGTATTCCTGAGGCCCCCCCCATTCTTTGTAGGAGGTTACAGAGCCGACTTTCCCTGAGCCGTTGGCTCAGTGATAAGCCATCATGTTTTAAGTACCAATACTATATGTTGGTTATGCCTAGCCCCGCTCTCTCTATCTTTTATATATTTCTGTATTGTAGTATTCATCCTTAGATGCTATAACTTTTACTAGTCAGTCCTTCTGCATTAACAGTTTTCTCTAAAAGTTCTGGAGTGGTCAAGTTGGTTCATTATTTAAGTCAGCAGCTGCTCTATAGAGGTACTAGCCATGCCACACGCATCTAGAAGGAATCCTAGAACTCCTGCAGCAATAAAAAAAACTGTGCTCGATCATTTCTCTCAACCCATAAAGGACCCTCTTCCTATGCGGAAGGCAGTAAGTGACCCCGAGTCGCAAGATGAGGACTCCCAATCAAGCTGCCAATCAGGAGCCCACTTAAATCATTACATCACGGAGAGCACATTACAAAAGATGCTTGCGGCTCAAACTAAATCTATCACAGCCGAGATCCAGAGGAGCTCAGCGGAACTCAGGAAAGACATAGGGGAGATGGGCGACAGGATTGATACTCTGGAGAGACAACATGATGACCTCGCCACAGACAACTCTAACATCCTAGTATACGCTGAAAACTTGGCAGAACAGATCTCTCAGCTTGAATTAAAACTGGCCGATGTGGAAGATAGGGCCAGAAGAAATAATATATGGTTTAGAGGCATACCTGAGTCAGTTCTGCCAGGGGATCTACAAGAATTTCTCACATCCCTCTACACTGCTCTGCTTGGCCCCTTGGAGGGTGATTGTCACAATATGGAGCGAGCGCATAGGGCTCTTAGGCCGAGGTCAATGTCTTCCGACAAGCCACGAGATGTGGTGGTTTGTTTCCATAACTTCAAATTCAAAGACCGCCTGATGCAGGCGTCCTATCATAAACCCAGTCTGCCTGATAACCTTAAGGATATTCAGCTCCTCCCAGATCTCTCATACGCTGCAACAACGCAGATTATATGCCCCTATCACTGCTCAACTTAGGAAGGCAAACATTAAGTACAGATGGGGATTCCCCACTAAATTAATAGTGACAAAGGACAATCAGTCTCATATTGTCTCTTCCCCTTCGGTGGGCAGTACTCTCCTGGCTACTTGGGGCCTGCAGCCTGCAGTGGAATCTCAGACAGTTGCCCAGTCTAAGCTACGTGTCTCAGCCCCAGCATGGTCTGTTAAAGAGCAGAGGCCCAAGCGCCAAAAACCCAATCCAACTGACCACATCCCGAGGCCTCAAGCCTCACCTACTTGATAATCTTCTGTTATACCTGCTTGAATGTTAATTGATTTTTGCTAACATTTTTTATCTGTATGCAGATGTTTCTGTTTATTTGTTAAAAGCAGTGCGGGTTGGCTGGCCTCTGGCTGGACAGTTGTATGGGAAGTAAGTTAATACCCACATGAAAGATTGACATGGTTGACATGGCGACCCGGCCAGTTTGCTAGCCACCCTGTATTTCTTTTGAGAGCGGGGCTATGTGTTTATTAGCCCTACCCTACCAGTTTGGTTTAGCTCCTCCCCCAGACTTCGGAACCCACGCTTGGGTCCCACTTAGGTGGACTACTTCCACCAGCCCCCCGCCCTTAATCCCCCATCCAACACTTTTCACCTTTCCTTATCCCTAATCCTCAAGTGTTTGTTGCTCGTTAATGGCGCCCCTTAGATTTTTGACACTAAATGTAAGAGGTCTAAACACCTTTGGCAAATGAAGCCTACTATCTAGAACGCTAAAATTCCACAAGGCCGATGTGACCTTCCTCCAGGAAACGCATCTTTTAAGAGACTCCTCCCCCGGCCCGTCACTCCGTGACTACCCTGTTGTAAAAACTGCCTCTTATTCTAAGAAGGCTAGAGGCGTAGCTATCTTGATTAACAAAAGAGTGGCCTTCGAACCTCTCCACGAGATTACAGATCCACAGGCTAGGTACCTTATCCTGATATGTAACCTGGACCATGTCACATACACCTTAGTATCCGTATATTTGCCTAACACCCTCCAACCCAGATACCTAAAGAAAATCTTACGTAAAGTGGACCAAGTTAGACAAGGTAGGGTAATTCTGGCAGGTGATCTGAACATGGTGTGGGATGGTGGCCTTGATAGACAGACAAAGTCATCTAAAATGAGTCCCTCTAGCCCAGAGACCACATGCCGGAGATTTCGGGAACTTATGTCCCAGTTTAACTTCTTTGATGTTTGGAGATCTCTACACCCTCTAGACAGAGACTTTACTCACTACTATATACCCCATTCCACACACTCCAGACTGGACTATGTGTTTTGCCACCCAGACTCCCTGGACCTTATACTCTCCACAAAGATTTGTGCGTGCCCATAGTCAGACCATGACATGGTTCTAATGGACCTGGAGTCACAAGACACCACCAGACCCAGACCTAACTGGAAGCTTCCCCACACCCTCCTGTCCGACATTCCCTTTAGAGAGAGCTTAGGAAAGATATAAACTTCACTTTACAAATTAACAACACCCCTGGGATGCGAGAAGATATACTGTGGGGGGCCTTTAAGGCCACCACTAGAGGTTTCTTTATTCGAAAACAAGCCCATTTGAGGAAACAGACAGGCCTCTCCTTATCCCAAGCCCATCGTAAACTGAGAGGACTTGAGTCACAAAGACGGACAGAAGTTAACATAAACATCGAGGAGGAGATTAGAGATTTGAGGGGACACATATGTAAGCTAGAATATATTAAGACCCAAAATAACTTACTTAAGCTGAAACAGCTATTTTACTCTAAGGGTAACAAAGCAGACACACTCTTAGCTAACAAATTAAGACACCGTACTAGCATCTCTCATATTCCCGAGATTAAACAAAGCGTTCAGTCCTTTAAACTCCTATCACATATAGGCCAGCAGTTCAACGAGTACTATTCAGCTCTATATAATATCCAAAATGACGCTTCATTTCAGCCAACCTTGTCGGAGGCTATAGGTCCTTTCCTGCGCTCCTTAAAATTACCCGCCCTAGAGGATACCATTGTTGACAGCTTAGATAGCCCTATTACACCTCAAGAGGTTAAATTTGTTGTAAAAAATCTGAAGTCTCTCAAGGCCCCTGGGCCGGACGGCTTCACCGCGATCTTTTATAAGACATTCCTGCGGGAGATTGCTCCCATCCTGACCAGATTTTATAATCTGGCTATGGATGAGGGTAAATTTCAAGAGGAGTTCCTCGAGGCCTCTATCATCACGATTCTCAAGCCCAACAAGGACCCGACCCTCTGCGCTAGCTATAGGCCCATATCTCTAATCAACACTGACGTTAAAATATATGCAAAAATCCTGGCCAATAGGCTCGCGAAACTTCTCCCCACGCTTATTAACCCTGACCAGGTTGGTTTCATACCTGGAAGAGAAGGGCCCGACAATATGAGAAGACTCCTCAATATTCTCCTAGAAGCAAAAAGACTTAACAAACCAATAGCCGTGCTTTCGACGCTGAGAAAGCAATTGACCGGGTTCGGTGGGATTTCCTGTGGGAGGTACTAGTGACCTTTCGCTTCCCGGCTTCCATCATCCAAGCGGTGCGGGCTTTATATTCGGCCCCCACGGCCTCAGTCAGAGGTCTGGGGTTTCACTCCTCTCCCTTCCCTATCTCAAATGGCACCCGGCAGGGATGCCCTCTTTCACCCATTCTATTCGCGCTGGCCATTGAACCCCTAGCAGCTGCTATTAGAGCGGATAGAGGAATGGCTGGAGTTACCCTTCATGGAACAATTCACAAAGTGGCTCTGTTCGCAGATGACACTACCATATTCTCTGCAAACCCTCTAAGCGAGTTCCCTAAGCTCCTATCCATACTGGATACTTTCAGTGGCCTATCCTTTTATAGACTAAACCAATCCAAATCGGAACTCTACACGCAGGACTTTTCAGAACTAGTTACCAACTCCCTACGAGACAAATACAATTTTGTTGTTAACAATGCATATATCTCCCATTTAGGAGTTAAGCTATCTAACTCCATCCCCAACCTAATTTTGAATAACTATAAGCCCCTCTTAACTGAATTGCATACTCTGACCAAGCAGTGGAACTATCAATGTATCTCTTGTGTGGGTCGGGTAGCAGCCCTTAAAATGAGCTATCTTCCAAAACTGACATATGTCATGAGATGCCTCCCTATCAGAGTACCTAGATCTCTTCTCACCCAGTTTCAAGGCGCCTGCACCAAATATATATGGCAGAATAAACCTCCACGAGTTGCTCATAAACTTCTGCAGTACCCCAGAATGCACGGGGGGGATGGCCTCCTCATCTATATCCAGATACTATGAGGCTGCCATGCTTAGGCACATTACCCAATGGGGAGTAAAGGACTCTGATAGTAGATGGAGGTCGATTGAACAGGCCTCCCTACCTTTTGACCTCACCCTGAGGGACTTGATATGGATCCCTCCACACTTTTGGAGATCCTTGGGGATAGAGAATCAGATAATCCGAGAATGCCTAGCTACTTGGGAGCAACTGAGACACTATCCCCAGGTGGCTCCCCACCCATCCCCCATCAATACATTAACTGGTCTTCTCTCTGGCCTTCCAGATTCTCACCCTTTGACGTGGCTGAGACTAGGTGTCTCGAGAGTGGCATACCTTTGGTCCTCATCGCCTTGTGATTCGTTTGTGCCCTTTGCCCGAATAGGCGACTCATCGCCTCCTCCGCCTTACATGCGATTCGAATATGTTAGGGTCCTCAGCTTTTTGACTAGCTGGGGTTTTAAACCGTCTCTATCCCGGCCATTAACCATTTGGGAAGCCAGATGGCAGCAGGGACTGAGGCTGAGCAAGCCACTATCTCTCCATTATTCCATCATGGAGGGAGCAACCCCTACAGACAAGCAATACACATCACTAAATGGGAACAGAAACTTGAGTTCACTGCCCCCACTAAAGAATGGCACCGTACACTACTTCTCACAAATAAAACCCTTCATTGTGTCACTATGCATGAGACCTACATTAAACTGCTTACACAATGGTATTTTGTGCCTACTAGATTAGCAGCAATTTTCCCTGAGGCATCTCCGATCTGTTGGAGAGGTTGCAGCATGGTAGGAGACATGACACACATTTGGTGGTCTTGCCCCAAGTTGAGGCCCATCTGGAACAAGTGCTTCTCAAACTTATCGAATATGGGTATTTCTCTCCCCTGCACCCCAGAAGTTGCCTTACTCCATGTGGGTACTTGCAAACTCCCCAGACACTACGCCCCATTAAGCATCTATCTCCTTTCAGCTGTTAAACATAACATTGCCAAAGCTTGGAAGAGAACTAACCCCCCACCTTGGTCTGACATTACTCAAACCATGGCCTATATTTACACCATGGAAAAGCCTATCTATTACTCCAAGGGTAGAGTTGACTTCTTTGAACTAATTTGGGCAGAATGGAAGAACAGGTTTGATACGACATGGCTCCCTAGCTTTGAGACTTAAGACAATGTATCTTCACCTAGTAGTATCGGTACGCCATCCCACACCTACTCAGTTTTAACTAGTGTCCATTGTAGGTTCATACCCGTCACCTTAGGTCCTGCTTTCCCTTCCCCCCCTTCTCCTTGAATGATCCCCTTCCCCCCCCCCTCCCCTCATTACTCACTTTAGATTCAAGTGAACAATTTTGTTATCCCCCTGTGTTGGATATAGAGGTTACATATGTTTATAAGATCTCTTGTCGCACGTTCTGTGTTTTCTTATGTATCCATTATTTATGTTTGTCACTGGAATAGTACGCTTCGGTCGTACTAATGTTGTACTTGTTTATTTTATTTGAAAAACTAATAAAATATATATTAAAAAAATATATATATTATTTAGCAAATGCAAACACTGAAAAAAAGAAAACTGACTTTGGAAATAAGCAGATTTGACTGTTAATTTATTTGAGAAAAACAATCATTAGGTATTTCTTTAGCGTGACAACATATAATAACAATGGATAACATTTCATGTTATGGTATACAATACATATATAAACTCAGGGCTAGATGAAAAGTGGAGCTCTAATTCATTGTGCGCCCGTAACCCGGGCCATTACAAGTGGCTGGTTAATGCTACCGCGAGCTCGCAATAGCAATTAGTGCTCAAAAATGTAACCAGAGATCAGATCTCTGGTTAATTTTAAAAATGTCCCCCAATTTCCCCTCGTTGAAAGTAAATGTGATTTTTTTGAGTGCACCCTGGATAGCGCTTGCTAATTAGTACCTACATTTAGCCACCAATTAGCATGCACAACCTAGGTTCTGAACCAAAAATGGGCCAGCTCCCAAGCTTTGCATTCCTATATAGATAGCAAGAGAACAAAGAAAAATTAATAATAGGAGCAAATTAGAAAGTTGCTTAAAAAGGCATGCTCTATCTGAAACATTAAAGGGCCACTGTAAGTAAATATTTTCTATGCCTGTTACTAACTAACTACCCCAAATACGCTTTTTATCAATAGCATTTCATTAACATATCTCTACCGTATATCAGAAATCTTGTCTGCAAATTTAATTGTTTTCCAAACCCACTCTGTGGGTATCCTTTGCTCTGTACCAATCCGTTTACAATACTTAGGTTTCAAAATGGCGCTTTAAACACAAAGTTATTGGTTTAAGTATTTTGAACACACAGTGCTGAAAATAGTGGGCAGGATAACGTGACATTATCGGCGAATAAAAGATATAACTTTTAGAACGTTATGAAACTTTGTTTTGGAGAAAATATAGGTCAGTAGGTTTTAATTAATGTTTATTAACTTTAATATGTTAGTTGTTTAGCTTATAAATTATAACAGAAAGTAATCCTTTAAACATTAGTATCCCTTTTATAACACAGGGGGTAATAGACATGTAAGACTCAATAAAGGTGAAGCATATTGGATATTTAAGTTACAAACTAGGGCTCCTAAAGGAAATGAAAAGTCTGATCTAAAATTATTTAGAGGAAAAAGGGGATTAATACCTCTAACAGGTATAATGTATGATACAGTCGTTTTGATTTGAGGAAGGTCCGTATACGGGCCGAAACCATCACCTTAACTCCTGTTGTCCTGCTTATTTTTTTCTACCTGTTAGAGGTGTCCCCACCCGACGCCAACGTATCCTGCTATCGTCTAAGAATCTTGGGGGCACATTTCTCTAACATCTCTGGCAGTTTCAATGTCAGCTTTGCTGGCACTTCTCTGAGACCTGGAACAGGCATCCTCCAAAACAAGGACTTTTTGAAGATTGGAGGTGAGAAGTTTTCAGCTCTTTTTAATGGACATTTTTTTATTCCACTGTCCTCACTTTTTGTCTTACACAAACAAGTAGATCTTAATCTATTAAAATAAATGTTAAGTTTAAGAAATAGCTGCATCCCCAAACTCCCCTTCTTAGCTCTTTACTATATTTGGTTAATATTTATTTGTAGTGGGTAGCACCGGCAGGAGATTAGATTATCCCCCTGTAATTACTAATTATATATTTAAAATCCTGTTATAACACTAAGTAGTGCCACTGTCTCCAATCTTTAACATTAGAAAAAACATGTGTAATATATTAAAATGAACTATTTCACCATATACACACACACACACACACACACACACACACATATATATATATATATATATATATATATATATATATATGTTTTGGACTGGGAAGGCTTCAACAGTATATATATATATATATATATATATATATATATATATATATATATATGTTTTTGACTGGGAAGGCTTCAAAAGTGTATATGCATTTGCATGTCTTTATATGTATATATGTGTGTGTGTGTATATATATATATATATATATATATATATATATATATATATATATATATATATATATATATATATATATAGCGCCAATGTGAAATATCTTGTCTCACAGTCAAGTCTTGCTAATTGAAAGCTGACACGATTGTCTCAATTTAGTTTTCTTGTTTCTTGAACTTAAGTTCTCTTTTGTGTATATGTTAGAGCTGACTGGTTTATAAAGTTGTTTTTGTTTTAATTCCTTTATTTAGTAATGTTTTGAAGGTTACAAGGAGTCGGTTACAAATCTCTTTGAATTCTGCAATTTTCAATCTGTAGTGTTGCAACTAGTTTTTTTTTCAGTGAGATTTTAGTTTAATAATTTTTTTAATTAAATCTAGGCCATTGTAATGAAACAACAAATATCCACTAAATGTTTTGATCAGCTATGGCCAGCTTTTGGTCACCTTCAGCCTTTACTGCCACTGTAACTATAAGATTAATAAAATATTAATATTGTTCTCTATACCCCACACAGTCATAAAGAGAAACACAGCGTAGAGGACTGGGGGGTGTCTAAGAATTGTTACGCATCTTTTGTCTGCTCTATTTAACTGCTTTGTTCACAACCAGTGCAGGTCACTGAATAAATGCAAGACACCGAAACAAAGCAAATTGTGACATGTTTATCTTCCTCACTGTGATGTCCACCCCCTCACACAGCGTCAGATTTTCAGTCTTTACTATTGCTCAGCTGCCTGAGAGAGAAAGTATGAGAGAGAGAATTATATTAGCTCCATCACTTGCACAAGGGCGGGCTAGCCTTGTATTACCAGACAATTCCTCTCCTAACAAGACAAACAGCTAACCCCAGATCTGTCTTTTATCATGGTCCAGGAGAGCTAAAACTCTTTGCAGCCCTATCATACCATATATTTCTGGATCATTAGATCAAATGCATGTTTTTTATTAGGCTACATGGGGAATTGTTTTCACTAGCAGACCATTAAACACATCCGTTTAAATATATTTATAGAAAGATGTAGATGTAGTTTGTCTATATTTTAGGAAATAAGTTAAATCCTGGATTTAGACCCAGACAGGTAGATGATAATAGGGCTAAAAGGCCCAGATGTAAGGTCAACTGAAAGTAACCTTGTTTGATAGCTGGATCCATTTATGCAGGGAGTTCTCTGCAGGCCAGAGTGATAAGCAAGCTGGGGCCTTTAATCTTGTAGAGAGACTAGAAGCTACACCGAGGAGTAGTCTAGTAGAGTTGTCAGGAAACAAGCCAGAGTCAGGAACCAGGAGTGTCAGTAGTAGCCAAGCATCATAACAAAAAGGATAGGCAGGAGAGTAATCCAAGGGTCAGTAGATGGCTAGATGCTCCCAAACAGGTGATTTAGCAATGGAGCAGGCAAAATACAAAAATTAAGCCAAGATTATGACAGAAAGGATAGAACAGGAGCAAGAACACCTGGCTTTTTTAAACTTTGTCCACTTTTTTGGAGTACTTTCTTGCTGTAGAGTCATTTCCAAGGTTGGGGTTATAATCAACACTGTCCTTAACACAGGTCACTCATCCTGTGCTATGTTATTCGCTGCCACAAATTTACACCATGCTATCCTTAGCGCACTCCACTTCTGCAGCAGTACCCCGCCCAGAGTTAACTCCCATATCTTCCTTAAGTATTAGACAGTCCATAGCAAATCTTAGGATTTCAGCAGCACTACCACCTCCCTGCCTGACACCACAGCCCTTTGAACACTGCCTCTTAGAGATTCTAATCATGTAATTATGATATTTGAAAATAGAGGAAAGGCATTGCTTGACCTGCCCAAGCCTCTTCGTTTTCTATAAGCTATTCATGGGTAATTTGGCATCACTGTATCATGCTAAGATGGCATAAACTGGGTACGCATAGATTTTGACTTGTATTTACTTTATGGACTCTAGCATTTTTCACTTGTTTGAGAGCTTTGTCAGTTGAATGGCCCAGTGCACTTTTTTGTTATTTGAGATGGCCCTGAGGATACTAATTGATTAATCAATACTCTTATGGGAAGCATAGTTTAAAAATGAACTTTAAAGCATGGAGAAGAATGCTCATTGTCCTGGGAAATATATACTGCACCCATGGGATGCTCAGACCACCTCTAGATCAGCCTTTTATTCAATCAATATGCAGGTTATTCACTGCCATTTAATGAAGTCTCATTTCATGAAAGTACTGTCAACTCATGTATGAAGTGTCCCTTTTTATTTGACAGGTTTTAAGCTAGTCAATTCCATTAATGATTATTGATTATGTTTATGTGTGATAGCTTTTTTCGCCTCATATCTCTTACCTTGGTAGCTTTTGAATTGTCAAATCACCACACTTAAAGGGACAGTAAAGGTTCAGAATAATGTTATATACTTCTGCACACAGTGCAGAATTATATAACATTATTTAAGTGGTAACTCAAAAAAAAAGTATTTTTAGATTTTTCAGTGAACGTTGGACTCCGCTCCAGGATCTACTAAGCTGGTCTTGAATATCCAAAGCACTTTGCGGGCTTTTTGGTTAGTCACAGCATGCCCGGTCGCACTATTAGAATAAATGTAACTCTCTCCCGCTCTGGTCTAGTAGCGGGAGAGAGTTACATTTATTCCAATAGCACCATAAGAGGCTCTATGGCAACATCGAAGAGAAGGGGCGAGAGAGGACACCCCTGATGCGTGCCCCTCCCAAGAATAATCTCTGAGGATAAAATATTATTAACTATCATTGTTGTGTGAGGGTCATTATATAGGTTTTCTATAAAATTAAAAATTTTACCTCTGATCCCAAACTTATCAAGGGAGGTAATCAGATGGTCAAAATACACCGAATCGAAAGCAATAGCAAGATCAGGGGAATCCTCTCCCTGCCCCCCCCCCTGTCGCCTCCATATTCCCAAAATACTCAGTTGTCACCAGAATCTCTTATTTTTGATGAGGAGTTTCGTGAAGAAACCCCGCTTGATCTGTTTGAATGATGTTTGAAAGAATCGGCTGTAGCCTGTACGCTAAAATTGAAGCTAGGATCTTGTAGTCTGAGTTTAAGAGAGCTATAGGCCGGTATGACTCCTTAAGGGTGGGGTCTTTCCCCCTTTAAGAACTAGAGTTGTGTATGAGGCAGAGAAAGAAGATGGTACAGGTTAGCCATTAACATAGATATTGTTATAGTTTGCAGAGATATGGGACAATCTCTGGAGAGAGGATCTTAACCCCTTAATGACAACTGACGTACCAGGTACGTCAAGCAAAAACCAACTGTTAATGACAATAGACGTACCTGGTACGTCAGTTGTCTTACAGAGTGCTGGAAGCAATCGCTTCCAGCAGCTCTCAGGGTATTGCAGTGATGCCTCGATATGGAGGCATCCTGCAATACCTTTTAACAAGCCTCTGTGGCCCTCTCTGCACCGGTAATAATGGTGCTGTTTTCCGGGGGGAGTGTAGCAAGGAGGCGGCAGCGTGCGCGCGTGCGTGTGTGCACGAGGGGCGCGCGCGTGTGCACGAGGGGGGCGCGCGCGCACACATTAGCCACTGACACCAATGGAAAAAAGTAAAAAAATAAAAAGTTCAAAATCAAAAGTTCATAACATTAAAAAAAAATATATATATATAAAAGGATCTGGGGGGGGGGGGTTGGGGGTATTGAGGGGGGCTGCTACACTACAGAAAAGTTTGAAAATACTGTTTTTGGGGGCAAATTGGGTACTGGCAGACAGCTGCCAGTACCCAAGATGGCGGCAATTAAGTAGCAGGGAGGGTTATAGAGCTGTTTGGTGGGGGATCAGGGAGGTTGGAGGCTAAGGCAGGGCTTCATTACAGCTGAATACATTTTTTTTAAAACTAAAATAAAAAAAACTCCTTTTATTTAGTACTGGCAGACTTTCTGCAAGTACTTAAGATGGCGGGGACAATTGTGGGGTGGGGGGGGAAGAGAGCTGTTTGGGAGGGATCAGGGGGTGGGATGTATCAGATGGGAGGCTGATCTCTACACTAATGCTAAAATTAACCCTGCCAGCGCCCTACAAGCTACCTAATTAACTCCTTCACTGCTGGGCATAATTCACGTGTTGTGCGCAGCAGCATTTAGCGGCCTTCTAATTAACAAAAAGCAACGCCAAAGCCATATATGTCTGCTATTTCTGAACAAAGGGGATCCCAGAGAAGCTTTTACAACCATTTGTGCCATAATTGCACAAACTGTTTGTAAATAATTTCAGTGAGAAACCTAAAATTGTGAAAAATTTAAAGTTTTTTTTTATTTGCTCGCATTTGGCGGTGAAATGGTGGCATGAAATATACCAAAATTGGCCTAGATCAATACTTGGGGTTGTCTACTACACTAAACTAAAGCTAAAATTAACCCTACAAGCTCCCTACATGCTCCCTAATTAACCCCTTCACTGCTGGGCATAAAACACGTGTGGTGTGCAGTGGCATTTAGCGGCCTTCTAATTACCAAAAAGCAACCCCAAAGCCATATAAGTCTGCTATTTCTGAACAAAGGCGATCCCAGAGAAGCATTTACAACCATTTGTGCCATAATTGCAGAAGCTGTTTGTAAATAATTTCAGTAGGAAACCTAAAGTTTGTGACAAAATGTGTGAAAAAGTGAATTTTTTTTTTAATTTGATCGCATTTGGCGGTGAAACGGTGGCATGAAATATACCAAAATGGGCCTAGATCAATACTTTGGAATGTCTTCTAAAAAAAAATATATACATGTCAATGGATATTCAGGTATTCCTGACAGATATCAGTGTTCCAATGTAACTAGCGCTAATTTTGAAAAAAAAGTGGTTTAGAAATAGCAAAGTGCTACTTGTATTTATTGCCCTATAACTTGCAAAAAAGCAAAAGAACATGTAAACATTGGGTATTTCTAAACTCAGGACAAAATTTAGAAACTATTTAGCATGGGTGATTTTTGGTGGTTGTAGATGTGTAACAGATTTTGGGGGTCAAAGTTAGAAAAAGTGTGTTTTTTTCCATTTTTTCCTCATATTTTATAATTTTTTTTATAGTAAATTATAAGATATAATGAAAATAATGGTATATTTAGAAAGTCCGTTTAATGGCGAGAAAAACGGTATATAATATGTGTGGGTACAGTAAATGAGTAAGAGGAAAATTACAGCTGAACACAAACACCACAGAAATGTATTAATAGCCATTGTCATTAAGGGTAAGAAAATTGAAAAATGTTCCAGGCATTAAGGGGTTAAAGAACTCATTGGGGAGACCGTCCGGTCCTGCTGCTTTGTTTAGTGACAGTTCTGAGATAACTTTTTCGATTTCCTTCTCGGAAATTGGGCTATTAAGGCTATCAGTAGCTTCCACTGATATTGTAGGGTAAGTGATTCTGCTCCAAAAATCAGCAGATTGGGCTTTATCAGCACTTCTGAAGGAGTAGAGGTCTTGATAGTACTCTTCAAGTGCATCTGAGATATCTTCCAGTTTTGAAAGAGTCTTCCCTTTATAGTTGAGTTTATCGATCAGAGTAGATTTTCTTCCCTTTTAACCAGATTGGCTAAGAGTCTTCCAGATTTATTTCCAAATCTGTACATTTTAGCTTGGAATTTCAGGTCTTTTTGTGTTTCTTGAAACAGTACTAAGGTATCTCTTTCATTCTTAGCTCTGATATATTTAGCCCAATTTAAAGGTGATTTTTCCAATAAATAGCGATTATAAGAGTTGGTCACAGATTTAATTACTTCTTTTTCCCTTAACTTCAATTTCCTAGTTATCATAGCGATATATGCTATTATTTCTCCCCTAAGTACTGCCTTTGCAGCTTCCCAAAAAAATTCCAGGGCGGTCTATATAATTACAATTGAATCAAGCATTTTCTTCAAACTTATCCTTAAGATACCTCTTAAATTTTAGATCGGTTGCAAGAAAGTAAGGAAAAATGAAACGTGATGGTGTAAATTTTAAACAATTAGAATGAAACTCTAGAAAGATAGGTGCATGATCAGACAAGATAATATGCATTATTCCTGCCTTCACTTTCATTGTGCATAGCCGTTCGTCAACAAGGAATAGATTTATTCTGGATAGTGTTTTCTGGGCCTTGGATAAACAGGTGTATTCCCTTGTATCAGGATTCTGAATCCTCCATAGATCCTTTACTGCTAGATTTTGCATGATTATTTTAAAACATATTAATTTCTAAATGATCTCTTTTATGTTTTATTTGTTTGGGGCTCTGCCTTAGTCTGTCTAAAGGGCATTGTGGAGCCGTATTTAAATCACCCCCAAGGACCAAGAAACCTTCAGAATAAGAAAGTATTTTAGATTGTAACACATTCCAGAATTCTGGATCAAAAACGTTAGGTGCATATATATTTCAAAACGTGTAAGCCAATTTGGCGATTTTAACTTTCACCATAACAAATCTCCCCTCTGAATCCACCCTAGAGTGTATAAATTCTAAATTAATCCTCTTCCCTATAAGAATGGCCACCCCTCTCTCACTTTTGGAACTGGGTGCAGCAAAAACTTCCTCAACCCAAGAAATCTTCAATTTCATTGCTTCCTCCAGATTTAAATGAGTTTCCTGGAGGAACACTATATCTGCTTGAGCCTTTCTCATGTGGGAAAGGATTGCTTTCCTTTTAATGGGGGTCGAGATGCCCCCCGCATTCCAGGAAGTTAATTTGAATTCATCTGCCTCTTTAACCATTTATCTCATAATAGGGAGGATTGAGGAAGAGAGAAGAAAAAAAAAAAAAAGGGGGCGTTGAATAAACCTTAAAGGTAAAGTGGTTTAAGTAATATGGAATAAAACGTTATAACAAAAACCTGACAAAAGAATTGTTACATAGAACCATTTAACATTGGGACACCTAAGATGGTGACTAGCTAAGCAGAATATGGCCATATTGTGTGACTAAGATCCCAATTTTAATATAAAAGCATTGGTGATTTTTGCAGCATTTAAATTTTTTTGTGTATTTGCGAGTGGATGTGCATTCATACGCCCTGTTTTCTGTAACTTGTTGGTCTCATTGGCAGCACTCCCAGAAATGTATTTGATATGTATCTCTTTCATAAGGTGGTGAGAGTCCACAAGCCATTACTCATTGGATTCAACTACTGGCAATTAAGAGGAGGCAAAGATTCCCAAAGCTCTAAGAGCACTTAATCCCTCCCACCTTTCTGGTATTCTAGTCTTTTCTTTGCCTCCACGGGGGAAAGTGAAGAATGGAGGTGCTCCAGATTCTATTTTGAGACCGATTTGAGTCCCATTTTCCTTTTAGAGAGCTGCTACTGAGAGATGGAGGGAAGATTTAAGCATAGGGTAGTGAAACAATTACTCTCAGTAAAGCAGTTATTCAGAAGCCTGCCACAGGTGTTGTGGGGACAAGTCCCTTAGACACCCCCTGTTGGTTCATTGATATACTCCGCACACAGATCCTCTGCTGTGATGTTCAAAGCACTGGGTGGGCTCTCTACCGGAAGCAGTCTTTTCTGAAGCCAGTATGCATGATAGAGTAGGTGCATTTGAGGTAAGTGCAACAATTTCTTGCACTCACATAGCCCATATGCTATTAGCAGGTACTCCAATTTTGAGGTATATCATACATACTCATGTAACAGACTAATTCCACCTTTATTACTTAGACTTTTTTTACTTTGTCTAGTAATTATGGAGACGTTTTTATGGGGTAATATCTGCTATTTACTATTCAGCTAATTCACCTGTTAGTTACATCTCAATGCAACCTTATACCCTCTATTATATACACAGTGAAAGGGATATAACTGTTTGGCGATGTTAGTGGGAGTCTCTGTGTATTTTATGTATTTTGGTGCACTGACAGCATGGCTGTTACAATTAGTAACTGATCTATTTTCCTCTCTTTTTTTTACATTCCTCAACTTGTCTTATTAATGAAGGGTAAGATATTTTTATTAATTATTATGCCAGGCTAGATTTTTATGTGGTAAATTGTTTTTATTTACTATCAGGGCCGGTGCTAGGATTTTTGGCCACACAGGCGAGGATGCATTTTGCCGCCCCCCCCCCCCCCCGATTACATACTATCCCATTGCTAGTTAAAGGGATATGAAGCCCAATTTTTTTTATATTATGATTCAGATAGAGCATGATATTTTAAGCAACTTTCTAATTAACTCCTATTATGAATTTTCTTCGTTATTTTGGTAACTATTTGAAAAGCAGGAATGTAAGCTTAGGAGTCAGCCCATTTTTGGTTCAGTTTCTGGGTAGCACTTGCTGATTGGTGGCTAAATTAAAATCAAACAGTAGTAGTGCTGCATAGCACATCACTAACACACAGTCAAAGACACTAACACATATACACAAACATACACTAACACAGACACTAATACACATATACACTCACACTGACACACAGTCAGACACTAATACACATATACACACACACACACTGACACAGTCACAGACACTAATACACACGTCACTGACACAGTCAGACACTAATACACACACACACTGACACACAGTCACAGACACTAATACACATGTCACTGACACAATCAGACACTAATACACATATGCACACACTGACACAGTCAGACACTAATACACATACACACACACTGACACACAGTCACAGACACTAATACACATGTCACTGACACAAGCAGACACTAATACACATATGCACACACTGACACACAGTCAGACACTAATACACATACACACACTGACACACAGTCACAGACACTAATACACATGTCACTGACACAATCAGACACTAATACACGTATGCACACACTGACACACAGTCAAACACTAATACACATACACACACACACTGACACACAGTCACAGACACTAATACACACGTCACTGACACACAGTCAGACACTAATACACATACACACACTGACACACAGTCAGACACTAATACACATATACAAACACACACAGTCACAGACACTAATACACACGTCACTGACACACAGTCAGACACTAATACACATATACACATACACACTGACACACAGTGACAGACACTAATACACACGTCACTGACACACAGTCAGACATTAATGCACATATACACACACTAACACACAGTCACAGACACTAATACACATAAACACACTAGGTTATGACTAGGTTTTCAGATGCAAGGGAAGCAACAAATGCCATTAAATAACAGCAAATATTTAATGCATTGGTCAATACTCTCTAAACAAGGAGTGGGAACTCTTTTAAAAGTTGCTTAGAGTAAATAGGGCTCAGCAAAAGCTATTTTTTTATAACCCCCCCCCCTTCCCACACTCAAAGATAAAAGAAGTGTTATAGGGGGAAGGTTAAAGAAGGGAGCAATTTTGTGATATCTGCAAGTCAGTAAACGTCTGAAATATCATATTTACTATCAGGGCCGGTGCTAGGATTTTTGGCCACACAGGCGAGGATGCATTTTGCCGCACCCCCCCCCCCCCCCCGATTACATACTATCCCATTGCTAGTTAAAGGGATATGAAGCCCAATTTTTTTTATATTATGATTCAGATAGAGCATGATATTTTAAGCAACTTTCTAATTAACTCCTATTATGAATTTTCTTCGTTATTTTGGTAACTATTTGAAAAGCAGGAATGTAAGCTTAGGAGTCAGCCCATTTTTGGTTCAGTTTCTGGGTAGCACTTGCTGATTGGTGGCTAAATTAAAATCAAACAGTAGTAGTGCTGCATAGCACATCACTAACACACAGTCAAAGACACTAACACATATACACAAACATACACTAACACAGACACTAATACACATATACACTCACACTGACACACAGTCAGACACTAATACACATATACACACACACACACTGACACAGTCACAGACACTAATACACACGTCACTGACACAGTCAGACACTAATACACACACACACTGACACACAGTCACAGACACTAATACACATGTCACTGACACAATCAGACACTAATACACATATGCACACACTGACACAGTCAGACACTAATACACATACACACACACTGACACACAGTCACAGACACTAATACACATGTCACTGACACAATCAGACACTAATACACATATGCACACACTGACACACAGTCAGACACTAATACACATACACACACTGACACACAGTCACAGACACTAATACACATGTCACTGACACAATCAGACACTAATACACATATGCACACACTGACACACAGTCAAACACTAATACACATACACACACACACTGACACACAGTCACAGACACTAATACACACGTCACTGACACACAGTCAGACACTAATACACATACACACACTGACACACAGTCAGACACTAATACACATATACAAACACACACAGTCACAGACACTAATACACACGTCACTGACACACAGTCAGACACTAATACACATATACACATACACACTGACACACAGTGACAGACACTAATACACACGTCACTGACACACAGTCAGACATTAATGCACATATACACACACTAACACACAGTCACAGACACTAATACACATAAACACACTAGGTTATGACTAGGTTTTCAGATGCAAGGGAAGCAACAAATGCCATTAAATAACAGCAAATATTTAATGCATTGGTCAATACTCTCTAAACAAGGAGTGGGAACTCTTTTAAAAGTTGCTTAGAGTAAATAGGGCTCAGCAAAAGCTATTTTTTTATAACCCCCCTCCCCCTTCCCACACTCAAAGATAAAAGAAGTGTTATAGGGGGAAGGTTAAAGAAGGGAGCAATTTTGTGATATCTGCAAGTCAGTAAACGTCTGAAATATCAGCAAAGCTGTAAAAAAACTATTTCCCTTCAGCTACCATATAGTAGTAATACACCTGAAAGTAAAATGATTATGTAGCTTGCATATAAACAAAATGTTTGTTTTGGCATGGTGGGATATTGAGCCCATTCCTAACACACACAAGCACTTCTGGACCCTATTTCTTCCTGTTAGGACATCTGGAAACTAATTTACTGCTTGTACAGTACAGTTCAGAACTAACCTTCGTGGCTCCTGTGACCTGTCTGCCTGTGTGTCACATCTCAGTGAGTTCTTCCCGCGCTGCAGTTCAAGCTGTCTGGGGTGAGATGCCCCTCCCCCCTCCACAGGCTCATGTGTAAATACACTGCCTTTACAGCCTGCCGTTCCACCTCTGCTCAGCTCAGCTGCTAGCTAAGTATAAGATGTGATACTGTCTCTTCACCTAGAGCAATCAGCTAACCTACCCATGCTAACTGTTAACCCTTCAAACAGTTTGAGTTAGTTGAAAAAAAAAAACATTAAAAAATTACTTTCTGCAGTAGCATTTTTTAGTAAAAATAAATATTACCTAACTGTTCCTCATTCCTGCCGCGATAGCACCTACCTTTATTTTTCTGACAGTGGGCATCCTGGAAAATACTTGCTGAAAGAATGCTGTGTCTGTGTGTAAATAGAGACAAAGCATGTGCGATGCGTGGGTCCCGATGTTTAACATTTCAGTAACCTGTGTAAGAATAAATGCTGAAGCTGTGTAGCCCTGCAGTCTATTTTTTCTCTCTTTATCATTTAATTTATGGTCGGTCACCCTATATTCATTCATATTAATTTCTCTCAGTAATACACAGGAGTACATGATGGTAGCACTACTTTGCATAGCAGAGTCTGAGATAAACACACACCGTTTGGCAGTCAGCAGCATAGGAGCCTCCGAGCCAGGGGGAAGACTCGATTGTATCTATGTGTCTCTCCAGCTGACGTTACTGTTTGATGCATAGAATGCGCTGCTGCTCCGGTACCGGCAAATGACCTGTCACCTTAACATTTAAAGGGACAGTAAACCTTAAAAATAATGTTATATAATTCTGCACTATGTGCAGAATTATATAACATTATTTTTAAGGTTTACTGTCCCTTTAACACTCACAGCCATGCAGCTACACATGTAGCGCGGCGCAGACAGAAAGGGGTGGGTGGAACACAGACTGACTAAACCATATTAAAAGTTAAGGGCTCAAGAAAAAAAAAATACATTTAAGTGTCCGTTTTTTTCCAGCAGATATTACCAGTACAGCAAACTAAAATACAGGACTCTCTGGTCAAATACCAGTCACCAACCCCTAGTCACCCTGCGCACAGCACATAAAACATTTTTCACTCACGCTGCTTTCCCAATGCTGACAGCCAGGCAGATCAGGCGCCCCCCTGCTGAGGCGCCCTAAGGCAGATGCCTAAACTGCCTTACACAAACGCCGGCCCTGTTTACTATTATTACACAGAGATTTCTTTTCCTTTAATACTTATTTCCCAAGGTTGTCTGCTCATATGTCTCAGACTTTATTCTAAAAGGTCCCAGCTAGTGATGTCCCGAATAGTTCGCCGGCGAATAGTTCCCGGCGAACATAGCTTGTTCGCGTTCGCCGCGGCGGGCGAACATATGCAATGTTCGAACCGCCCCCTATTCGTCATCATTGAGTAATACTTTGACCCTGTACCTCACAGTCAGAAGACACATTCCAGCCAATCAGCAGCAGACCCTCCTACCTCCTGGACAGCATCCATTTAAGATTCATTTGGAAGCTGCATTCTTAGTGAGAGGAGGGACAGTGTAGCTGCTGCTGATTTAATAGGGAAATAGATAGCTAGGCTAGTGTATTCGGTGTCCACTACAGTCCTGAAGGACTCATCTGATCTCTGCTGTAAGGACAGCACCCCAAAAAGCCCTTTTTAGGGCTAGAACATCAGTCTGCTTTTTTTTTTTTCCTGTGTAATCTAATTGCAGTTGCCTGCCTGCCAGCGTGTGTGTCAGGCTCACAGCGTATACTGTGCCCACTTGCCCAGTGCCACCACTCATATCTGGTGTAACAGTAGTGTAGATTTAAAAAAACAAAACACTTTTTTGACTGTGTTAAATAATAGCAGTCAGTTTCCTTCACACGTGTGCGTTTCAGTGCCTGCCTGCCAGGGCACAGTGTCACCCCAGTGCAACTCATATCTGGTGTAACAGTAGTGTAGATTTAAAAAAAAACAACACTTTTTTGACTGTGTTAAATAATAGCAGTCAGTTTCCTTCACACGTGTGCGTTTCAGTGCCTGCCTGCCAGGGCACAGTGTCACCCCAGTGCAACTCATATCTGGTGTAACAGTAGTGTACATTTAAAAAAAAAAAAAACTTTTTTGACTGTGTTAAATAATAGCAGTCAGTTTCCTTCACATGTGTGGGTTTCAGTGCCTGCCTGCCAGGGCACAGTGTCACCACAGTGCAACTCATATGTGGTGTAACAGTAGTGTAGATTTTAAAAAAAAACAACACTTTTTTGACTGTGTTAAATAATAGCGGTCAGTTTCCTTCACATGTGTGCGTTTCAGTGCCTGCCTGCCAGGGCACAGTGTCACCCCAGTGCAACTCATATCTGGTGTAACAGTAGTGTAGATTTAAAAAAAAACAACACTTTTTTGACTGTGTTAAATAATAGCAGTCAGTTTCCTTCACACGTGTGCGTTTCAATGCCTGCCAGGGCACAGTGTCACCCCAGTGCAACTCATATCTGGTGTAACAGTAGTGTAGATTTAAAAAAACAAAACTTTTTTGACTATGTTAAATAATAGCAGTCAGTTTCCTTCACACGTGTGCGTTTCAGTGCCTGCCTGCCAGGGCACAGTGTCACCCCAGTGCAACTCATATCTGGTGTAACAGTAGTGTAGATTTAAAAAAAAACAACACTTTTTTGACTGTGTTAAATAATAGCAGTCAGTTTCCTTCACACGTGTGCGTTTCAGTGCCTGCCTGCCAGGGCACAGTGTCACCCCAGTGCAACTCATATCTGGTGTAACAGTAGTGTACATTTAAAAAAAAAAAAAAACTTTTTTGACTGTGTTAAATAATAGCAATCAGTTTCCTTCACATGTGTGCGTTTCAGTGCCTGCCTGCCAGGGCACAGTGTCACCCCAGTGCAACTCATATCTGGTGTAACAGTAGTGTAGATTTAAAAAAAACAACACTTTTTTGACTGTGTTAAATAATAGCAGTCAGTTTCCTTCACACGTGTGCGTTTCAATGCCTGCCAGGGCACAGTGTCACCCCAGTGCAACTCATATCTGGTGTAACAGTAGTGTAGATTTAAAAAAAAAAAACAAAACTTTTTTGACTGTGTTAAATAATAGCAGTCAGTTTCCTTCACACGTGTGCGTTTCAGTGCCTGCTTGCCAGGGCACAGTGTCACCCCAGTGCAACTCATATCTGGTGTAACAGTAGTGTAGATTTAAAAAAAAACAACACTTTTTTGACTGTGTTAAATAATAGCAGTCAGTTTCCTTCACACGTGTGCGTTTCAGTGCCTGCCTGCCAGGGCACAGTGTCACCCCAGTGCAACTCATATCTGGTGTAACAGTAGTGTAGATTTAAAAAAAAACAACACTTTTTTGACTGTGTTAAATAATAGCAGTCAGTTTCCTTCACACGTGTGCGTTTCAGTGCCTGCCTGCCAGGGCACAGTGTCACCCCAGTGCAACTCATATCTGGTGTAACAGTAGTGTAGATTTAAAAAAAACAACACTTTTTTGACTGTGTTAAATAATAGCAGTCAGTTTCCTTCACACGTGTGCGTTTCAGTGCCTGACTGCCAGGGCACAGTGTCACCCCAGTGCAACTCATATCTGGTGTAACAGTAGTGTAGATTTTAAAAAAAGAACACTTTTTTGACTGTGTTAAATAATAGCAGTCAGTTTCCTTCACACGTGTGCGTTTCAGTGCCTGCCTGCCAGGGCACAGTGTAACCCCAGTGCAACTCATATCTGGTGTAACAGTAGTGTAGATTTAAAAAAAATGGTAAAGAGCTCATGGTAAAGAGGAGACAAATGAAGGTATAGTGAGGGTTGCTACTGGTTTGACACTGGATTGGTCTTATCAAGTCTTTGTATAAATCTGAGAAGACTTGGATTAAATTGCGCATATATCCTATTGGTTCTTAGGCACATGGTTCCCAGCTGAACTTTATGCTCTTATTTTAGAATGTGTATAGGGAGATGTCCCTGATGTAATATTTTTATCATATGCTTGATTTTTAATATGTTTTATACATAATTATTTATTAGATTTAATTGAGCCTGTTTTTCTATTGCCCCTTGTCTTATTTGTATTAGTGGTTCAAAAAACTGGAGTAGTAGAAATAGAGTGGTCAGATAGAGTCTTTTGGAAATACCAAAGAGAGAGGTCAGTAGAACCAAGGTCAAGCCATACTTGGAATGCAGAACCATTTTGAGATCCACAAAGAATAGTCAGGAAAACCAAGAGCCAGCAGGAGTCTGGCAATGTCACAACCAGCACAGGATCCAAGAGAATAGTCTTTAGATAAAACCAGAATCGGCAAGAGGAGATTAGAAGTAAACAAAGCCAGGGGATATACAGAAGCAAGGTCAAAATGATAGTCAAGGTCAGATCTTCAAATCACAGAAAAAGTATATCGTACCCAGAACAAAAGTTCAATACATGGGTAAAGATGGCCACAGCCAGTGTCATTAAATAGGTGCCAGCGTGGGAAAAGATTTAAAAAATGACTTGAGAAGCAAGCATCGCATTAACAAATAAAACAATATCATTGACAAAAAGACATTAGTTGTCGTCAAAATATGACGCAAAACAGAGTGAAAACAACACCATAGCAACAAAAAGAATGTGTTGCTAAAAGCATGACAGTATTGAGTATAATTGTTGTATAATTCTTTTGCCTCACTTAAGAAATAAGAGCATTTCATATTAAGATAATGCTAACTGCCTTGCTAAGACTTTTCCATTTACTTCTGTTACTAACTTTATTTAATTCCCTTGGTATCCTTTGTTGAAAATTGTACTTAAATAGGCTTAGGCGCAGCAATTCACTACTAGGAGCTAGCTGGTGATTGGCGGCTACACACATATGCCTTTTTCATTTTGCACTTTTAGCTCCCTTTAAAGGGACAGTAAACACCTGCTAAAAACCCATAAATCTAACTCCTTCTGATCAAGCGCAAGTAAGCATTGATTTCTATGAAATCTTGCCAGCTTACCCCAAATTGTTAAAAAAGAAGTGTATACAATTACAATGTTGTACCTGTGCCTGATGTTTCTATGCATGCTGCCATATTGTAACTTACATGAGCACATCAGTCACGTGACACGCAAAGCACATTGCTCTATTATGTATGCACTATGCTGCTTAGAGGAATCTCGCTCACTCTGATACACGCAGAGCGTGTGCTGCAGCATTTGTAAAGACATTTTTATTTGTGAATTAATAGTATTTTTAACATCATAATACATATTAAAAATGTTATTGTAAAAACCAAATTACATTTTATAATGTTCCCTAAACAAATCTGATGAAGTCAGTGCATGGCTCCAGACACCATACTTGAAAATAGCAAGCTACGGGGAGGGAGAGGGAGGGGAGAGAACAGTCCTGGGAATAATGGGTAAAGCCTTGCATAGTAAAATACGAGCTCCGTGGTGTGGTTATATCTAATGGTTCCTGACCCTGCAGTACATAATACTGCACCGGGAGTTCCTTTCTCTTTCAGCCCTAATGTTAAAACCCTCCTGGGACTTGAAGCGCGACTCCTACTGCCGGCTTGACATAGACAGTAGTTTGAAGATGGTTACCAGATGCTCACTGGCTGTGACAGGCTGCAGTTGTGGAGATTGCACACGGTCCCTGGCAGTGACGAGCTGGGCTGTCTATGTAAAAAAAAACACTTTTTTTAAAACAATTTGGGTCAGCTTCCAAGATGGCATAGACATCTTTGATTACTTGCGTTTCATTAATCAGAAGGAGTTAGATTTAAGTAATTTAACTTTTAGGTGTTAAGTGTCCCTTTAAAGGAACAGTAAGCACCTTGCAGCAAACAAGATGTTAATTTGTCTTAAAAATGTTTAGATTTGGCTCATATGTCATTCTGTAGCAAGATAACAGAAATGTCTTGTAAATACAAAATGTTTACTGTCTCTTTAACCCTCCACCAAGAAAAATCTTGCAAAAATGGCCTTGATCACAATCTGCTGAGGCTTTTTTACATATTTTTCTGGCTGAAAAGACTACTTTTCAAGTAGGCAAGAACACAATAACACATTTTAAGCTATTTCCTGCACTGGCAAATGTGTTTTTGGATTCTTTCAAAAAGCCCTATTTCTCCTAGGGGGCCAAAAAAGTTTTTCGAAGATCACAATCCATTTTTGAGTCATTTTTCAACAACATTTTTGATGCTAGTTTTGACTTTTTCAAATTCTTCACCTAAAGGCACTTTACAGCTATTTGCAAATAGTCTATTATCTTGCATATGTGCAAAACACTCTGAAATTGCCACAGGAAACATAATATATTATACTGGACATAATTTAAACTGTAAAGCGTGAACCTGCTACCTTGCAACATTGTATCTGTCGAGGAGCCCTTCCAACGAGGTCTAAAGTGCTTGTGCCTACATTATTGAATTTTGTGACTGTGAGTTCAATAACATAGGTGCAAGCACTTTAAAACATACAGTCGCGATCTTGTTATTGAACTCACAGTCACAAAATTCAATAATGTAGGCACAAGCACTTTAGACCTAGCGTGCATAGATGCGCATCCCCTATAAAAACCTGGTTATGAAGTAGCCATCTTGTTGGAAGGGCTCCTCGACAGATACAATGTTGAAAGGCAGCAGGTTCACACTTTACAGTTTCAATTTGAGGGTCAAGCAATAGAAATAAATACTGTTAAAAAAAATACTAGTCTAATTTTAAAAGTAACCATGGTGCATCATGACAATATACAAGATGCATTCAGCTGGTTTATCTGTGGTATGGATGGAAACGGATTACAATACTTTCCTATGAAAGTCGCGATTTTCCCCTTTTAAAACATGTTTTTGAAGACACCAGTACTGTTAGTGACTTTAAATCAAATATTAAAATAAAAGATGAAAACACGCCATTTGTAGATTTCGGGATCCTGAAGTGACTACTGAAGTATGCTCATCATGACAAGATTTATATGGCATTCTGTCAGGCCTCCAGGCACGGCTAGAGCTGTGCTGTACTTACCATGGTAAGGTGTGAATGGGCAATTGAATCAGTCAGGTTACCTCCCAGTTTCTGTTTCGAGAACAGGTACACAACACACGTAAAGGCCTTTCAGGAGCTTTTTTGCATTGTGGTCACTCGAAAAACTCGACAACCAATTTGGTTGGAAAGCCAAAAGCTATTTTGGGAGCAAATCACCTATAGATTGTGTTTGACCCCAATACTTGCATTACAAAAGACAAGCATTTGATAGATGCTGTAAACTTTCCAATATAAAGTTTTTTTTAACAAGGCAGAGTACAAAATAAGTAGCTATATTTCCTGTAAAATAATTATGTTACTTATATAAAAAGATGTAAGTGTAGGAAAAAAAATATAGTGAATAAAAAGGAACTTTCTTACAAAAGTTAGAGATATTCTTAGTGCATATGAAGAGCAGTGTTGCTAAGCACTGTAGATTGTTCAGTTCATTCAGTGTAAGGTGAGGGGATCATAAAATGAAACCTTACTTATTGTATAAGGGACTAATAAGAATGGAGCTAAGAGGACTACAAATTCACTAGGGACCATAAAGTTAATACAGATACAGATATGATTCAGGTTTCCTTTGAATCTATATAATAAAAGAATATAATCTAAATCAATTTTTCAAACTCTAAATTTTATTCTATAATAAAGACATTTAAAGGGACAGTCTAGGCCAAAATAAACTTTCATGATTCAGATAGAGCATGTCATTTTAAACAATTTTCCAATTTACTTTTATCACCAATTTTGCTTTGTTCTCTTGGTATTCTTAGTTGAAAGCTTAACCTAGGAGGTTCATATGCTAATTTCTTAGACCTTGAAGCCCACCTCTTTCAGATTGCATTTTAACAGTTTTTCACCACTAGAGGGTGTTAGTTCACATATTTCATATAGATAACACTGTGCTTGTGCACGTGAAGTAATCTGGGAGCTGGCACTGATTGGCTAGACTGCAGTCTGTCAAAAGAGCTGAAAAAAGGGGCAGTTTGCAGAGGCTTAGATACAAGATAATCACAGAGGTTAAAAGTATATTATTATAACTGTGTTGGTTATGCAAAACGGGGAAATGGGTAATAAAGGGATTATCTATCTTTTAAAACAATACAAATTCTGGTGTAGACTGTCCCTTTAAGACATGACTATAAGATCAACTTAAAGGGGCAGTAAACCTAGAAAATAATGTTATATAATTCTGCACATAGTGCAGAATTATATAACATTATCTTAACCAAACTTTATACAACATAATATTGCAGGTGAAATCTGAATTAAAAAAGAGGCTTTTTGCTCTACTGAGCGGGTCTGGTTTTCCCCTTGAGCGCATCTGGGCAGCTGTCTAGTCACAGCCCGGCCTGATCGCGCCATTACACTCAATGTAGCTCGCTCCCACTATCAAACAGAGCAGTAGCAAGCTATATTGAGTGTAATGGCCCGATCAGGCCAGGCCGGGCTGTGACTAGACAGCTGCCCAGATGCGCTCAGGGTGAAAACCAGACCCGTTTAGTAGAGTAAGAACGGCGGTCTGAAAAACCCTCTTTTTTAATCGGATTTCACCTACAATATTATGTTGTATAAAGTTTGGCTAAGATAATGTTATATAATTCTGCACTATGTGCAGAATTATATAACATTATTTTTTAGGTTTACTGCCCCTTTAAAGAGACATTCCGGTCAAAATGTAAATGCACATAGATGAATTACATCTTTGTATAGAAACATATTTGCAATACACATGTATAGGCAAAAATACTTCCAGTAAAAGTTATCACTGTTTTAGTGTTAACATTTTTATCTGCACGTGCATGTGAGGCATAGCTAGATATTCTCAGTGCACCAGCATTTTAAATACTGAAGCTGCTCAGAGCACCAATGGGGCTTGTATTATGTCAGCAATTAACAAATTGAGTCATTACCAGATGGTACAAGCACCTTAGGCTCTCTGAGCAAATGCTGTATTTAAAATGCTGGTGCACAGAGCATACTTAAATACACTATGGATACACCTACAGCTTTTATTAGAAGCATTTTGCTAATACATGTATATTACAAAAATGCTTCTATTCAAAACTGAAATGCATCGATGTGGATTACAATTTTCTATAACGACTCAAACAGATGAAGAGGCGTCTCTTGGTGCATTACAGTTGTATTTAAAGGGAATATAGAAAAAGATAACAGTGTACTCACAAATGGTGAAGCATTCGATTGTGCTAGTATCTCAGTGTCCCAGCTCACTGATAACAGGTGTGGAGTTAGCGACTCCCTGCTTGCAAGGGGAAGGTTCAATTATGTAGGCTGTAAACCATTTCAAAAGGTTAAAATATATTTTTTTAAACTTAAAACACAGTTTTTAAAATCAAGGGAGCAAATGAACAATCATTACTCCTTGCACAGAACTACTACGCGTTTCTCAGCCCTTCTGGCTGTTTCATCAGGCATATTCTGTTTCCTCACACCTTGTTCTTAATAAAGACAACATAAAACAAAAAATCACTGTCTTGACACATTCATAGACCACTTAAGTGCACTTAGACCAATCAACAAAGCCTTATAGGGTTAAGAGGTGTGTAAAGAAAGTTATTTTTTTTATTGGTTTATGTTGTCTTTATTAAGACAATGAAAAAGTTCATAAATGGATGGAAAAAAAAATCAATGTTGCAATATACAGTGGGACCTCGGTTTACGAATTTAATGCGTTCTCCGGGACGTTTCGTATTGCGAAAAATTCATAAACCGAAACACGGTTTCCCATAGGAATGCATTGAAAACCAATTAATGCGTTCCGGAGGTGAGAAAAAAGGCTCCAAAACCTGCTGCAAAAGGCTCCAAATGGCTCCAAAAGGCTCCAAATGGCTCCAAAAGGCTCCACAACTTGCTGCAAATGGCTCCAAAAGGCTCAGCAACTTGCTGCAAATGGCTCCAAAACCGGGACACTTGTTTCGTATTGCGAAAAAAATTCGTAAACTGAAACACGGTTTCCCATAGGAATGCATTGAAAACCAATTAATTTGTTCATATTGCCAAAAAAATTCGTATACCGAGGCATTTTTTTCCCAGAATTTTCATTCGTAAACCGAAATTTTGTTTACTGAGTCGTTCGTTAACCGAGGTCCCACTGTAAATGGTTATGGAGAAAAAAGGTTTTGCCAGCTGTAGATTAGGAAGCAATTAGTAAAAATTCAGTCAGAGCATAGTCATATTGGGTTGTTAATACATCGCCATGAAAGCATATTATCCCTCTCTCAGGGGTACAACCTACTGGGGGTACCCCCGCCTAACTGCTAGATCTCACCCGTCCAAGTGCAGTTTAATTTCCTTCACAAGGAATGCTGTTCCATCAGTATGAGCTGCAGCAATGCTCTATTTCCTATAGGCTCAGCTGTCTTCTATATTTCTCTTATAGCTCATATGCAGAGGCCATTCTTTGCAAAGTGACACTGAACAAACATTCACTTGGAAGGCCTAACCGAGTGATAATGCTCCACACAACACGTTTTTCGCAACTGAGGGCAATTCAAACGCGGCTTCTTCTTCAGGGTTTTTCTGGGACTGCTTATGTTTGGGACAGTATGCTTGCATGGATAAGTATTAACAACCCACTAATAGACTACACTCTGGCTGAACTCTTTTATTAATTGCTTCCTAATCTACAGCTGCCAAAAACGTTTTTCTCTGTAACCATCTATATTGCAACATTGATTTTCTTCTATCCACTTTATCATTGGATGAGCTGACGATTAATGATAAATGAGTTCTATATCAATGCATTTGTTTCTTGGTTGGTGTGTTGTTGCAACGTTGCCCTAATACAAAATCCATTATGTATTTGTTTTTTGATGAGCTGTGCTGGCTAGGACACCCTTTTTTCTGTTATCTTTTTTATCTTCTTTTTCTCTTGGATATATGATTAATTTATGTGTCTCCAGGCTTTTTTTCTCCATAGACTTCTGTGGGGGAATAGGTGAAGGTGCACGCGATATTCTAAGTTTGGATTTTTGCACTTGGTTTACCGCTAGAGTGAAAACAGTTTACTTTCAAACCTAACACCTGAAGTGCGGAATGAAAAATCTCTGTAACGCAACCCCATTTATGTCTTTGGGGAAAAAAAAGTTACGTTTAAACCTAACAACCTAACATAAACCCCAAGTCTAAACACCCCTAATCTGCCGCCCCCCGACATCGCCGACACTAATAAAAGTTATTGACCCCTATTCTGCCACGCCTGACATCGCTGACACCTAAATAAAAGTTATTAACCCCTATTTCACCACTCCCCGACTTTGCCAACACTATAGTAAAGTTATTAACCCCTATTCTGCCGCTCCCCGACATCGCAGACACCATAATAAAGTTATTAATCCCTATTCCGCCGCTCCCCGACATCACCACCACTAAATAAACTAAATAAACCTCTTAACCCCTAAACCTCCGGCCCCCACATCGTAGCCACTAAATAAACCTATTAACCCCTAAACCTCTGGCCCCCTACATCGCCACTACTAAATAAACATATTAAACCCTAAACCACCAGCCCCCCACATCGCAAAACACTAAATTAAACTATTAACCTCTAAACCTAACACCTCCTAACTTAAAATTAAAATTACAATATAACTATCTTAAAATAAATAAAAATAAACCTAACATTAAACTATAAATTAACCTAAAATTACTATTCTAACAAAATTAAAAAATACTACAAATAAAATATATAAATTACAAATTTAAAAAAGCCTAACACTACGAAAAATAATAAAAAAAAATACAAAAAATAACACTAAATTATGACAAATAAAAACACTAAGGCCTAGATTTGGAGTTTGGCGTTAGCCGTGAAAACCAGCGTTAGAGGCTCCTAACGCTGGTTTTAGGCTACCGCCGGTATTTGGAGTCACTCAAAATAGGGTCTAACGCTCACTTTTCAGACGCGACTTTTCCATACCGCAGATCCCCTTACGTCAATTGCGTATCCTATCTTTTCAATGGGATTTTTCTAACTCCGGTATTTAGAGTCGTGTCTGAAATGAGCGTTAGACATCTAACGACAAAACTCCAGCCGCAGGAAAAAAGTCAGTAGTTAAGAGCTTTCTGGGCTAATGCCGGTTCATAAAGCTCTTAACTACTGTACTCTAAAGTACACTAACACCCATAAACTACCTATGTACCCCTAACCCGAGGTCCCCCCACATCGCCGCCACTCGATTAAAATGTTTTAACCCCTAATCTGCCGACCGCCACCTACGTTATACTTATGTACCCCTAATCTGCTGCCCCTATATTATATTTATTAACCCCTAACCTGCCCCCCACAACGTCGCAGCCAGCTACCTACAATAATTAACCCCTAATCTGCCGACCGCAAAGCGCCGCCACCTACGTTATACTTATGTACCCCTAATCTGCTGCCCCTAACACAGCCGACCCCTATATTATATATATTAACCCCTAATCTGCCCCCCTCAACGTCGCCTCCACCTGCCTACACTTATTAACCCCTAATCTGCCGAGCGGACCGCACCGCTACTATAATAAAGTTATTAACCCCTAATCCGCCTCACTAACCCTATAATAAATAGTATTAACACCTAATCTGCCCTTCCTAACATCGCCGACACCTAACTTCAATTATTGACCCCTAATCTGCCGACCGGAGCTCACCGCTATTCTAATAAATGTATTAACCCCTAAAGCTAAGTCGATGTGATATACCTTTAAGACTTTCTGACTATCAGCACTTCCTCCTATTTAAGGAAGTGCTTTTCCATTACTCAGTGCCTGAAAATTAAAGTGGATTCTCTCATCCTGTGTTTCTGCTTATTCTAAGCAGTGTATTTTTCCCTTTCAGGTCTTAACTATTATATTTTTGTAGGCTGTTTGTGTCTCATAGTTGCTGCACTTATTTCCTGATTCTTTTGGACTGATTCTCCTAATCATATCCCTACGCTACCGGAACTCAATCCACTCGCGGCTGAAGCCGCACTCACACAAGCTGCTACCGGGACGCCGCTCTCTACTAATCCCCGGTTTAGCACTTACTCTGCTGTTATTACCGCTCTCCACGCTACACCATCGCTTCAGGGGAAATCTGGATTTGTCACCACGCTGGTTTGGGTATCGTATTGTATACAAATCATAAGGTTTCCAAATATAACGCTAAGTGTCATTACTTACCTGAGGTGTATTACACTGAATTAACCTCCTCCTTGCTGGTCAATATTGTGTGTGTGTTGGAACATTGTATATATATTTTAGAGTGTTTGTGTGAGTGCGTGAAGCTTAAGGAAAGATACTTGAACATTACTTATTCTGGAGTTAAACTCTGTCACTTCATTTCTTTTCCTGAATATAAAGGATTTTTTCTCATTCTTTCTTTATCGATAATATTAAGGAATTATTGCTTATATTATAGAGGCTAAACAAGTTTCTCTCATATCATTTATTATTATCATACATTGTGGAATATACCATACTTTTCACTTCAATTACTAAAAGTAAATGCTCACCTTGTACATGCTAGTAGAATAAGTTATATTTACTTGCTGTTTACAAGAATAGAGCTACATTACATTTATTTTATTTTTTATTATTATTACTCTGAAGTTTGGTGAGACAAAATTATCACAGTCTAACCCTAACACCCCCCTAAGTTAAATATAATTTTAATCTAACGAAATTAATTAACTCTTATTAAATAAATTATTCCTATTTAAAGCTAAATACTTACCTGTAAAATAAATCCTAATATTGCTACAATATAAATTATAATTACATTGTAGCTATTTTAGGATTAATATTTATTTTACAGGTAACTTTGTATTTATTTTAACCAGGTACAATAGCTATTTAATAGTTAAGAACTATTTAATAGCTAAAATAGTTAAAATAATTACAAATTTACCTGTAAAATAAATCCTAACCCAAGCGGGATCTTCTATGGTCATCCATCCGGAGCGGAGCGGCAGGATCCTGAAGACCTCCGACGCGGAACATCCATCCTGGCCGACGACTGAACGACGAATGACGGTTCCTTTAAATGACGTCATCCAAGATGGTGTCCCTCGAATTCCGATTGGCTGATAGGATTCTATCAGCCAATCGGAATTAAGGTAGGAATATTCTGATTGGCTGATGGAATCAGCCAATCAGAATCAAGTTTAATCTGATTGGCTGATACAGGATGGATGTTCCGCGTCGGAGGTCTTCAGGATCCTGCCGCGCCGCTCCGGATGGATGACCATAGAAGATCCCGCTTGGATGAAGACTTCAATCGGATGGAAGACCTCTTCTGCCCCGCTTGGATGAAGACTTCAGCCGGATCATGGACCTCTTCAGCTCCCGCTTGGATGATGACTTCAGCCGGATCATGGACCTCTTCAGCCCCCCGCTTGGGCTTGGATCAGGACATCGGAGGAGCTCTTCTGGACCGATCGGTGAACCTGGCAGGGTGAAGACAAGGTAGGAAGATCTTCAGGGGCTTAGTGTTAGGTTTATTTAAGGGGGGTTAGATTAGGGGTATGTGGGTGGTGGGTTGTAATGTTGGGGGGGGGTATTGTATGTTTTTTTTTACAGGCAAAAGAGCTGAACTTCTTGGGGCATGCCCCGCAAAGGGCCCTGTTCAGGGCTGGTAAGGTAAAAGAGCTTTGAACTTTAGTAATTTAGAATAGGGTAGGGCATTTTTTTATTTTGGGGGGCTTTGTTATTTTATTAGTTGGCTTAGAGTAGGTGTAATTAGTTTAAAATTGATGTAATATTTTTCTTATGTTTGTAAATATTTTTTTATTTTTTGTAACTTAGTTCTTTTTTATTTTTTGTACTTTAGTTAGTTCATTTAAATGTATTTATTTGTAGGTATTGTATTTAATTAATGTATTGATAGTGTAGTGTTAGGTTTAATTGTAGGTAATTGTAGGTATTTTATTTAATTAATTTAATGATAGTATAGTGTTAGGTTTAATTGTAACTTAGGTTAGGATTTATTTTACAGGTAATTTTGTAATTATTTTAACTAGGTAACTATTAAATAGTTCTTAACTATTTAATAGCTATTGTACCTGGTTAAAATAATTACAAAGTTGCCTGTAAAATAAATATTAATCCTAAAATAGCTACAATGTAAGTATTTAGCTTTAAATAGGAATAATTTATTTAATAAGAGTTAATTTATTTCGTTAGAATAAAATTATATTTAACTTAGGGGGGTGTTAGTGTTAGGGTTAGACTTAGCTTTAGGGGTTAATACATTTATTAGAATAGCGGTGAGCTCCGGTCGGCAGATTAGGGGTTAATGTTTGAAGTTAGGTGTCGGCGATGTTAGGGAGGGCAGATTAGGGGTTAATACTATTTATTATAGGGTTAGTGAGGCGGATTAGGGGTTAATAACTTTATAATAATAGCGGTGCGGTCCGGTCGGCAGATTAGGGGTTAATAAGTGTAGGCAGGTGGAGGCGACGTTGTGGGGGGCAGATTAGGGGTTAATAAATATAATATAGGGGTCGGCGGTGTTAGGGGCAGCAGATTAGGGGTACATAAGGATAATGTAAGTAGCGGCGGCTTACGGAGCGGCAGATTAGGGGTTAAAAATAAAATGCAGGTGTCAGCGATAGCGGGGATGGCAGATTAGGGGTTAATAAGTGTAAGGTTAGGGGTGTTTAGACTCGGGGTACATGTTAGGGTGTTAGGTGCAGACTTAGGAGGTGTTTCCGCATAGCAAACAATGGGGCAGCGTTAAGAGCTGAACGCGGCTTTTTTGCAGGTGTTAGGTTTTTTTTCAGCTCAAACAGCCCCATTGTTTTCTATGGGGGAATCGTGCACGAGCACGTTTTTGAGGCTGGCCGCTTGCGTAAGCAACTCTGGTATTGAGAGTTGAAGCTGCGTTAAAAATGCTCTACGCTCCTTTTTTGGAGCCTAACGCAACCTTTATGTGGACTCTCAATACCAGAGTTATTTTTATGGTGCGGCCAGAAAAAAGCCGGCGTTAGCTACGCGGGTCCTTACCGACAAAACTCCAAATCTAGGCCTAAGCTTACAAAAAATAATAATTTTTTTTATCAAAAATAAAATAAAAATAAAAAGCCCCGCAAAATAAAAACACCCCCTAGCCTACAATAAACTACCAATAGCCCTTAAAAGAGCCTTTTTGTAGGGCAACTCTAAAAAAAACCTAAGCTACCCATTGCCTCTAAAGGGGCATTTGTATGGGCATTGCCCTTAAAAGGTTATTCAGCTCTTTTTCACTGCCCTTTAAAGGGCATTCAGCTCTTTTACAAAAGCCCTAATCTTAAAAAAAACACCCAAAAAATGAAAAAACAAAACAAAAACCTAACACTAACCACATAAAATCTACTTAAGGTTCCTGAAGTCCAGACATCATCTTCATCCAGGCGGCGAGAAGTCTTCATCCAGGTAGCGACACCGTCATCCATCTCGGGGACGTCTTCTATCTTCTTCAAATTCAAATCAGCCAATAGGATGAGAGCTTCTGAAATCCTATTGGCTGTTCAAAACTTTCAGTAGCTCTCATCCTATTGGCTGTTCAAAACAGCCAATAGGATTTCAAACGCTCTTATCCTATTGGCTGATTTGAATTTGAAGAATAAAATCAGCCATTAGGAATGCAAGGTACACCATATTGATACGGCTACCTTGCATTCAACTTCAGTATACGACGGTGACCGTATGAAGAGGACGCACAGAATGGGATCAGCTTCCAGGATAGCTCCGCTCCGCGCTGTTGGAATGAAGATAGAAGATGTCGCTGAGATAGATGAAGGTGTTGCTGCCTGGATGAAGACTTCTCGCCGCCTGGATGAAGATGGATGTCTGGACTTCAGGAACCATGAGTAGATTTTATGGTGTTAGTGTAAGGTTTTTTTTTTTTTTTTTTCAATTTTTGGGGTGTTTTTTTTTTTTTTTTAAGATTAGGGCTTTAGGCTTTAGGAAAAGAGCTGAATGCCCTTTTAAGGGCAATGCCCATACAAACGCCCCTTTAGGTTAGTTTTTTTATTTTGGGGGGTTGGTTGGGTGATGGGTTTTACTGTTGGGGGGACTTTGTTTTTTTTTAACAGGTAAAAGAGCTGTTTAACTTAGGGCAATGCCCTACAAAAGGCCCTTTTAATGGCTATTGGTAGTTTATTGTAGGCTAGGGGGTGTTTTTATTTTGGAGGGCCTTTTTTATTTTTATAGGGCTATTAGATTAGGTGTAATTGTTTTTATTTTTGATAATTATGTTTATTATTTTATTTAGTAGCGTCGATATGGGAGGCCGGAGGTTTAGGGGTTAATATGTTTATTTAGTGGTGGCAATGTGGGGGCCGGAGTTTTAGGGGTTAATAGTTTTATTTAGTAGCAGCGATGTGGGGGCGGAGGTTTAGGGGTTAATAGGTTTATTTAGTGGCGGCGATGTGGGAGGCCGAAAGTTTAGGGGTTAATAGCTTTATTATAGTGTTGGTGATATCGGTGAGCGGCGGATTAGGGGTTAATAGCTTTATTATAGTGTTTGTGATGCAGGAGGGCGGCGGTTTAGGGGTTAATAGGTAGTTTATGGGTGTTAGTAATAGTTTAGTTATGAGTTTTGTGAAACATTTTTGTTTTGCAAAATCCATAACTACTACTCTCAGATGGCGGTATGGATCTTGTCGGTAAAGGCTGTAATGCAAGCTTTTTAGTCTGAACGCACAACCTGTAATACCAGCGCTATGAAAATCCCACACAAAAACATAATTTTTTTGAGTGCAGAATGGACTTTGTGTTACAGGCTAAAATGCTTGAATTACAGCTATACCGACACGAATCGTAATATACGTTCCTGGCCATTACGCTGGTATTGCCATTTTTTCAGCGTTAAAAGCCATACCGCAACACTTGTAATCTAGTCGTCAGTAATTACCTTGGTACAAGAGCTGAAGATGCGCTGGCATGTCTCATTAACTGCTACATTGCTAGGTTTGCTTTTCCCAGAGCCCCATACACCATTTACCTTTTGCTCTTAGCAAATGTAAAAAAAAAGAAATCACTTGAAGAAAGAAAAGGATAGGTTTTTGCTTAGAGGAAATAAAATAGTTGGATAATCAATGAATCTGAAAGCATGTCATGCTTCGGCTACAGTGAATGACGTAAAACAAAGATGGAACATTTGCTGCTTCCTGACGCCCACATAAAATAAAAAAACACATAATGGGAATAATAATGTTTATTTTTATTTCATTATAGGCTAAGCTTCTTCTAGAAATGTTTCTTTACTGTTGCAAATCTTTAGTAGATTTTTTTTCTCTCTACATAAATACTTGTGGAATTCATTAATTAATCAGCTCATAAGCCAGAATTTTTGTTTATAGAAACAGCTATTTATAATGTCCCAATCTGTTTGCTATATGAAAATATGTTTTAACACAGTAAAATCAGATTCAGAAATGCTGCTATGAGTCATTGAATTATGAATCACAGCGTTTCCCAATGTCTTTTCTTTGTGCCATTCAAAATCTTAGCCCACGTTTAAAATTATTTTCACAAATATATTCACATTTATCCAAAATGTGCCCCTTTTCAATATGTTTTAGGGTCTTTAAAATATTTTTATGCTTTAAATAATTTGTTTATTAAGGTATACAAATATTATTCATATGATTTTTTACAGATGCTTAAAGGGACAGTCAACACCAGGATTTTTGATGTTTAAAAAGATAGATAATTCCTTTATTACCCATTCCCCAGTTTTGCATAACCAGCACAGTTATAATAATACATGTTTTACCTCTGTAATTACCTTGTATCTAAGCCTCTGCAAACTTCCCCCTTAATTCTGTTATTTTGACAGACTTGCATTTTAGCCAATCAGTGCTTACTCCTAGGTAACTTCATGTGCGTAAGCTCAATGTTATCTATATGACACACATGAACTAAAGCCCCCTAGTGGTGAAAAACTGTCAAAATACATTCAGATTAGAGGCAGCCTTCAAGGTCTAAGAAATTAGCATATGAGCTTACCTAGATTTAACTTTCAACTAAGAATACCAAGAGAACAAAGCAAAATTGGTGATAAAAGTAAATCTAAAAGAAAAGAGTATAAAGTACTTGCGCAAGTACCCGACGAAGAGAACCGGAAGTGAGTGACGTCACACCAACCGGAAACAGAGGGAGTTGAAGCTCCGGAAACCATAAGAGGCTGTGAAAAGACCGCCAGAGAGATCCAGAGGTAAGATCCACCTAGCAAATTAACTGTGAAGGACTGCAGATCCAAAGGTGAGAATTAAACCTCTTACAAACCACAGACAAGGTCTTTAAAAGAGCTTATTACAAATCAATACCACAAAATATAACAACGGAGATTGTTTTGAGTTTAAACTCACTGTCTAAATCTAATACACACGTATGTATTCACGTAACACCATTATGATGGAAGTTTAATAAACCCAAAGGAACTTGGCATAAGGATCCCACTGAAATTAAAAGTTTGGTTATGGACTTTGTTTTTAACTACTAGTTCTTAAGGAATATATTTTTATTTTTTCATCAGAATCATAATTTTTAGAATTTTTTATTCTGAGTCAATTCGTTAGCCACATTTTAACCGTTTAAATTAACTGTATCAATTGTATCAGGTGTAAAAAACTGTATTAATTGTATCTAAGTAAGGAACAAATGTAGGTATTTATAAATTTATGTGAACGTAAGGTATTTAGGTAATTTTGTATTAAATACATTTACATTTTTTTCACTATTTTGTATTTGGAGTTTTATAAAGTACAGGCACAGGTTAATGATATTTTTGGTTATTATCCGATTCAATCTCAGAGTATGTTTTAACTACGAGTCACTGTTCCACTAATGTATTTTGAATAGTCGCTATTGCACTACTTAAGACCTTTAAATTAAGGAAGAACGTTATATCTAAGGTTTTGAAATTGATTACAATCACAACTGAAATTATTGCACTGTTTAAAGAAATGGCAAAAGAAATCCAGCAAACCTCCCAGGCGTAAGTTCAAAATGTAACTTTTATTGGAAAAGCCGTGCAAATAAAAAAGGTAAAATACAAAAAATAGTCCCAGCAACCTGGAACAAGATAAGAAATCGTCCTATGCGTTTCAGCAAATAGTATCAGCCTTATTCATGGATATATTTTGCTCCTCACAATCAAGCCTATTTAAATACACCCTTGTCATCAGGTGTGTAAGCTCCAGGTACTAATTTTAAAGGGACAGACCTTTAACAACAATTGAAATGAAGATAGACATACTAATGTGAGCCTTTCATTTAGAGATATAATATTTCAGTACTCTATATGCCCAGTTAGTAGATATAAAACTTAAACAGTAGAAAAATACACATTGTCACATAAACAGAGAGAGTTAGTTAGATGTAACTAATCAATCTTAAAATATTAAATCCTCAATTCATATTAATGTGTGGAACCGAATAAGTAAAAAATTCAAATGACTCGCCCTAAGTATATAATATCCCTGAAAAAACTTGTAGTAATCATTAAAGAAATTCTTGTCGTCTAGTTGTATGAATTATTTTGAAGTCCCTACCTTGAATTTAAAGGAAATGTTAGTAAAGATATGTGTGTATATAGATACTTACTGTATGCAAATATAACTGCATAATATATATCCTGCTTTAAGTAGTGGAATATAAAATCCAGTGACGTCAGAGGCTGGTGAGGCAGTGGCAGGATACGCATTCATTCTTTAGATATCCTTTGTTGAAGAAATAGCAATGCACATGGGTGAGCCAATCACATGAGGTATCTATTTGCAGCCACCAATCAGCAGCTACTGAGCATATTTAGATATGATTTTCAACAAAGGACATCAAAAGAATGAAGAAAATTAGATATTAGATGTAAATTGGAAAGTTATTTAAATGTGCATATGGGTTTCATATGGGTTTCATGTCCCTTTAAATGGTGTCTTGGAAAACTGGTCAACTTAGTAAACATCTGATTTTAGTCTAAAAGGATTGTAACAGAAACTTGTGCCAGATAACACAATGCTTGCTCTGATTATGAGATCTAGAAATCCATGCCCATTAAAATAGGTTTAAACATACTTTTTACTTTAATGCTGCAAATTATGCTTATAGATTCTTTCATTACATAAGGGATGAGAGTCAGAGGGGGAGGAAGAGACAGAGAGAGAGAAAGAGACCATGGGGGAGAACAACACATAAGGAGAGAGTTGGATAGATAGATAGATAGATAGATAGATAGATAGAGAGAGAGACACACACACACACAAGGGGGGGGGGGGGACCACTGCATTTTAAAGTAATAAAACAGCAGAGCTACAGAGAGTTCAGAAAATTAGTTTATAATTTAGTGTGAAGTACAGAGGCAAGCTGCTAAGTTAGTGGGTGTAAAGTTTGAGTAAACAAAATACAAAAACGACCCTGCTGTAAAAGAGTAAACAAACACTAAACCACATTCATTAAATTATAATTTTCACTAACAGAATTCCTTTCAGTAAAATCTTACTTTAATAAGATGTGGATGAAACACTGCTCTCTGTGCCTCTTTTCCTGCTCTGTAAGGATTCAGGAAGTGACAGTGGCACATTCCACTGCACTTAGAGGGGATGAACAGAACTCTCTTTTTCACTTTAGCAAAGCTAGCAGGTTCACAGGACAGCAACAAAATATATGAAAGTTGTTTTTTTTCCGTTTTTGTTTTGTTTTATATGATTTAACATCCAGCCCCAACCCTATGTTACACTTACTAATGCCTCTCGCTGGATTGGTTCAGCCCAAATAGGACTGCCTCAAATAAAGCACTTATGGGCCATGCAATGATCTTAACCACTTTCATCCAGTAGATGGCGCAGCTTGTTGTGTAATGGTGGGCAGACCTGCTTGTGCCTCTTCATTGCACAACATATAGCTGTGAGAAAAAAAAATGCTGGGGGAAAAAAATTACAATTTTTTTTTTTTCTAAAGCCAATAAAAAAAAATATATTTTTGCCCATATGAGAGGTGAAGCACTGCCTCACCTGCCTCTAGTGACTGCACATCACTGATAAAATCCCTCAAAGATCTTACAGTTACTTGCCTGGGAGGTTTACTGGATTTCTTTTGCCATTTATTGTTGTCTAACAACCAGCTTAAACCTCGGCATATCCAGGACCAGAGGCGCACTGTACCCGGCTTACTGATCGGCTGATGACGTCATTGCAGAATGCCTGAGCGTGTAAGCAGGATCTCACAGAGACGGAAGCACTCACGGCAGTTCAGACTAACCTTCACCCCTTGGATTTGCAGCAGCAGTCAAAGGTGCTTCGTACCGGCCCGGGGACCCACGATATATGGTGGTGAACGATCCAGATCACGCAAAGAAAAATAAGCGCTGGTGAGTTCTGACGATACCGTCTTACTTCTTACTATGGATTGATGCTGCTTGGTATACACAGTATTAGTCTTGAGCTGTCTGAAGGGGAATCTTTTGTACTGTTTAAAGAAAGTCTGGAATTATACACAGTGTATGTTATACATAGAAACACTACAAAAGGTCCCCTTTTTTTAAAAAGATTTTTCAATTTTAATTTAAGATTGTCTATTCAACACAAATTCATTAACCTAAAACGCGGTAAGCGCCCTCTTTAATTAACCCTCAATTGTTAGCTTTTAACTAAGAATACCAAGAGAACAAAGCAAAATTGGTTATCAAAGTAAATTGGAAAGTTGTTTAAAATGACATGCCCTATTTGAATCATGAAAGTTTATTTTTAATATAGTGAATTGCTTATTTATCGCTTCTGTCATTTCCATTATTTACATTGACCCTCTTAAAGGGACATGTTACCCATATGCTAAATAACTTGAAAGTAAAGCAGAATACAGGTTCACTCTTTGCTTTACTGTGATCTTTTGGGATTGCACCATCATTTTGTCAGATTTCATAGTAAGTTTCCTTAAACTGAGGAGTTATTATTATTATTATCAGGTATTTGTAGAGCGCCAACAGATTCCGCAGCGCTGTAAACATAGTCGATGTACAGGATAGCTTTTGTAGGGGTCAAGTGGGTAGAGGGCCCTGCCCGAGAGTTTCACTGTTGTAGTCGGCTCTTATGAAGGAGTGAAATAAAGTTACTGTCCCTGTACATGCCAGATGCAAGCTCCCTTGCAAGTCATGAACAAGCATCCAGTAAAGTCAACATTAAACTTTGCATAATTCAGATAGAGGGGCATATTTATCAATGTGCGAGCAGTCATGATACAAAGTAGCGTATTATGTCCGCCGCCCATCGATAAATGCTGACCGCATACGCGGTCGGCATTTATCATTGCACCAGCAATGAACTGCTGGTGCAATGCCGCCCCCTGCAGATTCGCGGCCGCTAGCAAGGGGTGTCAATCAACCCAATCCACGACAGTAGTGGGCCTCCAACAAGTGCCCCCACTATGAGTAAATCCTTGAGACTTCACTGCTGATCTTAGTTAACTTTCACCTAGATTACTAGTTTTGCGTTGCAGCTCTTAACACTGAAAAAATGGCAATTTCAGCATAAAAGCAGGAACACACTATTGTGAGTCATGTCGGTATAGCTATACTGCAAGCATTCTAGACTGTAACGCAATGTCAATCCCGCATCCAAAAAAATGACATTTTTGTGTGGGATTTCCATAGTGCCGAAATTACAGGTTGCACGGTGAGGCTAAAATGCTAGCGTTACATCCTATACCGACACAATTCATACCGCCATTTGAAAGCAGTAGTTATGGATTTTGTGTAACAAAAATGTTTCACAAAACTCATAACTAAAGTGTTACAAAGTACACGAACACCCATAAACTACCTATTAACCCCTAAACCGCAAACACTATATTAAAGCTATTTACCCTAAATTGCCGCCCACCCACATCACGGCTATTAAATAAACCTATTAACCTCTAATCTGCTGTCCCCGACATCGCCAACACTATATATATTGAATATATTAAACCCAATTCCGCCGCTTATTAAGCCCTAAACCTCCGGCCTCCCACATCACTGCCACTAAATAAACCTATTAGCCCGTAAACCGCTGGCCCCCACATCTCAAAACACAAAATTAAACTATTAACCCCTAAACCTAACACCCCCTAACTTTGAATTAAAATTACAATATAACTCTATTTAAATAAATAAAAACTTACCTATTAAATAAAAATAAAACTAACATTTAACTATAAATTAACCTAACTTAACTATTCTAATAAATTAAAAAAACTACCAATTAAAATATCTAAATTACTAACTTAAAAAACCTAACACTACAAAAAAAAATGTAATTTACAACTAAAAAAACAAATCCTACGAAAAAATTAAAAAAATCTAAGTTTAAAAAAATAATAAACACTAAAATCAAGAAAAATAAAAAACACTAAAATTACAAAAAACAACGGAATTATCAAAAATTAAAACAATTACACCAAATCTAGCTCTACAAAAATAAAAAAAGCCCCCCCCCCAAAAAAACCTACCAATAGCCCTTTAAAGGGCCTTTTGTAGGGCATTGCCCTAAAGACATCAGCTCTTTTACCTGTAAAAAAAAAAACAAAGTCCCCCCCAACAGTAAAACCCACCACCCAACCAACTCCCCAAAATAAAAAACCTAACTCTAAAAAAATTCTTCAAATTCAAATAAGCCAATAGGATGAGACCTACTGAAATCCCATTGGCTGATTTGAACAACCAATAGGATTTCAGTAGCTCTCATTCTATAGGCTGTTTTAAACAGCTAATACAATTTCAGAAGCTCTCATCCTATTGGCTGATTTTGAATTTGAAGACTTAAATCAGCCAATAGGAATGCAAGGGGCGCCATTTTGAAATGGCTACCTTGCATTCAAATTCAGTGTACGGCGGCGACCATATGAAGAGGATGCTCCACGCAGGATGTGATCCAGGATAGCTCCACACTGCGCCGCCAAGATGAAGATAGAAGACGCCCCTGGGATGGATGAAGACCTCACCGCCTGGATGAAGACCTCACCGCCTGGATGTCCAGACTTCAGAAATCATGAGTAGATCTTCTGGGGTCAGTGTTAGGTTTTTTAAAAAAAAATTTGGGTGAGTTTTCTTTTAGAATAGGGTTTGGGCTTTTGAAAAAGAGCTAAATGCCCTTTTAAGGGCAAAGCAGCAGAGCTAAATGGCATTTTAAGGGCAATGCCCATGCAAATGCCCCTTTAGGGGCATTGGGTAGCTTAGGTTTTTTTTTAGCGTTAGTTTTTTTATTTTGGGGGGTTGGTTAGGTGGTGGGTTTTACTGTTGGGGGGACTTTGTATTTTTTTTTACAGGTAATAGAGCTGATTTCTTTAGGGCAATGCCCTACAAAAGGCCCTTTTAAAGGCTATTGGTAGTTTATTGTAGGCTAGGGGGTGTTTTTATTTTTGGGGGGCTTTTTTATTTTTATAGGGCTATTAGATTAGGTGTATTTTTTTTATTTTTAATAATTTCGTTTATTTTTTTGTAATCTTAGATTTTTTTAATTTTTTTGTAGGATTTGTTTTTTTAGTTGTAGTTTAGATTTTTTAATTTTTTTTCATAGTGTTAGGTTTTTTAAACTTGTAATTTAGATATTTTAATTGGCAGTTTTTTTTAAATTTTATTAGAATAGTAAGGTTAGGTTAATTTATAGTTTAATGTTCGGTTTATTTTTATTTCACAGGTAAGTTTTCATTTATTTGAATCGAGTTATATTGTAAATTTAATTTAAAGTTAGTGGAATGTTAGGTTTAGGGGTTAATAGTTTAATTTAATGTTTTGCAATGTGGGGGGCTGGTGGTTTAGGTGTTAATAGGTTTATTTAGTGGCGGAGATGTGGGAGGCCGTAGGTTTAGGGATTAATAACTTTATTTAGTGGTGGCGATGTCGGGGAGCGGCAGAAAAGGGGTTAATAGCTTTATTATAGTGTCAGTGATGTCGGGGAGCGGCAGAAAAGGGGTTAATAACATTTATTAGTTGCGACGATGTCGGGATCGGCAGATTAGTGGTTAATAACTTTATTATAGGGGCAGCGATGCCGTGGGCAGCAGATTAGGAGTGTTTAGCCTAGGGGTTTATGTTAAACGTAACTTTTTTTCTCCCATAGACATCAATGGGGTTGCGTTACGGCGATCGCCATTCCGCACTTCAGGTGTTAGTTTTTTTTCTAACACTCTCTCCCCATTGGTGCCCTTGGCTTTTGTGCACTATAGAGCTTATCGCCACCATATCGCACGCACAAGGAGGTTTTTCAGAAACTTGTAATGACAGCGCTATGTAGAGTGTAATAACACAACTTTTGTTGCGTTCGTTTCGCACCCTGTATAGCACAAAACTCGTAATCTAGGTGTATGTTTTTAACCCCCAAAAAGGGTTTAAAAGTCCCAATTTGGAGCCTGAATCATTGCAGCTCCCTAACTGGAAACTGCCAGCTACGTTTGCATGCAAGAAAAGGCTTTACATATGTGTTTAATCCATTTGCTGGGGTTAACAGGATAGAGAAGTTAAAACTGAATGTACATGGATGTATTTCAAATTTATATAGAAGCATTTTTTGCAAATACTTCCATTAAGTGCTTCTAGTAAATGTTATTACTGTTTCAGAGGCATATACACACCTGCAGGTGAGGTACTATCTGATTATCAAGAGTCAGTTGCTGATCAGGATATAGAATCCTCCTTTTTTATGTTCAAGGTTGAATATTTTCAAACTCTTTTAAAAGAGGTTTTATGTACTTTAGGAATACAAGACGCTAAGCCTTTGGAAGAAAAATTCATCAAACAATTCAATTTAATTTTCAGACCTTCTGTTAATACTCCAGGGGTTTTTCCTATACCATAGTCTATAACTGAGATTATTACCAAAGAGTAGTTCAAGCCTGGTCTTCCTTTTTTTACCAATCATCTGCATTTAAAAGGATGCTCCGTTTACCAACTGCTAGTGTAGAGCTTTGGGAAACTTTCCCAAAGGTTATGATGGTGCCATCTCCACCTTAGGATAGTACTTCCTTTAAAGACCCTCAAGACATAAAATTAGAGTTTTTACAGAAAAGCTTTTCTTCAAGCAGGTTATTTGTTTAAACCAGCTATTAGTATTGGTTCCTCAGAAGCAGCTTCAAATCTTTGGTGTGATAAGTTATCGGATCCGATTTCAGATGATTCTATTAATGAAGATTTTCAACATTGTTTAAAACTTCTTAGAGATTTTCTCTTTTTCTTCCTGGAAATCTAACCCCAATTGGAACAAGGTTAAACAATCAAAAAAACTTTCTTCCTCTACCAAGTCTGCATGAAGGTGTGGCCCCTCGATCAAAATTATTTCCTGGAAGTGGGCAGATGCCTTTTTAAGAAGGTTTGGTCACAATTTGTACAATATTCTTGGGTGCTAAAAATAGTTTATCAAGGGTACAGAATGGTCTTCAGATCCAGGCCTTTCAGATGAAGAACTTAAAGCAGTGATAGTTTTTGTTCCGATATTAGAACAAGGCTAGGGTTTTTACTCCAACCCTTTCCCAAAAAAAAGAGGGAACTTTCAGGCCTATTCTGGATTTGAAAACTCTAAACAAGCTCCTCAGGGTTCCTACTCAAAATGGAAACAATCTGGGCTATTCTACCCCTTGTTCAACAAGAGCAATATGTCAACGATAATATTGAAGGATGCTTACCTTCATATCCATAAAGATCATCACCAGTTTATATCAGGACAAGCATTTTCATTTTGCTTTCCCATTTGGTCTGGCTACTGTTCCCAAAATGTTTACACAAAAGTAGAGCTCAGAGTATTTCCCTGGCTCCATACCATTACGATATCTTAGTACGGGCCCTATCTTTACCTAGCAGTATTTCATACTAACAGGCTTTTGCTGTTTCTGCTATCATGGTTGGAGAATCAACATTCCAAAGAGTTGTCTGTCTCCTCAAACCAGAGTGTCCTTTCTAGGAGTCATTCAAGACTTGATAACAATGAGAATTTTCTTGACAGATCAAAGGAGATCAAAGTTATAGTCAACATGTGTGAGACTTCAGTCTCTCCCCAATCCTACTGTAGCCCTATGCATGGAAGTTTAGATCTGATGATTGCTGCATCAGATGCCATTGCATTCACATGAGACCTCTTCACATAATCAGTGAAGAGTGTTAATTTTATTTGGTGCTTGCAAAAAAAAGACATGGGGCCGATTTATCAAGGCCCGAATGGGTCCAAATACCTCTGTTTCTGTGCGAGCCTTCAGGCTCGCCAGAAACAGGAGTTAAGAAGCAGTGGTCTTAAGACCACTGCTCCTTAACTCGCCCACCGCCTCTGAGGCTGCGGACATTAATCTGCCCAATTTCATACAATCGGATTGATTGACGCCCCCTGCTAGTGGCCGATTGGCCGCAAATATGCAGGGGGCGGTATTGCACAAGCAGTTCTCCAGAACTGCTTGTACAATGTAAAATGCAGACAGCATATGCTGTCGGTATTGAGCGATGCCTGGTGGACATGATCCGCTACATCGGATCATGTCCTCCAGACATTGATAAATCGGTCCCAGAGGCCTTTTATATACCTTTTTTAGAGCACTGCTGTTGTAGTACTGATAAAGTATTTTCTTGGCATCAAAATAAACAAATCCTAATTTCAAAGAACTAACCCTATACCTTGCATGGGGGCATTTTGAAACCACTATACTAATCCATCATAAAACACATTTTCAGCCATTTGGAGTTTTCTAATTATACTCCTCTACAATTTTTACCTTTTTTAAGTTGCATTTCTAGGCTTTTTTTCATGTTAAAGTTATTGTGCATGCTCAATTCAAATGTTAATAAACCATATGAGTTTTGTTTAGTAAAAAATTCAAAAGTATAGTTCAAATCCCTTTTTTTTAAACTCTTACAAAAATGAAATACTTCTATTTAGATGTTCATATCTTGGCCTTCCTATACCAATACTTACCAAGTGAGTAACCACTATCTCGAGGGGGCATAGACAGAAAAACATCTACACCTCCATATCCATGTAACTACCTATCCTCATTCATAATTCTGTCCCTCAAAGGATGAAGAGAACTAGGTCCATCTCTAAATTTATATTTATGGTCAAATACTTTTTTTTAGGATTTTATATCCCATCGGTTTATGCTAACATCACTCACCTGGGTTATTGAAAGTTCCAGTATCCTAGAGGCAGATTTATTATTACAGAGAGATTAGCGTGCAGTGTCACAAGCGTGTGTGCTGCAGTTTATGTTGCATTTTGCAGAGAGCCTAAATTGCTGTAAATCCTGAATAGTGTATGACTGCACTGGCAGTTGATTTGACTCATTTACTTAAAAGAAGGTCGTGTTTTCTGTATACAAATTAGCAAAAAGGGTCTCCCTTACCTTTTTACAGGTTTACTGATTTTATGATTTTGGAAGCTTTTTATGCCTTCTTTGATGTCCCAGATGCAGACAGCATGGATTGTAAGCTATGCTCTTTGTGAGTTTTTATACTTTATAAGCTTATACAAAACTATGTTTTTTTAAGTCATGTTACTATATATGCACACACAAGATATGTTTTTTTCAAACTATCTTTTATATAAGCTTATACAAGCTATGTCTTTGCAAGTTCTCTATCTACTGAAGCATGTACATGCAATCTCTTTTTTTTTTTTACATAAGTGTATATATAAGCTATGTCTTTGCAAGATCTCTTACTACATAAGCAATGCCTTTACATACCTCCCATCATTTCATATCATTTGATATTGCCAATGAGGGACACTTCTCTCCCTCTAACAGAGCTCTGATGCCCCCCCACCCCCTGGTCCTTCTATTGGGCCTGTGCTTCCCATTACTTCACAACCAGCACACATATAGGTGCAGCACCAATTTCACATAGACTTCTATTATGATATACATTATTGCTGTTAGAAAGAGAAAATTGATACAAATCTTGAAATGTAACAATTTTCTTGATTAACTTAATATCAATACCAAATTGTTCTCAAGCAAGGTGTAGGGGTTTCATTTATTTGAAAACCATTAGATAAGCTAGTTAGCAGGATTGACAAATTAGCTGGAATTGGTTTAAATTTAAAAACTCTGCAGTAACCCACATAGCAACAGAGGGGACCATGTATTTCTGTAGATATTATGCTTATCCCTTACGGATCCAGCCACCAAAACATATCTGTATGTTCACACATACATCTAGGAACTTTCAGTCACTCACCCACATGTGCTGGCTTACACCCACTCACACCCACACACATTGCTAGGATCACACACATAGACATACATATAAGCTGACACAATCACCTAGGAGATAATATATATACATTCATGTTCACAATAACTTGCACATATATCTTGGAGTTTACGTTCATGCACACATACCTGAAGACTTATATATACACAGGCTTGCATACATATATAGACTGACACAAACAACACATGACACATTCTCACAAGTATATATACACAGGCTTGCATACATATATAGACTGACACAAACAACACATGACACATTCTCACAAGTATATATACACAGGCTTGCATACATATATAGACTGACACAAACAACACATGACACATTCTCACAAGTATATATACACAGGCTCGCATACATATATAGACTGACACAAACAACACATGACACATTCTCACAAGTATATATACACACACACACATGCTTATCAATCTCTCACACCAACATGATCATAAAGCTAAACACACATAAAGGGAATACAGTAATTGCACATAAGGATTTGAACTCCCACGCAGCAGATTACAAATACGTCAATAGACTCACCCAGCTGATTGCTCAAAAAGCACAGATTACTTCCATGATCAAATTTGCTTTGTTCCTATGATATTCTTTATTGAATACATACCTAGATAGGCATCTGGAGTGCTAGCTGGCAGGAAATAGTGCTGCCCTCTAGTGCTCTTGTAAATGGATAACAGTCTTGTAAAACTGCTGTCATATAGTGCTCCATAAATGGGCCGGCTCCTAAGCATAGATTCCTGTTTTTCAACCAAAGATACCAAGAGAACAAATAATTTTATAATAAAAGTAAATTAGAATGTGTCATATTACAGCAGGTGTCACCTTTATTCTATCAAATTCTAATCCCTTCACACCTGTAATTGGATCATCGCTTCTGCTATAAAGCTCACCTTACAACTTACATCTTTGCTTGGTATCCTGTCTCCATTGAGCTCCGTGTCAAGCCCCTCCCCTTGGAGATACTCTGAACTGAATCGTTGGTTTCACTGACTGCCTTCTCATCGCTGCTGTAACACCCAGCAACTTCCGGATTTGTTTTACGGTGACGTCACACGCCGACAGTCTCACTTCGGCTGCAGCCGCAACTGCCCGCTCTCTTTTCTTCCATCTCTCAATACCGAGCAGGTTTGATCTTAATACAGCCTCTATGTACATATGCTATATTTATGACATTGATTGCGAACTTGTGCTTATCTATTCACCGTAACTACACCATCCTATTATGTATGCCACAATCTGCCTGAACATACGATGTTTTCACTTTTTACGTTCTACAACTACCACTACATCTCAGTTTCTGTATAAGCTCTTTGAGTTATATTTGCCAGTTGTCCTTATTTATATGTCCTTACTTATTTATATTTGACATATATATATGCCATATTATTTTTTTCCTCATATGAGTTGTTGGCAAGATTTACCATTTGTATATGAGGTTATATACAGATGCACATCGGGTGCCATAGAACAAATTGTAAACCTTCTGCAAAATATTAAGTTTCATATATGTTCAGTCTCTGTCAACCTGCAGGAGTTATTACAGACATACATAACTTTTGTTAGGAATGAGATCTGCAATTGTGATCCTTATATTCATTGAGTTAACTATCTTTCACAGGGCGTATATGATAGAAATACCAAGCCTCAACATGGATCCAGCAGACCTAGTTAAACATGTTCAGGTTCTCACAGAAAGAGTAGAGACACTCACACAAGGTTACAACAGTTTACATCAAGAAAATACAAACTTGAAATTATATATTAATGAAAAATTACAGTCTTTGAGCTCCTCAAATTTAGCATCAGATCCCCAACCCAGTCCTCCAGAGAAATTCTCTGGTGATAGAAGGCAATACAGAGAATTTAAAAATGCTTGCCTTTTGTATTATGCATTAAAACCAAGATCATATCCTAATGATCACTCTAAGGTGTTAACTACAATTTCCTATTTGAGAGGAGAGCCCCGTAGCTGGGCTAATACATTTTTTGAGACTGATGACCCTATCTTGTATTCTTTAGAAAATTTCTTCAAAGCTATGAGTCAATTATATGACGACCCAAATAAACAAACAGAAAATACTATGAGGTCTTTGAGACAAAATAAAGACAGGTGGAAGAATATGTTACTGACTTTAAAAAATGGTCAAAGGACACACTCTGGAATGACCTGTCGCTTAGAAATCAATTCCGGTTAGGGCTGTCTGATGCACTAAAAGATGAACTGGCGAGAGTTCAGTTACCTGATTCTCTTGAAGATTTAATTAACCTCTGCATAGTTCTTGATAGAAGAATTAGAGAAAGGAGAGTTGAGAGGTATCAGTCAGATCACTCAATAAAAAAAAACATACACTCCAAGTTATTCAGAACATAGCATGAAAGTTACTAACAAAGATCCACCTGAACCAATGGATCTAGGATTTATTAGAGGACCCCTGAACCAACAGGAGAAACTAAGAAGACGCAGTAACAACCTGTGTATGTACTGCGGAGCGCCAGATCACACAGTTAAAGACTGCCCTCAATTACGCACAAGGAAGGGTAAGCAAACAACTACTGCTAATTGTTTATCAACATATAGTAAACTTTCATCTCACTGTCTATTATCTATTCTTTTACAGTGGGACCAACATCAACTCCAAACCCAGGCTATCCTTGATTCTGGGGCTAGTTTGAATTATATTGATGTAGATTTTGTTAATCAAAATAAAATTCCATTAATCAAAAAAGCTAACCCCACTGTGTTACGTTTTATTGATGGAAAGTCTATTTCCTCAGGTCCTATTCAATACCAAACTATTCCACTAAGAGTTATTTCTAAACAGAACCACACGGAATATATAACATTTGATGTTATTCCATCACCTCTTTATCCTGTAATACTTGGTATTACTTGGTTATCTTTACATGACCCCAACATCACTTGGTCAATTTCCACAATTGAGTTCTCTTCAGATTATTGTAAAAAGACATGTTTCCACTCTCATGTTCTTTTAACAGACACACCTTCTATACCCCCACAATATCAGACATTCTTTGATGTTTTTGACAAAAAAGAGGCAGAAAACCTGCCTCCTCATAGAAAATATGATTGTCCAATTGATTTATTACCTGGAGTGGACATTCCATATGGGCATATTTTTCCTTTATCAGATTCAGAATTAGAATTTTTTAAAACATATTTGGAGGAGAATTTAAAAAAAGGGTTTATTAAACCTTCTACTTCTCCTGCAGGAGCAGGGATATTCTTCGTCCGGAATAAAGATCATAGCTTAAGACCTATTGTCGATTATCGCGAACTGAATAAGCGCACCGTTAAAAACCGATACCCTCTACCTCTAATACCTGACCTGATAGAAAGATTACAAGGTGCGAAATTTTTCACAAAATTGGACTTAAGGGGTGCATATAATTTAGTTCGAATTAAATCAGGGCATGAATGGCTGACAGCCTTCCGAACCCGATATGGGTTATATGAATATACGGTCATGCCCTTCGGGCTATGTAATGCCCCTGTGACTTTCCAGTATCTGATAAATGATATTTTTAAAGACTTACTCGACATATTCATAGTGATTTATTTGGATGACATTCTGATCTACTCTAAGTCTTTCGATGAACATATTCAACATGTAAAAGTGGTTCTTACCAGGTTACGTGAAAACCACCTTTATGTAAAACTTGAAAAATGTGAATTCCACACTAACAAGATAACCTTTTTAGGTTACACTATTAGTTCTAATGGAATAAACATGGAAGAGGATAAGATCTCAGCGATCTTACGTTGGCCGAGACCCACTAACAAGAAACAAGTCCAGAGATTCATGGGCTTTGCTAATTTTTATCGGAAATTTATACGAAACTTTGCACATATAACAAAACCATTAACAAATCTTACAAAGAAGAATACACCCTTTCAGTGGGGAATTGAAGCACAAACAGTCTTTGATAATTTAAAGAAATCTTTCACTAGTGCACCCATCTTGCACTTCCCAAATCCAAAACTCCAATACATTCTAGAGGTAGATGCCTCGAATGTAGCAATTGGAGCTATTCTTTCACAAAGAGAGAGTTTGGAAAAACCATTACATCCAGTAGCTTATTACTCACGAACCCTGTCATCGGCTGAAGAAAATTATCCAATAGGAGAAAAAGAACTTCTCGCTATTAAAAGTTCTTTGGAACACTGGAGGCATCTTCTTGAGGCCACCTCAAACCCTATTTTGATTTATACAGATCATAGGAACCTGCAGTACCTTAAAACCAACAGGACTTTAACATCAAGACAGGTTCGATGGAATCTCTTCTTCAACAGGTTCAACTTCCTTATAACATACAGACCGGCCTCAAAAAATCGTAAGGCAGACGCTCTCTCCCGTCAGTTTGACATCACTCATGATTCAAACAAAGAGGGAACAATCATCTCTTCAGACCATTTTTTAGGCCTCACTCTTGATCAACAACAATTGTTCTCTGCTAAACAGTTAACCGATTCCAATATACCAAAAACAGAACTTCATCTTCAAGATGATGGGTTGTACTACCATGATCAGCAAATTTATGTACCAGAATCTCTCCGTGATATGGTGCTTCAGACTTTACATGATTCAACACTTTCTGGACATCCAGGTATTACTAAGACACAAGAACTTGTTAAAATATTCTTCTGGTGGCCTTCTTTAGCACAAGATGTGGCTGAATATGTACAGTCATGTAAGGTTTGTGTTACCTCCAAAAAAGGGAAGAAAGCACCATTTGGACAACTTCTACCCTTGCCTACTCCAGATAGGCCTTGGCAGGATATCGCCATAGACTTTATAGTAGACTTACCTCCAGCTAACAAATTCAACCCAATAGTTGTAATAGTCGATTTGTTCAGTAAGATGGTCCATTTTGTACCATTCCATAAGCTTCCTACCGCTTACGAAACAGCCAATATAGTCTATAACAACATCTTTAAATTACATGGATTACCAGACTCAATCACCTCAGACCGTGGTACACAGTTTACCAGTAAATTCTGGCAAGAACTTTGTAAAAAACTTGGAATCACAAGAAGGTTGTCTAGTGCTTACCATCCTCAAAGTAACGGACAGACTGAAAAAACGAATCAGTGGGTAGAACAGTACCTACGTTGTTTTGCCACTGCTCAACAGGATAATTGGTCTGACCTTCTGATACATGCTGAATTTGCTTTCAACAATACATATCACAATTCTACAAAGAATACACCATTTTTTGTAAATGACGGCTTTCATCCAAATTATCACTGGGACAATAGTTTTCAAAGTAAATGCCCAATGGTTAATCAAATGATTAACACGAGTGCTGAAACTTTCACCTCAATTAGGGATAACATTACGCTAGCTAAGAAAAAACAAAAGTTCTACTATGATACACGTAGAACTACCTCTCCAAATTATGCAGTAGGTGATTTTGTTTGGCTTTCAACCCGTAATCTAAAACTACACTATCCTTCGAAAAAACTTTCATCAGTTTTCATAGGACCATTTCCAATTTCCAGAATTATAAACCAAAATGCAGTAACACTTAAATTACCAATTAATATGAAGATACATCCAACCTTCCATGTATCTCTGTTAAAACCATATAAGAAGCTCAGAGACCACAATCCTATCACGCCTAGTATTCCCCAACTCTTACTTCCATCTAGTGAATATGAAGTCCAAAAGATACTTGACTCCAGAATAGTTGGAGGAGTACTCCAATATCTGATACATTGGAAGGGTTATCCTGATGAGGATGACTCTTGGGAGCCTGCTACACAAGTTTCTGCACCTCGTTTGGTTGCTTTATTCCATCGGAGACATCCTGACCGACCCTCACCTGATCTCCGGAGGTGATCTTTGGAAGGGGTGTCCTGTCATATTACAGCAGGTGTCACCTTTATTCTATCAAATTCTAATCCCTTCACACCTGTAATTGGATCATCGCTTCTGCTATAAAGCTCACCTTACAACTTACATCTTTGCTTGGTATCCTGTCTCCATTGAGCTCCGTGTCAAGCCCCTCCCCTTGGAGATACTCTGAACTGAATCGTTGGTTTCACTGACTGCCTTCTCATCGCTGCTGTAACACCCAGCAACTTCCGGATTTGTTACGGTGACGTCACACGCCGACAGTCTCACTTCTGCTGCAGCCGCAACTGCCCGCTCTCTTTTCTTCCATCTCTCAATACCGAGCAGGTTTGATCTTAATACAGCCTCTATGTACATATGCTATATTTATGACATTGATTGCGAACTTGTGCTTATCTATTCACCGTAACTACACTATCCTATTATGTATGCCACAATCTGCCTGAACATATGATGTTTTCACTTTTTACGTTCTACAACTACCACTACATCTCAGTTTCTGTATAAGTTTTTTGAGTTATATTTGCCAGTTGTCCTTATTTATATGTCCTTACTTATTTATATTTGACATATATATATATATGCCATATTATAAGTTTCATTCAGTCTCCGCCAACCTGCAGGAGTTATTACAGACATACATAACTTTTGTTAGGAATGAGATCTGCAATTGTGATCCTTATATTCATTGAGTTAACTATCTTTCACAGGGCGTATATGATAGAATGGGACAGAAGGAGTCCCGACCATGGCAGTGGGTGGCGCAGTGAATGAAGGGCTGCTTGGGCTGTTTCTGTCCGGAAGCCTCCTTTATACATGTTGCCGATGTCACCAGACAGGGATGGAGGGAGACTCCAAGGCAGAGGCCTGGTTGCAGTTATATGGATACCTTCCACAGACAAGTCGACAGATGTCCACACTTCGTTCAGCAGAAATACTGTCCTCCGCTATTTCTGAGATGCAGAGATTCTATGGAATCCCAATGACTGGAGAACTGGATCAGAACACCAGAGAGTAAGGTCCATTGAGACCTCCTCTCCCTGGGACACGTCGCTGGTCTCAGGTCTTCTGAACAGATGGATGCAAAGGCCTTGTTGTGGGGTTCCAGATCAATTTGGGAATCGCATGAAATCTAATATAAGGAGGAAACATTATGCACACACAGGACGCAAGTGGAACCAGAAGCATCTTACATTCAGCATCCAGAACTACTCAGACAAGCTGGGCATGCACAATTCTGTGAACGCCATTCGCCAATCCTTTGCTGTGTGGTCAGGTGCAACACCATTGACCTTCCAGGAATTGTCATATGAGTCTGTGCAGCAACGACATTCTAATGCTGACATCCTAGTCCTCTTTGCCTCTGGTTTACATGGAGATAGCTCCCCCTTTGATGGTCCTGGCGGTTTCTTGGCACATGCCTATTTTCCAGGTCCAGGAATGGGAGGAGATGTACATTTTGACTCAGATGAACCATGGACTGTAGAAAACATGGAACACTCAGGGAATCACTTGTTCCTGGTTGCTGTTCATGAGCTTGGACACTCTCTAGGGCTTGAGCATTCAAACAATCCTACAGCCATTATGGCTCTATTGTAACAGTGGATAGACATTGATAACTTCCAACTGCCTGAAGATGACAGACGTGGGATACAGCAGCTGTATGGTGTTCATGAGGATCAGGCCCCTACCACCTTATCGCCTATCCCTACTCCAGGAAATCCTGACACACCTGATAAGAGGCCTCCAAAACCTCCCCCGAGAGGTAAACCAGAGCAACCTGGCAATGCCCCACCTCCTTGTAACCCTGTCACCCCTGATCAGTATGGCCCCAACATCTGTGAGGGAAATTTTGATGCTGTCAGTGTCCTGCGAGGAGAAATGTTTGTGTTCAATGGAGCATGGTTCTGGAGGATACGACATAACCATGTCCTAGATAACTACCCAATGCCAATAGGACACTTCTGGCGTGGTCTGCCAGCCAACATTACTGCTGCCTACGAGAAACGTGATGGAAAATTATTGGGTTTTTCGAGAGGCCAACCTGGAATCTGGTTACCCACGAGCACTGACTACTTTTGGATATGGGATACCGCCATCTGGTGGAAACCTACAGGGCATACATACCTATTTCGTGGAGACATGTACTGGCGTTTCAATGAGGAATCTCGTTCTGCTGATGCCAGTTACCCCAAACCTATTACAGTCTGGGCTGGGATCCCTGACACCCCGAAAGGTGCCTTTCTGAGCTCAGACACATCATACACCTACTTCTACAAGGGCACAAAGTACTGGAAGTTTGATAATCAGAGTCTGAAGACTGAAACTGGATACCCCAAATCTATCCTGCAAGATTTCATGGGCTGCCAGGAAGAGATCTTGAAGGATCCAGACAATGCTCCCCGGTGGCCAGATGTAGAACACCCGCCCTTTAATCCTGATGTAAAACCAGATGATAAGGACCACAAAGACCCAAATAGAGGAACAGACACTGATGGGCGGGTGGACCCAGATACTGGGCGTGATGTTGACATTGTGGTACATATTGATGAGTACACTCGTGCGGTCAGTGTTGCCATGGTAATAGTGCCACTTCTCCTCCTCCTGTGCATCTTGGGATTGATATACGTCATAGTTCAAATGCACTGAAAAGGACCACCCAAAGCCTTACGATATTGCAAACGCTCCTTACAGGAGTGGGTCTGATTTCTTTCCTCAACATTTCATTTGTTCCCACTTAATTTTATTTAATTTTTTTACTCACTACCTTTTTTGTGGTGCTAGCCAGAGGGTGCCAGAATGTTTTGTGTGTCCTGTCCTCCCATCCTTCATTCCACTTTTAGTTTTGGATCAAAGGTAAAATAAGGAATACACTACATTTACTGTGCTTTACAAGGCACTTCTGGATTACTGATAATTTAATTAATTTCTGTGGTACACTTTTGTAGTTCAGAGGACATGTTCCACATAATGTATGAAGGAAGGTAACTCCACATAGAGAGTTTTTACTAGGGTTAGGATCTTTAACCATGAGTAACCACTATGGACGTTCTGTATTTTGCAAGTTATGCACTATATATGGGAAATACACAAATAATGTGGAATATATATGTTTCTCTTGGTATTACACTGTCACTTCAACATCCTGTAGTCAATAAATTCAGGGGTATATTTACTGTGGTCATTCTTGTGATAGTCTACAAACAAATAGTGCTATGCAGTGGCATAACAAGGCACGTTTTGTACTTGGATGGCTTTTGTAGATTTAAAGTGAAGGTCAAGTCTGGGGTTGTGGTTATCATTTTTCAATAGCTTCACTAAATTAAGTATGATGTTCATTCATCAAATTATTTACAAATAATAGTAAAAGTTTTATTTTTAACCTTTTCTGTTGGCTCTGTTTCACTTGTATAATCCGCCCGCCAGACTGCGGTTCTTGATTGACAGTTTTTGGATCCAATCTATTGTTTGCCCCCGTGGCGTCCAGCCCCTTTTCTGTTTCGTCATTTCAATGTTATGCGCATGCGTTAAAACAAACAGCGCGTCATCCTGGTCATGCTCGTTCATGAAACGTGCATGCGTTTTTCCCCTCTCAGAATTGTTGAATACAAAGTAACGTCGGTTAATGAAACGCATGCGCTATTGAGTTGAAGAGACGCATGCGCATTTCAAAGAGAGACTTGTGCACGAGCGTAGTCCGTTTGTCGGAAGCAATGCGCCGTCACAGCATAGAAGTAAGGAAGTGTGGTAGGGGCGGAGCTAATCACGATAACGGGGTATTTTATATATATGTTTTATTTGAAATGGATTAGTTATTTATAAATATAAACTCAGCGACTTTAATAATTTGAAGATAAGGTTTAAAACTGTGTATTGCGAATGGCAGAAATTGACCTTCACTTTAATTCATGTGTGGCCCAAGCACTGTGCGAATACAGCTGAATGTTTCTTTAACAAAGAGAATGTTAAATATTTACGCTATGCATTTTGCACTGGAGACATTGCAGGGTAGGAGCAGATAAAAAAAAATGAAGATGACGTGTACAGAAAGGCATAAACAAGTTAATGTGATACATTGATTACCTGTACTCAGGCTGCTATAATGAGAATGGAAACCAAGGACAACAGTATTGAGGTATCTCAGTAAGTATGGCATGAGTAGGAGATCGTCAATGCATTGATTGGAATGATGATGCTTCAGGTGAGTCATCAGTAAAAGGCCAGACCAGGGCTGTTCCCTTCTGCAAGATAGGATTCTTCTTCTTGTAAACTCTCTGTTTTCAAGAGGGAAAAACTAATTCTGTCACTTAAGAGGGCTGTGCCGTGTTGGAAGATCTGACTCTCTGTACGATATAATTTAACGTGAATGTTTTAAGTAATTTGTTTTTATTAAAGATTTTTTTTTAACAGTAAAAAAAAAAAAGTATAATGTCTGCTCATCTGTAGGTCACCCCACGTGTATGAAGCTTGATAAACTGGAAACAAGGAAATACACATAAAGATTTACTTGAGAAAACAAGTAATAATGTACTCCATCAAATCTCTGATTCCAGCTATGTCACAGCAAAGAAAGCAAGGTGATATTCCAATGTTGGTAGCTTCATACATTACTATGGATACCACCATATTTTCCCAGTTTTGTGGTTTGGACCTGCTGATAAGGGTCAGGTGTGTGCACAGGCACAATTACCAGTGGTGCACAGGCACAATTACTTGGGAGGGCTGAGAGATTAGCGTGCAGTGCAGAGTCACAAGCGTGTGTGCTGCAGTTTATGTTGCATTTTGCAGAGAGCCTAAATTGCTGTAAATCCTGAATAGTGTATGACTGCACTGGCAGTTGATTTGACTCATTTACTTAAAAGAAGGTCGTGTTTTCTGTATACAAAATAGCAGAAAGGGTCTCCCTTACCTTTTTACAGGTTTACTGATTTTGTTATTTTGGAAGCTTTTTATGCCTTCTTTGATGTCCCAGATGCAGAGAGCATGGATTCTAAGCTATGCTCTTTGTGAGTTTTTATACTTTATAAGCTTATACAAAACTATGGTTTTTTAAGTCATGTTACTATATATGCACACACAAGATATGTTTTTTTCAAACTATCTTTTATATAAGCTTATGCAAGCTATGTCTTTGCAAGTTCTCTATCTACGTAAGCATGTACATGCAATCTCTTTTTTTTGCGTAAGCATATATATAAGTTATGTCTTTGCAAGATCTCTTACTACATAAGCAATGCCTTTACATACCTCCCATCATTTCATATAATTTTATATTGCCAAAGAGGGACACTTCTCTCCCTCTAACAGAGCTCTGATGCCCCCCCACCCCCCGGTCCTTCTATTGGGCCTGTGCTTCCCATTACTTCACAACCAGCACACATATAGGTGCAGCACCAATTTCACATAGACTTCTATTATGATATACATTATTGCTGTTAAAAAGAGAAAATTGATACAAATCTTGAAATGTAACAATTAACTTAATATCAATACCAAATTGTTCTCAAGCAAGGTGTAGGGGTTTCATTTATTTGAAAACCATTAGATAAGCTAGTTAGCAGGATTGACAAATTAGCTGGAATTGGTTTAAATTTAAAAACTCTGCAGTAACCCACATAGCAACAGAGGGGACCATGTATTTCTGTAGATATTATGCTTATCCCTTACGGATCCAGCCACCAAAACATATCTGTATGTTCACACATACATCTAGGAACTTTCAGTCACTCACCCACATGTGCTGGCTTACACCCACTCACACCCACACACATTGCTAGGATAACACACATAGACATACATATAAGCTGACGCAATCACCTAGGAGATAATATATATACATTCATGTTCACAATAACTTGCACATATATCTTGGAGTTTACGTTCATGCACACATACCTGAAGACTTATATATACACAGGCTTGCATACATATATAGACTGACACAAATAACACATGACACATTCTCACAAGTATATATACACACACACACACATGCTTATCAATCTCTCACACCAACATGATCATAAAGCTAAACACACATAAAGGGAATACAGTAATTGTACATAAGGATTTGAACTTACCATGCATGGCGTTAACCACGTGTAACGTGTTGTGACCGAAACCGGAAGTGACGTAACTTCCGGTGACGGCTACTTGACACGCACGCTGAGTAAACCACGATGACTGGATTGAGCATCTGTTGAGTGGTTTTCTATATGGAATATGGTTTCTCTAAACACTTGTAATTAGTTAGTTATTACATGGCTGGTGAGGTAGCTCAGTTGGTAAATGCCTTAACTACAAAAAAGCCTGTTTAAAAGATCCAAGGTCACAGGTTCAAATCCCGCCAGGGCTGACTCAGCCCTTCATCCTTCCGAGGTCGATAAAATGAGTGCCATTAAATTGAGTAATAATAACAACTATTACTATGCAGCTGTCGATTTGGTTAATTCCGAGAGCGAGCGCTGAAAAAGCGCTTTGAGTCCCACTGGGAGAAAGGTGCTATATAAATACTAGTTATTATTATTAATATATTATTATGGCACTAAATGGCATTAATGTAACAATAATATTTGCAATATATTTAATGTTCACTATTTTGTACTGGAAGTGGTTGTAAAACTTCCGTAGTTTATTTCAACACAATAATGATGTTATACCATAATGTTGTATGTGGGAATGAGTACAACTGCTGGGGACACAATATATTAGCACTTAATATTTACGCAATATGATAGGAAGTGTTTTTTTTAATAGTATTTTGCACTAGTGTGTAAGCACATACCGGAAGCAACCGGTTTGAGTACTTCCGGGTCATATATTACAAACCGGATGTGATGTAATGTTGGCGCCTTTTCTGAACAGGATGTTGGAGGTGTTCTTGTATTAGTTTGCTTATTTAAGGTGCAATAAATTTGACCCCTGTTTTTGAAAAAATCCTGTCTGGTTCCTGTTTTTGGTGAGGATTGTCTATTTACACAGAACCTTCAGGTGGTTGACTCACGGAGGGCAGATTCGCATTGACATATATATATGTCAAGCAAGTCTATCAGCTCCATTTTCCGATATATATACACACATAAATACAAATGAATACACACAAATATACATAAATACACACTTATGGAAACTCTCTATAAAAGTTTTTTTTGTTAGATAAAACACATACAGAGCTCCTAGCTGTCCCTATCCATGCACCCCAATCTAACCACTACCTTACTCCCCACTAGCAACACCCTCTCATTACCCAACTCCAACCCACATTTATAGGTACTCCACTCCCAGATGTCCCTGACTATTCCACCAGCCTATCCACCCTGGATCGTCTCCAGGAAATGGTGGGTTATTTACATATGCAATTTACTTTGGATGCATGTTAGTATGGAAAGAGATTTTCTTTCTTATTTCTTTACATTTATATCTTTTTTAATATCTGTCATGATGACCACAAATATTTGGCCTTCTTTATGAAAGATGTTGGACAGCACAGTCCATAAGACAAATAAATGTAATACATTGAATTTCATTACCCTAAAATCTCTATACATAATTGAAATCACTATTACTAATTGCAAATTAAAATATGATATTAGAATGTAAAAAAGATTGTGTAGTCAGTATTTGCTACTGCTTAAAAGTCAACATTGGCATTTTGTTAACCTTTTCTGATTTTTGCCTTGAAACAAAGATTTGGCATAATCATTCATTGAAAAGTCAATTGCGTAATATTGAATCACACTAATATTCTATTAAGAACATAAGTTATATATATGACTGTAATAAAATGATGTAATATTCTATGTTTACTCTGAGAATATAAAATAATGTATCTGAACATGCATACTGCAAGACGTACATAGAATCTATGACAGCTTTAGACCAAATTCTCATATCCGCAGCACAAAGCACTTCTCATTTTAGTACTTGTTTTTCAGTGCACAGATATAGCCAAAGTGCGTATCATGTGACGTTGTAATTGCTAAGGCAACAGAAATTGCTGCTTGGGATAGTGGTCACATGAAAATCTAGAGTCTTTATATAGGGCAGTATCTATGCATTTGAGTATAACTATCAAAATAGAGATAGATGTAAAACAGACATTAGCAAAAGTCTCAAATTATGGTTTCATCAACAGCCATCATTATTTGAGGTTTTCAAAATCCATTGTGGAAAGCAAAGATTGTTAAATGCACTTAAAGATATGTCAATGCCATTTTTTTATATGTATGCATTAGAAATTAGAAATACTAAATTGTAAAAAAAAACTGCATACAAAATGTTTTAAAAACATTTGGGACCCTGAGGCATACACCTTAAAAAGGCTCTTGAGTGTTCTTTAATTTACCTCCTCTGCCAATTAGGGACAGAATAAGCTCCTGTGTTCTAAATTTCCCAGAATGCATGCCAGCCTCTCTGGGGAGTGGCAAACTGCAAATTTCTGATTTCATTTACAGGACAAGCAGGCAAAATAAATATTGAAAGCCTACTGTAAAATTATTTTGCTATGTATCATTAAAGGGACATTAAAGTCAATATTAAACTTTCATGATTTAGGTAGAGCGCAAAATTTTAAACAACTTTCTAATTTATTTCTGTTATCAAATTTGCTCCATTCTCTTGGTATTTTTTATTAAAGAGCAAAACTAGGTAGGCTCATAAGAGCTCAGGAGTGTGCACGTATCCTTAGTATTCGATGGCAGCAGTGTTTTGCAACATTTTTGTAACTTTGTTATACAATGTTGCAAAACACTGCTGCCCTAGAGTACTAAAGACACGTGCACACTCCTGAGCTCTTGTTAGCATACATAGTTTTACTTTTTAATAAAAGATACCAAGAGAACGAAGCAAATTTGATAACAATAGTAAATTGGAAAGTATTTTAAAATTGCATGCTCTATCTGAATCATGAAAGTTTAATTTTGACTTTACTGTCCCTTTAAACATTTTTGGTTAGACTAGAAGTGGATCTCTATAGATATCACAACAGTGTGTGATATCTTTTGTGTGACCTTGCACAAAGAATAACTTACTATCTGGTACAGGTAGAAAAACCTTTATCCAATCTGCTTGGGATCGGAAAAGGTTTGAGTTTCGGAATAGTTAGGATTTTGTAATATTTGTATCTTTAAAAACGGACAGTTTGCAGAGGGGATGGAACCAAGTGTAGACAACAATATTTCATGTAATTTAGGCAATATTTACATGTCATAATACAGTTTATACATACAAGGTAGTTTTATATAATTTCTAATACTTTTGTATAAATAGTTCCATCAGAAACTGTATTTTTTGATCATTTTTTTAAAAACATTAATTGAAAAGTTTGGATTTCAGAATAACTTTTGGAATTCTGGATTTGGAATATGTACACTGTATTACAAATGGATTGTTAAAGGGACACTCAAGTTAAAATTAAACTTTCATTAATCAGCTAGAGCATGCACAATTGAACAACTTTCCAATTTACTTCCATTAAGAAAATGGGCACAGTCTTTTTATATTTACACTTTTTGAGTCGCCAGCTCCTACCGAGCATGTGCAAGAATGCATAGAATATACTTATATGCATTTGTTATTGGCTGATAGCTGTCACATGATGCAGTGGGAGTGGAAATAGACGTAACTTTGAAATTTGCCAGAAAAAAAATCTGCTACTCATTAAGCTTAAGACCGCTGCTCCATAACTGGTCCACTGCCTCTGAGGCTGCGGTCTGTAATCCGCACAATCCTATACGATCGGGCTGATTGACACCCCCTGCTAGTGGCCGATTGGCCAAGAATCTCCAGGGGGCGGCATTGCACAAGCAGTTCTGGTAACTGCTTGTGCAATGTTAAATGCCAACAGTGTATGCTGTCAGCATTTATTGTTGTCTGTTGGACATGATACGCTACAGCGTATCATGTCAGACAGACATTGGTAAATTGGCCCCTAAGTGCTATTGCATTTTCTTGTTATCATGTATTTGTTTATTATGCAAATCTACTGGTCCTTTAAGTATTATTACAGAAGCCAAAAATTTTTAAAAAAATATATGATTTTATTTAACCCCTTGAGTGCTAATGACGGCTCAGAGCCATCACTAGCACTCTCCCAACTTGAGGGAGATCTGGGCGCCCCCACCCGCTCCTACCCCGGCGATCGGTGCTGCATAATGCCAGGCATCGCCGGGGCTTCCCGTTTTGCGTGGTGACGTCACGCACAATAATGTGATGATGTCACCGTGCAACTTTATTTAACATTAACAATGTTAAATATAGGAGCAGAGGGCATGCTGCTTAGAAGCCTGTATCTCAGACATCTAAGCAGCTACAGACCCCCAAGACCCACCATTGGAAAGGTAATCGTCTAACCTTTCCAACAGTGTAAGTCTTGGGGATCTGAAATAATTAAAAAAAAAAGTAAAAAAAATATATTTTTAAAAATATAAAATAAAAAAACCTTAGCACCCAGGTGGGAAAGTGCTTAGCACTCAAAGGGTTAATTGAAGAAAAAGCATTACAACTGTAAACAAAACATCATAATAGGGGGATTTCGGCATGCAGGTCTCCCCTTGTAAATAAAGTAACATATTACACCTTAGAGGAAAATATGAGCATGCCTGATGGTCCTTCAGGTTCTTATCTGCCAGATTACAACTGGAGTGCCATTAACCTAGCGGTATGAAATGCTAATATCACACAAGAGCCATACTGCTTCCATTTTAAAGCTGAAATTAGAAGTAGTTACTGTTTTGTGTCTTGCAATAATTTCATGAGCAGCGCACATTGCTCTGGCACAAAGAAAAACATCTAACAAAGGCACAAAAGTTATTTATCTTACTGCTGACCCCATTGCACTAATAACCCCTTAACCTTCATAACCCTCTTTGCATGTAACCCCTAAATTTCCACAAACCTCAATTCAATAACCACACTTTTGCTAAAAAAAAACACCTTACTGCTATTAACCCCTAAACCACCTCAACCCCATCACTAAAGCACTTAGCCAACTAACTGCCAGACCACAATGCAAGAAAAACCCTCCATTATTAACCCATAACTGCCTGTACACTCAGTGTAGGGGTTTTGCAGTAATGGGTTCATAGGTTAGGGGTCAGATTATGTTGGGGTATTGATTAGTGGGCATGGTAGCAGTACAGTAATGTTTTCATGTGAAAATGTACCTAGAGAAGCAGCATCTAATGTCTAAAACAGTGGGAAACTGACATTGAGCTTGTGATGTAATTATACAATTTAATTAAAAAACATTGAATATTGGAATTGAAAAAATAGCCATAAAAAATGTTTTTATCTAGTTTTTGTGCACCATATAGATAACATTAGTCTCACTCCGGTGGAGTTACCTAGGAGTCAGCACTGATTGGCTAAAAATGCAAGCCTGTCAATAAAACTGAAATAAGGGGGTAGTCTGCAAAGGCTTAGATACAAGGTAATCACAGAGGTAAAAAGTACATTAATATAACTGTGTTAGTTATTCAAAACTAGGGAATGGGTAATAAAGGGGCTATCTATCTTTTTAAACAATACAAATTCTGGAGTAGACTGTACCTTTAACCCTTTAAGAAATTATTGTAAAATTAACCAAATAATAAATATATATATCATTATTTGTATTGGGACTGGGGACACCCAGTCTAGATGTTTTATATATCTATGCTGCTCATTGACTATGTGTTTATATTTATTGTTGATTACATTTTTCTTTCAAAACTAGCATACACTTTTGTGCACCTTTATCTTTTTTTCTTTTTTGAGTGTGGTATTATAATATTTGTTTTTATATATATATATATAGAATAAAACAAACACAGTTGCACTACATACCCCAGAGTTCCTCACTAGTTTTCAACGGCCAAGTTGTAATCCTTCAAACAGGGAAAGTTGCAGTTGATCCGTGTGCAGGAAAAAGAACGACTATCATGGAATAGGTCAAAACAATATACATACTCTGCTAATCCGCATCTCCGGACCAAATAAGAAAGAATTTGGCAATGTATTAAAAATTGGTCACAACTTTATTAAAACATAATTTATGCTTACCTGATAAATTTATTTCTCTTGTAGTGTATCCAGTCCACGGATCATCCATTACTTATGGGATATTAACTCCTCCCCAACAGGAAGTGCAAGAGGATTCACCCAGCAGAGCTGCTATATAGCTCCTCCCCTAACTGCCATTACTAGTCATTCGACCGAAAACATGCAGAGAAAGGAAAACCATAGGGTACAGTGGTGACTGTAGTTTAATGGAAAAATTACCTGCCTTAAAGTGACAGGGCGGGCCGTGGACTGGATACACTACAAGAGAAATAAATTTATCAGGTAAGCATAAATTATGTTTTCTCTTGTTAAGTGTATCCAGTCCACGGATCATCCATTACTTATGGGATACCAATACCAAAGCTAAAGTGCACGGATGACGGGAGGGACAGGCAGGCTCTTTATACGGAAGGAACCACTGCCTGAAGAACCTTTCTCCCAAAAACAGCCTCCGAAGAAGCAAAAGTGTCAAATTTGTAAAATTTGGAAAAAGTATGAAGAGAAGACCAAGTTGCAGCCTTGCAAATCTGTTCAACAGAAGCCTCATTCTTAAAGGCCCAAGTGGAAGCCACAGCTCTAGTAGAATGTGCTGTAATTCTTTCAGGAGGCTGCTGTCCAGCAGTCTCATAGGCTAACCGTATTATGCTACGAAGCCAAAAGGAGAGAGAGGTAGCCGAAGCTTTTTGACCTCTCCTCTGACCAGAATAAACGACAAACAGGGAAGACGTTTGTCGAAAATCCTTAGTTGCCTGTAGATAAAATTTCAGGACATGGACTACATCTAGATTGTGTAGCAGACGTTCCTTTTTCGAAGAAGGATTAGGACACAAAGATGTAACCACAATCTCTTGATTGATATTCCTGTTAGTGACCACCTTAGGTAGGAACCCAGGTTTAGTACGCAGAACTACCTTGTCTGAATGAAAAATCAGATAAGGAGAATCACAATGTAAGGCAGATAACTCAGAGACTCTTCGAGCCGAGGAAATCGCCATTAAAAACAGAACTTTCCAAGATAACAACTTGATATCAATGGAATGAAGGGGTTCAAACGGAACCCCCTGTAAAACATTAAGAACTAAGTTCAAACTCCATGGTGGAGCAACAGTTTTAAACACAGGCTTGATCCTAGCTAAAGCCTGACAAAAAGCTTGAACGTCCGGAACTTCTGACAGACGTTTGTGTAAAAGAATGGACAGAGCTGAAATCTGTCCCTTTAAGGAACTAGCGGATAAACCCTTTTCTAAACCTTCTTGTAGAAAAGACAATATCCTCGGAATCCTAACCTTACTCCATGAGTAACTCTTGGATTCGCACCAATATAAGTATTTGCGCCATATCTTATGGTAAATCTTTCTGGTAACAGGCTTCCTAGCCTGTATTAAGGTATCAATAACTGACTCAGAAAAACCACGTTTTGATAAAATCAAGCGTTCAATTTCCAAGCAGTCAGCTTCAGAGAAATTAGATTTTGATGTTTGAAGGGACCCTGGATCAGAAGGTCCTGTTTCAGAGGTAGCGACCAAGGTGGACAGGATGACATGTCCACTAGATCTGCATACCAAGTCCTGCGTGGCCATGCAGGCATTATTAGAATCACTGATGCTCTCTCCTGTTTGATTCTGGCAATCAATCGAGGAAGCATCGGGAAGGGTGGAAACACATAAGCCATCCCGAAGGTCCAAGGTGCTGTCAAAGCATCTATCAGAACCGCTCCCGGATCCCTGGATCTGGACCCGTAACGAGGAAGCTTGGCGTTCTGTCGAGACGCCATGAGATCTATCTCTGGTTTGCCCCAACGTTGAAGTATTTGGGCAAAGGCCTCCGGATGAAGTTCCCACTCCCCCGGATGAAAAGTCTGACGACTTAAGAAATCCGCCTCCCAGTTCTCCACTCCCGGGATGTGGATTGCTGACAGGTGGCAAGAGTGAGACTCTGCCCAGCGAATTATCTTTGATACTTCCATCATTGCTAGGGAGCTTCTTGTCCCTCCCTGATGGTTGATGTAAGCTACAGTCGTGATGTTGTCCGACTGAAACCTGATGAACCCCCGAGTTGTTAACTGGGGCCAAGCCAGAAGGGCATTGAGAACTGCTCTCAATTCCAGAATGTTTATTGGTAGGAGACTCTCCTCCTGATTCCATTGTCCCTGAGCCTTCAGAGAATTCCAGACAGCGCCCCAACCTAGTAGGCTGGCGTCTGTTGTTACAATTGTCCAGTCCGGCCTGCTGAATGGCATCCCCCTGGACAGATGTGGCCGAGAAAGCCACCATAGAAGAGAATTTCTGGTCTCTTGATCCAGATTCAGAGTAGGGGACAAGTCTGAGTAATCCCCATTCCACTGACTTAGCATGCACAATTGCAGCGGTCTGAGATGTAGACGTGCAAAGGGTACTATGTCCATTGCTGCTACCATTAAGCCGATCACCTCCATGCATTGAGCTACTGACGGGTGTTGAATGGAATGAAGGACACGGCATGCATTTTGAAGCTTTGTTAACCTGTCTTCTGTCAGGTAAATCTTCATTTCTACAGAATCTATAAGAGTCCCCAAGAAGGGAACTCTTGTGAGTGGAAAGAGAGAACTCTTCTTTTCGTTCACCTTCCATCCATGCGACCTTAGAAATGCCAGTACTAACTCTGTATGAGACTTGGCAGTTTGAAAGCTTGAAGCTTGTATCAGAATGTCGTCTAGGTACGGAGCTACCGCAATTCCTCGCGGTCTTAGTACCGCCAGAAGAGCACACAGAACCTTTGTGAAGATTCTCGGAGCCATAGCCAATCCGAATGGAAGAGCTACAAACTGGTAATGCCTGTCTAGAAAGGCAAACCTTAGATACCGGTAATGATCTTTGTGAATCGGTATGTGAAGGTAAGCATCCTTTAAATCCACTGTGGTCATGTACTGACCCTTTTGGATCATGGGTAAAATTGTCCGAATAGTTTCCATTTTGAACGATGGAACTCTTAGGAATTTGTTTAGGATCTTTAAATCCAAGATTGGCCTGAAAGTTCCCTCTTTTTTGGGAACCACAAACAGATTTGAGTAAAACCCTTGTCCTTGTTCCGACCGCGGAACCGGATGGATCACTCCCATTAATAAAAGATCTTGTACGCAGCGTAGAAACGCCTCTTTCTTTATTTGGTTTGTTGACAACCTTGACAGATGAAATCTCCCTCTTGGGGGAGAGAATTTGAAGTCTAGAAGGTATCCCTGAGATATGATCTCTAACGCCCAGGGATCCTGGACATCTTTGTGAATCGGTATGTGAAGGTAAGCATCCTTTAAATCCACTGTGGTCATGTACTGACCCTTTTGGATCATGGGTAAAATTGTCCGAATAGTTTCCATTTTGAACGATGGAACTCTTAGGAATTTGTTTAGGATCTTTAAATCCAAGATTGGCCTGAAAGTTCCCTCTTTTTTGGGAACCACAAACAGATTTGAGTAAAACCCTTGTCCTTGTTCCGACCGCAGAACCGGATGGATCACTCCCATTAATAAAAGATCTTGTACGCAGCGTAGAAACGCCTCTTTCTTTATTTGGTTTGTTGACAACCTTGACAGATGAAATCTCCCTCTTGGGGGAGAGAATTTGAAGTCTAGAAGGTATCCCTGAGATATGATCTCTAACGCCCAGGGATCCTGGACATCTCTTGCCCAAGCCTGGGCGAAGAGAAAAAGTCTGCCCCCCACTAGATCCGTTCCCGGATCGGGGGCCCTCGATTCATGCTGTCTTAGGGGCAGCAGCAGGTTTCCTGGCCTGCTTGCCCTTGTTCCAGGACTGGTTAGGTCTCCAGCCTTGTCTGTAGCGAGCAACAGCTCCTTCCTGTTTTGGTGCAGAGGAAGTTGATGCTGCTCCTGCTTTGAAATTACGAAAGGAACGAAAATTAGACTGTCTAGCCTTAGGTTTGGCTCTGTCTTGAGGCAGGGCATGGCCTTTACCTCCTGTAATGTCAGCGATAATTTCTTTCAACCCGGGCCCCGAATAAGGTCTGCCCTTTGAAAGGTATATTAAGCAATTTAGATTTAGAAGTAACGTCAGCTGACCAGGATTTTAGCCACAGTGCTCTGCGTGCCTGAATGGCGAATCCGGAATTCTTAGCCGTAAGTTTAGTTAAATGTACTACGGCATCTGAAATAAATGAGTTAGCTAACTTAAGGGCTTTAAGCTTGTGTGTAATCTCATCTAATGGAGCTGATTCAAGTGTCTCTTCCAGAGACTCAAACCAAAATGCTGCTGCAGCCGTGACAGGCGCAATGCATGCAAGAGGTTGCAATATAAAACCTTGTTGAACAAACATTTTCTTAAGGTAACCCTCTAACTTTTTATCCATTGGATCTGAAAAGGCACAGCTATCCTCCACCGGGATAGTGGTACGCTTAGCTAAAGTAGAAACTGCTCCCTCCACCTTAGGGACCGTTTGCCATAAGTCCCATGTGGTGGCGTCTATTGGAAACATCTTTCTAAATATCGGAGGGGGTGAGAACGGCACACCGGGTCTATCCCACTCCTTAGTAACAATTTCAGTAAGTCTCTTAGGTATAGGAAAAACGTCAGTACTCGCCGGTACCACAAAATATTTATCCAACCTACACATTTTCTCTGGTATTGCAACTGTGTTACAATCATTCAGAGCTGCTAACACCTCCCCTAGTAATACACGGAGGTTTTCCAGCTTAAATTTAAAATTTGAAATATCTGAATCCAGTTTGTTTGGATCAGAACCGTCACCCGCAGAATGAAGCTCTCCGTCCTCATGTTCTGCAAAATGTGACGCAGTGTCTGACATGGCCCTAATATTATCAGCGCACTCTGTTCTCACCCCAGAGTGATCACGCTTACCTCTTAGTTCTGGTAATTTAGCCAAAACTTCAGTCATAACAGTAGCCATATCCTGTAATGTGATTTGTAATGGCCGCCCAGATGTACTCGGCGCTACAATATCACGCACCTCCCGAGCGGGAGATGCAGGTACTGACACGTGAGGCGAGTTAGTCGGCATAACTCTCCCCTCGTTGTTTGGTGAAATATGTTCAATTTGTACAGATTGACTTTTATTTAAAGTAGCATCAATACAGTTAGTACATAAATTTCTATTGGGCTCCACTTTGGCTTTAGCACATATAGCACAGATATCTTCCTCTGAATCAGACATGTTTAACACACTAGCAAATAAACTAGCAACTTGGAAATACTTTTCAAGTAATTTACTATAATATGAAAACGTACTGTGCCTATAAGAAGCACAGAAAAAGTTATGACAGTTGAAAATTAATAAACTGAAAAGTTATAGCATCAAATCTTTGTAAAAAACACAATTTTAGCAAAGGATTGCTCCCATTAGCAAAGGATAACTAACCCTGATAGCAGAAAAAAAAATAAAATACAGAAATAAACGTTTTTTTTTATCACAGTCAACTACAATCTCACAGCTCTGCTGTGAGTGATTACCTCCCTCAAAACAAGTTTTGAAGACCCCTGAGTTCTGTAGAGATGAACCGGATCATGCAGGGAAGACAATAAACTTCTGACTGAATTTTTTGATGCGTAGCAAAAGCACCAAAAAAGGTCCCTCCCCCTCACACATAACAGTGAGAGAGATCAGTAAACTGTCATAAATTAAATAAAACGACTGCCAAGTGGAAAAAAATAGTGCCCAAAACATTTTTTCACCCAGTACCTCAGAAAATTAAACGATTTTACATGCCAGCAAAAAACGTTTAACATTAATAAATTGAGTGTTATTAAAAAGCCTGTTGCTAGTCCCTGCAAATTAGGCTAAAGTTTTATGCATACAGTATAATTCCAGTGAAGTGCCATTCCCCAGAATACTGAAGTGTAAAATATACATACATGACAGCCTGATACCAGTTGCTGCTACTGCATTTAAGGCTGAGTTTACATTATATCGGTATGGCAGAATTTTCTCATCAATTCCATTGTCAGAAAATAATAAGCTGCTACATACCTCTTTGCAGATTAATCTGCCCGCTGTCCCCTGATCTGAAGTTTACCTCTCCTCAGATGGCCGAGAAACAGCAATATGATCTTAACTACTCCGGCTAAAATCATAGAAAAACTCAGGTAGATTCTTCTTCAAATTCTACCAGAGAAGGAATAACACACTCCGGTGCTATTATAAAATAACAAACTTTTGATTGAAGGTATGAAACTAAGTATAATCACCACAGTCCTCTCACACATCCTATCTATTCGTTGGGTGCAAGAGAATGACTGGTAATGGCAGTTAGGGGAGGAGCTATATAGCAGCTCTGCTGGGTGAATCCTCTTGCACTTCCTGTTGGGGAGGAGTTAATATCCCATAAGTAATGGATGATCCGTGGACTGGATACACTTAACAAGAGAAATACAATTTTTTTTTAAAATCAATGGCATGTAAAAACATGAAAAAATCAGCTACAGTCCTGTAACTGAGTTTGAGCAACAGCAGCCAAACATGTTTCGGCCTAGTGTCAGCCCTTTTTCACTGGCATAACTAATGATGTGTATTGAGCCTCAATTTAAAGGTATAATTAATTATCAATTACATGCACCTGTTTAGATTAACTCATGACTTACTTTATGGTCATGGTAAACAATTTTTTGTTTAATACTCTTTTAGTAATGCTGTGACTAAGTAAAAAAATGTTTTATGTAAACATAGAAACTGTCATTTGGCTGAATAAATATAAGATGTAACCCTTCTTGAAATAGTAAGAATAATGATTTAAATTGAATAGATATATCAAAGGACATCATATTAACTTTTTAGTAAAATAGATCAACATCCATTATTGAGTTTAGACCAAAGGGGTGTTTTGTTTTGAGATGGAAAATCCAAAACACTTCCCTTTGGTCCAAAAGTCTCTCTCTGTCACCACCCCTCCTATGCCTAGGGACATGATCAATGCCTTGTACTGTTAGAAGGGAATCATTGGAATTGTGTTCCTCCCTAAAATGTTTGGCTATTGGCGTGGTACTATCTGGGTTCCCAATGTCTCTCAGATTTTGCAGAAACCTGTCTCGTAGGGCACGACGAATGAAAGTTCCTTTAAATGATGTCATCCAAGATGGTGTCCCTTGAATTCCGATTGGCTGATAGGATTCTATCAGCCAATTGGAATTAAGGTAGGAAAAATCCTATTGGCTGATCCAATCAGCCAATAGGATTGAGCTCGAATTCTATTGGCTGTTCCAATCAGCAAATAGAATGCAAGCTCAATTCTATTGGCTTATTGCATCAGCCAATAGGATTTTTCCTACCTTAATTCCGATTGGCTGATAGAATCCTATCAGCCAATCGGAATTCAAGGGACGCCATCTTGGATTATTATTATTATTATCAGGTATTTGTAGAGCGCCAACAGATTCCGCAGCGCTGGATGATGTCATTTAAAGGAACCTTCATTCGTTGGGAGTCGTCGGAAGAAGAGGATGCTCCGCGTCGGCTGGCTTGAAGATGGACCCGCTCCGCTCCGGATGGTTGAAGATAGAAGATGCCGCCTGGATGAAGACTTCTGCCCTTCTGGAGGACCTCTTCTGCCCGGATCGGATGAAGACGTGTCAAGGTAGGGTTATCTTCAAGGGGTTAGTGTTAGGTTTTATTAAGGAGGTATTGGGTGGGTTTTAGAGTAGGGTTGGGTGTGTGGGTGGTGGGTTGTACAAAAGTCCCTTTAGGTTTAATTGTAACTTAGGTTAGGATTTATTTTACAGGTAATTTTGTAATTATTTTAGCTAGGTAGCTATTAAATAGTTAATAACTATTTAATAACTATTGTACCTAGTTAAAATAAATACAAAGTTGCCTGTAAAATAAAAATAAACCCTTAGATAGCTACAATGTAATTATTAGTTATATTGTAGCTATCTTACGGCTAGATTTAGAGTTCTGCGGCCAAAGGGGTGCGTTAGGTACGCTGGCTTTTTTTCTTCCGCACCTTTTAAATACCGCTGGTATTTAGAGTTCACAGAAGGGCTGCGTTAGGCTCCAAAAAGGGAGCGTAGAGCATATTTACCGCCACTGCAACTCTAAATTCCAGCGGTGCTTACGGACGCGGCCAGCTTCAAAAACGTGCTTGTGCACGATTTCCCCATAGGAAACAATGGGGCTGTTTGAGCTGAAAAAAAAACCTAACACCTGCAATAAAGCAGCGTTCAGCTCCTAACGCAGCTACATTGTTTCCTATGGGGAAACACTTCCTAAGTCTGCACCTAACACCCTAACATGAACCCCGAGTCTAAACACCCCTAACCTTACACTTATTAACCCCTAATCTGCCGCCCCCGCTTTCGCTGATACCCTGCATATTATTATTAACCCCTAATCTGCCGCTCCGTACACCGCCGCCACCTACGTTATCCCTATGTACCCCTAATCTGCTGCCCCTAACACCGCCGATCCCTATATTATATTTATTAACCCCTAATATGCCGCCCCCAACGTCGCCGCTACCTACCTACACTTATTAACCCCTAATCTGCCGCACCGCTACTATAATAAATGTATTAACCCCTAATCAGCCTCACTCCCGCCTCAATAACCCTATAATAAATAGTATTAACCCCTAATCTGCTCTCCCTAACATCGCCGACACCTAACTTCAAGTATTAACCCCTAATCTGCCGACCGGAGCTCACCGCTACTCTAATAAATTCAGATTGAGCTCGCATTCTATTGGCTGTTCCGATCAGCCAATAGAATGCGAGCTCAATCTGATTGGCTGATCGGATCAGCCAATCGGATTGAACTTGAATCTGATTGGCTGATACCATCAGCCAATCAGAATTTTACTACCTTAATTCCGATTAGCTGATAGAATCCTATCAGCCAATCGGAATTCGACGGACGCCATCTTGGATGACGTCATTTAAAGGAACCGTCATTTGGCGAGTAGGCGACGGTAGAAGAGGATGGATCCGCGTCGGCTGGAAGATGATGGCTCCGGAAGAAAGAAGATTGAAGATGCCGCTTCATAGAAGACTTCATCCCGATGATGGACTTCTTCAGCGCCCGCTTGGATCAAGACTTTAGCCCGATGATGGATTTCTTCAGCCGCCGCTTGGATCCAGACTTCAGCCCGAGGATGGACGTCACTCTTCAGCCCCCGCTTGGGCTTGGATGAAGATTTCGGAGGCTCTTCTGGACAGATCGGGACCCGGTGTCGTGAAGACAAGGTAGGGAGATCTTCAGGGGCTTAGTATTAGGTTTATTTAAGGGGGGTTTGGGTTAGATTAGGGGTATGTGGGTGGTGGGTTGTAATGTTGGGGGGGGGTATTGTATGTTTTTTTTTTACAGGCAAAAGAGCTGAATTCTTTGGGGCATGCCCCGCAAAGGGCCCTTTTCAGGGCTGGTAAGGTAAAAGAGCTTTTCTATTTTAATTTTAGAATAGGGTAGGGCATTTTTTTTATTTTGGGGGGCTTTGTTATTTTATTAGGGGGCTTAGAGTAGGTGTAATTAGTTTAAAATTGTAATATTTTTCTAATGTTTGTAAATATTTTTGTATTTTTTGTAACTTAGTTCTTTTTTATTTTTTGTACTTTAGTTAGTTTATTTAATTGTATTTATTTGTAGGTATTGTATTTAATTAATTTATTGATAGTGTAGTGTTAGGTTTAATTGTAGATAATTGTAGGTAGTTTATTTAATTTATTTATTGATAGTGTAGTGTTAGGTTTAATTGTAACTTAGGTTAGGATTTATTTTACAGGTAATTTTGTAATTATTTTAACTAGGTAACTATTAAATAGTTATTAACTATTTAATAGCTATTGTACCTGGTTAAAATAAATACAAAGTTGCCTGTAAAATAAATATTAATCCTAAAATAGCTACAATATAATTATTATTTATATTGTAGCTATATTAGGGTTTATTTTACAGGTAAGTATTTAGATTTAAATAGGAATAATTTATTTAATAAGAGTTAATTTATTTTGTTAGAATAAAATTATATTTAACGTAGGGGGGTGTTAGGGTTAGAATTAGCTTTAGGGGTTAAAAAATTTATTAGAGTAGCGGTGAGCTCCGGTCGGCAGATTAGGGGTTAATACTTGAAGTTAGGTGTCGGCGATGTTAGGGAGAGCAGATTAGGGGTTAATACTATTTATTATAGGGTTATTGAGGCAGGAGTGAGGCGGATTAGGGGTTAATACATTTATTATAGTAGTGGTGCGGTCCGGTCGGCAGACGTTGGGGGCGGCATATTAGGGGTTAATAAATATAATATAGGGGTCGGCGGTGTTAGGGGCAGCAGATTAGGGGTACATAGGGATAACGTAGGTGGCGGCGGTGTACGGAGCAGCAGATTAGGGGTTAAAAAAATGTATTAGAGTGGCGGCGATGTGGGGGGACCTCGGTTTAGGGGTACATAGGTAGTTTATGGGTGTTAGTGTACTTTAGAGCACAGTAGTTAAGAGCTTTATAAACCGGGGTTAGCCCAGAAAGCTCTTAACTACTGACTTTTTTCTGCGGCTGGAGTTTTGTCGTTAGATTTCTAACGCTCACTTCAGCCAAGACTCTAAATACCGGCGTTAGGAAGATCCCATTGAAAAGATAGGATACGCAAATGGCGTAGGGGGATCTGCGGTATGGAAAAGTCGCGGCTACAAAGTGAGCGTTAGACTCTTTCCTGACTGACTCCAAATACCAGCGGGTGGTAAAAACCAGCGTTAGGAGCCTCTAACGCTGGTTTTGACGGCTACCACCCAACTCTAAATCTAGGCCTTAGTGTTTATTTTATAGGTAAGTATTTAGTTTTAAATAGGAATAATTTAGTTAATAGGAATTTTATTTTGATTTATTTAAATTATATTTAAGTTAGGGGGGTTAGGGTTAGACTTAGGTTTAGGGGTTAATAACTTTATTATAGTGGCAGCGACGTTGGGGGCGGCAGATTAGGGGTTAATAAGTGTAGGTAGGTGGGGGCGGCAGATTAGGGGTTAATAAATATAATTTGGGTGTCGGCGATGTTGGGGGCAGCAGATTAGGGGTTCATTAGTATAATATAGGTGGCGGCGGTGTCCGGAGCGGCAGATTAGGGGTTAATAAGTGTAAGATTAGGGGTGTTTATACTCGGGGTTCATGTTAGGTGTAGACATAAAAGTATTTCCCCATAGGAATCAATGGGGCTGCATTAGGAGCTGAACGCTGTTTTTTTGCAGGTGTTAGTTTTTTTTTTTCTGCCAAATCTGCCCCATTGATTCCTATGGGGAAATCGTGCACAAGCAAGTTTTTCCAGCTTACTGCTACCGTAAGCAGTGCTGGTATTGAGGTGAGATGTGGAGCTAAATTTTACTCTATGCTCACTTTTTTGCGGCTAACGCTGGGTTTGTAGAGACCTGTAATACCAGCGTTACTGGAGGTGAGTGGTAAGGAAAAACTGTGCGTTAGCAACGCACCCCTTACTGACAAAAACTCATAATCTACCCGTTAGATAGGAGGCAAGTCCCTATGTCAGAGTCTGTCTCTTTATGTGGCCGTCTATCTAACAGGGGGTCCCATGTAGCATTGAAATCCCCTCCCAGAAGTACAGATCCTCTTTTCAGCTGGTCCACTCTCTCCAGCAACTGCCCGAGAAATGGAATCTGGAGGGTACTGGGGACGTAGGTATTGACTAGAGTATACAGGGTATCATCCAGTGAGCATAAAAGGATTAGGTACCTACCCTCTGGATCTCTATCTATAGTGATGGGGGTATATTTGACGTCTTGTCTAATAAGTATAGCTACTCCCCTTTTCTTATTAGTGTATGAGGCCGGCTCACAATTTGGGTATACGGTGGCCCTAAGCTTATGTGGGGATGGTTCAGTCCAGTGTGTCTCTTGTATGTAGGCGATTGCTGATTTATGTTTTTTCAAATCTCTTACCAACAAGCTCCGCTTTGTTGGTGTATTGAGACCCTTAGCATTCAGTGTGGATATTGTCAGCTCTGTCATGTGATGGCTGTTAGTAGTTCTCGGTAGAAACCTGGCCTACGAACCTGCTGGGATAAAGGAAAGTAGGGAAGGGTAGGGGGAAGGCAAGAAGAGAGCTAAAGAGAGGAAGAAGAAGAATAAACATAACCAAAGTTCACATTCATTACAACAGTGTGTAGGTCTAATAGCGCGTAATAGTTCTTCTCAGGGTCTCTATGGAAACTCCAACAGAGTCCCAGAGTTACTCCAGTATAAGTACTCATTTGAGTACCTATAAATTGGGGGGGGGGGGGGTAAGGGGAGTAGGGAAGGCCTACATCAGGATTCAGGTTTGAGGTTGGTGATGCTTTCTAACTGGTGATTAAACTGCACACTCTCCAGTCTCCAGCCGTGTCAATTACTATTATGGGTAAATTAACTAATGGATGGGGTATAGGGCATACTACCTTCTAAATAGTTAAATATTTAAGGGGGATGGTAATAAATGATTAACCATTCAGTGGGCATCCAGCTAATAGTACTGGCACTTGTCAGTATGGGTATGAACCTTTGGATAAAATAATAGTTTGTGTAAACATACCCATTAACCTAAGGAACACATGCACAGATAAGAGTCATCTAGTACTAGGACCTAGGGGTTCCTAGACACTATAGAGCCTAATAGGTAGTAATAATTAGCCTTTCGGTGGGCGTCTAACTGAAAGTAATGGCATATGTCAGGATTGATATGAACCTGTGGGTACAGGAATGGGTAGTGTAAGTATAACAATCAACCAAAGGAGCACAGGCATAGATAAGAGGTACTTATTGCATATTAAATGGCCCTATTATAAACAGCAGGTATTTTCTTTTTTTTTTTCTTTTCTTTAAACCTTAGGGCTTCTGAACTGTAAACCTTTGTAAACTGTGAACAACAAAAAAATACAAAAACCGGGTGGTTAATGTTGAGCTCAGGGCCCTGGAGTTTTCCCCCAAAGTCTAGGGAAGCATATCAAAAAGGATACAGTGAAACCAGACAGGCTTAAAATTATTGTCCAAGCTGTAGTCTAACTGGCACTTTAGATTATGCGTAGAAAACTGGGATGTAGAAAGTTCTCCCTCATGGAGGGTTGCGATGGGTAGCAGGTTGCCGTCTGGAGGCTAGGGCAGATCTGTTTGGGAGGGGTTTCCATTCGGGAGCTCCAGCTCTCAATGGCAAAATCCATGAGGAAGGGGTGTCTTGGTCCTCTTGGTCTACTGGGAGGAGGCTCCATTTTTGCAGGAGAAGTAGTGCTTCCTCTGGCGCTGAGATCGTGTGGAGATGGCTGTCTTTAGTTATGAGGAGCTTTACTGGAAATCCCCATCGGTACCTGATGCCTTTAGCTCTCAGAATTTTGGTGTAATCTGCATAGGTTCTCCTCAGGAATAACGTGTGAGCTGACAGGTCTGGAAAGATTTGAATCTGTTCAAATTTCTCAGGAAAGGTCCTGGATCGCATATCCACATTAATGAGTTGGTTTTTGAAGGTGAAATAGTGGAGTCTGGTCACCACATCTCTCGGTTTATCTGCCGAAAGAGAGCCGGGCGCGCCACTCTATGGGCCCTGTCCATTAGAAGACCAGAGTATTTTGCTTCTGGGACCAGTTCCTTGAATAGTTCTTTTAGGTAGCCTTCTAGGTCTTGAGGGGAAACAGATTCAGAAACTCCCCGGATTCTCAGGTTATTCCGCCTGGACCTATCCTCAAGGTCGGCAAGCTTAGCTTCCAGAGAGGAAATTTGAGTAGCTAGGTTTTCGGTATATGGCAGAAGATTAGTGTGGTGTATTAATAAGTCCTCTTGTTTCCGCTTCAAGGCATCCATTCGTTCTCCAATTGAGGCAATATCTCTCTTAAGGTCCTCATGGGACCTGTCTAATTCTTTTGTCATCAAATCATGGTGCCCCGCTAGCAGATTTTTAATGGTATCAATTAAGGACGTTGAGTCTCCATCAGGCAGTCTGTTATTATTACGATTGTTGCCCAGGGCAGATTCCAGGGAGGGCCTCATAAGGAATGTTAAAGTCTGACAGATCATCTGAGGGCTCCTGTTGTGCCGAGGCGGCAGGGTGAAAGTGATCTAAAACAGTCTTTTTTTTTTTTTATATTTTGGGACCTAGACTTTCTCCTTTGGTTCTGAGACATGTTATATCTCTTCCTCTCTTAAACTACCCTGGATGTAGCATGTAGAAAATTTGCTTTTTGTGAGACCGTAAAGACCTGGGTTGCTGCCACATAGGTTTGATGTCTACCCTCTGGCAAAATTAAAAGCAGCTGTTAGACGTATAGGGGACTAGGCGTGCATCTTAGGTAAGGGACCAAACCTCCAGACTGTCACATAATATTATGTAGGTCCTTCCATCCAGACTCCCTTTTACTAGGTAAACATAGTACAGGCAAAAAAACTTATACCCTGGACCCACTCTCCAAGGGGTGTGTCTCCTGTTGACGAAGCTGGGTAGGGGTAACAGGGATATGACGCACCTGGAGGGGCAGGTGGGAAATGGGGGAGAGTGGGCTAGGGAGTTACTCTTTAGGTTCCACTTGAAGTGGACAGGGTGTCAGTGAGCAGTCCACCTGTTGGTATAGGACCTGAGGTAGGGAAAATGACTGTCTGCTTTATACTATGAATCTGTTCGGCCTCAAAGGTATGGGGGGGAGGGATAGCACAGTCCTGGGCAAGTTATGGCCTCTGCTAATTTACCAGGCCGTTAGTGGTTACCGGTTTCAAGAGGCCTTTTTGTACATATCCCTCTCCCTCCCACCGTGGTCTTCTTGGCTGCAGTGGGTTGAGCCTCTCTCAGTGGGGATGTAAGGTGTGAGTGTAGAAGCTACCCTTCCTCCGGTGCTTAGATCAGGGAGACCTGCTGTGTGTATCAGAGATATCCGGTGTGTTAGGCTCCGTTCAGGCCTGTTACCGCCTCACATTTTTACGCCTGGTCTCCTGTGACTGCAGAGGAAAAGGATGGAATGTAGGCCAATTATGTTCCCCTGTCCAGGGGAGCTGTTGATATTGGAGGACTTGGAACACCTGTGGTAAGGCTGTTCTCCAGTACACCCCGGCCTCTAGGAAAAGGTAGGCCCACAATAGCGGCCGTTCGCACCACTCCACTGGCACTGATGTCTACTCAGTCTGCTCCCCAGTGATGATCTGGGGCTGAGAATAACTGTGGGAGAGCCCTCCCACCTCTGGCTATATGTGCTGGGGATCTCGTTACTAGGGTAGGCTTACTAGTACCACAGGATGGTGGAGGTCCGGGAGCTGGCAGAGCGGGTATGGAAGTGTCTGCTTTCTGTTCTGGCCTCGACCATGTTAGGGCAGCGGCTGTGTATACTCCAGAGTGGAGCCCCGACCCTCCGGAGTTGTAAGCTGGTGGGCTATAGTAGTCACGTCGGTCAGCTTCTAACTGTGAGAAGCGGCACCAAGCTCCAGTTCAAAGGTGCACCCCTGTCCTGGGTCAGTTAGGTTGCTTGTATAAAGTGCAAGCTTGCCAAAAAAAAACACATTTTATGCTTTTTTTTTTTTGTTCAATCTTTTATTTATGGTATTTCAAAATTAATACAACATGTTATCCAACATTTTATAACATTTACAAAATACATAACAAGACAGGGTTTATATTCTCATAACAAATAGGGTTTCTATAATTGACCTTTAATATCTGTTTCTAGCATTAACATAAGATCTTAGCTGCTATTACTGCAGGGTGTTCCAGAGTGTTTACAAGGAGAGCAGGTATCAAGTTCTGTGCAAGGGAGGAAATATATGATATAGTAAGTCGATACATACACCTTCAGTTCTGTCCTACTAAAAAATGTGACTCCCATAGAAATAGCAGTTCAGCATAAAAATCTAACCTCCCGTTAACATAGTAAAAGTATCTCTCCAAAGTTAGGTTACGGTTCATTTGTTCTATCCACAGTTGTAAAGTGGGGGTTTTATCAGTTTTCCACAACCTGGGTATTATCTGTTTCGCACTGCTGATGGCTAGACGTTGGATTGCAGCATAGTGTTTGAAAGGGAGCTTGGGGGTGACATGGAATAAATAAATGATAGGGTTTAAGGGGATTTCACTATTTAAGAGGTTGCACATAGTTTCATTAATATCCCGCCAAAATTGACCTATTCGAGGGCATGTCCACCATATATGAAATGGTGTGCCTTCCCCTAAGCATTTCCTCCAGCATCTATCAGATGCTTCAGGGAAGATGTATTTTAATCTTTGAGGAGTAAGGCACCATCTGAGAAGAAATTTGTAGTTAGTCTCCAAGACCGTTGCTGAGTGGGCAGACCTGGAGATATTTTGAAAAATAATATACCATTCTTGTTCCATAAGGGTGTATGGGAGTTCCCTATGCCAGGATGCCACCGTTGAGGTTTGGGTAATTTTTGTAGGTGTGATAAGTAACTGGTATAGTGCAGATATTGCATGGTTGGGGGGGGGGGTATCTTGTGTGCACATTTTTTCAAAGAGAGTTCGTTCCCTGGATAGCAATGGTTTATTCCGATAGGAGCTGATGAAATGTTTAAGCTGTAAATATCTATACCAATGGGAAAAATGTGTTATATTAAGATTTTCTAGGTAAGAATGAGGTATTATGTCTCCTGCTTCCATGAGGGTATATACAGGTAGTGCGTTATTCAGATTATCTATTGATTTAGGGGATAAGGATAGTCCTATTGGAAAGTCTATATTGTAAAGTACAGTTGTTAACGGGGAAGGGACTGAGGTGATATGTTGGTGTACACGTGTGACAGTGGACCATACTTTGAAGGTCTCCCCGATGATGGGATTTCTAGAAATGATGGGAGGTATATTATTTTTAGGTTGCCAGCAGAAGGCCCCTAATTGGGATGTGTGAGTAATTTCATGTTCCAAAGTTAGCCAGATTTTGTAATTTGGTGTAGATATCGTGCACCAGTCTACGATCCTCCTCAAAAATACCGCCTGGCGATATTTGGATAGATCTGGTGATCCCAGGCCCCCAGATTCCTTCGTTAAATAAAGTGTGGATCTAGCTACTCTTGGTGGTCGTTTTCTCCGGATGTAGGAGTTGACAATTGCTTGTAATTTGGGTAGGTATGATATAGGGAGTGGTATTGGGAGGGTTTGAAATAAATATAAAATTTTGGGGAGAATGATCATTTTAGTAATCCCAATTCGGCCCAACCAGGATATCTTTTTGTGTATCCACAATGACATATCTTTTGTGATGGTAGTTAAGAGAGATTCATAATTCAACTCAAACAGTAGTTGAGGTCTTGCGGACAGATAAACTTTTAAATATTTTAGTGAATCTTTTTGTACTATATAGGGTGAATGTTGTTTTAATGTGTCTAAGTCCTTCTCAGGTATGTTAATTGGGAGAATTTCAGATTTGCGCTGGTTCACTAGGTAGTTAGAGCAAGCGCCAAACTGCACCAGGGAGCTCTGAACCGCAGAGAGAGAAGGTATTGGTCTTGTGAGGGTCAATAGTAGGTCATCTGCGTATAACGCTAATTTGTGGTTAGTAGAGTTTATTGTGAGTCCGTGTATGTCAGGATTGTTACGTAGTGTGATGGCCAAAGCTTCCATGGATAATACAAATAGTAATGGGGAGAGTGGGCATCCTTGACGAGTACCGTTTGAGATATTGAAAGAGGAAGATAGCGACCCATTGACTCTGATTTTGGCTGTAGGAGAGTTATATAATGCAAAGATCCTTTGAATAAAGCTATTGGGGAAGCCAAATTTTTGTAGCGTAAGTCTTAAGAAGGTCCAGTCAAGTCTGTCGAAAGCTTTTTCAGCGTCTGTCGAAACTAAAAGAAAGGGGGTGTCATGGTCTATAACATATTGTATGAGGTGTAAGATTTTCACTGTATTTTCTTTAGCCTCCCTCTGCGGCACAAAGCCCACCTGATCAGCATGGATAAGGGAAGGTAGTAACTTATTTACTCTTGTGGCAAGGATCTTGGCATAAATCTTAATGTCTACATTAAGTAACGAAATAGGGCGGTAGTTTGATGGTATTGTTGGGTCTTTATGGGGTTTAGGTAGCACTGTAACTATTGCTTCTAACATGGAGGGTGGTAGACCTTTAGTGGTTTCAATATGGTTGAATACCGATAGTAAGTATGGCATGATTATATGATTGAATTTCTTATAGTAAGTGCCTGTGATCCCATCAGGGCCAGGGCTTTTCCCTGATTTAAGGGATTTGATCGCCACTGCAACCTCTTCAGCAGTAATTGGTGCTGTCAGCATGTCTGATTGTTCCTCTGAGATAGTTGGGAAAGATAAGGAATTTAAATATTGTAGGCAATTGTTTTGGTGGATATTGACATCTCTATCTGGTAACAGATTATACAGGTCAGAATAGTAGTTTTTAAAAATCTCTGCAATTCTTTGGGTCTCCACAGTATTCCCTCCTTGGGGATCTTGTAATGCTGTGATAAAGTGTATGGATTGTTTGGTCTTAACCGCCCTAGTCAATAGCCTACCTGGTCTATTTCCCTCTAGATAGTATTTTTGTTGGAGCCTGAGTGCCTGTGTTTGTGCTGTTTGGTCCAGGAGCTCTGTAAGCCTGTGTTTAGCCTGATCTAGTTGTGTCTGTAAGGTAACGTCTCTAGGGTTCATTTTATGAAGGCGGACCGTCTGCTGATAATGTGTAGTAGCCTCCTGATATAGGGTTCTATATTTTTTCTGTTGGATAGATTTAAGTTTTATTAATTCACCCCTCAGAGTACATTTATGAGCTTCCCATATATTATAAGGGCTTACATCGGGTGAGTTGTTAGTATTAAAAAATTCTGTCAAGAAGGTTTCTATATGTTTTAGTGTAAGATCATTTTTTAATAGTGTTTCATCTAATCGCCATTGAAAAGGTTTGTGAGGCAAGGCGGACCAATACAAAGAACATGTGGCAGCTGAGTGATCCGACCATGCAGTAGGGGATATTTCAGCGTTTGAAGCATAGGCTATAGTAGTGTGGTCTATAAATATATAGTCTATTCGTGAGTGTGAGTGATTAGGGGTGGAGTAGAAAGTGAATTCTTTTTTAGTGTGATGTTGAACTCTCCAGATATCATGCACTCCTAGTAGCAGCAGGTCGTCTCTCATTGACTTGAGAGAACATTTAGACATGTGTGAGCGGGCGGTAGAGCTATCCAGTGATGGATTTAATGGGGTGTTAAGGTCTCCTCCGATGATAAGTGGTCCTTTGGAGAAAGATAGTATTTTGTTTGTAATTTTGCGGAAAAAGGCGGCCTGGTGGGTGTTAGGGATATATATATTGACTAAAGTGATAGGTCTACCTGCCAGTAAGCCCAGTAGGGCTAGGTATCATCCTTCATCATCTCTCTCTATCTGTTGTAAGTGAAAAGGTAAAGATCTATGGAGTAGGATGCTGACACCTGAGACTTTTTTGGAAGCGTGGCTGCTGTGATAGTGTGTGGGATATGTGGTCGAAAAGAAAGAGGGTTCCTGGCCATCTAGATAGTGAGTCTCTTGTAAAAATAAGATGTCTATTCGTTTGTGAGAGATATCGATAAATGCTTTGGAACGTTTACGTGGAATATTAAACCCCTTGACATTCTGTGTCATAAGCCTAATGGATTGTGTATTACTCATTTAGCTATATGCTTGTACACTTAGAATGGATAGCTGTGGATACATGAATATGGTAATAGGCTTCAGGCCTATATTTTCAAGTAGCATTGGATGGCATAGTGCAAAATAGTTTGGTAGGTCTATACCTGTCACATGAATGCAGTACAACAAACATCGCAATGTGGTGAATATGAACAAAATGAAAACAACAAGTAAACAAGACAACAACATCAACAACAACAATAACAACATTACAAACAAATGGTGTGACATCCTGTGTCACTTAAACGGGGAAGTCAGGCCTTACCCATTCTAAAAAATGTAACAGAGTTAGGTACGAGGTATTTGGCCTATATTAGATTGAAAGAATTATATAAGCATTTAAACAAACATTTGTCAGCTACATAATAAAGTTTGAAAAGTTCTATTCAATAGCACATTATTAACCTGTGGGATGAAAAGGAAAGATCAAACTATACAGGTTTAATAAGCATTAAGGCACTTTAAGTATATCTCACCACTCCGGTGAGCAGTCGAGATCATGGAATGTCTGTGGGTGCTACCACAGTAGAATTCTTTGTCTTTCTTGGTTTAGCTTGCACCCATGGGTTACGTGGGGGTCTCTGTGGCAGTGACTTATTAGGTAGTGGTTGATCATCTGGGTCCGTGGTTGACGGAGGGGGATCTATCCCCAGATCGGAACAGAAGGCAGCAGCATCCGAGAGAGATTTGCAAATAAGCTTAGTTCCTTTATGGGATACTTGTATGGAGCAGGGGTACCCCCATCTATACATTATACCTCTGGCTCTGAGGAGAGATGTGAGAGGAAGAAAGTCTCTTCTTCTTTGTAGTGTGCGTGGCGCAAGATCCATGAATATCTGTAGACGGCTGTTCTGGAAGGTTATTTCTTTGAGTTGTCTGGCTGCTCGAAGTATTTCTTCTCTAGCTTGGTAATCCTTTAGCTTTAAAATAACATCACGTGGTGATGCTTGGTCCGGAGGTTTCGGTCTCAGCGATCTGTGAGCTCTGTCCATGGAGGTGTCTATTGTTGATGATGGGCCTAAGAGGTGCGAGAAAAGGCCTTGCAGGTACTCAGTAATAGTGTTAGGTAAAATAGTCTCAGGGATTCCTCTTATACGGAGATTCTGGCGGCGTTCCCTATTTTCTAAGTCTTCCAGCTTGTCTTGCAGTTGAGTAAGAAATAGGTCATGTGCCTGAGCTGTATTTTGTAGATTAGAGATTTCAGTCTGGTTAAACTTGTTATCCTCCTCCAGTACCTCTACTCTGTTGCCAATTTCTGTCATGTCTTTTCTTAAACTTGCTAACTCCTCTTTTATACATGAACGTACTTTTACAACTATATTATCCAGGTCTGCCTTGGAGGGAATAGAAGCCAGAAAAGCCTTACTTAACTGTATGGATTCTTCTGCAGCGCTGTCTTCACTGTCTGAGGATGTAGCATCAGTGTTTTTAAGCATGGTGTGTTCCTGTGGTGTATCTTGGCTGTGATCAGACACTTTAAAAAATGAGCTCACAGATTGATTTGTAGCCGCTATGTTTTTAACTGATTTAACTTGCTTAGGAGCTCTTTTTGGTGACATGTTGATGGAATTAAATATTATTTACAGTCCCACAGGATCTTTTTGTAAATCCAATGAATGAGAAGCGTTGCTATGCAGCATGTATATAGGTATAGCGTCTCCCTCACCATACACTAGGTGAGCTGTGATAGAGCGTAGTTAGGGGTATTTACATGCCAACCTTGAGTAATCCCAATTCAAATGTTGTTTTTGCTGAGCTTCCCACCTCTTAGTTTGTTTGTCTTACACATGAAAATGTTGCAGGGATCTTATAGGGGCCCATAATAGCACAACTTCCAGGATAGATCATTAGCAGGTATCTGCGTTGTGCCACGTGTGCTATATAATTACTCTCATCAAAGGTAGGCAAGCATAGCGTCGCTATAAATGTAGATGGTATAGGATAAAATAAGCACTTACAGTTTATAATGCTTGGGCTGGATGGTTAGCTTAACGATGTGTAGCCATGCTTGTTTGCAGCAGTTAGGTCCAAGATGGCGTCCGCTGGCTTCGGTTCCTTATATTGAGGAGATTAACCTCTCCTATGTTGTAGAGGTTCAGCGGGTAGTTGCGGTCATGTTCCCCTACACTAAGGGTGAGAAACAGCCCGGTTGTGGCACCTGAACTATAGCTTTCTTTCTTGCCTCGGGTAATGGCTCACATAGCTCACTCACTGTGCGGCCATCATGTTCGGCAGCCGGCTCCGCCCCCCCCACATTTTATACTTTATTGTTCACTTCTCTTGCGGAGCTCTCTTTTCTTGCTGCCGCTCAGTTTGGCGGTTAGCGCCACCCCCGATAGTGAAGATTTTTAAGTTTAGGGATTTTGCATTTTTCGGGATTTTGATAAAGAAAAACCTTTAGCTTTCTAGCTGTAGAAAAATAAATTGTAAAATTTGTTCATTGGCATTCACTAATTCAGCTAGGACCAAACATACATATTTTTCATTATTTTTTATATATTTATGCCTTTTTCCGTAGCAATGTATATCATGTCCTAAAATGATACAATGAGGTCACTTTCATTTGGTATAGCAGAACCCCCAAAACTGAATATATTTTTAAAGTAGACAACGCAAGGTATTGATCTAGGTCCATTTGACCTATATTTCATTTCACTATTTGGCCATCAGATGCAACATTCAGTCATATAAAATAAATTGTTAATTTTTTCACAAACATTGGATTTCTCACTGAAATTATGTACACACAACCTGTGCAGTTATAAGACAAATAGTTGTAAAATCTTCTCTAGGATCCCCTTTGTTTAGCGAGAGTAGACATACATGGCTTTGGTAATTAGAAGATTGCTAATTACAGCTGTGCACCACACTTTTGAAAAAGGATTTTTAGACACATGGCAATGGAATAAATTCTCAAAATTGACCCCAAAACTATTTATATTGACCTAGACCAATTTTGATATATTTCATGCCACTATTGCTATTGGTTCCTTGCCTTGCTGGGCATTTTTTATTTTAATATATTTAATAAAGTATATGTTTTATAAGTGTAGGGATTACCTTTCCAACTCCCTGATCCCTCCCTGATTCTTCCAAACAGCTCTACCCCCCCCCCCCCCCACTGGTCAACTCCATCCGACCATGCAGTATGGGATATATCAGCGTTTGAAGCATAGGCTATAGTAGTGTGTCTATAAATATATAGTCTATTCGTGAGTGTGAGTGATTAGGGGTGGAGTAGAAAGTGAATTCTTTTTTAGTGTGATGTTGAACTGTCCAGATATCATGCACTCCTAGTAGCAGCAGGTCGTCTCTCATTGACTTGAGAGAACGTTTAGACATGTGTGAGCGGGCGGTAGAGCTATCCAGTGATGGATTTAATGGGGTGTTAAGGTCTCCTCCGATGATAAGTGGTCCTTTGGAGAAAGATAGTATTTTGTTGGTAATTTTACGGAAAAAGGCGGCCTGGTGGGTGTTAGGGATATATATATTGACTAAAGTGATAGGTCTACCTGCCAGTAAGCCCAGTAGGGCTAGGTATCATCCTTCATCATCTCTCTCTATCTGTTGTAAGTGAAAAGGTAAAGATCTATGGAGTAGGATGCTGACACCTGAGACTTTTTTGGAAGCGTGGCTGCTGTGATAGTGTGTGGGATATGTGGTCGAAAAGAAAGAGGGTTCCTGGCCATCTAGATAGTGAGTCTCTTATAAAAATAAGATGTCTATTCGTTTGTGAGAGATATCGATAAATGCTTTGGAATGTTTACGTGGAATATTAAACCCCTTGACATTCTGTGTCATAAGCCTAATGGATTGTGTATTACTCATTTAGCTATATGCTTGTACACTTAGAATGGATAGCTGTGGATACATGAATATGGTAATAGGCTTCAGGCCTATATTTTCAAGTAGCATTGGATGGCATAGTGCAAAATAGTTTGGTAGGTCTATACCTGTCACATGAATGCAGTACAACAAACATCGCAATGTGGTGAATATGAACAAAATGAAAACAACAAGTAAACAAGACAACAACATCAACAACAACAATAACAACATTACAAACAAATGGTGTGACATCCTGTGTCACTCAAACGGGGAAGTCAGGCCTTACCCATTCTAAAAAATGTAACAGAGTTAGGTACAAGGTATTTGGCCTATATTAGATTGAAAGAATTATATAAGCATTTAAACAAACATTTGTCAGCTACATAATAAAGTTTGAAAAGTTCTATTCGATAGCACATTATTAACCTGTGGGATGAAAAGGAAAGATCAAACTATACAGGTTTAATAAGCATTAAGGCACTTTAAGTATATCTCACCACTCCAGTGAGCAGTCGAGATCATGGAATGTCTGTGGGTGCTACCACAGTAGAATTCTTTGTCTTTCTTGGTTTAGCTTGCACCCATAGGTTACGTGGGGGTCTCTGTGGCAGTGACTTATTAGGTAGTGGTTGATCATCTGGGTCCGTGGTTGACGGAGGGGGATCTATCCCCAGATCGGAACAGAAGGCAGCAGCATCCGAGAGAGATTTGCAAATAAGCTTAGTTCCTTTATGGGATACTTGTATGGAGCAGGGGTACCCCCATCTATACATTATACCTCTGGCTCTGAGGAGAGATGTGAGAGGAAGAAAGTCTCTTCTTCTTTGTAGTGTGCGTGGTGCAAGATCCATGAATATCTGTAGACGGCTGTTCTGGAAGGTTATTTCTTTGAGTTGTCTGGCTGCTCGAAGTATTTCTTCTCTAGCTTGGTAATCCTTTAGCTTTAAAATAACATCACGTGGTGATGCTTGGTCCGGAGGTTTCGGTCTCAGCGATCTGTGAGCTCTGTCCATGGAGGTGTCTATTGTTGATGATGGGCCTAAGAGGTGCGAGAAAAGGCCTTGCAGGTACTCAGTAATAGTGTTAGGTAAAATAGTCTCAGGGATTCCTCTTATACGGAGATTCTGGCGGCGTTCCCTATTTTCTAAGTCTTCCAGCTTGTCTTGCAGTTGAGTAAGAAATAGGTCATGTGCCTGAGCTGTATTTTGTAGATTAGAGATTTCAGTCTGGTTAAACTTGTTATCCTCCTCCAGTACCTCTACTCTGTTGCCAATTTCTGTCATGTCTTTTCTTAAACTTGCTAACTCCTCTTTTATACATGAACGTACTTTTACAACTATATTATCCAGGTCTGCCTTGGAGGGAATAGAAGCCAGAAAAGCCTTACTTAACTGTATGGATTCTTCTGCAGCGCTGTCTTCACTGTCTGAGGATGTAGCATCAGTGTTTTTAAGCATGGTGTGTTCCTGTGGTGTATCTTGGCTGTGATCAGACACTTTAAAAAATGAGCTCACAGATTGATTTGTAGCCGCTATGTTTTTAACTGATTTAACTTGCTTAGGAGCTCTTTTTGGTGACATGTTGATGGAATTAAATATTATTTACAGTCCCACAGGATCTTTTTGTAAATCCAATGAATGAGAAGCGTTGCTATGCAGCATGTATATAGGTATAGCGTCTCCCTCACCATACACTAGGTGAGCTGTGATAGAGCGTAGTTAGGGGTATTTACATGCCAACCTTGAGTAATCCCAATTCAAATGTTGTTTTTGCTGAGCTTCCCACCTCTTAGTTTGTTTGTCTTACACATGAAAATGTTGCAGGGATCTTATAGGGGCCCATAATAGCACAACTTCCAGGATAGATCATTAGCAGGTATCTGCGTTGTGCCACGTGTGCTATATAATTACTCTCATCAAAGGTAGGCAAGCATAGCGTCGCTATAAATGTAGATGGTATAGGATAAAATAAGCACTTACAGTTTATAATGCTTGGGCTGGATGGTTAGCTTAACGATGTGTAGCCATGCTTGTTTGCAGCAGTTAGGTCCAAGATGGCGTCCGCTGGCTTCGGTTCCTTATATTGAGGAGATTAACCTCTCCTATGTTGTAGAGGTTCAGCGGGTAGTTGCGGTCATGTTCCCCTACACTAAGGGTGAGAAACAGCCCGGTTGTGGCACCTGAACTATAGCTTTCTTTCTTGCCTCGGGTAATGGCTCACAGAGCTCACTCACTGTGCGGCCATCATGTTCGGCAGCCGGCTCCGCCCCCCCACATTTTATACTTTATTGTTCACTTCTCTTGCGGAGCTCTCTTTTCTTGCTGCCGCTCAGTTTGGCGGTTAGCGCCACCCCCGATAGTGAAGATTTTTAAGTTTAGGGATTTTGCATTTTTCGGGATTTTGATAAAGAAAAACCTTTAGCTTTCTAGCTGTAGAAAAATAAATTGTAAAATTTGTTCATTGGCATTCACTAATTCAGCTAGGACCAAACATACATATTTTTCATTATTTTTTATATATTTATGCCTTTTTCCGTAGCAATGTATATCATGTCCTAAAATGATGCAATGAGGTCACTTTCATTTGGTATAGCAGAACCCCCAAAACTGAATATATTTTTAAAGTAGACAACTCAAGGTATTGATCTAGGTCCATTTGACCTATATTTCATTTCACTATTTGGCCATCAGATGCAACATTCAGTCATATAAAATAAATTGTTAATTTTTTCACAAACATTGGATTTCTCACTGAAATTATGTACACACAACCTGTGCAGTTATAAGACAAATAGTTGTAAAATCTTCTCTAGGATCCCCTTTGTTTAGCGAGAGTAGACATACATGGCTTTGGTAATTAGAAGATTGCTAATTACAGCTGTGCACCACACTTTTGAAAAAGGATTTTTAGACACATGGCAATGGAATAAATTCTCAAAATTGACCCCAAAACTATTTATATTGACCTAGACCAATTTTGATATATTTCATGCCACTATTGCTATTGGTTCCTTGCCTTGCTGGGCATTTTTTATTTTAATATATTTAATAAAGTATATGTTTTATAAGTGTAGGGATTACCTTTCCAACTCCCTGATCCCTCCCTGATTCTTCCAAACAGCTCTACCCCCCCCCCCCCACTGGTCAACTCCATCTTGGTACTGGCAGCCAGTGTGCCAGTATGTAGTTTAATGCAGATGTTTTCCTCTAGTGTAGGGATACCTATCCTCCCACCCACCTCCCCTCCAAGCAATTACTGTAGTGTAGGGACACAATTTTTTTTTCTGTAGTGTAGGGACCCGTCTCTCCCTTGCCCCACCCACAGTCACTGTCCACCTGACTCCTTCCTCCCAACCCTCTCAACTGCAGGGGCAATGTTAATAAGGTTGAGTATTATTATACTGTTATACTTATTCTGTTATACTGTTTCCAGAATGTTAGCTATTTCATTTGAGCAGATTTTTATATTTTTTCCTGTGCCTGGATTATTATTGGTAAACCTGAGCAAAAAAGCACTACACTTAGCATTTGCTTTACCTGTACCTAGAATTACATGACATGTGTAAAGTGTAAACTATAGCAAACATAACTTTGAAATACATGTGACACAAGCAGAGAAAAGACAAATTCCAGTAAATGCTTGGTTTATGTAATTGCTGGGTCTCATGATCTACAAACCCTATGTTATTTTGAAAAAGGAACTGGATAAAATAAACTATTTATGGATTTTTTTTCTATTTGTGCATTTATTTACTAATATAAACAGCATATATTTGTTTTAAAATTGACATAATTGGCAATATACTGTATATATAGCATACTTTCCAACATTTCCCAGAGGCTTTCCTAGACATGGAGGTATGGGGGACTTGTGGGTAGAGTCCCATATGTTTTTGTGGGTGGAGCTACAATTAAAGGGCAGTACCTTGGGTGTGCCATAGATGAGGTTTTGTGGGCTGTGGGCAGAGCCAGGTCAGTCCATAGTTTCGCTCTGGAAGCTGGGATATTTTGTGGAAGCAGTGTGTGTGGGGGGGGGGGAGCAGTGGGGTTTAACTCCTAACCTGTGACAAACCTATAATATACGGTGTGGTTCAAATGAACTGATGTAAATTTTCCTGTTATAAAATGTTTAAAATAGTTGTTTTTCTCAGTTCTGTTGAGTATCTTTAAAGTAAAGGGTGCCACCATGTTGGAACCTAGGTTTTTTTCTCTTTTATCTGTCTGTTCTGCGGATGACAGGGACAGATAAAAAATATACAATAAAAGATGGCGCAAACAGGGCTGTGTGGAAACCCCATTAGATAGTGACTTTAACAATCCTTTATTCCACTTTGCCTTGTTTGAACACTCTCTTTTATTGCATGTTTTATAGGGTCCAACATGATGGTGCCCGTTACTTTATAGTAACAAAATCTTACTTCTTCAGCGTTTAACCAACTATTTTAATTTTAAAACCACAACTTCATCTTATTTTAAAGCTAATCTTTGAATACATAATTATATCAAGCATTTATTTACTGTTAAATATTTATTTAACTTAACCTTTTTCCATGCAAAAAAATATTTCTTTCTTAAGGTGGTGAGAGTCCATGATTTCTTAATGTTGGGAATTCATCACCTGGCCACCAGGAGGAGGAAAAGAGACCCTACACAAAGAGCTTTTATATGCCTCCTACTTCCTTGTACCACCAAGTCTTTCTTTGCCTCTCTAGGAGCAAGTAAAGATGGAGGTGCTCAGGATTTTATTCAAGTTATGGGATCTCTGATCTTTTAATCCCCTCATAAGGAGAAACTTGTAAGAGAGAGGCATAGGAGAGTACTGGCTGTGCAATGTAATGTTGTGGTCACTCCCTCAGTATATACACTACTGTCTGTTACAGTGCTGTATGGGCTCTCTACTGTATCCTCATATTTCAGCTGGGTAAGTACAATGGAGTGGACATTTGCAGGATAATTAACAGATTATCTCACACAGCCCACAGGCTATTAGTAGGTATGCATATGTGTATCATAGCCAGAGTACAGCAGGATAACACTGCTGAGTGCACAGCCATAGCAGTAACGTCTTAGGCTGAGCTCTTTAACTGTTACACTTAGTAATGTGTTTTTTAATTTTTTATACATAGTTCAATTTTATTTTAAAATCATGGTTGCTCAAATGTTATGTATTTATCTGGTGTGACCCCTTTACATTTGTGCTCTTGCTCTAAGCCTGTTGCCATTTTTAGAGCTCCCACTCTCTGTTGGCATGCAGTGGGGATTTTACAGAGCACAGCGTGGGTGTCATTTCTCTCTGTAAGGGAAAGTGTTAAGTATTTTTACTTTACATTCTTTACTTAAGGAAGGTTTACAGCCTTTAGGGTACAAGCAACCTAAACTTTCTGAGACTGTAAAACAGCAGGATTCTATTTTCAAACTAGATTTTTCAGTTCCAGACACAGTGTTGAAATTATTTTGAAGCAATGGGACAAGCTTGGGATTCCTTTATTTCTTCCCCAAAATTTAAAAAGTCTTTTTCTGGTTCCAGCTTCTACTTTATGGACCAATTTCTACTGAAAAAAAACACAATTCCCTTAGAAGACAGCACTTCTTTCAGGGATCCTATAGATAGTAAAATGGAAAGCTATCTCAGGAAGGCCTTCCTTCACGGGGCCTCTTGTTTCAACCAGCTGTAGGTATCACTTGTGTTGCTTGATCAGCATCACTCTGGTGTGATTCCTTGTCTAATTTAATGTCAGTTTAATCTACTTAAGAGGATATTTAGGATCTTATACGGTTCTTAAAAATATACTAAACCCAAATTTTTACTTTCATTATTCAGATAGAGCATGCACTTTTAAGCAACTTTCTAATTTACTCCTATTATCACTTTTTATTTGTTCTCTTGCTATTTTTTTTTTTTTTGAAAAATCATGAATCTAAGCTTAGGAGCCGGCCCATTTTTTGTTCAGTACCCTGGATAGCACTTTCTGATTGGTTAGTTACATTTATCCACCAATCAGCAAGCGCTACCCAGGTGCTGAACCAAAAATGGGAGTAAATTAGAAAGTAGCTTAAAATTGCATGCTATATTTGAATCATGAAAGAAAAAAGAGATTTGCTAACTCTTTTATTTGTGATGCGGTTATTGAAATTATTCACATCAATGCAAAGATTACGGGTCTGGCTGTTCTTACTAGATGGGCCTTATGGTTGAAATCTTGGTCTGCAGACATGGTTTCAAAGTCATGGTTTTTATCCTTGTTCTTTCAAGGCAAAATCTTGTTTGGACTCCGTTTGAATTCCATTATTAAATCTACCAAACGTTTTCATTCCTTTCGTCATTCCAGAAACCAGAAATAATCTTCTTCTCAGTCTTCATGGAAGCCCAATCCAGTGTGGGACAAATCCAAGCAGAATAAGAAACTGCCTTCTAATGCAAAATCTGCATGAATGTGCAGCCCCTGATCCAGATTCATTTCCTGTAGGTGACAGGTTGAGCCTTTTTCAGAAGGCTTTGTCTTAGTCAGGACCCTTGGGTACTGGAGATTATATCTCAAGGGTACAAAATAGATTTTTGATCATGACCTCCTGGAGGGAGGTTTCTTCTGTCTCATGTTTCAAGGAGACCAGAAAAGCTACTGTTCATATTGAAAAATGACTATGGTTTCTTTGCAGTCATGGCTGAAAGGCAAACGTGACAAAGAGTTATCTATCTCTTCTAACAAGGGTGTCCTTTGAGGGAGTGATCATAGATTTTGTCTTAATGTGATCAACACAAGCTCAAACTTCAGTTTGCTGGTCTGAATCTCCAGCTTTTAGCTCTGGCTTCAGTGCACGGAGGTAGGTTGGCCTAATGGTGGTGCAATCAGATGCTATTCCTTTTGTGAGGTTTCATGTTACTCTCCAGCTATGCATGCTAAGGCAGTGGAATGGATACCACACCAATCTGTCTCAATGAATTCAACTGGACCCTGTGGTCAGACAGTTTCTTTCTTGGTGGACATCTCCCTATCCAGTCTGTTTTCCTTCATCCACCATGGGAAATAATTACCATGGATGCAAGTCTCTCAGGTTAGGGTGCAGTCAGGGGTCCTCAGAAATTTCAGGGAGTTTAGTCTCCTCTGGAGGCAAGGTTACCAATTAACATTTTAGAACTTCAGATATGGAGGCCAAATTATGAAAGGTCTTGCAGACCTGATCTGACAGTGCGGATCAGGTCCGCAAGACCTCACTGAATGCGAATAGCAATACGCTCTCCATATTCAGCATTGCACCAGCAGCTCACAAGAGCTACTGGTGCAACGCTGCCCCCTGCTGACTCACGGCCAATTGGCTGCCAGCAGGGAGGTGTCAATCAACCCGATCGTATTTGATCGGGTTGAATTGCGGTGATTCCAGAGCAGGCGGACAGGGTTATGGAGCAGCGGTCTTTAGACCACTGCTTCATAACTGCTGTTTCTGGCTAGTCTGAAGACTCACCAGAAACACAGCCCTTCAAGCTTCATACGGAGCTCGATAAATGGGCCTCATGGCCTCATCTCAGATTTAGTTTACTTTATTTGTTTTCAGTCCGACAATGTCACTGTGGTAGCCTATATAACATCATGAGGGTAGTACTGGCAGTTTCCTAGCAATGAAGGAGGTATCTCGCATGGATAGTGGATAGTGAAACTGAGGGTACCAGGTTAGTTCCATTAACATAGCATTTGAAAGCAAACGTTGTTCAGAAGGCACAGAAAGGGAGGTGCTAGCATTTGGCTATTAAAAATTAATTGCAACAAAAATTATATTAATTTTTTACAACATTTTTAGATTTGGCTATGTTATTCTATAATTATACAAATTGATCAATAAAAGCTATGTTTTAAAGCAGCAAACTGTATCCATTCTGAATTCATCATCTTTCACTATGTTATTCTATAGTAAGATAATAGAAATATCTTGTAATTACAAGATGATTATTTTCCCTTTAATCCTGTGCTTTTGAACATACCATCTCCCTAAAATCCTGATAGGGAAAATATTTTTTTTTCTGTGCCATAGCCTGGATATTCCCAGAGACTCATTATGTTTAAAGGGATAAGAAATTAAAAAATGTAAACTTTTCTGATTCAGGAATGGCATGCAATTTTAAGACACTTCTATTATGAAATTTACTTTGTTTGCTTGGTATCCCTTATTAAAAAGCATATGTACGGGGGCGGAGCCAGCTATTAGAGAGGAAAGACGCACATTAGCAGAGCTCCTGAAGCCAGACACTTAAAACACAAATTTATGAATCCTGAGTACCTATATTTTATCCTCACTCTACTCTTAGAATGGAAGCTTCTCCTATACATCTTGCCTCTTTGTTAGAGGACCTGTTTGTGAAAGCTGATAGCCAATTTCACAGCTTGAAGACTACTCTGGTGGAGCTGCGCAACCAAGATGGCTCCTCTCCCTTTCCTAACTCGGACACCTATATGACAGCTCAATTTGAGGATGCCCTGTGTACCCATTACCCTATAAACTGACCGCAAGAATGGCTGTCCGGTTGGAGCTTGTCCGGCAACCTGTCTGGACTGATTAGTGGAGACCCGGCACCATTGCTCGTAGCTGACCTACACCACGCGACTGCTGAGATGTCTCAGCCGGTGAAATTCTCCCAGCACAATCCTGTGATGCGCCCGCAGCCCCTCGTCACCAGCATGTATCCTGGAACCCATCACACAGCTCGACCGGGGGCGCCCCTGATACAGGGGCAAGATAACAGCCACACAAGAAGCCTCAAAGCCTTAACTTTCTGTCGGATGGGTAATGTGGTGCTTGATTACGCCAGTTGCCTTCCCTTACACCCGAGGACATTACTATGTGGGCCACTAAAGATCGGCATCAGCGTTAAGTCATGCACTGACTACTCAGCAGAGGCACAACTTGTGCTTGTGGATCAGGTAAGGAGCCCTTTTGACCCAGGGGGCCAGATATACTTCGGTTCACAGTTCTGAGTTTTACACAGCTCTGAGACAAATGCGCAATATCTCTATCAGTGACAGTCACTTGGACTTACAATGAGAACAGCGCCTGATATATTTGAGAAGATATCCCACAATATTAAAGCCTATTGGACTCGAAAATTGCATATATGGGCTAGTTATTACTCTCCTATATATCTGTTTATGATAGTTGTTTTATCACGATACCACCACCCAGTAATTGTATGCTTACACTGCTCTATATTCACATTTTTAGCAGAGATCTAGTTTTAATCTCCTATAGAATGTACGTTTAATATTATTAGCTTTTCATACAATATGTACTTCTTACTTACGGCTAGATTTGGAGTTTGGCGTTAGCCTGAAAACCAGCGTTAGAGGCTCCTAACGCTGGTTTTAGGCTACCGCCGGTATTTGGAGTCACTCAAAATAGGGTCTAACGCTCACTTTTCAGCCGCGACTTTTCCATACCGCAGATCCCCTTACGTCAATTGCGTATCCTATCTTTTCAATGGGATTTTTCTAACTCCGGTATTTAGAGTCGTTTCTGAAGTGAGCGTTAGACATATAACGACAAAACTCCAGCCGCAGGAAAAAAGTCAGTAGTTAAGAGCTTTCTGGGCTAACGCCGGTTTATAAAGCTCTTAACTACTGTACTCTAAAGTACACTAACACCCATAAACTACCTATGTACCCCTAAACCGAGGTCCCCCCACATCGCCGACACTCGAATAATTTTTTTTAACCCCTAATCTGACGACCGCCACCTACGTTATCCTTATGTACCCCTAATCTGCTCCCCCTAACACCGCCGACCCCTATATTATATTTATTAACCCCTAATCTGCCCCCCACAACATCGCCTCCACCTGCCTACACTTATTAACCCCTAATCTGCCGACCGGAGCTCACCGCTATTCTAATAAATGGATTAACCCCTAAAGCTAAGTCTAACCCTAACACTAACACCCCCCTAAGTTAAATATAATTTACATCTAACGAAATTAATTAACTCTTATTAAATAAATTATTCCTATTTAAAGATAAATACTTACCTGTAAAATAAATCCTAATATAGCTACAATATAAATTATAATTATATTATAGCTATTTTAGGATTAATATTTATTTTACAGGTAACTTTGTATTTATTTTAACCAGGTACAATAGCTATTAAATAGTTAAGAACTATTTAATAGCTAAAATAGTTAAAATAATTACAAAATTACCTGTAAAATAAATACTAACCTAAGTTACAATTAAACCTAACACTACACTATCAATAAATTAATTAAATAAACTACCTACAATTACCTACAATTAACCTAACACTACACTATCAATAAATTAATTAAATACAATTCCTACAAATAAATACAATTAAATAAACTAACTAAAGTACAAAAAATAAAAAAGAACTAAGTTACAAAAAATAAAAAAATATTTACAAACATAAGAAAAGTATTACAACAATTTTAAACTAATTACACCTACTCTAAGCCCTCTAATAAAACAACAAAGCCCCCCAAAATAAAAAATGCCCTACCCTATTCTAAATTAATAAAGTTAAAAGCTCTTTTACCTTACCAGCCCTGAACAGGGCCCTTTGCGGGGCATGCCCCAAGAAGTTCAGCTCTTTTGCCTGTAAAAAAAAACATGCAATACCCCCCCCCCCAACATTACAACCCACCACCCACATACCCCTAATCTAACCCAAACCCCCCTTAAATAAACCTAACACTAAGCCCCTGAAGATCATCCTACCTTGTCTTCACCTCACCAGGTATCACCGATCCGTCCTGGCTCCAAAATCTTCATCCAACCCAAGCGGGGGTTGGCGATCCATCATCCGGTGGCTGAAGAGGTCCAGAAGAGGCTCCAAAGTCTTCATCCTATCCGGGAAGAAGAGGCGATCCGGACCGGCAACCATCTTGATCCAAGCGGCATCTTCTATCTTCATCCGATGACGACCGGCTCCATCCTGAAGACCTCCACCGCGGACCCATCTTCTTCCGGCGACGTCCAACTGCAGAATGACGGTTCCTTTAAGGGACGTCATCCAAGATTGCGTCCCTCGAATTCCGATTGGCTGATAGGATTCTATCAGCCAATCGGAATTAAGGTAGGAATATTCTGATTGGCTGATGGAATCAGCCAATCAGAATCAAGTTCAATCCGATTGGCTGATCCAATCAGCCAATCAGATTGAGCTCGCATTCTATTGGATCTAATCAGCCAATCGGATTGAACTTGATTCTGATTGGCTGATTCCATCAGCCAATCAGAATATTCCTACCTTAATTCCGATTGGCTGATAGAATCCTATCAGCCAATCGGAATTCGAGGGACGCCATCTTGGATGACGTCCCTTAAAGGAACCGTCATTCTGCAGTTGGACGTCGCCGGAAGAAGATGGGTCCGCGGTGGAGGTCTTCAGGATGGAGCCGGTCGTCATCGGATGAAGATAGAAGATGCCGCTTGGATCAAGATGGTTGCCGGTCCGGATCGCCTCTTCTTCCCGGATAGGATGAAGACTTTGGAGCCTCTTCTGGACCTCTTCAGCCACCGGATGATGGATCGCCAACCCCCGCTTGGGTTGGATGAAGATTTTGGAGCCAGGACGGATCGGTGATACCTGGTGAGGTGAAGACAAGGTAGGATGATCTTCAGGGGCTTAGTGTTAGGTTTATTTAAGGGGGGTTTGGGTTAGATTAGGGGTATGTGGGTGGTGGGTTGTAATGTTGGGGGGGGGTATTGTATGTTTTTTTTTACAGGCAAAAGAGCTGAACTTCTTGGGGCATGCCCCGCAAAGGGCCCTGTTCAGGGCTGGTAAGGTAAAAGAGCTTTTAACTTTATTAATTTAGAATAGGGTAGGGCATTTTTTATTTTGGGGGGCTTTGTTGTTTTATTAGGGGGCTTAGAGTAGGTGTAATTAGTTTAAAATTGTTGTAATATTTTTCTTATGTTTGTAAATATTTTTTTATTTTTTGTAACTTAGTTCTTTTTTATTTTTTGTACTTTAGCTAGTTTATTTAATTGTATTTATTTGTAGGAATTGTATTTAATTAATTTATCGATAGTGTAGTGTTAGGTTAATTGTAGGTAATTGTAGGTAGTTTATTTAATTAATTTATTGATAGTGTAGTGTTAGGTTTAATTGTAACTTAGGTTAGTATTTATTTTACAGGTAATTTTGTAATTATTTTAACTATTTTAGCTATTAAATAGTTCTTAACTATTTAATAGCTATTGTACCTGGTTAAAATAAATACAAAGTTACCTGTAAAATAAATATTAATCCTAAAATAGCTACAATGTAATTATAATTTATATTGTAGCTATATTAGGGTTTATTTTACAGGTAAGTATTTATCTTTAAATAGGAATAATTTATTTAATAAGAGTTAATTAATTTCGTTAGATGTAAATTATATTTAATTTAGGGGGGTGTTAGTGTTAGGGTTAGACTTAGCTTTAGGGGTTAATCCATTTATCAGAATAGCGGTGAGCTCCGGTCGGCAGATTAGGGGTTAATAATTGAAGTTAGGTGTCGGCGATGTTAGGGAGGGCAGATTAGGGGTTAATACTATTTATTATAGGGTTAGTGAGGCGGATTAGGGGTTAATAACTTTATTATAGTAGCGCTCAGGTCCGCTCGGCAGATTAGGGGTTAATAAGTGTAGGCAGGTGGAGGCGACGTTGTGGGGGGCAGATTAGGGGTTAATAAATATAATATAGGGGTCGGCGGTGTTAGGGGCAGCAGATTAGGGGTACATAAGGATAACGTAGGTGGCGGCGCTTTGCGGTCGGCAGATTAGGGGTTAATAAGTGTAGGCAGGTGGAGGCGACGTTGAGGGGGGCAGATTAGAGGTTAATAAATATAATATAGGGGTCGGCGGTGTTAGGGGCAGCAGATTAGGGGTACATAAGGATAATGTAAGTAGCGGCGGTTTACGGAGCGGCAGATTAGGGGTTAAAAATAAAATGCAGGTGTCAGCGATAGCGGGGGCGGCAGATTAGGGGTTAATAAGTGTAAGGTTAGGGGTATTTAGACTCGGGGTACATGTTAGAGTGTTAGGTGCAGACGTAGGAAGTGTTTCCCCATAGCAAACAATGGGGCTGCGTTAAGAACTGAACGCAGCTTTTTTGCAGGTGTTAGGTTTTTTTTCAGCTCAAACAGCCCCATTGTTTCCTATGGGAGAATCATGCACGAGCACGTTTTTGAGGCTGGCCGCTTGCGTAAGCAACTCTGGTATTGAGAGTTGAAGCTGCGTTAAAAATGCTCTACGCTCCTTTTTTGGAGCCTAACGCAGCCTTTATGTGGACTCTCAATACCAGAGTTATTTTTATGGTGCGGCCAGAAAAAAGCCGGCGTTAGTTTTTCGGGTCGTTAACGACAAAACTCCAAATCTAGCCGAATGACTTTTAGTTACATTCCTGGACATTTAATATAGACACTCTGTTCATTTACTATTATATAGTATGTCTGCTCAAATCTGTTTTATGCTGAGAACGTAGTCACATATCTCTTTATTACCTAGCTCTGGTAACTTAAGTTTTTCTACTTTTTTTTTTTTGCTCAGCATGTTGTTGCAGTTGCCTAGATTTCAGGCTAGTATGGGCTTGAGAGTCAGTTTATAATTTTTACATACTTAATTGTGCCTGTATAGCTCACTACAGACTTGAAGGCTGATAAATGACCATATATTTTAGGTGCAGGTTAAATGCAGCTATAAACAGCCTGAGTTACACGCCAGAACAAGTTTTCTATAAGGTTGATGTAGAACTACTACATATGTATCCCTCTACAATTACTGGAGAAAATATGAGCTTATAAGAGAATTGATGACTTCTTGTTTGATGCCTTTGCCAGATAATTTGCCGTTTCTACACATTTTGTGCTCATTTCTATTGTACATCTCTGGGCAAGCCTCAATGCCAATCTATATGATCCTAATCTGACTAATATGTATCTATGAGTAGTCAGGAAGTAATAATTACCCTTTATATCAGAAACTCAACATTCCCTGCTTACATATTTGTGGCCTTTATGTTAGCAGCCGAGACACTGGGGTCCACTATGTTTTGCACTGAGTAGCAATTAAAGCACAGGAATACATCTTAATACCACCAGTTTGGTTGTTCTCATAATGATCCTGTATATTATTTGGAGACACAATCCTAGTGGTCTCCTAAGTACACTTTAACAAAGGATTAGTCTAGGCTCCATATGAGACTCCAATCCTAGCTCAGCCCACGCTCCCCCACTGACGCACCATAGGACCCTCTTAGAGTTTTTACTAATGTTCCCCTCCCCACTTAATGATGCTGGGAGTCACCCCTATCCATTTTACAGAAAGACATTTCCTAATGTTGGTCATGATACCACTGTTTTATGTGCTTAATTCTACTCTAGTCCTCATTTTCCATGTGCTAAGATCCATTCTGGTATATCAAGCACTGTCTCTAGGTTTTAATGAGACTAATGAAAGCTCACCACTATATCCTTTTAATTATATATCCCAATTAATGCTCTGTTTACTTGACAATTAAAACTAATGCTCACTTAGGGTCCCGATAATAGTTAATATAAGATCCCTCCATCCCCCCCTCCCCCCTATTATATTTCGAGCGGCTCTTGCCTGCTGCATCCCCTCCCCCCTTTTTAAACTATAAAGCTAATCCCTCCTGGCCCTAATTATATCTAAATAGACACTCCAATTTGCCTGCTATATGACCCAGGGAGGACTATTTCTGTTATAATGTTATTACCTTTATTACAAAACTGAAGTCTTATTGTAAACAGCCCAAATTTTATACCATTACGAGTGCTGTTTGGATACATTGTACCCTTACTGTAAGGTTTTGTTTGTAACATTTATCTAACAATATTGTAATTGCACTCTTCTGTAAATGTTTTGAGGCATAGCCTTTGATTGTGTTTGTTTATGACTTCAATAAAAAAAATATATTTAAAAAAAAAAAAAAGCATATGTACATATTTTCAGAAGTAGCAATGCACTAATGGGAGCTAGCTGGTGATTGGTTTCTACAGATGTTTGTCTCGTCATAGGCTCACAAGATGTATTCAGCTAGCTTTTATTGTCTGTGTGCATAGTTTTTTTTCAGGGCTTTAACACATATGCACGCAATAATGAAATTAGAAAATGCTCTAACATGCTTTGCTTTACCTTATGAGATGAGAACTGCAGCTTCAATCTCCCCTGCTGTCCTCTCCAGTCTGCATGTTAGTAACAAGAACTGCTTGTGCAATGATAACTATAAGACCGATGATACATCGGCCCTATAAACTGACATGCAGGCTTGATGGTTGCAAAAACTATTAAGGAGCAAACTCAGATTTCCCGCCAGTGAAACTTCCCACACAGGTTAGCACAACACACACACACAAATCCCTAAGAAAAAAACTGCTACTGCTGTTTCCTCCTGTACTGTGCCTAATTTTTAAAGCCATGAAAAGAAGTGTGCGCAGACACATGCACTCACCTTAGTGGGAGCTGTGGCTGGCTGGGTGAGAAGACATTGCAAAGAGAGGAAAGCAAACTGGGATTTTGAGAGGATATTCAGGTACAGTGACATACCTGCCAGTTCCGGGGATGTCCCTGTCAAACCCAGGACAGGTGGCCACCCTAACCTACAGATGTATATTTTATTTACATAATTACCCCAATAACAAAACATAATTATTATAGTTTAATAAAATGAGGCTCTTGTGCATATCTCAGAATGTTACAAATATGTATCAGATATATTTCTCTGTTTTCAAGAATTTATTTTAACATCCATTTTTTTTATATTTTTCATGTTTTTAAGTAAGGTTACTAACAAATAATCAATATTTTAAAGTGCACTTTTGGCAACCATCTATGGTAACCACTTGTTTTTTGGACACAGTAGATGGGGTCTCACCGTCTCTCTAAAATCCTAATGAAGAAGTAAATGTCTTTTAGATGATGAGCCCAGAAAATGTCTTTCAAATCTCTCTGACACAATGAGAATGTTTTAGTTAATAATACACCGGGCCAAGTTACAGACTTTGACTTTCCAGTTCATGAAAAAGGCAAAAAATGTAATACATCCTATCACCAAATAGTGAAAGAGTTTGCAGGAACTGGCTCTTTTATTCAAAACATCAAAACAGAGTAAATGTTTCCTAATTTGTCATCAGCTTTAGCACAAGCAAATAAAGTTATATATGACTGGAAAGATTTGGGAGCCCTTTTGAAAGAACACAAAACATCCTGTGCGCATGGAAATGCTCAAATGCAGCTTTTAGAGTTGAAAAAGAGAATTATTTGCGAGAAGACAATTGGTAATTTACAGCAACAGCAGATTCATGCAGAAAAGGAATATTGGAGATGTGTTTTGAAGAGGATTATTGTGTATTTAGTATTTGGCAAAACACAACAATGCTTTCCGAGGAACCAGCAGTAAAGTGTATACATTGATGACTGAACATATAAGGAGGATAGCAGTCAATAAGTAACTGACTACTACTTAGGATGGAAAATTAACAATGAACTAGTAGATCTCATGGCTAAAAAAATTAAAGAGGAAATAAACCTGCAATTTAAGAAAAACAAATATTTTTCTGTGCAGTTAGATTGTACTCCGGATAAAATCATAAAGAGCAGTTAACAATAATTCTATATATAGTTGAAATGTCTAATAAGGTGAAAATAGAGGGATATTTGTATCTTTTATACACATGACCAGTACCACAGGATTAAGTTTGACTGACAAATTAAAAGCATAATTAGAGGTTTTAGAATTAAACTCAAGTGATTTTTGGGGACTGGCATATGACAACAGAGTATAAATGGTTGTTTGGCACCAAGGTGTCCAGACTAGAATTTTGGCAGAGCCCAAGAGCATTTTTTTTGTTCGTTGTTCAGTACACAGTTAAATGTGGGGCTTGGAAACATAATTTCATCAGTGCTTATGACAATTAGATTTTTTTTTTGCATAATTCAGAGTGTTTATTCAATATTTGCAGCATCTACTGAAAGATGGAAGATTCTTAACAACCAAATTACTGGACTTACACTGAAACCACTATCAGAAACTAGATGGGAAACTTGACTAGATTCCGTAAAACCTATTTGTTTTGCAGTTTGATAAAATCTAGGATGCATTGGAAGTAATTAGTGAACATGCAAGACACCCTGAAATTAGAAGTGAGGCTCAGTCATTAGAAAATGAAAATCAATTCAATTTAGAATTTATTTTAGCCAATAACTGTCTGCAATCAGCAAAGTGAGTAAAAGCCTTTTAAAGTATAGAAACAGATTTAAGCACAGCAGTGATGGTTCTTAATTGTTTGAAAGTATTTTTGTTAAATTTCATAGAAAAAAGTTTACTTCCTGTAAGGAAATTTCAATTAAGGTTTGTGAAGAAAATGAAATACCACCAGAATTCAAACAGATTAGAAAATGTAAATGTACTCACTCAAATATCACAGGACTACTGTCTGGTGCACGCCGACACAAGAGTGCTGTATACACTTCCCAAGCAAAGTCCACAAACGGTAGCACCAAAAGGCAGGTTAAAAGAGATTTATTGTCATAACACTTGGGTCAAACAAAGTGACGTTTCGGACAGCAAGCCCTTAAAGGGACATTATACACTCATTTTTTCTTTGCATAAATGTTTTGTAGATAATCTATTTATATAGCCCATAAAGTTTTTTTTTTTAAATTAATGTATAGTTTTGCTTATTTTTTTATTTTTATTTTTTATTTATGTTTTCTTTTTATTTTCAATTCAAAACAACAGGTAAACATATATAAGGTCAATAGTTTACAATCAAGGCAAGATAAATAAATCATGAAAAAGATTGATGTTAAGCTAAACATAGCATAATGTTTGTCATGAGGACAGTCCTTGTTGAAAGATTATACCATAGTCCAATGTCCTTTAATTAATCCATCGTGTGCTGTGACATTAGAGCTCTTGTGCTTGGGAAGAGTTAGAGATTAGCAGGTGTGGGGGGAGCTCCTGTTGTTTCAAAGATAGGACTAATGGTGACCTTGCCCAATTGGGATGCTGATATACATTCCTCAAGACATATTGTATTATAAGTGTGAGGCAATGAAAGTAAACTTATCTCAGAAAAATTAGCACTTAACATAAATTAAGGAGAAAAAGGAGAGAAGAGTAGAGTAAAGAGAAAGATGGGAAATGGAAAGATAATGGGGAGCTAACATGGGGACCGTGTACACAAACAGTGGTCTTATTTCTCTGCTTCTTCTGGTGTTGTTTACTTGCCCACTTCACTAGTCTGTGGTTAGAATTTTTATGCGTTGAACCATATTTAGATCATTACGAGTTGTATATGATTAGGGCAGAGATGTCTCGTTAATGGCAGGGAAAGGGGGGGGGATATGGGTCTTTTATAGAATTTAAACATTTTAAAGGGAGGACCTTTTGTTGATTTGAGTCTATGTACCAGCGAATGTGAAGGATTCCCACAAGAAGATCATATCTTGATATAGGGTGAGTTGGCCTATTTTGAGGTAATGCAATCTTTCTAAAAGAAGATTTTTTTGAACTGATGTTATCCATTCCTGGATAGCAGGGATTGATGTAGATTTCCATTTTCTAGGGATTAGCTGATTTGCAGTGTTGAGCAGTAAGTGGTAAAGGTGTTTTCTTATCTTACAAGTAATGGCGGGGGGTTGGCAGAGTAGAACTAGATCTGGGGTGGGAGATATGTTTGTGTTTAATATTTTATTAATATATGTAAAAATTTGTGACCAGAATGGTTTTATAAGATCGCAGTCCCACCAAATGTGGGTGAGGTGTCCCTCTTGTGTGCAGCCTCTCCAACAGAGCATTGATGAGTTTTTATATATAGATTTTAATCTTGCTGGAGTTAAGTACCATCTCATCATTATCTTGATGTTGGTCTCTTTAGCTTGGGCTGAATGTGCTGAGTGGGTTAGAGTGTCGAATCTGCGCATCCAGATTTTGGGGGCAGTGTTCGTCTTGAGTTCTAGGTCCCATCTTTTTGTATAAGAGGGGAGAAGTGGAAAGGACATTTGTAGGATCAGTTTATGTAGTTTGGAGATTGTTCTAGGTGTATTTTCAATTGATTGGCATATTTGTTCAAAGAGGGTGAGAGATCGTGTTAGGTTCTTTATATCCTTGTGTGTGGTTATGTAGTGTCTTGCCTGATTAAGACGAAACCAAGAGGATAGGAATGGATGATTTAGAGATTCCATTTGGTTTTTGGTTAAGATTTTGTGATTGCTATCTGTCAAGAGGTATATAGGAAGTGATCTGGAAGGACTTGCGGGTTGAGGGGGTATTTGGTGAAGGCCCGGTGGGAATTCCGGGTTATTGAGAAGTGTGGTGAGAGGAGAATATCGAGAGGAGATTTTGTTCAGTGGTTTGTTGATTAGTCTCCAGTCTGATCATGTTTCATTTGTTATGGATAAGGAGGATATACTGTATTTATTGAAGAAACCCGGGTTCCAACATATCTCATCTAAGTTATGTGACAATGATAGGGAGTTTTCTAATTGTACCCATTGTTTGGGATTTGGGCCATTGATTTTGCACCAATCTGAGATTCTTTGCAACGAAATGGCAAGTTTATAGGAGCGAAGATGAGGGACCCCCAGTCCCCCATCACTAGGAAGTTTATGAAGCGTGTTTTTATTAATTCTAGGGGGTCTGCGTCTCCAAATGTAATCGTTTATAATTTTTTGTAAGATATCCAGGTCTTTCTGGGTGCCTGGGATGGGGATTGTCTGGAGGATATATAATATTTTTGGCAATAGCATCATTTTTGCTGTGTGGATTCTGCCTAGCCATGAGATGTTTTTGGGTAACCAAGTTGAGGTAAGGTTTTTAAGTTCTGAGATTAAGGTACCATAATTGTGTATGCGGAGATCTGCTATGTTGGGGGTAATGCGAATGCCTAAATATTTTAGGAATTTTGTTTGTAATTTGAGGGGGCAAGATAGTTTCAATTCATCTAGAGATTGGTTAGTGAGATTGATAGGGAGATATTCAGATTTTGTCATATTGATCAGGAAGTTGGATACAGTCCCGTAATGGTCTAACTCTGAAATAGTTGTTCTAAGGGAGGGGAGCGGGTTAGTGAGTGTCAGGAGGATGTCATCTGCGAATATGGCTAACTTGTGGGTTTGGTCATCTACTTCTATTCCACGTATCTGGTTATTAAGACGTATTTTAATAGCGAGCGGCTCTAAGGCTAAGATAAATAAGAGTGGAGATAAGGGGCATCCCTGTCTGGATCCATTTCTGATTTCAAAGGGGTCGGATAACGTACCATTTATTCTGATTTGTGCTGTGGGATTGGTATATAAGGCTAGGATTTTTTGAATAAAAGAGTCTGGGAAGTTATATCGTCTTAGGGTTTCTTGTAGAAAAGTCCAGTCTAGTCTGTCAAATGCCTTTTCGGCGTCAGTCGATAGGAAAACAGTCGGGGATTGGGTTGTCGAGATGTATTCTAGGAGATTGAGAACTTTAACTGTATTATCTTTAGCCTCTCTGTGGGGCACAAAACCCACTTGGTCTTGGTGGATTAAGGACGGAAGGATTTTATTAAGACGGGTGGCTAAAATTTTGGCGTAGAGTTTTAGATCTATATTAAGAAGGGAGATGGGTCTGTAATTGGCTGGGGAGTCAGTAGTTTTACCTGGTTTGGCAATAACAGAGATATTTGCTTGAAGCATGCTATCAGAGAAGGGACGGGAGACATTTATGTGGTTAAATAGGTTTGTTAAGGGTGGGATTAGTAAATTTGCAAATGTTTTATAGTAGAGACCTGTATAGCCGTCTGGGCCTGGGGCTTTATTTTGTTTTAACTGTCGGATAGCGTCATTTACTTCTGAGGTGGATATAGGTTTCTCCAGTAATTCGCTTTGCTCAGAGGTCAATTGTGTGAGTGGAATATTCTTAAGGTATTGGGAGCAAAGTTGGCGGTGTTTTCGGGTGTCCCTGTTGGGGTATAAGTTATAGAGTTTATGGTAGAATATTTTGAATTTGTTCGCTATAGTGTGTGTGTCTTCTATGATTTTACCTTGAGCTGATTTTATAGAGTGTACATAGGTTTTCTGTTGTTGTTTTTTCAGAGCTCTTGCAAGGTATTTCCCTGGCTTATTACCCTCTCTATAGAAATTTTGTTGGAGAAATAGCAATTGCCTTTGTGCTTTGACATGAAGGATGGAATTCAGTTTATCTCTCTTTACTTTGAGTTCCTCAAGGACAGCGTTATCTAGGGGGTTGATTTTGTGGGTGTAGTCTAGCTCAGATATTGCAGAGGTTAAGCTGTCTATTTCTAGTCTACCTTTCTTTTTGATTTGTGCTTTTGCTTTAATAAATTCTCCCCTGATTGTGCATTTGTGAGCTTCCCAAAGGGTTGCCACATTCATATCTGGAGTGCTGTTATGTGCGAAATAGTCTTTAATATGAGTTGCGAAGAGCTTTGCTTGAATTGGGTCTAGTAGTATGGAGTCATCCAATTTCCATTGGAAGGCCCTAAGTGGAGCAGAGGGCCAGTTAATATGACACGAAACTAGTGAGTGGTCGGACCAGGAAGTGTGTTTTATTTGTGAAAGTTTGGAATGAGATAGGAGTAAGTGATCTACCAATATATAATCTAGCCTGGAATAGTTGCGTTTGGGGTGGGAAAAAAAGGTGTAGTCACGTTTTTGGGGGTTGAAGTATCTCCATACATCATGTATGCCTAAGGATTTGAATTTCCGCCAAATCTTGGGTAGGTTAGGGGTTTTGGTTCTGGATTCTGGGTTTGAGCAATCAACCGTAGGGTCTAGAGGGAAATTGAGATCTCCAGCTACTATAAGGGAGCCTCTTAATTCTTTTACAATTAAGTCTGAAATCGAATTTATAAATTGGTCTTGTCTGGAGTTAGGAGCGTAGGCATTCACTAAGGTTACTGGTTTACCAAATAGTAAGCCTTTTAGGCAGATATACCTACCTTCCTTATCTGAGATGCATCGTATCTTAGTGAACGGCAAGGATTTGTGGAGCAATATACTGACCCCATTGATTTTCTTATTAGGGTTTGTGCTGTGGAAGTGCTGCGGATAATGTGGGGAGAAGTGTTTGGGAATATTTTTAGATTTAAAGTGCGTTTCTTGGAGCATCAATATGTGTCCACCTTTTTTCTGGAGGTCATTAATGGCCATTCTCCTTTTTTGGGGGCAATTTAGGCCTTTGACATTTTGAGTAAAAATAATCAGTTCATGTGGTGAGTGTCTATTCATTTTGGTTGTGTGAGAAAGTTAAGTTTATTTTGAAAGGTGCCAGCATAGCTAATAAATTGGGCGTCATGTGTGCACACGGTAAGAGACAGAAGAGGGGGAAGGTAGGAGGAGCAGAAAAAGGTAGAGAAAAGGAAGTAAAGAGAGAGAGAAAAGAGAAACAGAGTACATTTTCCATCATAAGTACATTAAACATTCCTAAAATTGAGGAGATAAACTCCCAACTGTATGAGAGCCATTAAACTTTGCTAATAACTAACAGTCAGCATAGTATAAGAAATCAAGCATTTCAGTGCAATAAAAGGGAACTTACGAAAAATAAAAACATTGTGCAGCAATAAACCAATAATAAAGAAATATGGGCCCCAATCTAAACTGGGGCAGGAAGAATGGAAACAAAAAGTGGGGTTTACCACGAAACGTCAAAGTCAGCTTGTAACATCTCTAGAAGACATCTGGGGTGAAGCAGGCTTCTGTGTTCTCTTTTGACGGACTGGGATCCATTCCTTCCGTTGCGGGAGTGGTGGAGGTCCTGTGGTGTTGGGGTCTTTGATATGGGCGGGTAGGCCCTCAGCTAGTTGTGGTGGTTGAATGTCTAGTTCTCTGCAGATAGGTAAGATGTCGTCTGTAGTGGAGCATGATAGGCGTCTGCCCTTCCATAGTATTATCAAATGAAAAGGAAAACCCCAACGGTATGGGATGCTTCTCTTCCGTAGAAGTGATGTTAGTGGTTTAAGATCTCTGCGTTTGGAGAGTGTCCTTTGAGATAGGTCAGCGAAAACCTGTATCTCTACATTGTCGTACCTGAGGGGTTGTTGTTCTCTTGCAAGTTTCATTAATTCTTCTTTTACCTGGTAATTGGTGATTCTGGCTATAACGTCTCTTGGCGGTTGGTCTATTTGTGGTTTGGGGCGCAGAGCTCTGTGAGCCCTGTCAATTTCAATTTTTGTCTGTGTTTCTTCTTTTTTCAGGGTACTGAAAAAGTTTTGAAGGTATTGCTCTAGGTTAGGTGTTGCAACAGCTTCAGGAATTCCTCTTAGTCTGATGTTATGGCGCCTGCTGCGATTTTCTGCGTCGTCCAGTTTATCTTCCAGCTCTGAAATGTTTGCACCCTGACGTTGAACAGTGTGATGGAGCTCTGTGATAGCCTCTGCTTGGGCATCTTGTGTGTTTTCAAGTGATTCTACCCTGTGTCCTATTTCAGAGATGTCTTTCTTGAGGTCAGAGATCTCATCTTTAATGCATTGCTTGACTTGAGTTATTAGTGATGAAAAGTCTTTTTTTGAGGGGATTGAGTGAAATAGAGCTGTGGGTATGGTAATGCTTTCTGCAGGTTGATCACTTTCAGATTCTGATGAGCTTTGGCCTGAGACAAGATCAGGGGGGTCAGCTTCTTCTGAAGCATTGGCTTTATTTTCCACGGTCTTAAAGAATGTATTTACAGTGTGAGACGTGGTTTTCAGCTGCTTGCTGCTTTTACTTGGTTTACTGCCTTTCTTTGGCGACATTTTTTAGCGTAGATAGAGAGGTTTGCAAGACCAGTTAGGAGCTGCAAAGAAAAAGGAAGGTGACTCTAGGATCTGATTTGACAGTTATGTCCCTTTTAGTAGGAGAAATTAGGTTGCAGTGTGATCCCTCAAGTAAGGTAAAGGATTGTGTCCTCAGGTCTTTTCACTGTTAGATTTTTGATGAGGAGAAGCTTACGTTGGCAACAAGCTATGTAGAGTGTTACCCCTCTGCAGTTTATTCAAAGATCTTTTTTTTTTATGTAGGCATGTAGGGGTTAATGCTTGAGTCTTTTGCGTTACATTATGTGCCGGTGCTACGGTATGAACATGTGTGTTCTTAGTGCAAATATATCCCCACAGTAAAGCTGCCGGACATAGGTCTAACTGAGAGATGTGTCTCGCTCTGCTGCTTCAGCTATTAGTGCCGGACTTCTTTGGTTGTGCGAGGTGCGCACATTACTTTATTTTAGGCTGCGGCCTACCGCGTGACTCACCTCCGCATCGGGAAGCCGTGACTTGTTGCCCAGTGCTTTGTTGCTGCTCCGGTTTGCCTCGACTCAAGGCGCTCAGTTGATATGGGCTAACCGTGAGAGCCGATGTGCTGGTGTCTCATTTAGGAGCGTTGGCGGGTGCGTGAAGGCCGCAGTCATGCGTTCACTTTTAGGAGGCGATCCGGTAATTGAATTTGCAGATAGACGGTCCCAGAGTGGCTAGTCACAGAGTGAGTGTGTTTGCCGAGGATTGTGGCTGTTAGTTTGCGTGAGGCATGAGCCTGAACCGCTCTCATACAGATAGGGCTAAGGAGCTCTAAGAGAAAGCAGCCATCTCCTAGGCTGGCTAGCTCCGCCCTCAGTTTTGCTTATTTTTATATAACATTGCTCTGATTTTCAGACTCCTAACCAAGCCCCAAAGTTTTATGTGAATACGCTCGACTACCTACTCCAGCTTGCTCCTGTTTGTGTAAAGGGTCTTTTCATATGCAAAAGAAGGGGGGGGGGGGGGAGTGTCTTATTTGCCACTTGCAGTGGGCTTTCCAACTACCTTTTCAACAGAGCCAAACTGACAGCTTCTAAGTAAGTTTTTAAACAGTTTTATACTGGATTTTTATTTCAGTATCTGTGCATATTATTCTTTATAGTAGTGTCTATTACATGCAGTTATATGAAAATGAGTGTATACTGTCCCTTTAATCATAGGAAATGGAATGTCTCTTTCTTTATGAAACAGAAGACTCTGGCACTACTAATCCTGAGGAAACATTTTTATCGGAACTACTTTCTGTGTGTTATAGATCAAGGAATCTCATCAGTTGAAGAATTATTTAAACAATTATTTGTTTTTTTGTATAACATTCAGGCATTAAAATGAATGTCTATTAAAAATTTAAAAACACACTGTAAGATGGAGACAGTAAGGACATTAATGGAATGGACCTGTACCAAGAATTAAAAATTTCACATAGTTGATTCAGAGCCATCTTACAGTACACTGATTCATTGCTGTTCTTGCTCATATTTAACCATTGCACTAAGGATCATGCTCAGAACGCCTATTACAACCGCTACAGAAGAAAATTAAAATTACAAAATTAAAAATGATGAAAAAAAACGTCATGAGGACAATCATGAGTCAGGAAAGTCTTTCAAACTTGGCCTTATTGTTGATTGAAAGTGCACTCTCAGAAAACCTGGACTTCCTTGATTTGATTAACTGAAGGCAAGAAAAGTTAATTTTGTTTGAACCATTTCTTATGCTTAAAAATAAGGCATGTCCTACCGTTGTTTGGTTCTCCAAAAAACTCCAGTGGAAAGTCTTGTAAGCCATTACATTCATGTTGAAAATCATGTAATGGTGGTAACAGAAATAGACTAATACTATGGGGCCGAATTATCATTGTGCGAGCAGACATGATCCGATATTGCGGATCATGTCCGCTGCACATCAATAAATGCCGACAGCATACGCTCTCGGCATTTGTCATTGCATCAACAGTTCTTGTGAACTGCTTGTGCAATGCCGCCCCTTGCAGATTCGGTGTCAATCAACCCAGTTATATTCGATCGGGTTGATTTCTGGCGATGTCTGTCCGCCGCCTCAGAGCAGGCGGACAGGTTATAGAGCAGCAATCTTTAGACTGCTGCTTCATAACTTGTGTTTTTCCGGCGAGCCTGAAGGCTCACCAGAAACACGGGGCATCAAGCTCCATACACAGCTTGATAAATATGCCCCTATGTATTTATCTATTTATCTTATGAGGCGTTATATTGCTTTTGACAACAAAAACATTTGATGGTGGTGATAGAATTAGATGAATGCTATGAATTATTTCTACTAGGAAGTAACACTGATTTTGTTTTGTTTTCTTAATTATTTTGTTCCATCTGGAGCTGATGAATATAAGTGTTTTCTCATTTTTATTTTTTTGTGATTTTTATAACACTTATATATATTTCAGTTTACAAGCACCAGAGCACTTTTTTTCTGGTTTATATTATGCAGTCAGTAGCATTCACTATGTGAAAGATAGTTATGTTTGTTTATAAATGTTATCATAATATATGTAAAATAAAAGCCATGGAATAAACCAACATTTACTGTTGAAATAGCTATTATAAGATTATATTTTGTATATGTTTATTTTATTTGTCTGACATTTATTTGTACCTACTTTAGGACCAACCTTTAATTTAGAAAAACTGGTTTGGGACTTGGGTGAACTATACAGTATGTGGATCATACAGGGGTGGGGCTAATGGGGGTGGGGAGTAAGGGAGCTGGGCTGGGGGACACCACACATTTGTCTTGCCTAGGGCCCCGCAAATGCTAAGGGTTGCCCTGATTTAACACCGCATCTATCACATGTGTCATAGAGAGCTTAAGTAATATCCTTTGCAATTAATTGCAGCCAACAATTATAGGTAGCATTATATGCAATTTTTTAAAAATGTTTGTTATGCCTTTAAACTCTTGAATTGTATACATGTAAATCTTAATGTTATTTCCCAGTGAATTTTTAAATTGTAAGATCAACTTGTTAATCCTGAAACGTAAAATGATTTCTTCAAATATGGGCGTAATAGTTCTTTAGGAGCTTTTTCCTGTTTTATGATGGTTATTCATTTTTAATAATCAGTCTTTTTTGTTATAATTTTAATGATGTTCAGTCCTTAAAATATGAAGTATGATGTATTTGCCAAGTTAAAAAAATCAATGCCATGATTTTTTTTGCAGTCGTCTTCAGTGTTATTTCAGAGTATTTATTTATATTAATCAATGGGCTATCAATACCATGTTTGAATATGTCACACTGGAAATGGACCCAGGTGTTTAAGTGAGAAGTTGTTGTAACCCTGCCAGAGCTACTTGCTGCTACTTTAATATGTGTCCTACCTGAGACTTGAAAGTAAAGTAACAATTAGAATGTACCTAATGATCAGTTCATGAATGCCGGGAGGGGCTGTTAGCTTGTTGCAGGGGTAAATGCCTATGCAGTTGGCAGGAAAAGGCAAACAGCAACCAAGGCCAAGTATCAAATCTGCAGGCAGGTTGCAGGGTCAAAGACAGTCTGTAGTTTTCAAGACAAGCAATACCCAAGTTACCAAATCAGCAGGCGTTTTGCAGGGTCAAATATATCATATTATGTCAGAAGTATCAGCAAAATAGAGAGCAAAAACACACACAGGGATACTAAGGAATCCAATACACGGGCATTGGAGAATTAGGAAGTCAGCTTTTTATTGCGCCAATAGGGACACAGCCCATCAGTTGCACCTTCGGATACAGCAGTGACCCGGAAAATAAACACAGCAGCGAGTAGTCAGAGAGCCCAGACTTGAATACGTCATATGGGCGGTAAATGGCAGCCCTTCACCTTAAGCACAGCAATGCTGGAGTGATCTACTATAGATTTCAATACAGTGCTTTATTTGGCTGTACTGCAAGCTTGTCAGAAGATAAAAATGAACACTGCATGGAGGGGGCGGCTTATGTGCAATTTGAAATGACTTAATATAATGATAATATATAACATTCAAAAATTAGATTTTTAGCCCATGCAAAATGAGCCATATTTCTTAATTACATACTTTTATACATTGCAGTAAAATAGCTGGAGGTTTTGTGTCACTTAAAGCACCAAAGTTGCAGCAAGTGAAACCCAGCAGTATGGTGGGAACTCAAACTATAAGGTTTGTCACCTGTGCCCTACAGCTTTTCCCATTATTATGTTTTCTTATTTTAATGTCCCTTGATATTAAGCATTTTTATTATTAGTTTAATTAATAGATGTAAACTTTGTTAATCAAACAAGTCAATATATTGCCACAAAGTGTGTAACTTGAATGCTGGGAAGGTAGGAAAATTCACTTAAACTAAATTATATATTTCCCAGTGTAGAAAAAGTGTATTTGGTTACTGCGCTAAGAAATCCTATTAAGCCTATGAAAAATAAGAGGATACCCCAACCTCTAAAGTGATAAGGTGCAAATATATAAGAAAAATCTGATTTAAGAATGTTTTGGTTCTTTATGTGACCAGATTTTTCTTATATATTTGCACCTTTCCCCAGTGTAGAACATTCCTGTAGTATATAAGTCTGATATCTGTCAGGGAACCTGTGAAGAAAAATTAAATAAACTGCAAATGTATCAAATAATTTAGTATTTAATTTTAGCTAATATCTAATTTGATATGAATTGGTCTAACTATAGCCACTGACCCCCCCCCCCCTACCTCGCTGCTCAAGACATCTAAGAGAGCAAAAGGGATGATACAATTGTTCAATTAGTGAAGATAGATCACTAAACCTTTGAAGCCCAAAGCTTTACAGGGAAGGTAAACTTTGCCCTGATAATTACCTAGTTCAGGATGCCCCCTGGGGTAGCAGAGACAAGATTCTGTACATGAAGTCAGATTAGCAAGCAAAATTCTGAGGATGTGGTAATTAGCACAGGCATGTTAATTACCCATTAACCAACTAAATAACATATCTGGCCTGGGAACAAAGGAAGTTACTTACAGACATGTGGAAATTTTGTGACTTAATCTTCATATAAGTTAATATTCTCCATACTCGATTATATTAACAACAATATATATATATATATATATATGTGTGTGTGTGTGTGTGTATTGATCTGAAACGTATAACATATTAGATAAACATATGCTGTATTAAAAAGGTAACCCCATGTTTGGAATGTTAACCAACTGCATAACCTTATTTTAAAATATATATATATACCATAAATAACCATGTATGTAAAATGTTTAACCAAATTGTTTCAAGATGGATAACATATTCTTATATTTTTCAGGCATCTAATAATTGCATATGTAATTGGTGCTGTAAATTATACCATATATTTGTATACACTTAGCAAGAGATATACAGATATGCAATATCTATCTTAATATGGGAAAATAATCCAATGTAAATATAGCTATATGAACATACATCTGACTGCTACTCACGAGGTATGTCTATGATATAAAATGGTGACTAGGAAATGCAATATATATATACCAGTATATTGAATGAACTGATATATTAATTAATATTATACTGAAAGTATTAAAGTACAGGTGGCCCTCGGTTTACGCCGGTTGAATTTGTGCCGTTTCAGAATAACAACCTTTTTTTTCAGTCATTTGAAAAACAATGCACTAATTAAAATAGCCAGGAGGGCATAGTTAGACTAGACAATATAGAAGAAGCTAAAGGTTACTTTAAAGACCACAAGCTAACACTTACATGAGGACTGGGATAACTATAAAATAGAGAGTATCTGTGTTTTTTTTTAGTTAGGGCACTACTGTTCTTGTTGACAATGGAAATGCTGTATAAAGATTTAGAGCTAAGAATGTTTTTCCCTAAATCAACTTATAGGCTGCCCCTGCGGCCAAAAGTGTACCAGGCTTCGCTTCGCCTGATAAGGTTTTTGTTGCAAATAATCTCTGTTTGCAATTTTCTTTCTGTATCCTTTTTTTTTTTTTTTTTTTTTTTTTTTTTCTTTCTTTTCCTTCTCTCCCTCTTCCCGTCTTCCCTCTCCCCCCTACCCGTCTGCTTTAGCTCGCCCCTTAAACTTATTTTAATCATGCTACAATATATTGATTAGATGAAGGGCAATATTAGATTGTTATCTTGGAACGTGGGTGGCATCACCTCCCCAATCAAGAGGAAAACTATAGTCAGACAATTGGGTAAGCATAACCCTGATATAGCCTTAATACAAGAAACACACTTAAAGCAAGAGGAAGTTATCAAACTCAAATGTAAATGGGTGGGAGAGGTGATTGCCACCCCTTGTTCTAGAAGGAAAAAGGGAGTAGCTATTTTGTTAAATAAAAAACTTACGTATAATATTATAAGAGTATCACTAGACCCTGAGGAGAGATGGGCCCTCCTTGAGTTGCAGGTCGAGGATTTAAAAATGGTGATCTGTAATGTCTACGGACCTAATAAAGCAGACCCCACCTTCTGGAATAGTTTAGTCTTTATGCTAACTAATTTTATGGATCAGAATATTGTTCTAGCGGGTGACTTTAACCTAATACCATCAGAAGCCTTAGACAGACTTAGTTCTAGGAACTCCACTTTCTCGGGTCAGAAGGCCAAAATATTTAAACACATATGTAAAAATTTGAAATTACATGATATCTGGCGCCTACAATTCCCTGATACGAGGTCCTTTACCTGCAACTCGAGGACCTACGGCTCCTTATCACGTATAGACTTTTTTCTGATTTCCAGCTCCATGATTAAATTAGAGACCCAAACTAAGATATTTGATATTCTGATATCTGATCACGCAATTATTTTCCTAGATATACATTTACACCCGCCACAGAGAAACAACAGAAATAATTTTTTCTTCCCAAATTATTTAGTGAACAATCTTGAATTCAATAATTGGTTAATACACAAATGGAAAGAATTTGTTTCTTTAAATAGATCATACAGATGAAAAAACTGAAATATTTTGGGAAACCGCAAAGGCCTATCTGCGAGGTGAGATTAAAGCGTATATGATTCTAAAAAAAAAAAAGTTGCAGCGGAGGGAAAGTCAGCTTTCTAACCAGGTCCAAAACGCATATCGTAAATTTATAAATAATCCCTCTAGGAGATTAAGAGATAAATACAATGGGGCCAGAACAGAAAGGGATATCTTTATTAAACAGAAAGTCGCTTGGGAAGAACTAAAGTTAACTGCTAAATATAAAGGCCAATATGGGAAGTCTGCTAAGTTTCTAGCTAGATTAGATAAAGCAAAGAAAAAATCTAACGTAATAGAGGCTATCTATGATGGGACAGAAAGAGTAACAGATCAATCTAAGATTCAAAATGTATTCTTTCAATTCTATCAAAATCTATATGCTGCGAAAGAAATAAATGCCAATAATAAAGTCAACTTTTGGCATAAAATTTGCCTTCCTAAATTAGCACAAGAAACGGACACAGATTTAAATAGCCCAATAACCCAAGAAGAAGTAGCGGAAGCTATTAAAAATGCTAAATTTAATAAAGCCCCGGGCCCAGACCAAATTCCGGCAGAGATGTACAAAATTCTTAAAATGGAGATAATAGATGTCTTGGTACAACTATTCAATGGTTATTTTATTGAGGGGCAAAACATGTCAAAATGTTTCTCTGAGTCTACAATCTCACTGATACTGAAAAAGGGCAAATCGCCACTAGACCCTAAGTCATATAGACCTATCTCACTGCTCAATCTAGACTATAAGCTATTAACTCACATCATGGCTAATAGACTGAAAAAATGCCTAGATCCTATTATACATCCTGATCAGGTGGGTTTTATGCATCAAAGATCCCCAACTAAAAACACACGGAAAGTAGCATTATTACTAGAATATTTTTGGAATAAACTAGCGGAAAAAAGAATAATCAATCAAGATATCGCGATAATAACAATAGACGCCGAAAAGGCATTTGATGCTATAATATGGGACCATCTGTTCACCACGTTAGCGCAATTTGGTTTTACAGGGCAATTCCCCAAATTTGTCAAGACTATATATGATCACCCGAGGTCGAATATACTAATTAATGGTAGCTATACTGCATATCTTACATTATGTAGGGGGACGAGGCAAGGCTGCCCACTCTCTCCGTTACTATTTAACGTGGCTATAGAACCACTGGCTATAATGCTACGTCAAGAGCTTCAAGGAATTAGGCTCGGGGAACAAAAATCTGTTCTATCTTTATATGCGGATGATCTGCTCCTATACGTTAAAAACACAAAGAAAAGTATACCACAGGTTTTAAAAATTATTGACTTGTTTGGCTCTATCTCGGGCTATAAAATAAACGCTAACAAGTCTGAAATTCTATGGGTTAATAAAAATAAAAACAGTTTCCAAGAACATCCCTTTCAAGAATCCCTTAGTATTAAATATCTAGGAATATATTTCCATGCTGACCCCAAACAATGGTACAGACTTAACTATGCTCCTTTTTTTAAAAAAACCTCAGAGAAACTTGTACAATGGAGCGCCTTCCCTATCTCTCTATCTGCCAAAATAATGATTATTAAGTCTATTCTAGTTCCCAAATTGATGTATATTATGCAAAACATGCCGCTCTTTATTTTGTCTCACGACAATAAAAGGTTTAACTCAGAATGTGCTAAATTTATTTGGAACAATAAAAGACATATGTTATCCATAGCCAAACTCACACCAAGACTGGAAGGAGGAGGCTTATCTTTCCCTGATATCAAAAAGTATAACTTGGCTATATTAGCCCGTGTCGCAATTGATTGGCTATCAGAGACTAGCTATTTCTCACTGTTATCTATAGAGGAAAATCTGTGCGCACCTTTCTCTCTTAAAGCCTTATTGCATTGCCCGACGAAACAATTACCAGACCATATCAAACACTTAAAGACACTATCTAATATTATTGAAGCATGGCAAAAGTTAAATATAACGATCAAAGTTAATTTTGAGATTTCCCCATTTCTCCCGATACAAGGTAACCCACAATTTATGCCTGGACTATCCCATGAAGTCTATAAGACTTGGAAGCACAAAGGTCTGCTTTATGTAAATCAATGTTTAAATAATATGTCTCAGATAAGAACGTTTGAGGATATTGCTATAGAATTTTCTCTATCTAATAAGAATTTCTTTGCTTATCTTCAGATCAGACATTATATAGCAGGAATTAATAGATTAAATACAGACGCGAATGGGTGGGGGGAAGTTGAAAAATATATAGCAAGCTATAAGTCAGGCAAACATAGCATAGCTCTTTTATATAAAATTATGCTGGATAAACAAGCCCAATTGTTTAGGGATAATCTAGTCCAGAAGTGGAATGTTTTCTTTACGGATCTTTCAGCAGAATCATTAAGCGCAAGTTATAAATGGGTGCAAGGCGCGAATATCCCGTTAACTTGGAAAGAATCACATATAAAATTACTTAACAATTCTTACCTGACACCAGGGAAACTATCTAAGTGGTACGCGAATTCTGCAGAAAAATGCCCAAGATGTAATAATTCTTGTGCAGATATTATTCATTGTTTCTGGAACTGTCCCAAAATACTCCAGTTCTGGAGAAAAGTGGAATTTTGGCTTAATAAAGCTTTAGATGTTAGGTTAAAATTCCAAGCTAACCATATCTTTTTTCTCTACAACATGGACCATAACAGAGTTAACACTAACCTTTTTAACACGGCAATTATGCTTGGTCGTAATCTCATATTAAAAGGTTGGAAGAATAGAAAAGCTCCTACAATGGGCTGTTTTATAAATACGATACACGCCCAGATAATTTTTGAACAGCTGAATATAGCTCCCTCCGAAGAGAAAAGGGTCAAAACTTTTTTTATGAAATGGTTAAGAGTTATATTGTCCTATCCACTTGCTAGTCAGTTTTTACTTGTGCGTAACTTGCGCAGATCGGAATTTTTTGAGACGCTAATTCTTTCAAATGTTTTCCCAAATGAATGGTATTGATATATACCTAGTCTATAAAAGGGAAGGAAGCGGAAATGAATAGCCTGGCCCAGGTTTACAGTGAGTGGAGGTCGAGTTAAGAACCTAAAGGGAGGTGAGGGAGGGGTGAGAGGGGAAACTTATTCTTACCTTTTTTTTTTTCTCTCTCTTTTTTCCCTTTTTTTTCTTTTCTTTTTTTTCTGTTCATTATATCTATCATAAAACCCCTAATTTGGTATGAAATATAGCTATTGGAATTTCACAGAGATACTTTAAAAGTCTGCACCTACATAGACCTTGTACTGATTTCAAATGGTAATAAGATATGTATAAAGCGCTGACTGTATAGGGATGTGGTGAAATTGTCTCTATCTGTTACATAGTATTGTATATATAAGAATGTCACATCCGCTGGATTGTTTTTTTCTGTGTTTTTCTTGTAATCTGATTCTCTGTGTTTGCCCTGTTATATGAAGTATATACCGAATTGGTCAATAAAGATAAATTAAAAAAAAAAAAAAAATAGCCAGTAGGTGGAACTGTCCGCTTGTTTTGCAGCAAAGTTATGCAACTTAACAGCCTTAAATTGATCTGTGTACACAGATCAGACCAGATCTATTGAGCAAAATTTAGTAGGCACTTCCCTATTATCTTCCTGTCCAGCAGCTTCAGGTAAGGGTGCCTAACTGCTTATTAATCACTGCAGATTGAAATGCACAGAATAGGTGCAGACCCAATATTATCTAACATGCTAACAATGCAGAGAACTAATTGCAGAAAAATGCAAGTAAAAAAACATTTTTGTTCATTAAACTTAGTTTGATGATGATACAGTCGGTTGTGTAATTATTTTATTAGGTGATGTTTAGCAAATGTTTTTGTTCATTAAACTTGGTTTGATGACGATACAATCTATATTTTTAGGTTTATAATGCTGTTTAGCATTTAAAGTCTTCATTTCAAAGCTTTAAAAATAATGTATTAAATGTTACTTATGACAATTTTGAGAGGGGCATGGAACCTAACTCCCTCACTTCCCATTGGCTTACATTATAAACTGGGTTTCTATTAAGAACAGTTTCAATTTACAACCATTCCTCCTGGAACCTAACCTCGGCGTAAACTGAGGGCTACCTGTATTAAAATCATCTTAAGTGCCATAATGAAGTGGATTATACTCATGTTTAGTATGAAAATACTCAGATTAAATAGAATTAATTAGTCTTATATATGTGGACCAGGTGTATTTATTAATATTAGAAAATAGTGAGTATATTAAATATACATTTAAATGGATATAAGAATATCTGTATTTTCTGTAGCACCAATTATTAGAATAGAGGTGGGCTGTATGACTTGACATAAAAGCCTGATGCATAGGAGAAAAAAGGGAGTCTTTGCTGGAATTTTGACTGACTGACAACTGCTGCCTTTGGAACACAGTCTCTATAAGCAAAAATTAACCTTTCTTTATCCATAATTGCGATACCTCTCGTATGACGTGAACGGATTTATCTGAAAAAGCTGAAACTTACAAATTGGTTATGTGGTAATGTATGGCTGTGAATTTAATATTTTAAAGCAAATGCATTCATTGTTGCTACAGTTTAATTGAAGCTGGTGATTTAAAGAGATATTTTGTATTTTCAATGTATATTCATAGTCCTGTATAATTTAGAACTAATCATATCAGTGCTAAGTAATTTATTTGCTAGAAAGGATTTTGCACTCCAGGCTTATAAGTCAGTTTTATTATTGGGAAGTCTCTTAGAACTGCACATAAATTGGTTATTGTGGTTAAATCTCTGGTTACAGTAAATTAAGTGCTGTAAGTTTGTAATCCACATTTTCCATTTAATTAGAGTTATTGGCTAATTATAAATTGTTCTAGAAGAATTCATTTGTGGTAATTTAATGCATTGTGAGTAAGGTTAATTTTAGAGATATATTTTGGTTTGCTTGTAAAGATAATTGTAACAGAATAAGCGTGTATAATTGGTTCATAATCTAGTTTCTACATAATTATAATTCAAGGTATCTATTCAGGTAAATAATCTAGAATTAAGGAATAAATATTGTTTTTAATAAATATATTGTTACGTATATACATTTTATTGGTTGGCAACTGCTGAGATAATATATACAACATTTTATTGGCGGTTACTGCTAAGATAATAAATAATAATTTTTGTAACCTAGTCATATACTAACATATCAGATCTCATGATCTTATCACTCACATGCTTCCCATTCTTATCTCTGTTTCTGTACAATACCTAGAAAGAACAATGGAAAATTAATATTTTAGAGATTTGTCTTTTCCACCTCCCACTGTGAATGTAATTTCTTCTGCTGGTTATGTTTACATAGTTTATCAATAGGCCTATACCTATGTATAGGATTTTCAGTATAGGTATGATTAATACAGACTAAGGGGCCGATTTACTAAAGTGCGGACGGACTTGATACGATGTAGCGTATCATGTCCGCCGCACATCGATAAATGCTGACAGCTTACGTTGTTGGCATTTATCATTGCACAAGCAGTTCTGGTGAACTGCTTGTGCAATGCCGCCTCCTGCAGATTCGTGGCCAATCGGCCACTAGCAGGGGGTGTCAATCAGCCCGATCGTATAGGATCAGGTGGATTGAAGACCGCAGCCTCAGAGGCAGCGGACAAGTTATGGAGCAGCGGTCTTTAGACCGCTGCTTCATAACTACTTTTTCCGGCGAGCCCGAAGGCTCGTGCGGAAACAGGGGCATCAAGTTTCCATTACCATGGTAAAGCTTGGAAACTTGTGGTAAAAGCATTTATCTCCATTAAAGTCAATGGAGAATTTTTTTATTACTACCAGTTTCCAAACATTACCACCTCAATGGAAACAAGCACAAAATCAGCTATTTCAAACGCCAATATAAAGCCAATGAGCTATTTGTAAACAATTGAATACACTCCAGAAGGTAAAATGGATCATTGGGAACAAATAAAAGGAGAGACAGTTTTTGGGTAAACTGTTCCTTTAACTCAGAATCCTTTCCAATATCTAATAGGTTGTGTCTGAAAGAAACATTACCTCATTTACTGGTTGTAGCTTGCTTGCCCTAAGGAAATGTGTCAAAACTATTAAACTACAAATGCTTGTACTTGTATATAATATGTAAAACTATGAAGATTCATTGTAATTATAAAAATTAGTTGATAATTGGTGAAAGTAATTTAGTTGAAAATTACAAGCTTATGTAAATGTATGACTTACATTAGCTACATAATTCTACAAAATGGTTTGAGACATACATAATGTTAGTATTTTTAACTATTAATACCTTTGTAAGCCAATGGGCTATATTTATCATAGTGCGAGTGGACATGATACGATGTAGCATACGCTGTTGGCATTTATCATTGCGATGCCGCCCCCCTGCAGATTCATGGCCCAGGGGGTGTCAATCAACCCAATCATATTCAGGTTGATTTCTGTCCGTGGCCTCAGAGCAGGCGGACAAGTTATGGAGCAGCCGTCTTCAGACAGCTACTTCAGAACTTCTGTTTCCCGTGAGCCTGAAGGCTCACGCGGAAACAGGGGGATCAAGCTCCATACAGAGCTTGATAAATCGGCCCCTATAGAGTCTTCCAATAAGCCATGAAATAAAAAACAATATTTTAATACCCGTACAAGCAATATTCTTGGATTATTTAAAATGTATATTTATTTGTTCACCTTCAATTTTTACTTTTATTTTCCATAGGCTAACGATTAGAACGATTAGAACTGAACTTTAACTTCTTATCTGAAAAAAAGGCAATATTTATTTTCTAGACGTTAAAATTTTATAGGTCAAATCTATTTACTAAAGTTAGACACACTTATCTTCAGCAAATTACTTTAATTTTAGAAAATTTTGCTGCCTTAGAGAACCACATTTCTTTTCTTAGCACATTGTTCTGTACTGCACAGCATATGTTCTTTTCCAAGCTGACTCTATATGTTCCATACTTTGGGTGGTTACAAAGACTTATTTGTTATTATACTAGCTTTAGTTATTGGAATGTTTTGAGCAAGATTATCTTGTTATATACAGCCTCTACAAATAATATGCTTTTATTATAGTCTTGTGGTTAATGATAAGTAACATGTTTATTTTTCCTGCTTTTATACAAAAATGTATTGACCTCAGTAGATTTGATACAATTAAGGGAATTTTGGAGTTAGTTCTAGTAATTGGTTCTTAACTGTATTTCATGTGCTTCTGTAATAATGTCACAGCACAAATGTTTTGTGTTTTGCTGTTTAACTTTACCTTCTGTCTTCTTTTTCAATTGTATTTGGTGACAAAATGTAAGAATAAATATCTATGCGATACAAAAATAGTAAAATTAGTAAAACTGAACAATAAATAATTATATCTGGCTAGAGATCTTGTTGAACCCTAGTACCATCTAGGTAACTCCATTAATACGTTGATATAATTTACACCCACACTGGAGGGTTGCTTGTCCTGTGGAACACTAACACCTGGACATGTGTTATGGGTGAAAAATTTGGTTTGGTTGAATCTTTTGGGCCGAATATTTAAAAAAAATGTGTTTTCTGAACATTTGACTGCCATGCTATTTTGTAATCATTTTGTTTTAAATGAAATGAATACTGAATATTCATGGAACATGTACATTATTTTCCGTTAAACAAATGTAAATATTCCTTTGCTACAGGTGAAAAAGTTAACTTGTAGCATTATATACTTACCTATAGCACTCTGGAGAGCCATGCTAATCTCGGTAATTCTTGACAGAGCCCCAGGCCACGCTAATAGGAGACTTAGGGCAAGCTAAACCTCCTAATAACGTGTCCCTGGGCTGTGTGAAGAAGGGTCATAATTAACACGGCTTCCCAGAGCACTATAGGTAAGTGTAGCACGCTGTGGAGCTGCACTCATTTCGACCCTTTTTCATAGAGTTCTGTGAAGCACAAATAGTAGGGTAATGTGCGCTGAGCCTCCTATTAGTGCAGCCCAGGGTTCTGTGAAGAAGTGTCTGGATTACCGCGACTCTCCAGTATTCTATAGGTAAGTATACAGTATTTAACCCCTAATGTAATGTAATTTAAAGGAAACCAATTAAATCTGAATTGTCAGAATTTATTAATTTTCTTTACATTTTTTGGTGCATTCGTTTAGATATTTTTGCGTAATAACAAAACAAATATCTGTGTTTCGTTAATAAATTAGCATTCGTAATTAAAATCTCTACTCACAGTGTGTATGTGGGTGACGTGTGGGGAAGATTAAATGTATGTTTAGTTTTTATGAATATTCAAAGCATAAATATAAAATATAAATAATTGTGGTCCAAATTAAGCTATATAAGATTTGTATAATGTTGAGTGTATCCCACCTATTTTTTTTGAGTAAATACAAATTAAATTCCATTTAAAGACAAAACTATTTGTTTACAAAGTTCTACAAGTTTATTTCACATATTTGGCAATTCTAAGTGCCCTTGTAGTATTACTTTTTTTAAATAGAATAATTCTAAAGCACACCTTCTTCTGCATCTTAAATTCCCTCTCTTGATCTTCAGAATAAGATAAGGCAATGTGTTAATAATATAAAAAAGAAAAGCAAAAATTTCTAAAAGGGTTCTATGTTGTATAATTCCTCATTGTTGTGTAAAAATATAGAGGTATCTGCATCCTGGAGTCTAAGATGTCATCCTTTTTTATTGTAGGGGGTACTTATATCAAATGACTGTATTGCATGTGGCTGTAAGGTTATTTTTCAGCCAACCAGCAGGTAACTTCTAATTATAGCGTTAAATCTGGCACCCATTAAACATTTAATTTATTGTACATGTTAAGTGTTGTCCTGGTAATCCAGAGGCATATGAGATCCCTTTTTAATCACCCTGATGTGTTGATTATCAAGTGCTCATTTGGGATGCAAGAACTGAGTTTCATGTAATGGGGCATGTTAATCTTCTCTTTATTTTGGTTGTTTCACATGATTACATTACACTACAGGACTCATACTTAATAAGTTTTTTAGAACAAGATATTGGTAGCTAATTTGAGGGATGAGACATTGGTGCTACACGTTCATTAATATCACTGCTGGCATTGTGTACTTTGACCTTTTGCAGGTATTCTGTAGATTCCAAGATGCCATATGAATCTACAGAGACATTGAAGTGCATACTAATGATTTAGAAAAATATTGTAAGGTAATTAAAAAAATATTTAAAGATTATTATCTTCAAACATGATCAAACACTTTAATGTTGAATTTTGTAGAAAAAAAGGTTTAATAAGAGTCACTGAAGCATCAGAATTTATGATCTTATTACTATAGACACCTTTGCTGAGAACCACATGTATAAGATAAGATGATCCCTTAAGCTTTTCTAAAAGGTTTGAACAATATAATATTGTCAGGGTACAGGTAAATGACATACATATATATATATATATATATATATATATATATATATATATATATATATATATATACAGTGGGGGGGGGGGGAAAGTATTTAGTCAGCCACCAATTGTGCAAGTTCTCCCACTTAAGAAGATGAGAGAGGCCTGTAATGTTCATCATAGGTATACCTCAACTATGAGAGACAAAATGTGGAAACAAATCCAGACAATCACATTGTCTGATTTGGAAAGAATTTATTTGCAAATTATGGTGGAAAATAAGTATTTGGTCAATATCAAAAGTTCATCTCAATACTTTGTTATATATCCTTTGTTGGCAATGACAGAGGTCAAACGTTTTCTGTAAGTCTTCACAAGGTTGTCACACACTGTTGCTGGCATGTTGGCCCATTCCTGCATGCAGATCACCTCTAGAGCAGTGATGTTTTGGGGCTGTCACTGGGCAACACGGACTTTCAACTCCCTTTAAAGGTTTTCTATGGGGTTGAGATCTGGAGACTGGCTAGGTCACTCCAGGACCTTGAAATGCTTCTTACGAAGCCACTCCTTCTTGCCCGGGCGGTGTGTTTGGGATCATTGTCATGATGAAAGACCCAACCATGTTTCATCTTCAATGCCCTTGCTGATGGAAGGAGGTTTGCACTCAAAATCTCACAATACATGGCCCCATTTATTCTTTCATGTACATGGATCAGTCATCCTGTTCCCTTTGCAGAGAAACAGCCCCAAAGCATGATGTTGCCACCCCCATGCTTCACAGTAGGTATGGTGTCCTTTGGTTGCAACTCTGCATTCTCTCTCATCCAAGTTATACTTTGGTTTCACCTGACCATATGACATTCTCCCAATCCGCTTCTGGATCATCCAAATGCTCTCTAGCATACTTCAGACGGGCCTGAACATGTACTGGCTTAAGCAGGGGGACACGTCTGGCACTGCAGGATCTGAGTCCCTGGTGGCATAGTGTGTTACTGATGGTAGCCTTTGTTACGTTGGTCCCAGCTCTTTGCAGGTCATTCACTAGGTCCCCCCGTGTTGTTCTGGGATGTTTGCTCATCATTCTTGTGATCATTTTGACCCCACGGGGTGAGATCTTGCGTGGAGCCCAAGATCAAGGGAGACTATCAGTGGTCTTGATTGTCTTCCATTTTCTAATTATTGCTCCCACAGTTGATTTCTTCACACCAAGCTGCTTGCCTATTGCAGATTCAGTCTTCCCAGCCTGGTGCAGGTCTACAATTTTGTTTTTGGTGTCCTTCCACAGCTCTTTGGTCTTCACCATAGTGGAGTTTGGAGTGTGACTGTTTGAGGTTGTGAACAGGTGTCTTTTATACTGATAACAAGTTCAAACAGGCGCCATTAATACAGGTAATGAGTGGAGGACAGAGGACCCTCTTAAAGAAGAAGATACAGGTCTGTGAGAGCCAGAAATCTTGCTTGTTTGTAGGTGACCAAATACTTATTTTCCACCATAATATGCAAATAAATTATTTCCAAATCAGACAATGTGATTGTCTGGATTTGTTTCCACATTTTGTCTCTCATAGTTGAGGTATACCTATGATGAAAATTACAGGCCTCTCTCATCTTCTTAAGTGGGAGAACTTGCACAATTGGTGGCTGACTAAATACTTTTTTGCCCCACTGTATATGTATGTCAATAGGACAGGGAAATGTGTTTATGTATGAAACCATATTTTTATCAGATATTACTGAAATAGGGTTGAAATTCTGATGTCAGGATTTGATTCATAAAACCCCCACAATATGAATACACATCTCAATTCTAAACTGCAGACAGGATGTCTCCAGAGACTTTGACACTGAAACATTTGCTCTTTAATTGGAAGTACAAAAATTCAGAGCACTCTGTACCCCATGCAGTGAATGAAGACGAAGTGTCTGAAATATCCTTTGAAGCTTGATGAGATGGAGATTAGAATGCCATATCAGGATTTCTACCTGGAAAAGGAATCTGAGAACACAGGCATACTAAGGAAATTATGACTGTTAACAGCTGCCTGCTAAATAACCCCTGTTGTGTGACTCTGACACTTAGATATATGTAATGCAGACACTACATCTGGGGGGGGGGGTATACAAGCACTGAACCATGGAATAAAAAATAAAAAAACACAAAAAATTTTTTTATTCTCTCTGTTTTCCAGAAATCTAATGAAAATTATAAGAGCAACTGAGTTAATGAGATATCTGGATGAATGAATATATGACAGTGTGTGATCTGCTGGATTTTTGTATGGTTTTGAACACTGCATAGAAATGAATATATATGTGAGAGATGGATTAAAATTGTGTAATAGATTAAATGGCAATTGAAATAAAACCATTGTTAAAAGACAGCATAGAAATTAATACATGTGTGTGCATATATATAACATAATTTTCTATTTTTCAGATGGACCATAGAGGAATTCATGCAGGCAGAACTGTTGGAGATGTAGAACAGGCTGTATGTGATATTCCTTTAAGAACACCTGTTCAATAGCACTTCTTCCCTATTTAAGAAAGTGCTAATCCCTCATTCAGGGCCTGAAAATTAAAGTGGTTCTCACTTCATTGTTCCCTTTGTGAACAAGTGCTTTGATTTCTCCTTTCAGGTCCTTACTTACTAGCTACTTTGTGACTCTAAAGTTTTGCTGCTGCTCTACTTTGGTTTTGGTCACGGACTGGAAATCTCTCCTGAATTACTACGCCGACCGGAACTGCTTCCTCTCGCGAGCCGAAGCCGCACTCACACAAGCGGTTACCGGTTCACCGCTTCCAGCTCAAACTGCTGTTCAGCTCTCTCCTATGGGGTTACCGCTCTCCACGCTACTACAGCCCACTCTGTACGGATAGGATCCGCTCTCCACGCTACTTTGGGTATCGTTATATACTAAGCAATTAATCCTCTCAAATTGTCTATTGTGTTTGTCTCCCTGAGCTTGGGTGTAACTTCCCTGCTTTAATCACCTCCTTGCTTGGGCTTTATAGCGTGAATGCTGGAACTGTATATATTTTATTTGATTGTTGTGTGAGTGCGTGAAAACCATATTGACTCTATAAAAGAACCTTTATTCCGGATTTAAACCTCAGATAAATTATATCTACTCATATATATTTAGTATAACTCCCAATAATAATTATACTGATATCTCTGAGTTTATACTCAAAAATAATTCATTATTTCTTCCTAATCACATGAGAATTACCATTAATTAAATTCAACTACAAAAGTAAAGTCTCACCTTGTGCAAGTTAGTAAAACAAATTATTTTTACTTGCTGCATACAAGAAATGAGCAACATAACCTTTATTTTCTGCATTTATTCCTATTACTGAATATCCTGAGACTACATATCACAGAATTTTAAGGCCTAAAAGTTATATCTATAATTTATATTATGGATCCTAATGAAATAAAAAATGAATTTTCTAATATTCATCAAAAATTAGAATATCTTGCTAGAGCTTTAACTGAAGTTCAAACACAAAATAAAGCTCTCAAAACCCTAATAAAAGATTGTATGCCAGGGAAAGAAGCAGAAATCCCTGAACCACACATTCATTACCCACAACCCTTCTCGGGCAAACGTAGTGAATTCAGGGATTTCAAAAATGCCTGCAAACTCCTTTTTTCTCTCAGGCCTAAGACTTATCATACAGAAAGAATCAAGGTCTGCACCACTATTTCTTTCCTACAGGGGGAGCCTCGCTCTTGGGCAAATAGGTTTTTTGAGAGTGAACATCCAATAAAAGATTCACTTGAAGAATTTTTCTCAGCGATGACTGCTTTATACGAGGATTCCCACAATCAAATAACGGCAGAAATAAAATTAAGATCTATGAAACAAGGGAAACGAAACATCGAGGAATACATCACAGAGTTCCAAATGTGGATAGACGATTCCCAATGGAATGAGATCAGTTTGAAGAATCAATTCAGATTGGGATTATCGGAATCGCTAAAAGATGAGTTATCCCGATTGGATATGCCTGACACTCTTACTGGTCTGATGAAATTAAGCACCACCCTGGACCACAGACTGCGAGAAAGGAAGGCTGAAAGAGCCTCCTATGAAGTTATGCCGAGACGATCCTATCCTTACACGTCAACCATGGAAAAAGTTGTTCCCAACCAGACCCCTATGGAAATTGGAGCAATAAAGGGTCCTTTAACGCCTGAAGAAAAGGCTAGACGCAGATCTGAAAATCTTTGTCTTTATTGTGGACAAAAAGAACATTCTGTTACCAATTGCCCATTACTGCTAAGACAGAAGAAGGGTAAGAATAAAGTCAAACATAATATTTTACATTTCACTCGAAATCCCCAATTGACTCTTAACCTTTCTTTACAGTGGAACCAGAAAAACGTGCATTCTAACGCTTTGATCGATTCGGGGGCATCAGGAAATTATATTGATTCCTCCTTTGTTAAAGTGAATAAAATTCCAATTGTTTGCAAATCACATCCTGTCTCTGTTAAACTCATTGATGGGTCCCTCATACAACAGGGTCCTATTACTCACCAGACAATCCCCCTATTGGTGACAACTGACAAGGGACATACTGAGTACCTCACTTTTGACCTTATACCTATTTACATGCATTCACTCATTCTTGGTTTCAGCTGGCTACAATCACATAACCCACAGATTGATTGGTCACTATCATAAGTGACATTAGACTCAGCCTATTGTTTAAAGACATGTTTTCCCTATCAGGTAATTTCTGCTATAGAACATGAATTGCCTGAAATTTATCGGGACCTGGCAGAGGTGTCCGATCTAAAAGAAGCTGAAAATCTTCCGCCTCATAGGGAGTTTGACTGCCCAATCGATATAATTTCTGGGTCTCAAATACCTCACGGTAAGATATATCCTCTTTCACAAGAGGAATTGGTCTACTTACGGTCATATCTAGATGAAAATCTTCGTAAAGGTTTTATTTCACACTCAACATCTCCAGCTGCGGCAGGAATGTTTTTAGTGCATAATAAAGATGGTACAATAAGACCGATCATTGATTACAGAGCTTTGAATGAAATAACAATTAAAAACAGGTATCCTTTACCGCTCATACCAGAACTTCTGGAACGGTTAAATGAGGCTACTATATATTCAAAATTAGATCTAAAGGGGGCCTATAACCTAATACGGATTGAAGAAGGTCACGAATGGAAAACTGCCTTTAGAACCCGTTATGGACTTTTCCAATATAATGTAATGCCATTTGGTTTAAGTAATGCCCCCGCAACCTTCCAGCATTTTATTAATGAAATTTTCCATGATCTAATAGATATTTGTGTCATCATATACCTAGACGACATCCTCATATACTCCAATTCTCCCACAGAACATGAAAAACACGTCAGATGGGTGGTTACACGTCTCAAAGAACATAAACTCTATGCAAAATTAGTAAAATGTGTTTTCCATGTAACTAAGATAAAATTCTTGGGTTATATAATAACTCCAAATAAAATACAAATGAATCCTGAAAAAGTATCAGCCATCAAGGATTGGCCTACCCCCACCACAGTGAAATCGTTACAACGATTTATAGGGTTTGCAAATTTTTATCGCAAATTTATTAAAGATTTCTCTTCAGTAGTCAGACCACTAACACAACTAACAAGTGTAAATCACCGTTTTAAGTGGTCTGAAGAAGCTCAAGTAACTTTTGAGAAACTTAAAGAATTATTCACTACAGCTCCAATTCTTTCATTACCCAACTTCGATTTACAATTCCAGCTGGAGGTAGATGCCTCTAATACGGGCATTGGGGCAGTTCTCTCCCAACAAGATAAAGACAATAACGAAGTTCACCCCATTGCTTTTTATTCAAGAACACTAACTAGTGCAGAATCTAATTATAGTGTGGGAGACAAAGAACGCCTAGCAATAAAGAGTTTGTTAGAACAATGGAGACACCTCTTAGAAGGGACAGCAACTCCATTTATCATTTTTACTGATCATAAAAACCTTGAATATCTGAAAAGGAACAAAACATTAACAGCTAGGCAGGCAAGATGGTCAATATTCCTTGATCGCTTTAATTTTATAATTACCTATAAACCTGGAAGTCAAAACACTAAAGCTGATGCTCTATCCCGTATATATGAGATACTTCCTCACAAACTACCCAATTTCACTATTTCACCAGAAAAGATAATAGGTAATCTGACACCCATAGAACAAGAAGTTTATACAGCCTTAGAACATGATTCAATACCTCACCAGTATTGTTCTAAAGATTCTCAAACAGGTCTCTTCTATCATAACACTCAGTTATATATACCAGAGAGTATCAGAACATCCATTCTCTCACACACTCATGATGACACTATATCTGGTCATCCTGGAATCCAAAAGACCATTGATCTTACCCGACATAGATTCTGGTGGCCCGGAATGAATAAATTTATTTATAATTATGTATCTGCGTGTGAGAATTGCGCCCGAAACAAATTGGATCACAAAAGACCTATTGGTCTACTTTCACCTCTGCCCATTCCAGATAAACCATGGAATACTATTGCCATGGATTTTATAGTAGAGTTACCTGTATCACAACAATATAATACAATCATGGTAATTGTAGACCATTTAACAAGACTGGCACACTTAATCCCTCTTAAGGGATTACCGACTGCTATAACCACAGCCAAAGTATTTCTAGACCAGGTTGTCAGATTACATGGACTACCCTCTAACATAATTACTGAAGGCGGTACCCAATTCACCTCCTCCTTCTGGAGATCTTTATGTAAGCTGTTAAGAATAAACCACCGTTATACCACTGCCTTCCATCCCCAGACTAATGGGTTGACTGAAAGACTTAACCAGACTATTGAACAATTTCAACGATGTTACATTTCACATTTACAAGACGACTGGTCAGTACTACTCCCCATGGCAGAATTCACTTATAACAATTCAATAAGTGCCTCCATCAAAATGTCCCCCTTTTACGCCACTTATGGTTATCACCCTAATACCATAAGTTTGTCTAACAAAACAGTAAATTCACCATCAGCGACAGAATTTTCATCTCCAAGATAGTTTGGTTATACTAAAGAAACATCTATCTGAAGCCAAAGAATACCAGAAAAAATATTATGACCAGAAACACAGAATAGGACCCAAATATCAAATTGGGGACTTAGTACTCCTCTCAACAAAAAATCTCAAGCTCCAGGTACCCTGCAAGAAACTGGCGAATCAGTTCCTAGGACCTTATCCGATAGAACAAGTGATAAACCCCAATGTAGTTAAACTTAAGTTACCCAAAGATTATAGGATTCACCCTGCCTTTCATATTTCATTGCTGAAACCTTGTCCAGCTATGTCTCGTACACGTGATGACCCTCCACCTCCAATTGTGGTGGATCATCAGGATGAATTTGAAGTTGAATCAATATTAGATTCCAGGATACGTTGAAACAGGTTAGAATATCTTATTAAATGGAAGGGTTATGGTCCTGAGGATAATTCTTGGCACCTTCATTCTGAAGTCCATTCCCCTCGATTGGTGAAATCTTTTCATCGGAGATACCCCCTTAAACCACGTCTGGAATCCCTGGGGGTGATTCCCAGAGATGGGGGAGATGTGATATTCCTTTAAGAACACCTGTTCAATAGCACTTCCTCCCTATTTAAGGAAGTGCTAATCCCTCATTCAGGGCCTGAAAATTAAAGTGGTTCTCACTTCATTGTTCCCTTTGTGAACAAGTGCTTTGATTTCTCCTTTCAGGTCCTTACTTACTAGCTACTTTGTGACTCTAAAGTTTTGCTGCTGCTCTACTTTGGCTTTGGTCACGGACTGGAAATCTCTCCTGAATTACTACGCCAACCGGAACTACTTCCTCTCGGGAGCCGAAGCCGCACTCACACAAGCGTTTACCGGTTCACCGCTACCAGCTCAAACTGCTGTTCAGCTCTCTCCTATGGGGTTACCGCTCTCTACGCTACTACAGCCCACTCTGTACGGATAGGATCCGCTCTCCACGCTACTTTGGGTATCGTTATATACTAAGCAATTAATCCTCTCAAATTGTCTATTGTGTTTGTCTCCCTGAGCTTGGGTGTAACTTCCCTGCTTTAATCACCTCCTTGCTTGGGCTTTATAGCGTGAATGCTGGAACTGTATATATTTTATTTGATTGTTGTGTGAGTGCGTGAAAACCATATTGACTCTATAAAAGAACCTTTATTCCGGATTTAAACCTCAGATAAATTATATCTACTCATATATATTTAGTATAACTCCCAATAATAATTATACTGATATCTCTGAGTTTATACTCAAAAATAATTCATTATTTCTTCCTAATCACATGAGAATTACCATTAATTAAATTCAACTACAAAAGTAAAGTCTCACCTTGTGCAAGTTAGTAAAACAAGTTATTTTTACTTGCTGCATACAAGAAATGAGCAACATAACTTTATTTTCTGCATTTATTCCTATTACTGAATATCCTGAGACTATATATCACACTGTATTTATGTAGATACATACATATAACAGATGCATAAATGCCAGGATACTGATACAAATGGTAATGGACTTTAAGCTAATAATTAGCAGCATAATTCTTTTAATATAAAGTAATATTAAAAAGAATTTGGTGTTTCATATTAAAATAATCAGAATACATATTGTGACCTAGCCCAATGCATATAAACTCTATAACTTATTAATGTAAGGAAATTATGGCATTTATTACACATTTTAAAGAAATATTTTCTTTCAATGTTGGGTAGTAAATGTATTGCTGTGTTTGTCATGCTGCATGTATTGCTGTGTTCGTTTGTCATGCTGCCACCCAGTGTTATGATGCGAGAACTACAGCCAGAAGACTACAATATAAAAATAAAAGAACAATAGATAATAACAATTTATTAAACCACCGGTGGTAAGAATACTAACGTTTAAAAGTAATAATATACACCTAACAAGGGTTACAATCAATATTACAAGTGCATAGTAACTCTAATAATAGTAATTTAAAGTTCTTTTAGACTGCCCCTTTATTGGGTATATGTGATCACTAGTGGTTTGTTAATCAGTGGTCGCAAAAGTGGTCAGTTGCGTGTTTTAGCAATATAGTGATCAAACTTGACATTTATCACTCAAAAGTATGTTTTTTTAACAGAAGGCACAGCTTGTTAGTTTGTGGTAACTAATGGCAGTCAGTTCCTTGTTTTATACAACAATAGTCAATGGGTTTTAACAAGTTGTACAAGCTTATGAGCCCCAAAGTTATTATTTAAAGTCTGTTTTAGACAGGGGGTTTAGAATATTATAATTTCCCACTTAGCAAACCTTTTTAATGGAATACGAACAACCAGTATTGGTTGTTTTCTCTCACCTCCTTCCTGATGTTGTATGTGTTCAGCGTTCTCACTCGGTAATCATACTGCGGGAGTATGATTACCGGCTTCTGTTGCTTTGAGCGAATAGAACTGCTTGTGCAATGCCGCCCCCTGCAGATTCGCGGCCAATTGGCCGCTAGCAGGGGGTGTCAATCAGCCCAATCATATAGGATCGTGTGGATTGATGTCCACAGCCTCAGAGCAAGCGGACCAGTAATGGGGCAGCAGTCTTAAACCACTGCTTCATAACTGCTGTTTCCAGCGAGCCTGAAGGCTCACGCGGAAACAGGGGCATCAAGCTCCATTCAGAGCTTGATAATTCTGCCCATAAATCTAAACTCGTTCATGAGAGTGCATCTATTTATTAAATTTATAATCTGGAACAAGCATTCATGACTGTGAGTCCTATAATTGATGCATTCTTGTAGTAGATTCTCAAAAACTCAGTGTACAATAGATGGAAATTGTCTCACAGAGTTCACAGCCCTCAATGAATTCTCTAAGAAAGCTGTAAATTTTCTGTTTAAAAATAATGAGGTTCTTAAAAGCAACATCATGCAAGGGAGTGCAAGGTTAACTATACTGACAAACCATTTTTTAATATAATTTTTTTATTGAGGTTGGTAGATATTGTAACAGCAAGTAACCAATTTACATAAGTAAGATACATAATCTCATCAGTCATTGAGAAGTGACAGCGGCATATATAAATATGCCATACAATATTCAATGTTGTCTAACAAGAAAGCTATAGATAAAACACAAATAGATAAACTGTATATAAATATTTGGAACTTCTTTTTCTGTGAACCATATATTACTTAACATAATAGATCATATGGTGTAGGTGCATAGATTCAGAGAGCCTATTAGTAGGACATGTGGTAAATAAGGGGCTCAAGAGTTTAAGTTAGTCAGTCACACTTAGTGAAAGAGTTAATTAGATGAGCGCACCTACAGGTATGAGTGGGTAGTAATATGGTTTAAATGGTGGTTGGGGTGAATCAGCGGGCAAGAGTTATTGGGGAAGGTTGAGTTGGGGAGGCGGACCGTTGTGGTAGATGTATATTATGAGAGCTAGGACAATGCTATATGTTATAACCTGAGCTAAGGTGTGATAAAGACCTCTTGCTACTATCATCTTATTAAATAGGCATAGTGCTGGATTAGTAGTAAGGGGAAAAGCATTTGTTCAGACTAGTATTTTAGAAAACTTACTGAACTTTAGTTACTGGACTGAAGGCACTTCTATTCAGGTCCGGTTAACAAGAAAGATCTAAACATGAGAGAAATGTCAACAGAAATATATACCTCTCTGTCAAATAGCTTTAAGTTATATGAGGCACTGGTCAGCGAAAGTCTATTATATTGTACCACCTTATGTCCCTTTTAAGGGAGCTAGATGAGATCAGAATATAAACCACTGTAGTATGTTATTACAACTGCCTAAATTATCCAGAACAGGTTATTATATCCTCATAGTATATAGATATCTCTAAGATCCTTTTGGGCAACTTTGCATCTGGTGTCAGAATGATTACTAATATACGGGTGCAGAATCCCATGTAAGAGGGTGTATTAGTGATTAACCCATTGCTGTAACCAGTTGATAACATTAGAAATAATCAAGGTAATAAAATAACCAACTATGAGACCTACATTGTACTCCAGCAATAAACAAATTAGAACCCACAGTATAAGATGGCATTAGGTATGTCATGACCTATTAACGTATCGTGTGCTTATGTATGCACTGAGGTAAAAGTTTTAGAAGCTATAAACTGTGTAGTGCTTGAGCATGATGGAGTATGTCATAAAACAATTTGACTCAATAAAGATGTCATCTTAAATAATGGTAACAGAATCTAAATGTTGAAAAGAGAAGAAAGGAAGAACATGCTGGACTCCTAAAGGAATAACACAAATGTATAGGGCGGGACTTGCAAGACATAATGAGTGTGAGCTAAGTGAGACTTAATAATATAATTCCCATAGATAGTCAGACCCATCTAATTTTACATTAAGATCTCTATATGTGGCAAGTATACAAGAGAAAGAAAAATTATTTATACCTGGCAGATGTAATCTGGGCTCTCTTACTAACATATTAGGGTACTCAACATAACTTTAAGAAAAACAAACAAACTTATAATATCAATATGAATAGGAGTATAGAGTATATGTAAGATTTATATACTGGGATAATACAGAAATGTTGTTTTCCTACACTAATTCAATCTCATGTTAGGGCCCATATCGGAATTATATATGTAAAACAGGCATTATAATGTTGTATTGAAACCTCTATGTGGGGCAATTATACATAAAAATATAAATGTATATGCGGATCTTAACAATGTAAAAGTACCCCCGCAGTTAGATTTCCTCCCAGGCTCTAGGGATATGTTAAAAATTATGTCACGCTAACAATACTGCTCAGAATGTAGGGTATCCAGTGGAGAGATGTTAGCAAGCACTTTTACAATATATTTGTTTTGGCTATAATCACTGCAGAACTGTAAAATAAACCTGGCGTTAGAGAGTTGAATACCTCTTCACAGATGTCAAGTAATACAGAGCACAATACATCACCATCATACTGCAAGTAGTTAGGCAAAAAACATAAAGGGAGCAAGACAATAGTAGAGTAACAACAAATAAATGCAAAGGAATTATCAACCTCCAACACTAAATACTGCATTACTCCTGGGGACTACTAGATACAGACACAAGTCCAGAGTATGGAAGGCAGTCCCTGACTTTCTGCAGTGAATTATCAATTTGTTACCCAATTCTGGTTTTCTGGAGATTAGTATGGTCTTGTGGGGAGTCTGTTAACAGCTGATAACAGTGGCTGCGTCGCTCTGTGTAGACACCTCACACAAATCAATTATACCTCCGATGTGCTGAGGTCCGTTGGTAAGTGGTGACTTATTAGTCGGTTGGAAAGTTTCTGAAAAACTGATTGGCACTCCTCCACTGCCTCTGAGGCTGGATTATCACACCGGATGTTATTTAGTAAGATCCCAGTATCCCCACTCCAAGGAGCTGAGGATCCTGATATAGGATCCGGTGCCTGAGGTACAGTAACAGGGGCTTCAGCTAGTGAGTGTCCTCTCTCCCACAGTCCTGCTTCATCTCTATTGCCCTTTGCTAGAAGTTGCAGATGGAGGTCTTCAAAGCATACCTGCATTTTCTGTTCAAGGTCTGCCAATAAACCTTTAATGGTTAAATCAAAGGCCTGCTGCTCCATAATAAGGCCAGAATAATATCCAGTAGCTGTAGTCTCTTGGCTTTTGCAGGAGGTCTTTTTCCTTCCAGGTGAGGCTGGTTAAGGCCTATGCAGTAGTACTGATGTACCCCCTTTGCTGATCCTTAATTCTGGTCTTTGGAGCCTGCTGGCAGGTGAGACCGTTTAGGCCGGAATCTACTATATCACTCACTGAGGAGGTTTCTACGCAGTAGGTGATGTAGGCTGCAAGCCTTCAGGTGCTCTTAGGCGTCTGTGCCGGAATCCGGGAGCCGGATATAGAGGTCGGTGGCTGATGTCTCACCCGGTGTCACCGGTGTAGCCTTGGATATGCTTTAATACTCGCCCTCTGGTAAGTGTGGGCTAGGTTGATGTCTGTGTAGGCCACGGCACTTCTCTACACCGGATTTTATGAGCCCAGTAATTAAATTTGGCAGGTCTCCTTACCGGGATATCAAGCTGTGGGTGGTATATACCCTACAATTAGGGTACATTGGACTAAGAAAACAGTTTTAAACAGCCGAATATAGGAATTTGCATCAGAGCTCTGTGGAAACACATCCTATCAGCACGACTGTTGGCTCTGCCCCCTCTGACAAAACATTTTAATTGTGAAGAATATACCATTTCAATTGCAATAGTTTTAATGCAGTTTAACTTGTATTCACTTTTAGCTTTGTAGACATCTTAAATAAATAATCTACCTTACACAAACTGTCCAGATGAACCAGTAAAGCCAGCAGCAGGAAAATGCTTAGGGGTATATTTATTAAAGTGCGGATGGACATTATACAATGTAGCGTATCATGTCTGCCACACATTGATAAATGCAGACAGCATGTGCTGTCAGCATTTATCATTGCCATACATCCAAAGCACTCCAGCCACCAGAAGAATTCTTTCTTTAAAAGACCTTTATTTTCATTAGTTGGGTCCAAACGTTTACATGAACAATGTTTCGATGTCAGGGTTTTTACCCTGCTTTGTTTGCCATGTGCTGCTGGCAGCCATTTTACTCACCTCTCTTGCTGACTCTGGTGCATACTGTGTGATGCTGCTCATTTCATGCACTTCCTTTAATGGCCAGACTGGTGTACATCATCCGTGTGAGACAGGATGCAGTCTCAGAATTGTGATGTCATCACTTATTATTTAAAGGGCCTCTGTTCAGTATGCTTTGCCCTTGCGTTGTCTCAGACCTGTTTATGAGAGCTCCTGTGTATTACCTGGCTGTCTGACGTCCCTCCTGGTTCCTGATCCCTGGCTTGTTCCTGACTCTGCTGTTCTCCTTGTTCCTAATTCTGGCTCGTCTGACTACTTGCTTTGGCTCCTGACTCGGCTCGTCTGACTATTCGCTTTGGCTCGTCTGACTACCAGCTCTGGTTTTGATTCCTGGCTTGTTATTTGACTTGAGGACTTTTTTATTATTTTTTGCTATTAATAAAGGTGTGATTATTTTTGCACTTCTCGTCTCAGTCTGATTCTTGGCACCCTGACATTACGCAAGGGCCATGAATCCTGATGGTGCTAATAATCCACCTTTACCTGCCATAATTTCCAGGATGGATGAACAGGATCACCGCTTGGATCAATTTGCATTAGCCCTGCAAACCCTGCCGACTTGCACTGCACATTTGGACCAAAGTGTCCCGCAAGTTATGGCTGCTCCTGTTTCCGCTGCTGCACCTAGTCCTACCAGGAGCATGTCCGGTTCTGCACCTCTACCTCAGCGATATGGAGGCGATCCTAATCAGTGCAGAGGGTTTTTGAACAAGGTGGGCATTTACTTTGAGATGTTACCTCAGGCGTTTCCCTCTGACAGAGCTAAGGTGGGATTTCTCATCTCGTTACTCTCTGACACAGCTCTTGCCTGGGCTAATCCCTTGTGGGAGACTATTAAACCTGTGATTTCAAATTACCCTGAATTTGTGGCCTCCTTTTGAAGGATATTTGATGTTCCGGCTTGCTCCTGCTCTGCTGCTAAATGACTCATGTCCATTCAGCAAGGTACAACATCTGTTGCTCAGTATGCCATTGAGTTCCGTACGCTTGCCGCAGAGGTAGGTTGGAATAATGAAGCCCTTGTTGCCGCCTTCTTTTATGGGCTCTCTGATGCGATTAAAGACGAAATTGCTGCCAGAGATTTACCAGAAGATCTTGAGGCATTGGTGTCTTTTTTGATACTAATTGACATTAGACTAAGTGAGAGGCCCTCTTTCAAGGAGCGCTTACGGAAGCTTCCTGTTCCGTTGCCTCCTACGTGTTCATTCCCACCCATGTCTCCCTCTCCTCCCATGCCTCCTGGTCCAGAGTCACCAGGTACTGCTGAGCCGATGCAGTTGGGATTCACGTGTCTCTCCGTGGCAGAGAGGGCCTTTAGGAGGAGGGAGGGGCTCTGCCTCTATGTGGGTTACAGGGCCACCTTTTGAAATCTTGTCCTACACGGCCGGGAAATGCTCACGTCTAAGGTCCTGTCGGGGCAGACCTTGGGTGGTTTATCCTTGTCCCCAGAACCGTTACAAAACTGCTCCGTTATCCATGGCTGTTGGGGCTCTCCATTTTGAAACCCTCCAGTTCCAGGTTATAAACTCTCCGATTTTTCGGTTGTTCTGGGTTATCCCTGTCTTCAAAAGCACAATCCCAGACTCGACTGGCGCAGGTCCGAAAATTTTGTTGTGATCTCCGCAATGTATTTCCACTTGTCTTCGAAAACCAGTTAAAGTCTTGTGCACTTCTTCGGTATCTCAATTGCCAGAGGAGTACTGAGCGTTCCTAGACATCTTTGACAAAGTTCATGCCAGTACGTTGCCTCCTCACTGGTCTTACGATTGTGCCATAGACCTGCAACCCGGAGCCATTCCTCTTCGGAGCCGGGTTTACCCTCTGTCTGTTGTGGAGAATTGTGCTATGGAGGAGTATGTTGCCGATGCTCTGTCGCGGGGGATTATTCTTTGTGAAGAAAAAGGGTGGTGAGTTAAGACCATGCATTGATTATAGGGGTCTTCATCTGACCATTATGAATGCTTACCCTATTCCGCTCATTACAGATCTCATTGACCACCTCAAGGGAGCTACGGTCTTTACTAAACTTGATTTGACAGAAGCGTACAATTTTGTTAGGATCAAGGAGGGCCATGAATAGAAAACAGCATTTAACACTAGGAGCGGGCATTATGAGTATCTTGTAATGCCCTTTGGCCTATGTAATGCTCCTGCTGTTTTCCAGGAATTTATTAATGATGTCCTACGAGATATGTTGCAACAGTGTGTTGTGGTGTACTTAGACGACATCCTCATACACTCACCCACAGTTGAGGCTCATCGTTCTGATGTTACATGGGTTCTTCAGAGACTACGTGAGAACGGCCTGTTTTGTAAACTCAAGAAATGTGAGTTCCATCAGACTCAAGTAACCTTCCTAGGTTATGTTATCTCCGTTGCAGGGTTCTCCATGGATCCTGACAAGTTATCTGCAGTTCTGCAGTGGTCTTGCCCAGTTGGTCTTCGGACTATTCAATATTTTTTGGGGTTCACCAATTACTATAGAAAGTTTTCTTCCTTGGTCAAACCTATCACAGACATGACCCGTAAAGAGAATGATTCACTCCACTGGGTACCTACTGCCATTAAGGCCTTTGATAGTCATAAAACTGCCTTTGTTGCCGCACCAGTTCTGGCTCATCCTAACCCTGTCCTGTCTTTTGTTCTTGAGGTCAATGCATCTGAGACTGGAGTAGGTGCCCTCTTGTCTCAATGTCCTACGCCTGACGGTTCCTTTCATCCGTGTGGTTTCTTCTCTAAGAAATTGTCTCCAGCAGAGTGCAATTATGAAATTGGCGACAGGGAATTACTGGCCATAATTTTGGCACTCAAGGAATGGAGGCATCTTCTCGAGGGTACTAGCATGCCAGTGCTCATTCTTACTGACCACAATAATTTAACTTATCTATCTGAAGCAAAACGTTTGTCGCTCCGACAGGCCAGATGGGCGCTATTTTTGTCTCGGTTTAATTATGTGGTCTCCTACCTGCCTGGTAGTAAGAATGTTAGGGCTGATGCCCTCTCTTGACAATTTTCGCCTCTGTCCAAGGAGGAGTCTGTACCTACTCCAGTTATACCTCCTGACCATATTTTGGCTACCATACGTACTAATTTGAGTGCAATTATGAAATTGGCGACAGGGAATTACTGGCCATAATTTTGGCACTCAAGGAATGGAGGCATCTTCTCGAGGGTACTAGCATGCCAGTGCTCATTCTTACTGACCACAATAATTTAACTTATCTATCTGAAGCAAAACGTTTGTCGCTCCGACAGGCCAGATGGGCGCTATTTTTGTCTCGGTTTAATTATGTGGTCTCCTACCTGCCTGGTAGTAAGAATGTTAGGGCTGATGCCCTCTCTTGACAATTTTCGCCTCTGTCCAAGGAGGAGTCTGTACCTACTCCAGTTATACCTCCTGACCATATTTTGGCTACCATACGTACTAATTTGTCTTCTCCCTTGGGGGAAGAGATCCTGGCTGCACAAACCAATGCACCTCCTGAGAAACCTAGTGGTAAGTGCTTTGTTCCTGAGAATCTTCGAATTAAACTTTTGCACACTTACCACTATTATAAAGCCGCAGGTCACCCAGGCAAGAACCAAATGATTTGGTCTGTTACTCAACAATTCTGGTGGCCAGGTCTTCGTTCTGATGTTGCTGCGTATGTTGCCTCCTGCTAAGTTTGTGAACAGAATAAGACTCCTCGACGTCTTCCTGTGGGTCTTCTTCAACCTATTGCTAATGGTGAGTGTCCTTGGACACATCTTTCCATGGACTTCATTGTCGAGCTCCCTGTTTCCAATGGCAATACTGTTATCCTTATGGTGGTTGACCGTTTTTCTAAAATATCACATTGCATTCCCTTGATGAAGCTGCCTACCGCTCAGGAGCTTGCATCAATTTTTGCCCGGGAGTTCTTCCGTTTACATGGGTTACCCAAGGAGATAGTGTCAGACCAGGGTAGCCAGTTTGTCTCCAGATTTTGGCGTTCCTTTTGTGCTCAAATGGGGATCCAGCTTTCCTTCTCCTCGGCATATCACCCTCAATCCAATGGGGCTGCGGAATGGTCAAATCAAGCTCTGGAACAGTTCCTCCGTTGCTATGTCTCAGATCACCACAATAATTGGTCTGAACTGTTACCTTGGGCAGAGTTTGCTCGTAATAGTGCTATTAATGCTTCCTCCAACTTATCTCCGTTCATGGTGAATTATGGGTTTCAACCATCCTTGTTGCCCGATTCATTCATGTCTCAGGGTATTCCGGCTTTGGAGGAGCATCTCCGGCAACTCCGTTCCATGTGGGGGCAGATTCAGGATTGCCTTCATCGTTCTATGCAGCGCCAAAAGTTTCAGGCTGATCGTATGCGTCTGCCCGCCTCTTCCTACCAGGTTGGTGAGAGAGTTTGGCTGTCCTCCCACAACTTGAAGCTTTGTGTGCCTTCCAATAAACTGGCTCCCCGTTATGTTGGTCCTTTTTGAATGCTCCAACGGGTCAATCCTGTGGCCTATGCTCTTGTAGCGAATGTAGCAAGTTTAGGCAAAATCCTGCTATCTCTCACAAGTTTACCTGGAATGACCACCCAGTCTCACACCAAACCGCAAACTTCTTTTAAGAATTCTGTTATGCTCACTGACAAGGGGGATGACGATAGTCATTCTAACAGGAACAAGTGGAAATAACTGACTTAGGACTTTTAAAGTAATATAAAACTCCAAGCAGGAGTGTAATAAGTAAATAAATGGTTAATAACCTTTGATATTTTAATATAAATCTTTTTTAGTACAGCTTTAAGACTGTGAATGCAAATACTGAAAGCTCAGGACTTTTGTATTAGGAGAGTTACTATCATCAGACTATTTGAAGACTTCCATATAAATGTAGCACTGAAAATACATATAAGAATTTATCAGTGGCTTCAGTAGAAAATATCAGTTTAGATTTGATTGCTTTAGCATATGTTTTTGACTCAATAAACAAAGTCCAAATGTAGGTATACTATCAATGCAGATGAGATGGAAAGATTTGCAGCAGCACACAATCACAACTTGAACTTTCAGGATGTTTGTTAGTAACAGGCAAGTGGCAAGCTGAGAGTTAATAAGCAGTGTGAATCAGAGCGTAACATTCCTGACAAGCACTGAATAATGAGGAGTTGGAAATCATGCAGCGTGGAGTAGAGCAAAGCAATCAGTCATTAAATCAGTATAATACCAGCAGTAACCTTTTTTATACTTGTAAATCCTTACCCCGGCGTCAGACACTAGTCAGGAGACAAGCGGCAAGCAGCTCTCGGCATCAGCATGAGAAGCAAGGCTGGAGGAACTACTACATAGAAACGGAAGTGAATTGAGGTGCCGAGGCAGAGATAAGTTACCAGAGCTGGTCTGCAGATGGGGTGATGAGCTGAGGGAAAGTTCCTTGTAGCGTAAGTTCTTAGTGCTGGCAGCTGTTTTTTGAGAAGGATGATGAGAAAGATTTATGTGAATCCTTTTGATGACAACAAGCTGTTGGAAACTGAGACTCTGTGAAAGTATAACAAAAGTTTGAGAAGTACAATTTGTCTGAATGATATTCTCCTAAACAATGCATACAATTATCAGCAGTGGCTAGAGAGTAGCAGAGAAGTGCGTCCTTAGAGCAACTATTGCAAATTATCTAGCAAAGAGGTTAGGAAGGAAGAGCCTTTTATAGGGAGTTCAGCCATTTTTAAAGTGTTACATACTGGAATGTGACTGTACACCCCGTCCAAGGAGCCGCTCTGCGGATCACAGCTTGGGCCGGTCTGGAAAACGTTGATGGAATTGAGAAACCAGTCTTGGAGCAGCCACGTTAATGGACGGTTCCCAAGAATCCTCTTCGGGACCAAAGTCCTTCCATCTAATTAAGTACTGAAGCACTCTCCTGTGAATACGAGAGTCTAGAATGGACTCAACTTCATACTGAGGAGCATCAGAAGGGATAGTCAAATCTGAGGAATGTGAGGGTCGAGGTCTCACTGGATGATATGGCTGTAACAATGATACATGAAATGTTGAATGACACTTGAATGATGAGGGAAGTTGTAGAGTCACTGCGTTTTGGTTTATGACTTTCAAGATAGGAAATGGTCCAATAAACAAACTACTTAATTTTTTACTGGGTACCTGGAGTCTTAGGAATTTTGTAGAAAGACACACCTCATCCCCAGGTTTGTAGTGTGGAGAGGGAGTCCTCCTGAGATTGTAGTAATTCTTCTGTTTAGTCTGTGCCTGGAGTAGGATATCTTTAATGACTGAGAAGGCCTGAGCAATAGTGTTCACTTTATCGTTGACCAGTGGAGAGGAACTCTCATTCCTATGGGACAGATGGTATGAGGGATGGAAACCATAATTCACATAGAAAGGAGTAAGATTAGTGGAGTTGTTGACAGTGTTGTTAAAGGCAAACTCAGCAGTAGGTAGTAGAGAGCTCCAATTTTCTTGTTGAAAGGTACAGTAGCACCTGAGATATTGTTCCAAAGACTGGTTTGTTCTTTCTGTCTGTGTGTTTGTTTGTGGGGGGTATGCACTGGAGAGCCTTCTTTCAATGCCTAAGGTGTGACAAAGCTGAGACCAGACTTTGGAAGTGAACTGCGATCCCCTGTCCATAGTGACAGAGTCAGGGAGACCATGAAGTTTCACGATATTGTTGAGAAATAAGTTAGCTGCCTCTTCAGCTGTAGGTAGACCTGAGGTAGGTATAAAGTGGGCCATCTTTGAGAACAAGTCGTTGATTACTAGGATAGTGTTATGATTGGAAGAAGGGGGCAATTCAGCTGTAAAATCCATAGCGATAGCTTGCCAGGGTCTGTCGGCTATGGGCAATGATAAGAGAAAACCATAAGGACGGCCTCTCCGGTGTTTACAAGTGGAGCAGATAGCACAGGTTCAGATATATTCAGTAACAGAAAGCACCATCTTTGGCCACCAGAAGTGTCTGTGTAGGAGATCCAAAGTTTTCTGAATTCCTGGATGCCCTGCCAGTAAGGAGTCATGAGCCCCCTTTATCACTGTTTCCCTGAGAGTTGTAGGTACATAGAGACGGTCTTGATAATATAAGAGTCCATTTGCCGATGTAGTGAGAGGTAGGGATTTAGACTGGTGGTCCTTACTTTGATGTGACTTGAAATCTTCGATACTATGAGTAGTAAGTGATAAGAAGCGTTCTTCTGGTATAATGGATTGAGGTGTTATGTCATACAAGGGTTTTGGGTCCTTCCTGGATAAGGTGTCTTCCTTCATGTTTTTGCTCCCAGGTCTATAGGTGATAAGATAATCGAACCTTGAAAAGAATAAACTCCAACAAACTTGTCTTGAACTAAGTGTCTTATTGGATTTTAGATACTGTAAATTTCGGTGATCTGTGTAAATGATGATGGGTTGTGAGGTACCCTCAAGCAAATGTCTCCAAAATTCCAACGAAGCTTTTATGGCGAGCAATTCCTTTTCCCCAATGGTGTAGTTGTATTCTGCGTTGTTCATCAATCTGGAATAATAGGACACAGGATGAACGATTTTCGTGGTTGGATTTCGTTGGGATAGGATAGCTCCAATACCATAATCGGAAGCATCCACTTCCAATAAATACTGTAGATTGGGGTTTGGATACTGCAGTATAGGTGCTTTAGTGAATTTATCCTTTAGCAAATTGAAAGCCTGGTGGGCCTGGCTATTCCAAGAGAAGTGAATAGCCTTTTTCGTGAGGGTTGTGAGGGGTTTGATTACGGATGAGAATCCGTTAATGATGCGTCTGTAGAAATTAGCGAAGCCAAGAAATTTTTGTATATCCTTCTTGGACTTGGGAATGGGCCATTTAATGATGGCTTCGACCTTGTCATTCTCCATTCTTATACCAGGGGGGGAAATGTTATACCCCAGAAAGGAAATCACAATGGTATTGAAAATGCACTTCTCTCCCTTGGCATATAGAGAATTCATTCTTAATCTGGATAGCACTTCACGTACGTCTGAGATATGTTGTTCAAGAGAATAGGAATATATTAAAATGTCGTCCAGATATACCACCATTGAGACATCAAGGAGATCACGAAAGATATCGATCATAAAACATTGAAAGGTGGCGGGGGCGTTGCAAAGCCCGAATGGCATGACCGTATACTCGAACAGGCCATACCGTGTTCGAAATGTGGTCAGCCATTCATCACCTTTCCTCATCCGGACCAGATTGTAGGCCCCCCTTAGATCCAGTTTTGTATAGAACATTGCCTTACTGAGACGCTCTATGAGCTCTGGAATAAGTGGCAACGGGTATCTGTTCTTTCGGGTACGACTGTTCAGTTCCCTATAATCTATTATTGGTCTCAAGCTTTGGTGTTTATTTCTGATGAAGAACATGCCAGCTCCAGCTGCCAAGGTTGAGGGACTGATGAACCCCTTCTTTAAATTGTCGTCAAGGTACTGTTTGAGGTGCTTGAGCTCAAGTTCTGACATGGGGTGTATCCGACCATAGGGAATGGAAGAGTTTGGAAGTAGATCTATAGGGCAGTCGTATGGTCTGTGTGGCGGTAGATTCTGAGCCTCTCCCTTGTCGAAGACATCAGGGAAATCCTTGGAACAAGGGGGTATATAGGTCTCAACTAGCTGCATTATAGTGAATTTGTGCTTTGGATGACATGAATCTCTACAAAACCTGAAATGAAATTGTATAGTATTGGATGCCCATTGAATAGAGGGTTGGTGAATCTTCAACCAAAGTAAACCCAGTATTATTGGAAATAAGGGAGTAGAGATTACCTCAAAGACACAGGTCTCAACATGAGTGGAAGAGACGGTTAGAGTGAGTGGAATAGTGTTGTGCGTTGTGGGACCTGAATTCATTAAAGGACCATCAACAACAGTTACTGCTAGTGGAATTTTCTTTTTAATTAGCGGAATACGGTTACAGTGCACAAACTGAAAATCTATAAAGTTCCCGGTGGCTCCAGAATCAATCACTATTCGTGAGGTTACATGAAGTGAGTCCCACTGTAGAGAGACAGAAAGGGAAAAATGTGAGGAGAAGGCTGGACAAGTAGGTGACATGTTTGGTGTAGTTAGAGTCTTACCCTTCTTAGTTCTGTGAAGACTTGGGCAATCCTTGACCCCATGGTCTTTTGCAGCGCAGTAGAGACATAGGTTGTTAAGTCTGCATCTGGTCTTCTCCTCAGCCTTCAATGGGCCCCTCACAAAGGCGATATCCATAGGTTCATCTGGAGTTCTTTTAGTAGGTGAAGGGCTATAGGTGTAGGGTTTCCTATGCATAGGATCTGTTTAGGATCTTTCTAATCTTCTTTCTCTTAAACGTCGGTCAATGGAAATACTTAGAAGTATAAGAGACTCCAAGTCAGATGGTATGGCGGTACGAGCCAACTCATCTTTTATCTGGTCTGACAGACAGAGCTGAAATTGGTTTTTAAGAGTGGCTGAGTTTCATTGTGTATTAGGTGCCCAACTCTTAAAATTGGTGATGTACTGCTCGACAGGTCTTTTGCCCTATCGGAGGGTACGTATGGAGGATTCGGCAGTATCTTGTTTGTCCCTATCTTCATAGAGTACCGACATGGCATCAAAAAAAGTGTCTAAAGATGAGAGAATGGGATCATTCCTTTCATAAAATGAATTTGCCCATTTGCGGGGTTCACCAGAGAGGTAGGAAATGACCATTAACACCTTGACTTTGTCATTTGGGTAAGTTCTTGGTTTGAGTGAGAATAACAAAGTGCAGGAATTCTTGAATTCCCTGAAGTTTGCTCTAATGCCAGTAAACCTTTCTGGTAAAGCAACCTGAGGTTCATGATGATTCTCCATTGGTGTTTCTTTCTCAGTTAAACGTTCATTTATGAACTTCCTTAATTGCTGATGTTCTGATTGGATTTCTCTTAAACCTTGAAGCATCAAATCCATGTTCTGGGCCATAGCGCCCACACAGTTTGACAATTCAGTGAGCTCCATAAGTCTAGCAGGATAATATTGGCTAGGTAATATGTAGCAAGTTTAGGCAAAATCCTGATATCTCTCACAAGTTTACCTGGAATGACTACCCAGTCTCACACCAAACCGCATACTCTTAGGTCTTTTAAGAATTCTGTTATGCTCACTGACTGGGGGATGACGATATAGTCATTCTAACAGGAACAAGTGGAAATAACTGACTTAGGACTTTTAAAGTAATATAAAACTCCAAGCAGGAGTGTAATAAGTAAATAAATGGTTAATAACCTTTGATATTTGAATATAAATCTGTGTTAGTACAGCTTTAAGACTGTGAATGCAAATACTGAAAGCTCAGGACTTTTGTATTATGAGAGTTACTATCATCAGACTATTTGAAGACTTCCATATAAATGTAGCACTGAAAATACATATATGAAAACAGTCTTATAAGAATTTATCAGTGGCTTCAGTAGAAAATATCAGTTTAGATTTTTTTTCCAAATGTAGGTATAATATCAATGCAGATGAGATGGAAAGATTTGCAGCAGCACACAATCACAACTTGAACTTTCAGGATGTTTGTTAGTAACAGGCAAGTGGCAAGCTGAGAGTTAATAAGCAGTGTGAACATTCCTGACAAGCACAGAATAATGAGGAGTTGGAAATCATGCAGCGTGGAGTAGAGCAAAGCAATCAGTCAGTAAATCAGTATAACACCAGCAGTAACGTTTATATACTTGTAAATCCTTACCCCGGCGTCAGACACTAGTCAGGAGACAAGCGGCAAGCAGCTCTCGGCATCAGCGTGAGAAGCAAGGCTGGAGGAACTACTACATAGAACCGGAAGTGAATTGAGGTGCCGAGGCAGAGATACGTTACCGGAGCTGGGCTGCAGATGGGGTGATGAGCTGAGGGAAAGGTTCCTTGTAGCGTAAGTTCTTAGAGCTGGCAGCTGTTTTTTGAGAAGGATGATGAGAAAGTTTTATGTGAATCCTTTTGATGACAACAAGCTGTTGGAAACTGAGACTCTGTGAAAGTATAACAAAAGTTAGAGAAGTACAATTTGTCTGAATGATATTCTCCCAAACAATGCATGCAATTATCAGCAGTGGCTAGAAAGTAGCAGAGAAGTGCGTCCTTAGAGCAACTATTGCAAATTACCTAGCAAAGAGGTTAGGAAGGAAGAGCCTTTTATAGGGAGTTCAGCCATTCTTAAAGTGTTAGATACTGGAATCTGACAGCTCTTGACCTCCCTCCTGCAATGTGCATCTCCAATGTTTTTCATGTCTTCCTCTTGAAACCATTGGTTTGTAATCGGTTTACCACAGTGTTGCCTCGTCCTCGTTTTATCTTTGTTGACAGCCATGAGGAGTATGAGATCAGCAGCATTATTGACTCCCGTATGTCCGCGTACAGTATTTAGTTCACTGGAGGGGCTATGGTCTGGAGGAGCATTCATGGGTTCCCTCCTCTGATGTTCATGCTCCCACCCTCCTCTGTGCCTTCCATGCCCGTGCTACTGGCAGCCATTTTACTCACCTCTCTTGCTGACTCTGGTGCATACTGTGTGATGCTGCTCATTTCTTGCACTTCCTTTTATGGCCAGACTGGTGTACATCATCCGTGTGAGACAGGATGCAGTCTAAGAATTGTGATGTCATCACTTATTATGCCCTTGCGTTGTCTCAGACCTGTTTGTGAGAGCTCCTGTGTATTACCTGGCTGTCTGACGTCCCTCTTGATTCCTGATCCCTGGCTTGTTCCTGACTCTGCTCTTCTCCTTGTTCCTGATTCCGGCTTGTCTGACTACTCGCTTTGGCTCCTGACTCGGCTGGTTTTGATTCCTGGCTTGTTATTTGACTTGTGGACTTTTTATTATTAAAGGTGTGATTATTTTTGCACTTCTCGTCTCAGTCTGATTCCTGGCACCCTGACATTCGAACCTACAATAGGCTCTTAGTCGTGTACATGACTAAGAGCCTTTTGTAGGTTTGAAACGTTGTTCCTGTAAACTTTTGGACCCAACTAATGAAAATAAAGGTCTTTTAAACAAAGAATTCTTCTGGTGGCTGGAGTGCTTTGGATGTATGATGGAGCTTGATAAATTGACCCCTTACAGTATGTGGTGAAAGCTGTGGAGAACTTCAAATACATCCAAATAACGAATTTGTCCAAGAGACTGAGAGATTTTCAATAGAAAATTACAAAGAACCATTGTCTGTTGTTAATAGTATGTAGAAGCACAAAATGCACTGTTTCAGAGTACTGTGAGCGAAACCCTAGTACTGATGGCTCTTTTTAGACCATTTTTACGTCAGCAATATGCAGTTTGTACATTTTTTATTTCTTTTACCTTCTCTTTTTCTGCCTTTTGCTTACTCCAACCTGTTTACATTCACTGTTATCTCATTTTTCTTGTGTAGATTTCTATCTTCTGTGTTTCCATTTTGTGAGAAGAGCAGTCACGCATTTTGTTGGACTTTTCCACAGCCCTCCATTCAGGGCATATATCCTGGTTTCCATTGTGATATTATGGACTGCCCTGACTCAGTTTATGGCCCAGCCAACCATGGCATTCCCAATGGTACACTTTTGATTCCACCCCTCTGATCACAGCTCTATTCACTAAACACATGTGGCCCCCTCCCACAATTCTCTATCACCTTCCAGTCCCAGACGGACTCCTGGGAATCTTGGGAAGTATGCAAGGTGATGTGTGCTAAAGTAAACAGATTTTACAACTGTTAATCACTGGCCAATTGTCTAGTTTACCTAATGTTAGCATTGCCTCTTTTAGTAGATTGTGAATGCTCAAGTCTATCCCCTGCACTACATAACTTTCCCAAACATAGAGGCGTAACTTAAAACCACAGGGCTCAGGTGCAAGAATCACCCCCCCCCCCCAAAAAAAAAAATATGTGAATTTTATACATATCCTTTTTTTTTGCATTTAACACAGAAAAAAATGGTGACTCAGATTTCATGTCTACAAAAGAGGGTACCCTGTGCCCACAGTCTGTGAGATGGTCTGACCCCCTATTACTGTATATAGTGACACTTTTTAACCCACCAGTACTGTATATAGTGAGTTAGTGACACAGTCCGTAATCTGCCGGTGAGATGGCTGGCCTGACCCTACCCACCCCAATACTTTATATAATGACCAGAGTAGTCTTGTGACATGGTCCAGCCCCCTGTACTGTATATAGTGGTACTGTATAGTGACACTGTTTACCCCCCGCCCCCCATGCTGTAGTAGCAAGGTCTGTAATCTGCTGGTTCCATAAACATACACACACACATATACATGCATAAATACACACACAGTCAAATACATACATACACACATACACACACACACATAAACACCAATAGGTAATACAAAAACACTAACCCCTGTAGTCAGAGGCACTAGTGAAGCATCACATCAAACTCTCATGATATCAGTGCAGGCAGTGGCAGGTCAATGTTTTTTATTGAAGACATTTTTTATTTTTTTAAGTTGCCCCCCACTAGGGGGCCGGGTGGCAGTTGCGAACTCTGCACACCCGGTAGTTCCATCCTTGCTCAAACACTTATGTTGTAATATGAACTCTCTATTCATGTTTATAGTCATTTGAGTAGGCACTACAATCTTCTCTGTGACTTATTGTTTTATAGATACACTGAGCGGCTGTGCTCTATCATTAATTTAAAAAAGGGGCACCAAATTCTGGAATACAGTCCCTGCAATGTTTACAAAAAAAGACCAGCATCAGAAGCAGGTTATTAGAACTGTTTGTGGACATTTCCTATCCAACTGTCAGGTACACCATGAAACAAAAGATTCACATTTGTGAAAAGTAACCCATTTGTAACCCGTTAATAAAGTTTATTAAACGTCTAAGAACTAGGGCAAAGCTTACATAACAATTCTGCTACTCATTTTCACCCTCCCATAAGGGTACTTCAAAAGCTTTTAAACAGAAATGAGTTGCTTATCCCCCAATGTGACATTCTACTTTCCTGCCATTGCTTTATGTTTGTCTAAATCATTATAACACAGTATGGTTTCTTTTCTAAATGACATCTTTCTTCTGTCACTGCTTTCCAAATTAAATCTTTTATTGAATTTTAAAAAGTGGTTTGTTATTTAACTTGATTAGCTGGCAGAAAGGCTACTCGTCACAGAATGTACAGTACAATGAAGCAAAACACATTGTCACCAAAATATACTGTATTGTAATTTACTTTCTTTTTCCACACAAATACAAATATAAAATATAAGAAAATTAAACAATTTCAGCCTTTTTCTCTTCGAAATGCAAAACATGTATTTACTCTTTCTATTGGTAAATATAATGGATGTTCCAGCTTGTTTGTAGAATACATTGTAATTTTGTATAGCTAAAAATGTTTTCTAATCCAAAAGGGCATTTAAAAGGATATACAAAAAAAATGATTTTAGATGAAAGTAATCTTGTCTTGAAATTTTCTTACATTATTAAAGGGACATGAAACCCAAATATTTTCTTTCATGATTTAGGTAGGGAATATACAATTTTAAACAATTTTTCAGTTTACTTCTATTATCTAATTTGCTTCTTTCTCTTGTTATCCTTTGTTGAAGGAGCAGCAATGCACTACTGTTTTTTAACTGAACACAAGGATGAGCAAAGGACAATCGGTGTATATATATGCAGCCACCAATCAGCAGCTAGAACCTAGGTTCTTTGCAGCTCCTGAGCTTTCCTAGATAAACCTTTCAGCAAAGGATAACAAGAGAAGGAATCAAATTAAATAATAGAAGTAAATTGGAAAGTTGTTTAAAATTGTATGCTTTGTCTAAATCACGAATGTCTAATTATGACTTTACTGTCCCTTTAACCCCTTAGTGACCAGACCATTTTTCAATTTTCTTACCGTTAGGGACCAAGGCTACTTTTACATTTTTGCGGTGTTTGTGTTTTATTTTTATGATATCATATAATTTACTATAACATTTTTTATAAAAATATGATGAGAAAATGGAAAAAAAAACACTTTTTCTAACTTTGACCCCCCAAATCTGTTACACATCTACAACCACCAAAAAACACCCATGCTAAATAGTTTCTAAATTTTATCCTGAGTTTAGACATACCCACTGTTTACATGTTTATTGCTTTTTTTGTAAGCTATAGGGCAATAAGTACAAGTAGCACTTTGCTATTTCCAAACCATTTTTTTTTTTTTTTTAAATTAGCCATAGTTACATTGTAACACTGATATCTGTCAGGAATCCCTGAATAACCCTTTACATGTGTATATTTTTTTTTAGTAGACAACCCAAAGTATTGATCTAGGCCCATTTTGGTATATTTTATGCCACCTTTTTTACCGCCAAATGCGATTAAATAATACAAATCGTTAACTTTTTCATAAACCTTAGGTTTCTTACTGAAATTATTTACAAACAGCTTGTGCAATTATGGCACAAATGGTTGTAAATACTTCTCTGGGATCCCCTTTGTTTAGAAAAAGCAGACATATATGGCTTTGGCATTGCTTTTTGGTAATTAGAAGGCCGCTAAATGCCGCTGCACACCACACTTGTATTATGCCCAGCAGTTAAGGGGTTAATTAGTTAGCTTGCATGGTTAATTTTAGCTTTAGTGTGGTGTAGTAAACAACCCAAAGTATTGACCTAGGCCCATTTTGATATATTTCATGCCACCATTTCACCGCCAAATGCGATCAAATAAAAAAAATTGTTAACTTTTTCACTAACTTTAGGTTTTTCACTGAAATTATTTACAAAAAGCTTGTGCAATTATGACACAAATGGTTGTAAATGCTTCTCTGGGATTCCCTTTGTTCAGAAATAGCAGACATATATAGCTTTGGCGTTTCTTTTTGGTAATTAGAAGGCCGCTAAATGCCGCTGCGCACCACACTTGTATTATGCCCAGCAGTTAGGGGGTTAATTAGTTAGCTTGCATGGTTAATTTTAGCTTTTTTTTTTTTTATTATTATTTTTCTGATTTCAGATTACACAATAAACAGTACAGTAGTGCTTTACATGCAATAATTAATACAGTGCCCTTCTCGGGCTTTCATTTCTACATTTAACTAACAATAACAAACATATGCTCCATAAAGATGTTAACCATTCTATTCTACTGTATGACCTGTAATTCGCTAATTAATCCGTCCCTGAGAGTAAGGGCAAGTGAATATAACTTAAAGTTTCCTTTTACCCATCCGTTATTAGATTAACATTTATCTCATATACCCAGGCGGGGAGGCACCCCATCCCTCAAGCGGTCAGTGGTGGCTTCGGTTTGTATGGGTTCCCCTAGTGGATTTTGTGAGATCTGTGATGAGTGTAGTGATTCTTCCCATAAAAATCTAGCATCATGAAGAAAAGTTGATTTATTGCGTTTACTATAACCGTACTCCTCTAAATTCAGAAGTTCTGTCATCCTATCTAGCCACATAGTCTTTGTGGGGGTTTCCTGTGTTTTCCATGCCCGTGCTATTAGGGATCTTACACTATTCAGCCCTGTCTGTAGCAAAAAGGACTTCAGTTTACAAGGAGTTTTGGTGAGATCATTAAGTAATGCGGCTGTCATAGATATGTGTAGTTCATTGCCTAAAAGTAACTGGAAATGTGCTTCTACCTCTCTCCATAGTGGTCGTACCTTGGGGCAAAGCCACCACATATGTACTAAGCTCCCTGCCTCTCCGCACCCCCTCCAGCACATTCGTGATGAGTCAGGATATATTGTGTTTAATCTCGTTGGTGTAAGGTACCAGCGTGTCAGGATTTTATAGTTCATTTCTAGTATCTGTGGTGAAGTTGAGGATTTCTTAGTAGTCGTGAAAATTCTATGCCAGTCCATCTCAACCAGGCCGGTCCTGATGTCTCCTGCCCATTTGGTTGTGTATAGCGGTAATTGAGTTTTGTGGTGTGCAGTTAACAGTTTGCGTGATATAGAGAGAGAGTGTTGTACTAGATTACCGTTATCGCATAAGTTTTCAAAGGGGGTGAGTGGCCTTAATAGGTCTTGTTTATACTGTGTGGTTTGTATGAAATGATGCAGTTGGGCATATTTTAGCCACTTTGCGTAGGTCCCATCTGCTACCTCTGTGAGCCTATTCCTTTCCCTGAGTTTGCCTCCTTCAGTAAAGTGGCATAAGGGAGCCGTGTATCCCCATTCTGTTAATCTCTTAACCCCTTAATGACCGGACCATTTTTCAATTTTCTTACCCTTAATGACAATGGCTATTTTTAAATTTCTGCGGTGTTTGTGTTTAGCTGTAATTTTCCTCTTACTCATTTACTGTACCCACACATATTATATACCGTTTTTCTCGCCATTAAATGGACTTTCTAAAGATACCATTATTTTCATCATGTCTTATAATTTACTACAAAAAAAATAATAAAATATGAGGAAAAAATGGAAAAAAACACACTTTTTCTAACTTTGACCCCCAAAATCTGTTACACATCTACAATCACCAAAAAACACCTTTTTTGCAAGTTATAGGGCCATAAATACAAGTAGCACTTCGCTATTTCCAAACCACTTTTTTTCAAAATTAGCGCTAGTTACATTGGAACCCTGATATCTGTCAGGAATACCTGAATATCCCTTGACATGTATATATTTTTTGTTAGAAGACAACCCAAAGTATTGATCTAGGCACATTTTGGTATATTTTATGCCACCATTTCACCGCCAAATGCGAGCAAATAAAAAAAAAACTTTACATTTTTCACAATTTTAGGTTTCTCACTGAAATTATTTACAAACAGCTTGTGCTATTATGGCACAAATTGTTGTAAAAGCTTCTTTGGGATCCCCTTTGTTCAGAAATAGCAGACTTATATGGCTTTGGCATTGATTTTTGGTAATTAGAAGGCCCCTAAATGCTGCTGCGCACCACACGTAAATTATGCCCAGCAGTGAAGGGGTTAATTAGGTAGGTTGTAGGGAGCTTGCAGGGTTAATTTTAGCTTTAGGGTAGAGATCAGCCTCCCACCTGACACATCCCACCCCCTGATCCCTCCCAAACAGCTCTCTTCCCTCCCCCACCCCACAAATGTCCCCGCCATCTTAAGTACTGGCAGAAAGTCTGCCAGTACTAAATATGTCAAGGTATATGTGAGATTAATAAGTATATATTTTGATCATATATTTCAAGATTAATAAATCTGTATCTTTGATCAGATATTTTCACTGATCAGTAGAAAATAACTCATTGCATTCAGAAGAACTGACTAAACAGACAGGTTTGGTTCTACCCCCACTTCTTCAATTAACACAGGTCAAATTCTGAATACACATCTCCAGGATGTCTCCAAAAGCTTGACAATACAACATTTGGTTTAATTAAAATGTAGCCGCAATTTCAGAAAGCCATATGTATGATTGCTTGGGAATGTGAGATAAAATCTATTTACCCCTCCCAATATACCTAGGAATCTAGCTCAGGTGACAAGTCATGTGAGATTTTCAGCATTTGCCCTTTTGTGCAGGGGACCCCATGTAGTGAATGGGAGACAGGGAGTCTGAAGTTACTGAAAGGGCAGTTAGAACATACAGCACACAGTGAAGACAAATGGCTTACATTATGATTTCAAAGCAACTGTAGTTAGATTTCAAATAAAATATACTAAGAAAATAAATACAAGACATACATATTTTGAAAGCATGAATATCTTAGCCTCTGTGTGTTTAAGAACATGAATAGATGTTTATGGACCTGAAGAGAAGTGATTATTAACATTTATTTTTATTTCAGATCTACATAGACAGGATTCACTTGGAATACAGTACAATACTGAATTAAAAATAAGCTATTACTCACATATAAATGCCAGGATACCGATAAAATTGTAATGCATTTTAAGCTAATAATTAGCAGTATTAAATTACCTTAATATAATAAAATGTTAATAATATAACATATTTGGTATCAGAATAATCAGAAAAAAATAACCTAATATTAACCATCTGTAATTGGGGTTATATATATTTAATGCAGAGAGTGTAATCTGATTAAATAACCACTTTATGAAAATACTTAAGTTGTTTAAAAAAAAAAAGTTCAGAAACGCTGTATTGTATTGCTATGTTGTACTGTATGCTGCCACCCGGTGTTGCCACGAGAGAACTACAGCCAGAAAGATTTTTGGCTGTTGGAAATGGGATATCCAGTTATCCAATAGAGGGACAAGGTTTCGAAGGGCCACCCATATTTCACACCAATGATTAAACTATATAGTGGATGCAGAAGGAAGAAGAGGGGGTGGCTGCAAAGTTTGGTAACTGACTGAAACTGTTTTGTGTGGGACACATTCAAACTACAAAAACAAAGTGGGCCATATTTCTCCTATTCCATTGCAATTACACTTATTTTATATGAGGTGTGAAATTGGATCCGTTTGCGAAAATTGGGAACTAGATTGCTGTTATTTGGTGATGTATATAAAAGTTTTATTATAAGATAAGTTATATGCATAGTCAATTTGTATTTAATAGATTTAAATAAACAGTGTGTTTTAGTTAGCATTTCACAGCCTATATATATATATATCGTTTAAATCTGTATCTGATTTGCTAAGTAAATCATCTGTGCAAGTTCTGATATTGTAAGTTAATTCTGTATTAAGATAAATTGCAGTTAAATAGCAGAATATATATATATATTATCCTATTGTTGAAAGAGCATAGTTTAGAATTGTATTGCTTGGATGTTAAAGGTTTTAGTCCCATTGTATTAAATAAATAAGGCTGAATTGTGAAGGTATATCTTTCTGGGTTTTGTAAGAAGGATAGCATATCTTAAGAGTTGGTTTTAACGCATATAAATTTTGTTTCATTTCCTTTTATTGCGAATATACTTCAATATGTTTATGGATATTAACTAAATAAAAGAATTCAGATATTTATATTTATTGTATGGTCTAGTAGATGCATGGTTGATTAGGGTTTCAATTTTTAAGGAAAATTATTTTAAGATTGTGTTTATAACCCTGCCATAAACTTATATATTATTTGGATAGCACTACTAAGATTTTCATAAATATACTGACATAATAATTGGAGGCACTGCTGAGATTTAATAATATCCATCATAATTGATATAATATATTTGTAAGTAAATAGAAATTATTATAAAAGAGAAAAAAAAAATTCATATTTCGATATTTATATTTTGAAGATATAATTTTTTTTGAAAAGTTGAAATATTTATTTTCATATTTCGAGATTGATATTAATATCTTGAAATATTATTAAAGATTAATTTTTGAAAGATTAATAAAAATATTAATTTTTCATATTTAAAAATTAATCAAAAATATTGTTTTTTCATATTTTCAAAGTTAATCAAAAATATAAATTTTTCATATTTCGAAATATTAATTTTTCATATTTCAAAATTAATAATATTTTTTTTTTGAAATATAAAATTTTCCTTCTCTCTTTTTATTGGCAAAAATCGTATTAGCGTTTTAGTTTAACTAAGTACTAAACCAATATAATAATGTCTGTAGCCAGAAGTGACTCATTTAATTCTATACATAGCAATGAAATTGGTCCCATAACCATACCTATTACTAAAGGTCAGGTCCTTAAGAAAGATATCTTAAGTTACCTTAAAGGGAAGTTTAATATTGCGGGTGAATTAAATGATTTTATGGATACGCTTGAAACTAGGGCTAAAAATATTACCGTTAATAATAATATGTGGAATGAAGAGAATGAATTCTTCCAGGAATTATTAATGATTAATCAATGCAAAGATCCCAAAAAGCGAGAAGAACTAATACTAAAATCTTGGCCCCTTTTAATATGCATAATTGACGAAATGTCGTTTTGTGTCACAGACAAACGATTGCAAATACAGGAGCTAGAAAATAGTATTCGTTCCTCGCGCAGACGCGAAGAGGGTTTAAAAACAGCCAAAAATAAAATGGATGAATTTGCCCAAAACCTAGCCACCTTAGCACAATATGGACTTAATCGCGCAGATACAAGATTTAAATAAACAGCTTGCGCAAAGCCAGAGAGAATTAAGCGATTTAAAAAGGTCATATCGCCATAATGAAAACCCCTATATTAGCAGTGAGAATAATGCAGATAATGCTAACTCCTTTAGCGAACGCGTCAGGGACGAGGTACGAAAATATATAGAACAACATAGACAAATGACCCCTAACGGGTCAGAAATAGATTTCCCAAATAGACAATCCCCTCAGGATGTAAATCCAGAGGACAGCTATAGCGCAGCTGGCGCGGGGGAGGGAAACTCTAACAGAGAAGCCCAGAGTAAGTCTGATAAAGTCTATGACTCCCATAAAATAATCACCTTCGTACAACGCGCAGTACCTATATTCTCCAATAAGGGAACAACATCTGTAATTTATCATTTAAAGGCTTTTGAAAATGCGTTAGCTATAATGAATGTTACGAGTGAGAAATTGAAAATTGAATTTCTGCCTTGGGTATTTCACAGTAAGCATCACAAATTCTTTGCTTCACTAAAGGATATGAATATTCATTCCTGGAATGGGGTAAAACAACAATGCAGAAAAGAATTCGGGCAATATCGCACTAAAACTGCCGCGAAAATAGCGGTATATGGTTTAAAGTGTCGTGCGAATCAGAGTCCAATCGAATTCCTTTCTGTATTGAAAAATGCGTACAGTATGGCTGAAGATAATCCCAGATTTGATGGCTCAGAATTTGTAAATTTATTTTTTGAAGCATTGCCTACACCCATCAAAATCAACTTAGCTAGAGATTTTGATGAGGACTGCTCATTGGAATGGCTGATCAAAGAGAGTACGAAGTTATACTCTATTCAGCAGTCCAGTGAGCAGGGGGTTAAAAAGGAATCAAAACCCAAAATTGTAGCAGAAACTAGGGTGTCACCTAAACCCCTCAATTTGGAGTCTAACAAGAGAACTTATGCAGAGGTGGCCAGTCAAAACAGGCCATCTCCACAGAGGTTTAATTCTGCCCCTCCCCCTACACAGGTTGAGGCGCAGGGAGACTATAACCAAAGTGGGGGACATAATCAGGTGAATAATTACTCACAAAGAGAATACCCACCAAATAATTGGTATCCACGCATGGGTAGATACAATAGACGGCGAAGATATTCTCAGGGTAACCAGACACCCCAGGTATATAATGCTCCCCAAAGTACTAATGCTGAACAAGCTGAACCCCAGGGGCAACCACGCCAGAATAGAAATAGCGGCCCTGATTCTGAGGGAACCCAATGGTCCAGGAATCAGTACAATGGGGCACCAAGAGATAGGCCCAGGGGTAGAGGCAACTTGTACAATCAGGTAGATATGCTGTTTACCCAGATAAATCAGTTGAGCGAACAAATCGCTAATATGAGTCAAAAATCTACGGCTCAGCAACCGAACAATACTTTTTTAGGGGTACAGCCAGTGGTCAGCAGTGGACCACAGGCACAGTCATAAATACTGCAGTATCACCTGAAGGGGAGGGGAGAGATATACAAAATGTAATAATAAATATCAATGATACTAATCATGTTATCTCCCCACAGACCGGAAACGGACGATTTGGCCGTGATGACAAGCAACCTCATCCGGGAAAAGTTAACAAATCTCTTCCCTTGCAGCTCTCTCCTAACCTTATCTCCACAGATGCAGTACAAAAGAATCCAACCGACCCTGTCATAGAGGAAACAGGTAGGTATGAAGATTCCTCTGCATCGAATGACACGGCGAATTCAGGTAACACGTGGCGAAGCCCACAGATGTGTGAGAATGCCAATTTTATGTGTGAAATGGTAGAAACTGCAGGAAGATATTATGTATTAGTTGAGCTGCAAGATTCAGTCTCCAACCCTATCAGGGGATTAATTGACACTGGGTCACAGGCGACTATCTTATCCCACAGGTACTACACACAGCTAAATGAGCTAACACCCCACAAACCTAAAATAAGAGTATTTGACGGTTCTCTAATAGGTGTTGGGGGTGACTCCCTAAAAGTTTACGGTACTGCATGGTTAAAATTTAAATTGGGGAACAGGGTCATAAGACACCCTGTCATTATAGTGGATCTGCCAACTGATCGTTTAATTATTGGTAGTGATCTCCTGAAACGATTAAGCACCATAATTGATTGCATAAATAATGTAATTTGGTCACAAGTTAAACGGCCTATCAATTATGAAAAATCTGGTATATCTCACGCCCGACATAGCTGTCACGTGGTAGAAGAGAAACCAGATGCTGTGGAGATATATTTCAGGAATAACTCTGTACCTGAAATCACTATTCTACAAATAGATGATCAGACTCCTTTTAGTGGCTCTGACGGTAATACTTTTAAAATTTCGCCTGGAAAGATAGCGAATATTTCCCTAGATGGCGATGTATTAACCATGTCACTCCACAAGGGGGATCATAAAATCCCTAAGGGGGGAGGCCACGCTCAATACCTCACAGGGATTGAGAGAGTTAAAGAGGATCTATTTATCCCTATACAAGTGCATGACCTTGGAAAAACCAAGTATGCTAAAATAAACTTAAAACAGGAAGCTAGCTATATAAGCGAAGGTTTATTAGCGCAGATAGCTGAACCTAAAGTGATTAAATATCTTTCTCCCCAAGACCACTGTGTCAACGGCCTGGATGACAGGTCTGAAAGCTATAACATCACAGCTAAGTGCTTATTATCTATCTCTATAGGTAATAAGTCAGTGAAGCACCTGTTTTTAGTTTTAAATATTCCCCATAATCAAATATACATTGGCAATGATATCTTACATAGATATGCCATACAAATAGATTTGATTAATTCTTGCCTCTGGAGCAGGTTAAAGGGGGACCCTGAAGTATTTCAGGATGAAAATGCAGCCCTGAAATCAAACCAGCAATTGCCATATGCCGTGAATATGCAGGTATCTAGCGATGTTATAATTCCTGCTGGGGCTGATAAATTTCTTTTACCCTTACAGGTAAAGAGAGGTCAGAAATTAAAAACTTCTGAAACACTGATTTGCCTCTCCCATAGAATACAAAATCTAGGTGTCACAGTGACTTACACTCCTATGGTGAATATTGGAACTATTCCAATACATATTATTGTACATAACATGACCCCACAGGATATAACCTTATCCAAGGGAACTACCATAGGATATGCACTGGAATCAAGTTATTACACTTTTGGATTCCAGAATAACGTAATTGGGCTAATACCTGAAGGATACCTAACTGAAGAACAATTAATAGAACAATCCTTTGCATCCATGCCAGAGGGTCTATTTAATATTCAGTCTATTTATCCCTTCAGCTCAGAGGAAGGCATCTGTAAGATTGAAGAAGCCTCTCTAGTGTTTGATCAGCCAATCAAACAGCAAGATTACCCCAATATCCAGAGTCATGGGAGCAATGTAAATTATAATCAAGGGGATCTCACCTCTAGGTTGGAAGAAGCCTATGAAATAGGACAGCCTGAAATCTTTCCAGGATTTCAACAAATAGTCGAAGAGCAAATATCCTTAGCTAATGGCTGTTCCAGCGATGACGAACGCCAACAGCTGCGAGAACTCCTAATGGAATACAAGGATATTTTCGCTAAGGATTCTTATGACTGTGGTACTACAGACTTGCACATTGCAAGAATACAAACAGATCCCGATGCGCCACCTGTATTTGTCAAACAATACAGACTTCCCTTAGCCTCATATGATTCTCTTGCAGAGATCATAAGGAATTTGGAAGAAAGAGGTATTATCAGACAGGTGCACAGCTCTTATAATAATCCTATTCTAGGTGTCCTTAAGCCCAATGGACAATGGCGTTTGTGTGCTGACTTAAGACAGCTAAACAAACGAATATACATGTCTGGCTGGCCTGTACCATACATTGACCAGTGTCTAGCACAAATGCAAGGATCCAAAATATTCACTGCCATTGATTGTGCACAGGGATATTGGACCATAAAGGTACATGAAGAGGACCAATATAAGCTAGCATTCTCCTTCCAAAAGGTTCAGTATGCATTCCAGAGACTTCCATTTGGATACATAAATTCTGGACATGAATTTGCTGTATTCATGCATAACGCTATGCCTGACGCACTGGAAAGGGGGACCTTATCTTATGTTGATGATGTTTTAATCAAAAGCACAGATTTTGAAAAACACATCGCAGAGCTTAAACACGTCCTCGGCCAACTTAAAAGGGCAGGTGTCAAATTATCCCTGCAAAAAGCTCAATGGTGCCGTACTCGTGTAAACTTCTTGGGACATGAAGTTACCTCTGACGGACTAAATCCCCAGAAGAAAAAGGTGGAAGCAATAGTGAATTCTAAAAACCCAACTAACTTAAAGGAATTGAGATCATTCCTGGGTATGACAAATTATTCTCGCAAATTCATTGATAATTATGCGGAATTAGCTAAACCACTACTACTTCTTCTAAAGAAAGATGTGAAATGGCACTGGAGTGAGTCTCAAGAGACAGCAATCAGAGAGCTGAAGAGAAAACTCACTCAAGCACCTTGCTTAGCGTACCCTGAAGGTGGCAAACCTTTCTACTTAGAAACAGGGTACACAGATGTAAGCATGAGTGCTGTTTTATACCAAAAGCATGATGATTTGAACAAAGCCATTGCTTATGCGAGCAAAAATCTATCCCCAGTAGAAATAAAGTTTAACGATTGCGAAAAAGCCCTTTTATCTACTGTATGGGCTCTACAAAATTTCCGCAGCTATATACAGGGCGAGAAAATTATTGTAGAAACGGCCCACCAACCTTTGCTATATTTGCAAAGTGAGAGAATAAGAGATGGGAATTTGTCTAATAGCCGCATAACAGCGTGGACTCTTTCCTTGCAAGGCTGGCCATTAGAAATTCGCTACAAGCAGAATAAAAAGAATCCAGTCGCACAAGGGCTTGCTGAGCTCCACGACTGTACTGCTAGAGATCCTGGGGAAGAATTATCAGAAGATGATTTTCTGGAGGAACAATTGCTTTCCCCATATAAAATGTACAATGAGGACCATTGTCAAACATTACCTTGGGTATATGTTGATGGTTGTTCTTACCATGCCACTATTGATAATGAGCGCAGATTAGTCGCTGGCATTGGTATAACGGGGGCAAATGGATTCCCAAATATATCTATAGGTTTCAACATTGGACCAAGATCCAGTCAAGTTGCTGAACTAACTGCTGTTTTCAAAACCATTGAAATGGCTATTGAACATGGTATTCATGAATTTGTGATCATAACTGACTCAAATTATGTGCGTGACAGTTTTGTTGAATACCTGCCAACTTGGAAAAGAAATGGCATGCAGAAAAGCAATAACAAACCAGTCAAGCATGGCAAGTTGTTCTGCGAGATTGATAATCTGGTAGTATCCAATGATTTAACCATACACTGGAAAAAGACCAAGGGTCATTCCAGAGTTTTAGGTCCTGATAAGGAAGGCAATGACCTTGCGGATTCATTAGCCAAACAAGGAGCCATAACTGGAGAACTCCTTAATATTGACCATTTAATGGGTGCAATTCAGGTAGAAGCCATTACCAGAAACCAGGCAAAACAACAGAGTGAGCCTAACTTGGTACAATGGAGTCAGGATTCTCCTAGTGAGGACCTGATCACTAGTCAAAAAGAAGACCCCATTGTAGGCATCTTCTATAAACACATAGAAGATCCTGAAAGCAACCCCATCTCAAAAGATGATTGTATTGGCAAAGAAGATCTGAGAATCTTAATAAACTCTAAATCACAATTCAAATTACAGGATGGTTTGTTAATTAGAACCTCCAAAACTGGCATCCAGCAATGGGTAGTACCCACCAAGTTCCGAGGTCTAATGCTTCAACATGCCCATGATGCTCCCACATCTGGTCATCGTGGTGCCAAACTCACATATGAAATATTGCGTGATTACGCTTTTTGGCCACACATGTTGAAAGATGTTCAAACCTACTGTCAAGGGTGTTTAATCTGCCCACAGTTCCAACCCACTGCACCAACGCATAGAGCGCCATTGCAGAAAAGGGGGATGGTAATGCCATGGTCAGATATACAAATTGATTTTATTGGCCCAGTAACAAGATCATCAAGAGGTAACAAATACATGTTAACAGTGACATGCCTGTTCACTAAATGGGTAGAGTGCATTAGTGCACCTAACAATAGTGCTGAAACATGTGCAGCATTGCTCATCAACCATGTATTTTCCAGATTTGGTTTGCCCCAAAGAATCGAATCAGATTGGGGGACCCACTTCACTAGCGAAGTGATGACCAAAATGTGGAAAATACTAGGGGTTAAAAGAAAGCTCCATATTGCTTATAGAGCTGCCTCAAGTGGTGGTGTAGAGCGTTACAACCAGTCCATTGTTAAAATCCTCAAAAAGTTTGTGAGTGAAACAGGTAAAGACTGGGATGTAAAACTACCTCTAGTCTTAATGGCATTAAGAGCAACTCCAAGTAGTGCTACCAAAATGTCACATTTTGAGCTGATGACTGGTAGAAGAATGGTTTTACCTCAGCATCTACTGTACCGTACATCAGACCAAAACTTGATAAACGCTGCCAATACACATCAATATGTGGAAAACCTAAGAAAGCACCTGCAATATGCCTTTGCATTTGCTCAAAGGAATTTAGAAAGAGCCGCAACTGCCACTAAAACCTATTATGATCTCAAAACATCCAAAAAGGAGTATGAAATAAATGATAAAGTTTATCTTTATAACTTTGGAAGAGATCAGGTTAGGGAGAAGAAATTTTGTGGGCATGACCACCAGGGAGGTGAGAGAGTGCCTTAGAGAGCACTTAAATGACATCTCTTTTGCAACCCCATGTTCTGCATTAGCAGCACACTTTATAACATATCACAACGAAAATGTTAAGACCTTTCTTGTGGCAAGTAATAGAAAAAGTGAGCCCTAAAGAGAGAGGTGGAAATATTGACTTGCTATTATCCAAAAGAGAGGCATTTTGGATATTTTCCATGCAAACTTGCCTTCCATTAGGTTTCAACACTGAAGCAGATCTAATTAATGTATGGAGGTAAAGAGTTTTTGTATATAAAGAATACAAAATTAAGACCATTCCTTTTAACTGGTGGTTTATATAGCGTAAAACAAAGGTTTAAGGGAGAATAAACAAAGTATGTTACCCAAGCTTATTTAAGTAAGAAAGCAAATGTAATGAATATAGTATAAACTTAATAGAGATATATAACACTTAAGTACATATGTAGATATGCTCAACAAATCAAGTATGTTATCCAAGCTTATACTTAAGCAAAAATACAAATAAAATGGATACAGTATAAATTTAACATTGATATAAAGCACATAAGTTCATATGTATAAACATAAGCATTTAGACTTTCAGGTAATGAACACACTAGTATAGGAGGTTTTTTGAACATGAAAGAACAGTTTGTAAGAGGTTAATTACTGTGTTAATCATCTGGTGATGTAATACATCTGTTAACGAATCAGTAAGAAGTAGAGCCTTTATAAGGATAAATGGAGGATTATAGAATTAAAGCTTCTGATGACGGCGTAAGCCGAAACGCGTCAAGCTCTTAATTTGCACTTGCAAGTGTTTGTTTTATTTGTTCCATGCTGTGGTACAAACCAATAAAGTAATTTTGGACTTTTAAGTTTATCCCGTAGCACCGCTTCTTTTTGTTTTTCAAGAAGAAATTTCTTCCCTCATGGAAAGGTCCTTTCGTCATTACTGACAAAATATCTCCAGTGGCCTATAAAATAAGGATCCCCAAAAATGAAAGTTTCATAGATAAATGGGTCCATATCAATCAATTACGGGCATGTCATCCCAGATCCCAACTACAAGTCATAGAGGGAGAATGAGGTGTCATATCCCCAAATGAACTACAGACATACTGTAGTTTAAAGATGCCTAGCTGATAAACATGAAGGCTCAAAATAACAAACTTCCTACATAAGACTGTCTATGAGGTTTACGGCTGATCCTCATCAAATACCACTGACTTTAAGCCAATTCAAACACGTGTCCTACATCTATGTGAAGTTGGAAGGGGGATTTATGTCAAGGTATATGTGAGATTAATAAGTATATATTTTGATCATATATTTCAAGATTAATAAATCTGTATCTTTGATCAGATATTTTCACTGATCAGTAGAAAATAACTCATTACATTCAGAAGAACTGACTAAACAGACAGGTTTGGTTCTTCCCCCACTTCTTCAATTAACACAGGTCAAATTCTGAATACACATCTCCAGGATGTCTCCAAAAGCTTGACAATACAACATTTGGTTTAATTAAAATGTAGCCACAATTTCAGAAAGCCATATTTATGATTGCTTGGGAATGTGAGATAAAATCTATTTACCCCTCCCAATATACCTAGGAATCTAGCTCAGGTGACAAGTCATGTGAGATTTTCAGCATTTGCCCTTTTGTGCAGGGGACCCCATGTAGTGAATGGGAGACAGGGAGTCTGAAGTTACTGAAAGGGCAGTTAGAACATACAGCACACAGTGAAGACAAATGGCTTACCTTATGATTTCAAAGCAACTGTAGTTAGATTTCAAATAAAATATACTAAGAAAATAAATACAAGACATACATATTTTGAAAGCATGAATATCTTAGCCTCTGTGTGTTTAAGAACATGAATAGATGTTTATGGACCTGAAGAGAAGTGATTATTAACATTTATTTTTATTTCAGATCTACATAGACAGGATTCACTTGGAATACAGTACAATACTGAATTAAAAATAAGCTATTACTCACATATAAATGCCAGGATACCGATAAAATTGTAATGCATTTTAAGCTAATAATTAGCTTTAGTGTAGAGATCAGCCTCCCACTTGACACATCCCACCCCCTGATCCCTCCCCACCTCACAATTGTGACCGCCATCTTAAGTACTGGCAGAAAGACTGCCAGTGCTAAAATAAAAAGCTTTTTTTTTTAAATTATTTTTTTAAAATTTTTATATTGATTCTGCAGTGTTTGATCCCCCCTTAGCCCCCAACCTCCCTGATTCCCCCATACTGCACTCTAACCCCTCCCCCCTCTACCTATTTGCCACCAACATGTGTTTTTTATATATAATTTAACATTTTCCGTATTGTGTAGCTGCCCCCCTCAATACCCTCCCCCACTCAGATCCCTTTCCCAACATGTATTCTACCTCTCACTCCTTCCCATACATTTACACTCCCAACGGATAGCAAACACTTCAGAGTGACAAGAAACGGAAGTACTAAATGATGGGATGCCCACCTGCCTCCCTGCTACAGCTCCCACCAACGATCGACACCATCGATGGCCGACACAGAGAGGGCCACAGAGTGTCCCTTTCTGCATTTGTGGGTAAAAAAGGGTATTGCAGTGATGCCTCAACACCCTGCAACTCGCACTGCATTTCAAATACTTGGAGGTAGCTGTCGATCTCCTCTTCATTGTCTTTAAAGGCTTGGAAAGCCCCATGGGGTAGCTTCTTTGGCTGGAAAGGTGGATTCAGGGGAGCCGGCACAGCTCCCCCCATAGACTTTTGGACCTCCATCATTTTGAGTCGGGTGGTGTCGGATATTAGCCAAGTGATTCCTTCCTCAGGTGGGGTGGTCTCATAGAGGGCCAGTCACCACTGGAGCTCCCTCTGTACCTCAGACATTACTGTTTCAGCCATGGATGCCTCACTTGGCCGCTCACTACCGGACCCACCGGTCGGCTCGTTAGCCCGGTCACCTTCCATGAGTTTGGCGATGATTGCTGCCTTGGACTTGTTGACAGCAACTTTCCCCCGAGCTTGCAGCAAGTCTTTCAGTTTATTCTTCCGGAGCCCAGCATACTACTGCTCCATCCGAAGAGGGCTTCAGTTGGTGGTTTGAATGTTCCAGGTAGACGGAAGCATCCCACCGTTGCCAACCAAATGTGATGGACACCTGCTACCCCGACTGGGTAGCTCCACCAGAAGGGTCCTTCCTATACCTGGAACATGCCGCTATGTAGCGGAGCAAAGTGATTATAGTGGAGCCCACCCAATTAACCAGACAGAACCAGTATTCGGGTGAAACAAAGAACAACTTTATTGTGGAAACACACTACTTTTATACACCAACCTATCTTGATAAGGAGTCTTATCAGACCCCCAGATCTCCCGCCATTTCTGCCCCTCCAGACAGACTGGCGCCCCCCATAGTGCCCATTGTCTTATAGAGTCCCAGTGGTACAGAGGTGGCATATTCTGGGGTGATCCTGGGGGAGCAGCAGCACTTCCAGGGTGCCAATGTGATCCATGGCTAGAGGCTAGAGCTACAGGTGACCAAATGTACACCGGGTAGGCCAAGGGGAAGTAGGAGTTGTAGGGGGGTCCAAAACCCCAGTTACCATGGGAGCTCCCTTCTGGCAATCACCTCACCTCTTGCCCTCCCTAGGGGGTACCAATCCCCAAAAGAACAGAGCTCTGGGATGAAGGGCCACTGGGGCGACCTGTTGTAAATGTCTGCGGGGAGGTGTGGCTGGCCGGTAGTTCCAAGAGCCCGGCCAGCCAGAGAGGGGTTGGGCGGTCAGAAGTCAACTCTTCCGTGAGAAGGTACAGAACACAAAACAAGTAAAACCAATTGTCTGGAAGATCGTGAATGCTCTGAAAAGTCCAAATCCAGTGAGAAATCCCAGGGGGCTAGGTAGTAGGGGGTGGGGGTTTATCCTTGGCAGCCTGGCATCCGTGACTGTTAGTTTTTTTCTCCCCATTAATGTCTATGGGGGAAATGTGCACGAGTACATAATCTCAGCCCTTGTCTTTTGTGCAGTATAGAGCTTATCGCACCATAACGTACAGCACAAGGAGTTTTTTCAGTAACTTGTAATAGCAGCGCTATGGAAAGTGCGATAACTCTAATTTTTTTTGCGTTCTTTACGCACACGGGTTTAGCGCACAACTTGTAATCTAGGTGTAAATATAATATTAACTGCCAAACTGCCATCCCCCCACATCACCAAACCTACATAAAACTATTAACCCCTAAAATGCCATCCCCCACACCGCAAAGTAATTAACATCTAAACCCCCTCAGCTAACAACCCCTAACTTAACCCTAATTAAATAACCATAAATTAACTAAAAATATTCAAACTACCTTAAAATAAAAACTTGCCTGTAAAATTAAATTAAAACCTAAGTTTACCTTAAAAAAATAAAATACATTACACAAAAAAAAATACTTACGTTACAAAAACAAAAACCCTATTACAAGAAATAAAAAAATCTACCCTTACAATAAATAATAAACAAAATGACAAAAAATATAAAATTAATCCTATTTTAATACCCACCAAAAAAACACCCCAAAATAAAAAAGCTCTAGTCTACCAATAGCCTTTTGTAGGGCATTGTCCTAAAGCAATTCAAATCAGCTAATAAGATGAAAGGAAAAAGCTTTCATCCTATTGACTGATTTGAAGATTCAAATTAGCCAATAGGTATGCAAGAGTACCCCTATATAAAAGGGGTACCATGTATTTAATCTTCAGTGTGCAGCTGGAGACCGCATGAAGAGGACCTCTGTGTCGCTGGCCTGAAGAGGAGGACCGCCGTCGTCGCTGACAACCAGGACGAAGATAGAAGATGGACTGGCACCCCCGATGGAAGAAGATGGATGAAGATTGAGCGCCGTTGGGATGGAGATAGAGCGCCGCCCATCATCAGCGGTAAGTACCAATTTTGGGGTTGGACTTAGGTTTTTTTAATTTTATTTGGGCACCAAAAGAGCTGAATGCCCTTTTAAGGGCAATGCCCATCCAAATGCCCTTTTTGAGGCAATGGGTAGTTTGGGATATGTTTAGGTAGGTTTTTTTCAATTTGGGGGGTGGGGGTTGTAATGTTAGGGGGTTATTGTATTTTTTTATGCAAAAGAGCTGTTTGCTTTAGGGAAATGCCCTGCAAAAGCTCATTTTCAGGGCTTACGGTAGTTTATTTTTAGAATAGGTTTTTTTTTTATTTTGGGGTGGTTTTTTTAAGGGATACAAGGATAGGATTATTTTTTTATTTTTGGTAATTTTGTTTTTATTTTTTGTAATGGTAGGGTCTTTTATTTTTTGTAAATGTGAGGTATTTTATTTTGTAATGTAGGTTTTTTTTATTTTTTGCAATGTAATTTTTTTTTTAAATTAATGGTAGTTTTTTATTTAGGGTAAGCTTAGGTTTTAATTAAATTTTACAGGTCAGTTTTTATTTGTTTTAAGGTAGTTAGAATATTTTTTAGTAAATGTATAGGTATTTTAATTGGGGTAAAGTTAGGGGGTGTTAGGTTAACGGGATTAGATGTTAATTACTTTGAGTTTGGGGGGATGGCGGATTAGGGGTTAATAGTTTTATCTAGGGTTTGTGATGTGGAGGCATGGCAGGTTAGGGGTTAATAATTTATTTAGGTAGTTTGCATTGTGGGGGGATGGAAGTTTAGGGATTAATAGTTTATTTTGTTAGTTTGCATTGTGGGGGATGGCGGTTTAGGGGTTAATACTTTAGTTTTTTATTGTTGTGGGGGATGGCGGTTTAGGGGTTTATTGTTTTATTTGATGTTTGCGATGTGGGAGATAGGGGTTTAGGGGTCAATAGTGTAGTTTATGGGTGTAAGTGTACTTTATAATGTATTTTTGTTGTGTTTTGTGCAACTTTTTATTTTTGTAAAACAGTTTACCAGAGCTCTTAGCTTGCTGTAAGGATTGAAGCAGAAAAGGTGATTGCGCTAGCGCAATAGCTATTTCTCCTTACTTTTAATATCAGCGGGAGAAAAATGGATTGAGAAATCGCGATTGCGCTAGCGCAAAATCCTTTGCTCTACACTTGTGATGTGAATATAAAATATATAGGGCTAGATTATAAGGTGTTTATTGTTCCTTTAAGCTTCAGTGGCTGAAAGACATGGAAATAGTGGAAAATATAGGCCGCCCTGTTTATGTCTCCTTGTTTTTTATAACCTGCTTGACAATCTGTATTTGTAGACGATCATGAGGTTGCCAAAGGGCCTCGATGTAAAGTGATATAGTGTTCAAAATTCATCACTTAAAGGGACAGTCTACACCAGAATTTTTATTGATTTAAAAGAAAGATAATCCATTTATTACCCATTTCCAAGTTTTGCATAACCAACACAGTTATAATAATATACTTTTAACCTCTGTGATTATCTTGTATCTAAGCCTCTGCAAACTGCCCCTTTTTCAGTTCTTTTGACAGACTTGCAGTCTAGCCAATCAGTGCCTGCTCCCCGATAACTTCTCGTGCACGAGCACAGTGTTATCTATATGAAATACGTGAACTAACACCCTCTAGTGGTGAAAAACTGTTAAAATGCAATCTGAAAGAGGTGGGCTTCAAGGTCTAAGAAATTAGCATATGAACCTCCTAGGTTAAGCTTTCAACTAAGAATACCAAGAGAACAAAGCAAAATTGGTGATAAAAGTAAATTGGAAAATTGTTTAAAATTACATGTTCTATCTGAATCATGAAAGTTTATTTTGGCCTAGACTATCCCTTTAACCTATATTTCCCCACAGTTTTGTTAGCTTTATAGGTGCGAATGACGAAACATAGTCATCATCTGCACAGTAGCCTCATTTAAGAAGCTTCAAAAGCAGCTTGGGTGCATCTATGACTGCAGGCTCGCTTGATACTAATTGAGTTTTTTAATCTCCCTGGTCTTGTCCTACCAGGCTGACTGACAAATCCTGCTCACGTGTGAACAAGTGCAGTGATAAATGCGGACAACATATTGCTGCCCACTAGCCGCTATGCCAGGCAAACAAGGGCAGAGATGTCGGCCCGGTCTTTGATAAATGGACCCAAATGTATTAAGGGCTAGATTAAGAGTGGATTGCTATTTATCACTCTCTCTTGCATGCATATTACAAGTTGAAAGTAAAAACGTTTTACTTGCACGCTAACCCAACACACGAAAAAAGCCGGTTACAATATTGCGATTGTGTTAACGTATTCCCCCATAGATTTCATTGGAGCACAAAAAGTGGGAAAAACAAACTAACACCCAACAAGCAGCACAAACCGATCGCTTTAAACCAAGTGCGCTAACCTGACATGAAATATGAATATTTCACATTCCAATATTCTTCACATAGAAGAATATGTTCTATTTATTCATAAATACATATTTCTATATATATGTGATGTATTTTTTTGCTAAGAATATATATATATATATATAAAGGTAAAGATATATATATATGACCTGATAACACATGACCAATAAAACAATAGGCAAATTGTAGTGAAATTCTTAAGACAAAGAAAAACTGGTATCGAACCCGGTGACCATGGCAACTGACAGGGAAGCCATAATCGGCCAAGAGCTAGAGCTGCTAACATGCAGCAATACAGAGCTAATACACAAGTCAGATCCATGTAGACACCGAGGTCAGAGTAACCAGTATTTAAAAAGTACCAGGATAGAAATAGCATGAATACGGCAGACGGCAGTATAAGGACAACAAGATAAACACAGAATCGCCGAAGCTGAGCATAGAAAATGTTAATGGAACCCCAGTGAGAGGTATAAGGGGCTGTGCAGGAAAAAACCTGTGTCAGTTACCCAACTGTGTCAGTTACCCAACAAGATGTAAGTAGGATAACAGCGTAACAGCGGGATGCTCCAGGAGACTAGGATGTAAAGATTCACTCAAGCCGTCAAACTTAGGTTAGTTTTTATTTTACAGGTAAATTTCTCTTTATTTTAGCTAGGTAGCTATTAAATAGTTAATAACTATTTAATAGCTATTGTACCTATTTAAAATAAATTGAAAGTTACCTGTAAAATAAAAATAAATCCTAAGATAGCTACAATATAATTATTATTTATATTGTAGCTATATTAGGGTTTATTTTAAAGGTAAGTATTTAGCTTTAAATCGGATTAATTTAGTTAATAATAGAAATATTATTTAGATTTATTTAATTAATATTTAAGTTAGGGGGGTGTTAGGGTTAGTGTTAGACTTAGGTTTAGGGGTTAATAAATTTATTACAGTGGCGGCGGTGTAGTGGGGGGCAGGATAAGGGTTAATAAATGTATTATAGGTGGCGACGGTGTAGGGGGGGCAGATTAGGGGTTAATAAATATATAGGTTGCGGCAGGGTCCGGGAGCGGCGGTTTAGGGGCTTAAACTATTTATTTAGATGCGGCGAGGTGCGGGATCAGCAGGATAGGGGTTAATAACTTTATTATAGAGGGCGGCGGTATTGGGGGGGCAGTATGGGGTTACTAGGTATAATGTAGGTTGCAGCGGTGTCCGTGAGCGGCGGTTTAGGGGTTAATACATTTATTATAGTTGCGGCGGGGTCAGGGAGCGGCGGTTTAGGGGTTAATATGTATAGAGTAGCTTGCGGTGGGCTCCAGGAGTCCGGCGGATCGAAGCTTCCGTCACAAAATTCTACTTTTGCCGGTCTCTAGCCTTTGATAACTAAGGCGAATCAGCCTCGCCACAAATACGCTGCGGAATTCCAGCGTATTTGAGGTTGACTGCTTGATAACTAGGCCCCTGAGTCTTTTCCACTCTATCATTGCACATCGCATCCACTTAAATATTCCACGAGTCATATTTCTACTCAGTTAATAAAACTCAGAAAATCAATCCTAGCTCCCCTTACCTGTACTTTCCCAGAAACACAGAGCTTGTTAAATGGGCCCCATTGTCTGAATCTGATGGGTCTGCTGTACACTTTTTTAACTGCACAAGTTAAAAAAGTACTCAAAACACTAAAGGAAATGTCACAGTTTGTATTATACTAATTTACTTACCCTTGAAACATTCCTACAATAACTGCAGCTGTGTTCAATGCCAGTAGGGTTGCCAGGTGTGTATTCAACTGGACAGTCCAGTATTTTACCAGGCTGTTCAGTAAAATCTTCACACAAGAAATGGACACTTACATGCTTCTGAGTGATATCTAAATGTAAAAGTCCTCCTATGCCTCAACACATTACAGATATGGAACAGAAAGAAGCGAATGGCAGTCAAGGGGGTCCAATCACTTCTGTTTACCTGTGTTACTGTCAGCAAAAGTAAATAATGTATTTGTATGTTACTAGCAGCCAAGGGGAAAAATATACATGGTGGAGTCAAGAGTGGGGGCTAAGGTAGAGTTTTTTGGGGGTATTGTGAGATCCTGAAGATATCAAAAAGAAGAAGGCGCCACCATAGTGCACAATCAGTAGCTCAATCATGCAAATGCGCAGATACCGTTATACTTACAAAGTATCAAGCACTTGAGAAGTGCTACAATAGCCTCCTAGACTCTTAGGAGTCGTCCAGATAACTCTCCCTTGTATGCTGCAAACCACCAACTCGTCTGGAAACTGTGACCGTGGGTCTCTGTAAGCCGCCTTAGGGATCACATACAATGCTCTCTGTTATGTACTTTGTTCTCTTGATTTCATTTGGTGAACAGCAATTCTGGGCTGAGTGGCAACCATGAACTGTTCAGTTATATTGTATAATCTAAGCTCTCATTCTAAAATAAGTATCTTGGTATTTTCTACTTTTGTGTTATGTTCTCTCCCTGGAGAAAATCAATTATGGCAGCTGAAGGCTAAGACCAGATAATGCGGACAGCATGCAGTAACAGGAAAGTATTGCAGGATACAAATATAAAGTATGTTGCTGGCTAGCATCCATAAATGGAGTCTCTAGCAGAATGCCAATAAAAAGTAGTTAGAGTAAAGTCAGCAGACTCATAGAGACTGGTTACCCAGATATTGCTGTGACTGGTATAGTACACAGGTACACAGGAGCTGCAGGCTAATAAATGGATAAACAAGTATACTGTGACAGATCAGTAAGTGGATACTCAAGTACTTGATACTTTGTAAGTATAACGGTATCTGCGCATTTGCGTGATTAAGCTACTGATTGTGCACTATAGTGGCGCCTTCTTCTTTTTGATATCTTCTAATCCGACTTGACTAACCAGCAAGACTTGGAAGATGCAGACTGCAAGGAGTTTAATCCTTTGATTGGATTGGGACTTTTTATCACATCACATTTGGATAAGTGATTGATTTTAAAAAATGTTTTGTTTTGTTGTAGTTTTTTGTTTATTTCTTGTGTAGTTTGATTTTTGTATTATTGTATACCACAGTAATACATTCACACATTATTATTAACACATTAATATCATCACTTTTTATTTTTATGCCTTGAGATTCGTATTTAGACCACATATAAGTTTAGTGCATCCAACAATTTTTTTTTTTTTGATAATTATTTTTATTGAGGTTTGAACAATACAAAGAGTAATAGGCACCAAATATGCACAGTACAATACAGCCATCTGCAAACAAGTTAGGAATTAAACATCTGTAAAGAAATATATACATTATGTCACTAACATTCAGAATTAAGAGATTCTATAAAATAATGTAGACTCCTTAGTTTGCCCTCCAAGATATTAACAGCTTCTGTAGAACCTCAAGTTGCACATACACCTAATGCAAGGGATAACATATTCTAACCTCCAAACGATACATAGGTTTCACCAAAGCCTTAGGTAGCCACTTACAAATCTCAGGAGGTTCATATAACTACAGCAGCATAAAACCCTTCAAATTTACATAATGCAACACATATATCTTCAAATAAGTTGGGGATACAACATTTAAAAGAGAGAACAAAGAAAAGAGAAGTGCATAATTAGGAAGCTGTTTAAGGTGCAAACAAATAAACCTCTTTATTTTGCCCTCTAAGATATTATTGGCCCCTGTTGGACCTCACACTGTCCAGGTACACAATATGAGAGATTACATAGAATGGTCTTTATTCTGACCTCCTAACAATGTAGAGGCCTCTCTTGGGCCTTACGCAGCAATTTACAGAACATAGGAGGTTTATATAATTACAACAGCTAGTGCTTAGGGTAGGGCAGAGACTCTAACTCTGCCTAGGTTTGCGGAGGGTTTTAGTTACCCCTATCCACATAATTTCCATATGAGGGTAGGGGGGTACCAAGCAGGGCTTTTGGACCTCCACGAGTGTAAAAAAACAATTGAATATACTTCAATAATAAGTGACACATCAAGAAAGTTTTTAGGAATCTATCAAACTGCATAACATTTGTTCATACCTATCTGATAACAAAGCTGAAAAGGTATTCGCTGAGAGAAGACTAGTACCTTCATAAATTCAGATAACTCTAGGCGATCTTATGTGTAGGACAGATTACCAAAATCCTAGCTGGCTCAACCTATACTCCAATATTATAATAAAAGCCTGTGTTGCCCCTAGAGCGAATTAAGTAAAAAATTGTATAAAATATGCCTTAGCAACCAGGAACGTAAAGTTTCCATTTCTAGATGCATAAGTGCCCGCTGCCTCGGCTGCTGACCCTAGAGCAACCGCCACTACATCTAAAGGCTGGTAAAAGGGAAAGGGGAGGAGTTGAAACAGACCCAGATGTAGAACTCTTATGAAGTACAAAGCCACCGTATAGGAATTTAAGAGGAGTAGTATTAAAGACATAAGTTCTGCGGCATATGAAAATTGCAGCGTCCAACAATGAAAACCACTCACTATATATAGAGCTGTTCTAAGAAACTATAGCTATCCAAAGCTGACTGAAATGCTTCAGAGCAACTAGTTAGAGAGATGACAGTTTACTAGAAGGGTTATAATCGTGCACACAACACTTTTCTACAAGGAAATTAGGTTCCAAGATATTACAGCTCTAGATTATTCTTCCCTATTGCAATGTAACAAGTGCTATAAGATGTGAAACATTTGCCACATGCAAGAATAAACAGCAGAAATATATATCAGGCTATAGAGCATTTAAAGCATACCCCTCTGTACAGAGCAAAATACGATACTATCATACTAACACACCAGCAAGGGTACATAGAAGAAAAAAAATGTTGAATGCAGTTCAACAACACAGGCACATTTCCAAGTCTACTCAGTAACATAGGCACAATACCAGTTCTCATCCAGTGCCCTATTCAAGCCTCTCAGAAATTAGCAGCCGTTGCCAAGTGTCCAGCACTATCACTGCTCCCAAACAGTCCCACATTATGGAGGTTCTGAATATGGGAATAATACAGTGCTTGGGCACCCCAATCTTTACACCTGGTGGCCCTGTACAGTGAAATAGAGAAAATTGCCATGCAAAGTTGGGGAGACAGAGAGAGCTCCTGATAAAACAATTCCCACTTGTAAGCTGACGACCATCCTCTCTGACTATGTTATTGCAGTACTAAAAATATCCCAGCAGCGGGAGAGTCCATCCTCCACCTAGGAGAGCCGGCCGCATCCCCCAGGCACCTGACAGAGCCAATCCCAGATCAGGTCACCACACTTGTTTAGATGGTGGGAGGCTCTGTGCACTAGCCGTGACTGTGGATCGCTAGTGTACAGTAGTGTTGCTGTGATCCAACCAGGCACACTTACGGCTAGATTTAGAGTTCTGCGGCCAAAGGGGTGCGCTAGCTACGCGTGCTTTTTTTCCCCCGCACCTTTTAAATACCGCTGGTATTTAGAGTTCACAGAAGGGCTGTGTTAGGCTCCAAAAAAGGGAGCGTAGACCATATTTAACGCCACTGCAACTCTCGATACCAGCGGTGCTTACGGACGCGGCCAGCTTCAAAAACCTGCAAAAAAGCAGCGTTCAGCTCCTAACGCAGCCCCATTGTTTCCTATGGGGAAACACTTCCTAAGTCTACATCTAACACCCTAACATGTACCCCGAGTCTAAACACCCCTAACCTTACACTTATTAACAACTAATCTGCCGCCCCCGCTATCGCTGACCCCTGCATATTATTATTAACCCCTAATCTGCCGCTCCGTACACCGCCGCAACCTACGTTATCCCTATGTACCCCTAATCTGCTGCCCCTAACACCGCCGACCCCTATGTTATATTTATTAACCCCTAATCTGCCGCCCCCAACGTCGCCTCCACTTATTAACCCCTAATCTGCCGACCGGAGCTCGCTGCTACTATAATAAATGTATTAACCCCTAAAGCTAAGTCTAAACCTAACACTAACACCCCTCTAAGTTAAATATAATTTAAATCTAACTAAATAAATTAACTCTTATTAAATAAATTATTCCTATTTAAAGCTAAATACTTACCTGTAAAATAAACCCTAATATAGCTGCAATATAAATTATAAGTATATTGTAGCTATTTTTATTTTACAGGCAACTTTGTATTTATTTTAACCAGGTACAATAGCTATTAAATAGTTATTAACTATTTAATAGCTAAAATAGTTAAAATAATTACAAAATTACCTGTAAAATAAATCCTAACCTAAGTTACAATTAAACCTAACACTTCACTATCAATAAATTAATTAAATACAATACCTACAAATAACTACAATTAAATAAACTAACTAAAGTACAAAAAATAAAAAAGAACTAAGTTACAAAAAATAAAAAATATTTACAAACATTAGAAAAATATTACAACAATTTTAAACTAATTACACCTACTCTAAGCCCCCTAATAAAATAACAAAGACCCCCAAAATAAAAAAATGCCCTACCCTATTCTAAATTAAAAAAGTTCAAAGCTCTTTTACCTTACCAGCCCTGAAAAGGGCCATTTGCAGGGCATGCCCCAAATAATTCAGCTCTTTTGCCTGTAAAAAAAAACATACAATACCCCCCTCCAACATTACAACCCACCACCCACATACCCCTAATCTAACCCAAACCCCCCTTAAATAAACCTAACACTAAGCCCCTGAAGATTTCCTACCTTATCTTCACCATGCCAGGTTCACCGATCCGTCCTCCGAAATCTTCATCCAAGCCCAAGCGGGGGCTGGCGATCCATAATCCGTCTGAAGTCTTCTATCAAGCGGCCGCTGAAGAGGTCCAGAAGAGACTCCAAAGTCTTCATCCTATCCGGGAAGAAGAGGAGATCCGGACCGGCAACCATCTTGATCCAAGCGGCATCTTCTATCTTCATCCGATGACGAACGGCTCCATCTTGAAGACCTCTAGCGCGGATCCATCTTCTTCTTCCGACGTCCAACTGAAGAATGAAGGTTCCTTTAAGGGACATCATCCAAGATGGTGTCCCTCAAATTCCGATTGGCTGATAGGATTCTATCAGCCAATCGGAATTAAGGTTGGAAAATTCTGATTGGCTGATGGAATCAGCCAATCAGATTCAAGTTCAATCCGATTGGCTGATCCGATCAGCCAATCAGATTGAGCTCGCATTCTAATGGCTGTTCCGATCAGCCATTAGAATGCGAGCTCAATCTGATTGGCTGATCAGATCAGCCAATCGGATTGAACTTGAATCTGATTGGCTGATTCCATCAGCCAATCAAAATTTTCCAACCTTAATTCCGATTGGCTGATAGAATCCTATCAGCCAATCGGAATTCGACGGACGCCATCTTGGATGACGTCCTTTAAAGGAACCGTCATTCGGCGAGTAGGCGTCGGTAGAAGAGGATGGATCCGCGTTGGCTGGAAGATGATGGCTCCAGAAGAAAGAAGATTGAAGATGCCGCTTCATAGAAGACTTCATCCCGATGATGGACTTCTTCAGCGCCTGCTTGGATCAAGACTTCAACCCGATGATGGATTTCTTCAGCCGCCGCTTGGATCCAGACTTCAGCCCGAGGATGGACGTCACTTTTCAGCCCCCGCTTGGGCTTGGATCAAGATTTCGGAGGCTCTTCTGGACAGATCTGGACCCGGTGTGGTGAAGACAAGGTAGGGGGATCTTCAGGGGCTTAGTGTTAGGTTTATTTAAGGGGGGTTTGGGTTAGATTAGGGGTATGTGGGTGGTGGGTTGTAATGTTGGGGGGGTTTATTGTATGTTTATTTTTTACAGGCAAAAGAGCTGAATTCTTTGGAGCATGCCCCGCAAAGGGCCCTTTTCAGGGCTGGTAAGGTAAAAGAGCTTTTCTATTTTAATTTTAGAATAGGGTAGGACATTTTTTTATTTTGGGGGTTTAGAGTAGGTGTAATTAGTTTAAAATTGTTGTAATATTTTTCTAATGTTTGTAAATATTTTTTTATTTTTTGTAACTTAGTTCTTTTTTATTTTTTGTACTTTAGTTAGTTAATTTAATTGTATTTATTTGTAGGTATTGTATTTAATTAATTTATTGATAGTGTAGTGTTAGGTTTAATTGTAACTTAGGTTAGGATTTATTTTACAGGTAATTTTGTAATTATTTTAACTAGGTAACTATTAAATAGTTCTTAACTATTTAATAGCTATTGTACCTGGTTAAAATAAATACAAAGTTGCCTGTAAAATAAATATTAATCCTAAAATAGCTACAATATAATTATTATTTATATTGTAGCTATATTAGGGTTTATTTTACAGGTAAGTATTTAGATTTAAATAGGAATAATTTATTTAATAAGAGTTAATTTATTTTGTTAGAATAAAATTATATTTAACTTAGGGGGGTGTTAGGGTTAGGGTTAGAATTAGCTTTAGGGGTTAAAAATTTTATTAGAGTAGCGGTGAGCTCCGGTCGGCAGATTAGGGGTTAATACCTGAAGTTAGGTGTCGGCGATGTTAGGGAGAGCAGATTAGGGGTTAATACTATTTATTATAGGGTTATTGAGGTGGGAGTGAGGCGGATTAGGGGTTAATAGATTTATTATAGTAGCGGTGCGGTCCGGTCGTCAGATTAGGGGTTAATAAGTGTACTTAGGTAGCGGCGACGTTGGGGGCGGCATATTAGGGGTTAATAAATATAATATAGGGGTCGGCGGTGTTAGGGGCAGCAGATTAGAGGTTCATAGGGATAACGTAGGTGGCAGCGGTGTGCGGTCGGCAGATTAGGGGTTAAAATTTTTTAATAGAGTAGCGGCGATGTGGGGGGACCTCGGTTTAGGGGTACATAGGTAGTTGATGTGTGTTAGTGTACTTTAGAGCACAGTAGTTAAGAGTTTTATAAACCGGCGTTAGCCCAGAAAGCTCTTAACTACTGACTTTTTTCTGCGGCTGGAGTTTTGTCGTTAGATTTCTAACGCTCACTTCAGCCAAGACTCTAAATACCAGCGTTAGAAAGATCCCATTGAAAAGATAGGATACGCAAATGGCGTAGGGGGATCTGCGGTATGGAAAAGTCGCGGCTGCAAAGTGAGCGTAAAGAGCTCCTGATCATGCTTCCACGAGATCAGGGAAGGGGACTGGATATGCCTTGTACCAGGGTCCCACTGTCTTCTTTACTCAAACTATCCACAGAGCTTAATTGCCGCAAAGGAGATAGCTGCAGTTCGTTCTGTAACACTCCTGTCTGTACCACTGTGCTACAGATCAAAGGTAGTATGGGCAGTTGCGAGAGGATTCTATCTATTCTTATAGTAATGAGATCTTTGCGTTCCTCCAGCAATGTTTTAACGACCAAGTATAGCTCCTCCATAGTAGACATGCAAAGGTGGGATTGGAGCAAATCCCCAAATACTTAGTAACAGCCCCAATATACTGAATCAATGCCGGTGTATACGTGCCGGGTATTAGGCTCACCAGATACCTCTAGATATGTCTCCAGTCCTGGTCTGATTCTCAATGCTGCGTGTGCGTGTTTTCGCGCTAACCACCCATGAAGGGGTCTGATATTACAGTCCTCCAATCTTTTCACTAGCTTGCTGGGTTACTTCAGGAACTTTCTCCTAGCTGAAGTCTCTTGGAGTGCTTTTATCCTCCGCTTTCCAACATTTATAGGCGATGCTTGAATCGGCACAGGGCTCAGCCTTTCTCTTGCAGCAAGTGCCTCACAACATAGTGCCTCCAACGCTCTAAAGCACAGGTAGGCCCTAAGCTGCTTCATAGGTGGAAGGCTCTTTGTTGGCCAATTTACCCTGCTCCCGCGTCATCAGGCCGAGTCCTACAATTTAAATTTCGCCCCTAATTCACAGCTAAATCAAACACTTTGAACTCCTAAACTATACAGCTCCACCCCCCCCCGCATCCAACAATTTTATTCATCTTTTCACATTGTGTGATCCTATCCACCACTGAACCTAGTTACCAACAGATGGTCCAATATTTAGAATATCCATTACAATTTGGTGATCAAATGTTATTTCTGGTCTTCAAATGTTCATAATTAGATGGAATATCCACATTTGAAATTTTGATGTAATATTCGATTTCACAAATACTATTCAGAAGTTCAATAGTTCATGTGGTAGGGAATTTAGTAAATTGAAACATAATAGATACAGATACTGATTTGAATGTTTATATTTCGGAAATTGTATAATTCAAATTTTACAGTTAAAAAGAGCATTAGAAATACTATTACAAATGTATCGGTTAGAATTTTTTTAATTTGAATATTGCATAATTCAATTCAAATTATTAGAAAAATTTGAATTAGATATTAAATTTAAAAGAAGTATTAGAAAAACTATTACATTAAAGTTATGGTAAAGTTAGCTCAAACTCTATGAACTATAGCATTCTGTGTGTCAAATAAGTATAAGTTTCAGTAATCAGTTTCTACATAGTATATTATTTATAAAGTTATTACGTTACGAATTATAAAGTCAATTTGTAACGTTACTAAATTCAACCCGTATATAAAAAAAAAATTCTCCCTCAATCACTATTTCTTTTAAACCAATTGAAATTCTGGCCGTTAGGCAACCGTCACTCAACGTCATCCGCCCCTTCGTTCATCTGTGCATGCGCTAGTTACTTTTTCTACACATAGAGAAGCACAAGTGCTCCCATTTTGCGCATGCGTAGTAATTCCATCTAAGAATCCTTCACACGTGATCTGCTTATTATGGACTGGCATGAGCAGTGAAAAGAAGCATCGGCGAATGGCACATGCGCATTGGAATTCAGTTTCTGTGAACGCGCATTAGAGAGCTGTGGAAAGCGGGTGGGACCACAGAAGACGTCACTATTAGAAGAAAATGGAAGCAGGGCTTGGGATGAGTTGGGAGCCGTAGGGTAGGGGACTTGACATACATTTTTTTATGTAAAATAGATCTGTAATCGAAAAAATAACTTAGCGACTGCATAAAGGAGAGATTAATAAATGCTAGGTTATCTTCATAACACCATAGGTAAGCATACATTTTCTTTTTTATGACACGATGAGTCCATGGATCATCTTAATTACTAATGGGATTCAATACCCAAGCTAGAGTACACAGATGATATGGGAGGGACAAGACAGGGAACCTAAATGGAAGGCACCACTGCTTGAAGAACCTTTCTCCCAAAAATGGCCTCAGCCAAGGCAAAAGTGTCAAATTTGTAAAACCTTGAAAAAGTGTGAAGATAGGACCAAGTTGCAGCCTTGCAAATCTTTTCCACAGAAGCTTAATTTTTGAATGCCCATGAGGAAGCAACAGCCCTCGTGGAATGAGCCGTAATCCTCTCGGGAGGCTGCTGTCCAGCAGACTCATATGCAAAATGTATGATACTCTTCAGCCAAAAAAGACAGAGAAGTAGCCGTAGCTTACTGTCCCTTACGTTTTCCTGAGAAAATCTCAAACAAAGATGAAGACTGACGAAAGTCCTTAGTCGCCTGCTGATAAAACTTTAAAGCACGGACCACGTCCAAATTGTGCAGAAGTCATTCTTTAGAGAAGAAGGATAAGGACACAAAGAACGAACAACAATCTCCTGATTAATGTTCTGATCAGAAACAACCATAGGAAGAAATCCTAATTTAGTAAGGAAAACTACCTAAAAGGAAAATAAGGTAAGGAGATTCGTACTGCAATGCTGAGAGCTCTGACACTCTACGAGCAGAAGAAATAGCAACAAGAAATAAAACTTTCCAAGATAACAACTTAAAATCTAAGGAATGCATAGGCTCAAACGGAGCCCCTTGAAGAACCTTGAGAACTAAATTAAGACTCCATGGAGGAGTAACTGTTTTAAACAAAGGCCTGATCCTGACCAAGGCCTGACAATCTCTTGGAGAAAAGACAACATTCTAGGAATCCTAACTACTCCATGAGTAGCCCTTGGATTCACACCAATAAAGGTATTTACGCCAAATCTTATGGTAAATCCTACTAGTTACAGGCTTACGAGCCTGAATCATGGTCTCTATGACCGAGCCAGAGAACCCCCGCTTGGATAAAAATAAGTGTTCAATCTCCAAACAGTCAGCTTCAGGGAAACTAGATTTGGGTAAAGAAAAGGCCCCCGAATTAGAAGGTCCTTTCTCAATGGAAGTCTCTAAGGGGGCAGAGATGCCATCTCTACTAGATCTGCATACCAAATCTTGCAAGGCCAAGCCAGAGCTATGAGGATCACTGATGCCCTCTCCTGCCTGATTTGAGCAATGACCCGAGGAAGAAGAGCAAATGGAGGAAACAGGCATGTTAGACTGAAGGTCCAAAGGACAGTCAGAGCATCTATCAGCTCCACCTGGGGGTCCCTGGACCTCAATCCGTATCCCAGGAGCTTGGCATTCTGTTGGGATGCCATGAGATCCAACTCTGACTGAATCCACTTGAGAATCAGGTTGGAGATCACTTCTGGATGGAGTTCCCACTCCCCTGGATGAAAAGTCTGCCTACTCAGGAAATTCGCCTCCCAGACCCCTGGGATGTGGATCGCCGACAGACAGCAAGAGTAGGCTTCCACCCACTGGATTATTTTGGTTACCTCGGTCATCGCTAAGGTACTCCTCGTTCCTCCCTGATGATTGATGTAAGCCACTGAAGATATGTTGTCCGACTGGAACCTGATAAACCGGGAAGTTTAGGGAGTCCCAGACTGCTCCTCACCCTAGAAAGCTTGCAACTGTTGTCACGATCTGTGAAAGCAAGTTCCCTGGGAGAGATGATCCAGAGACAACCACCATTGAAGAAAATCCCTTGTCTCCTGCTCCAGTAGTATTTGAGGGCACAAGTCTGCATAATCTCCATTCCATTGCCTGAGCATGTTTAACTGCAGAGGTCTGAGGTGGAACCGAGCAAACTGGATGATGTCCATTGCCGCCACAATCAGCCCGATTACCTCCATGCACTGAGCCATGGACGGCCGAGGAGTGGACTGAAGGACTAGACAAGTATCGGTAATCTTTGATTTCTTGACTTCTGTCAGAAAAATTTACATAGACAAGGAATCTATTATGGTTCCTAAGAAAGTTACCCTTGTATTTGGTACTAAGGAACTCATTTCCAAATTCTACCTTCCACTTGTGAGATCACAGGAAGGATAACACAAGTCCATGTGGGATTTTGTTTGAAAAGATGGTGCCTGGACTAGACAGTCATCCAGCTAGGGTGCCCCAGCAGTGCCCTGTAACCGAAGCACCGCTAACAACAAACCCAGAACCTTTGAGAAAATTCTGGAAGTTGTGGCAAGACCAAAGGACAAAGCCACAAATTGGAAGAGTTTGTCTGCAAAGGCAAACCGTAGAACCTGTGACTGTCCCTATGAATGTGAACATGCAAGTACGCATCCTTTAAATCCACCGTTGTCATAAATTGACCTCCTTGGACCCAAAGGAGAATGGAACGAATAGTTTCCATCTAGAAGGACGGTACACTTAGGAACTTAAATATAAAGAAGAAACAGTGAGTGCAGGACACTGTGCTTCTATAGGAGGCGCTAGTGAGCAAAATGTATGTGGATTTATAAATATGTATATATATATATAAAAAAGGGGGTTAGTACAGTTCCCTATATATACAGTAGATAAAAAAACAATAAAAAAACACCAATAGGTATGTTAAAGACCTATAAAAAGTAATGGGCTAGCCAGAAATAGTCCAATGTGTGTCTTCCACGTCCTAAAACTTGATAGGCTGCTCTCTGTCGTCACCCCAAAGGATGATGTACTTCTGTAGTGGTAAGATAAAAACAAAAACAGAGGCGCCACATGTGTAGGTCAATATAAACAAGGAAAACCAAACAGCAGCAGATTAAGGGTACTCACAAAAGGAGACAGTCAGCACCTCCCTCTTGCTCCACTGCAGCTCCAGCTGAAGGAAAATTTATACCAGGAACACCGGCTAGAGGACTCACAAGCAGAGAATTCCAGTGCTGACTGTCTCCGTTGTGGACCTGTTATACAGCTAGCTGGTTTGCTGTAAAAACACCAGCCTGTCCCTGCTGGCACACCAGAGTGCCGCTCCTTTTGTGAGTACCCTTAATCTGCTGCTGTTTGGTTTTCCTTGTTTATATTGACCTACACATGTGGCGCCTCTGTTTTTGTTTTTATCTTAACACTTAGGAACTTGATCAAACTCTTGAGATCTAAAATAGAACTGAAGGTTCCCTCCTCTTTTGGGAACCACGAACAGATTAGAATAAAGTACCAGACCCCATTCCTGAAATGGAACAGGAACTATCACTCTCAGATTGTAGAGGTCTCTTACACAGAGGAAGGACACCCTTACCTCTTATCTGGCTGCAGATAATCTTGAAGCCAAAACCTCCCTTCTGCTAAGAGGCAAAAGTAGAAGGATTCCCATGAAATCTCGAAAGGAATGAAAAAAAGTTAAACTTAACCATAATGTGAATCAATATGGTAAGACTGAAATCTTTGCTCCCCGCTAAAAACCTGAGGGGAAGCATCTGTAAGATAGGAGATGGGTGAATTAAGGGCCTTTATCTTATCCTGGGCTTCTTCAAGGGGAGTGTCTGTCTGAATGAAACCAGACAACGTATGAACAAGTATGCTGCCCATAAGTGACAGTAGCACTACAAACCATAGCTTGCCTCTTTTTGAAGACCCCTCTAATCTCTTATCCCTAGGATCCCTAAAGGAACAACTATCCTCTATGGGAATAGTAGGTCTCCCGGTTAACGTGGAAATTGTCTCTTCCACCTTGGTTACCGCCTGACGAGACTCCTTGAAAAAGTTTGTTATGGGTAAACATCTCTCCAAATATAGGAAATAGGGAAAAAAAGAGGTACTCGGTCTCTCCCATTCCTTAACTGTTACTTCATAAGATTAACAACAACCATCATTGTTGTCGTCTTGAGTAGTTAAAACCTCCTAAGAAATAGATGAAGGTGTACTAGCTTAAACCGGAAAAATACTATTTCAGTATCAGTAGGAGGAATTATACTGTCAGAAACTGAGATTTTATCCTCAGATGCTACCGAAGTATCCTCTTCCTCAGGCCTGGGAGGGGAACTCTGAGACAGCAACCACCATGACAGAAACCTCGCTCACTGAATGTATAATTTTCCTCTTGCGCTCTCCCTGCAGCATGAGAAAAGCCGACAACGCATCTGAGACCATCTAATACAAAAGGTAAATGATGTCTTGCAAGATAACTCCAGGAGGAGTCGTGGAGGAAGCGCAGGGTACTGGTTGAATGGACGCTACGTTTTTAGGACACTTGCGGAGAAAGCTGCAGAACAGACATTGTCATGATGCATCTTCTTTTATAACAGCATCTGAGACAAAGTTGGCTCTGAACAAGAGGTTTATTTCTGAACTGTAAAAACCTCCATACATGAGAAACAGAAAAAATGTATTATCATTCACATTTTGATTAAATAAAATTGAATATCCTAACTAGAGTTACTGTGTCTTTAAATGTTAAGAGTGACTTCTTAATTCAGCTTTACATATAGACCATTAACATTAGATATGTTAAATAACATTTTGAAGGGCCTCCTGGACCGTCTGAATACCCAATTGATCAATAAAAAATTGGATGTTACTGTATCTTTAAGTGTTAAAATAACTGCTTTATTTTTACAGCAAATAAGTCTGTAACGCGTCATTCAGACAATCCCTAGACATCAGATTAATAAAAAATTGTATGCTACTATATCTTTAAGAGTTAAAATAACTGCTTTATTTTTACAGAGAATATGTCTGAAACGTGTCTTATTACTGACTTCAGACAATCCCTCATCTTCTGTCCTCTATGTCTCCAAGCAGTCTGCTAATGGAGTCTCTTGTCACTGGATGGGGGGCTAACATATAAAAAACATCCGGACTCCTTAATAACATGAATAATACAGAATGTGAAGTCTCTCTGCTGCATGACATAACGCAGCAGAGGAAACCCACCATCGCTCTCTGTTGGATCAGATAAGGCTAAGGAGAAAAGGCGAGCAAACAAGTTGCGTAGTTAGTTCTGACCATCGTGGGCGTATCCAGATAACCTCCCGGGCAGCTAAACATTGTAAAGCAAGAGCCATCTGCAGAAATAACACCCTTATGACGGTTATAGCGCTAAACCTCCCGGTCGGTAGATTATGTAAACAAAGCCGTCGGGAGTAGGAATTACCCCAAAACATGTGCAACTTAAGGCTAGCAAAATAAACCGTTCACAAGGCTAACCTCCCAGTCGGCTGCTGATCATAATAAAGCCATAGGGAGTTGTTATTATAAACCAAACAAGCATATAAGAACCACTTCTCCACGTCCCCAGTGCCTGCAGTAGCTGCCCTATGACCTATCACTACTAGAGATAATGTCATCTTGTGTCCAAGAATGTAGCAAAGTGCCAATTTTTTTGTGAACATATCCCCAGAAAATAAAACTTAGCACTTACCTTAGAAATCCGCCCGGCACTAAGGCAGCTCACGTGGCTTGCGAGGTCCTCTCCCTCACATTGACCTGTGGAAACAAAAAGTACTGAGTCTATTTTCCCCTCAGACTTTCACAAACAGGGCAGCATACAATTTATGGGAGACACAGTGAGAATTATGTCCCACAAGTTGCCATTGCTCTAAAGCCACCAAAGCTCTACTGAAGAGACTGATATGGACTACGGCTACACCCTAGGACAAAGCAGCACAATCTTGCACTACTTTAAAAAAAATAAACTCTTGATTGAAGAATCTTTTTCTAACACCTCACTTTACCACATCCTATCATTAATGTAGGCAAAAAGAATGACTGGGGTGGGGGGGAAGGGAGGAGCTATTTAACAGCTTGGCTGTGGTGCTCTTTTCCGCCTCCTGCTGACCAGGAGGTGAATATCCCATTAGTTATTAAGATGATCCATGGACTCATTGTGTCATAAAAAAGAAAAGGATGTTACCCTGTAAATGAAGAACATTGTAATGTGAAATATGTACAGTAAATATACATTAAAACACATAAATATTTAAATACATATGTAAACATATATAAAACATACATACATACATACATACCTGTGTTGTCCACAGTTCTCCTCAAATTTTGCCAGACGGGTGACATTATAAATAGCTGGTTGGAGACAGTGTGATATTTTATAATATAATATCATTTTCTGCTATCTAAAGCACAAATTAATGGCATAACTTAATATAAATGTATTTAATGATGACCTGTGCAATAAAAATTGAAAATTTATTAATATTGGCTAAAATGTTAGCCGTGTGGTCAGAAAAATCAGCCGGGTGGTACACTGGCTATAAAGGTTCTGGGGAGAACACTGTATATACATCTTTAGACATGTGTATTTATGTATCTCTATGTTAAATCCCTTTGCATGTCAAACAGCTGAGACCTCATCATTATGATGAGTGTAACTATACTTTTAAATCTATTTTTGATGTGTGTTGAACAACTTTTTTGTCTCATATAACAGTTAACCTGAGCTCTGAAGTCTCGCTAACCCGACGCACATCAAATTAGACTGGGCTCAAGAATAAGTCTTTACTTTCAAATCATAATAACCGTGCTACTTCCGGCTTGCACAAAGAGTCACGATATACCCTTTGCTCGCATGCAACAGATAGCGGGCCTGCGATAGAGTGTATAAACTTATTCTGTAGAAAGGGTTAATTTCTCTACAGGTAAAAATACTATACTGAAAGAACCAAAATGATGTAAAGCTTGCCAGCTTAATGCTGAAAATATTACTATTAGTAACAGACAGACAACAAGGCAGACAACAAGAAGCCATTAGCAACAGCTGAGGATAGTTAGAGGCCAATATAAGGCAGCTCTTGAAAGCAAGGTAAGATTCATTTTGGATCTCAGACAGGGAAGGAACAAGACACTGGGAGACTTGTCTTGGATAACCTGTATTAAAATTCCTAATGCTTTATCCTAAGAACTTGTAGGATTATATAAGTTGTGTGTTTGTTTTTCTGTTGTAAAACATATGACTTTGTATGTGTACTGTTTTGCTTGCTTGTTTAACAACAAAAGGGTGGTTGTCTAACCCTTGAACTGCTAACTGAAAGTAAAGACTTTTGTTTAAAAGTGAAAACTTATCTTGCATCATTTTGTTTGTGCTCTACATTTCCTGACAAGGCCCACTCTATTACAGGGCCACTAGTCCTTAAAGGGATACGGCAGTTAAAATTAAACCTGCATGGTTCAGATAGAGCATGTCATTTTAATTCACCTCTATTTTCAAATGTGCTTCGTTCTCTTGGTTTCCCTTGTTGGGAAAAAAATGCACATATTCTACACTAGTGGCAGCTAGCTGCTGATTGGTGCCTGCACACATTTGTCTCTTGTGATTGGTTAACTAGATGTGTTCAGCTATCTGCCAGTAGTGCAGTGCTGTTCCTTCAGCAAAGGATAACAAAAATATGAAGCACATTTGATAATAGAAGTAAATTGAACTAAAAAGTGTGGCGTGGGAATCCTAATACACCATTCAATCCCCCTAAAACCTACACACATTGAAAAAAGATTCAGAAGCACGTTTCCTTGTCCTAACGGGAACACTTTATGGACACCCCATAACATTAATGACAGTGTATACACCAAGCGTAGCCCAACATTAATTCATTAAACAAATTTCCAAGGTACGTTTGGACCATGCTAAAGGGCCAGTGTTCCTCACAGGGGATTTCAACCTCCCCCTAGATCCGCAAATGGATACCTCCACCGGTACTGCCAACATTTCTGACAGAACGACTAAAATTGTCAAGACAACTCTATCTGATTTCACGATGTCTGGAAAGTATTACACCCAACTAGTAAAGATTATACTTTTTACTCTCCCCCGCACAATAAATACTTGCGTATCGATTATATTTTTACAGATTCAATGGGATTAGAAATGATCAATACATGTGATATTGGCCCAATCACGTGGTCTGACCACGCCCCAGTTACCTGCACAGTCCAATGGCCTGACATACCACCAACGACATACATTTGGAGGCTAGATGACACACTCCTAGACAAACCCCTTATCAAGACAGAACTACAGAAGTCTCTTTTAGATTATCTCTCACATAACGACCCCAACCACACCTCATTGACAAATGTGTGGGAAGCCCACAAGTGTGTAATGCGAGGAGAGTTTCTTAAACATAAAGCAAAATTGCTTAAGCAGTATAGAGAAAGACACACCCAACTTTTATTACTATCCCCACCTTAGAAGATAAACATAAGCAGAATGCCCTTGATAAAAATATCATAAAAACCCTTACACAAACTAGAGTAGAACTTATAAGCAAAGAAGAAGACAGATGCGCCACATGGCCCAATATTGTTTGATCCACAGAGTTGAACTATCAGAATGTATTATATTAAACTCACAATCTAGGAAGCACTCCAATTAGTGCAATGGGAGCAGTCTGGGATCTATAACAGTCACCCAGCAGACCGACCTCTCAAGCTGAAGATGGATAATCTGTAGTGAAACACAAGGGGACACAGATGTGCCTATATGGCCTAGTATTGTCTTATACCAGGAGCAGTGGTGTGTATGGTAAGATATATACGCACAAGAAGTAAAGCATCTCCATTGATGCTAATCAGACAGGAAGGGATCAATAAAGTCACCCAACAGACTGTAACAAGGCTTCCACAGGAGGCAGACTGCAAAGGTCCAGTGGACCAAGTGAAGATCCAAATAAAATCCAAATAAAACACAGTAGCAAGTGTTTGAGATAAAAAAGTATTAAACTTTACTGGCATAGATTAAAATACAGCGACGCGTTTCTCAGTCTCAGACTGTTTCCTCAGGCATAATAAAATGATTTCCAAACACTTGCTACGTATACCTAACCAAACTAATTAACATAATTGATATCACTTGTAGTGGGTGTAATCTATGACATCATAGGTATCCTAGTTACAAATCTGTTTTGACAACATAGGTAAACCCAATTTGTATGTTATATATTATACAAAAATAAATGAAAATAATAATAATAATAATAATTATTATTTTCATTTATTTTTGTATAATATATAACATACAAATTGGGTTTACCTATGTTGTCAAAACAGATTTGTAACTAGGATACCTATGATGTCATAGATTACACCCACTACAAGTGATATCAATTATGTTAATTAGTTTGGTTAGGTATACGTAGCAAGTGTTTGGAAATCATTTTATTATGCCTGAGGAAACAGTCTGAGACTGAGAAACGCGTCGCTGTATTTTAATCTATGCCAGTAAAGTTTAATACTTTTTTATCTCAAACACTTGCTACTGTGTTTTATTTGGATTTTATTTGGATCTTCACTTGGTCCACTGGACCTTTGCGGTCTGCCTCCTGTGGAAGCCTTGTTACAGTCTGTTGGGTGACTTTATTGATCCCTTCCTGTCTGATTAGCATCAATGGAGATGCTTTACTTCTTGTGAGTATATATCTTACCATACACACCACTGCTCCTGGTATAAGACAGTACTAGGCCATATAGGCACCTCTGTGTCCCCTTGTGTTTCACTACAGATTATCCATCTTCAGCTTGAGAGGTCGGTCTGCTGGGTGACTGTTATAGATCCCAGACTGCTCCCATTGCACTAATTGGAGTTCTTCCTAGATTGTGAGTTTAATATAATACATTCTGATAGTTCAACTCTGTGGATCAAACAATATTGGGCCATGTGGCGCATCTGTCTTCTTCTTTGCTTATAGGTTACCCTCTTGGATCCAGGCCGGGTCTGCCACAGATTGCTGCCTCAACATCATTTCATATCATAAATCTATATATTGTTTATTATTATTGTTGAAATATTTTGTTGAATTGTTTTATTATTTTTATTATTATTATTTTTATTATATTCTGTTGAATTGCTTTCTGATTAATATTGTCATCCATATTGTTATACTTTGTGTATTATATTCACTATCTTATACACTATATAGCCTATTGAGTGCTACTTTTTTTAGGGCGCCCCCTATCTTATAGACATAGAGTAGAACTTAATCAACACTTTATGGAGGCCTACCAACGTAGACTGTTAACAATAAAACAACAGTACCATGAGGGGGGCAACAAACCCAGGAAATTATTAGTGAGATCAATTTGTAGAAAACAACTTAAATTGTATATACACTATATCAGTTCTGCAGATGGCACAAAATTAAAATGTTGCAAGCAAATTGCCAAAGCTTTCCACTCCTATTATAGTACATTATATAACATAACAAAACCAAATGACGTGAGTACACAATCAGATAATTTACGTTCAAAACAGCAAGCTATCGAGAATTGACTTGACTCCTTGGAATTGCCCTAACTAGATAAGGCAGACATGGATAGCTTAGACACACCTATCTCAATGGAGAAACTGACATAGGCAATCAAAAATTTGCCCAAACATTCCTCAAATCATTAGCCCCTATAATGCTCCAACTTTTTTAATAGCCAGAGTGAACTTTCCCACCTTGTTAGTACAATGCTTGAAGCACATATCACAATTATCCCTAAACCAGGCAAACCCCCTACTGCCCCAGAAAATTTTAGACTAATATCATTATTAAACACTGATATCAATATACTGGCTAAAGTCCTGGCAAAGTGCCTAAATCAATTTCTCACAGATCTCATATCAACTGATCAAGTGGGTTTTGTCCCGGGCAGGGAAGCTTGGAATAACACCTCCAAGGTTCTACAGCTAATAAACTTCACTAAGGTTGAAGGTGTGCCTTTGGCCCTATACTCGACTGACACGGAGAAGGCCTTCGACCGTGTTGATTGGCTTTTTCTGCGTCAAGTAATGAAGGCGATGAACTTTGATGACTCCTTCTTAAATATGACATTTGGACTATAGTCTTCCCCAAACACTCAGGTCAGGGTGAATGAGTCACTGTCGGAAACACTTAATATAATGAATGGAACCAGACAGGGGTGTCCACTATCTCCCCTTTTGTTGGTTTTCAGGAATAACAATAATATCACTGGGATAAAAGTAGGAGAAACAGAGCATTAACAAGCATTGTATGCAGATGATATACTCTACACTCTTACAAACATAGACACTTCTATCCCCAAACTCTTTAAAGAAATAGAAACATATGATGCACTTTCTAATTTCCATCAAAATCTGAACTCTTAAACATTAGCGCCCCACAAGAACATATACAATACTTGCATACAAAACAAAGATTCCATAGCAGCTAAACAATTGAAGTATCTGGGTATCTTTCTCACAGCAAACTATCAAGATTTATTCAAAATTAATTACTTAAAATTAAGAGAAGTAATAGTTAGGGACCTGTCATCGTGGAAGAATAAATCACTTTCGTGGCTGGGTAAAATTGGATTGATTAAAATGAACATTCTCCCGCACATTTTATATGTTCTGCAGACTGTCCCAGTCTCTCTACCGAGAGACTTTTTGCCCCAGCTACAAAAGACCATAGAGCAACTTGTATGGACAGGCACAAGGCCGAGGGTCCCCAGAAAAACAATGTACCTTCCCCGGGATAGAGGAGGTTGGGCTTTCCAGATCTAGGTATATATAGACAAGCCTTATTGCTACAGTGTATAGCAGAATGGTCTCACAATACCACGCATAAAGCTTGGGTCCATATGGACGGACAAATATTTAAATTGAATAATGTAGGCACACTGGCATGGACCCCTCCCTCATTGCACCCCAAGATTATAAATAGATATCACATATCACTAGAAACACTGCTCAAGTGGGACAAATTACTGGCCACTAGTACACAAATCTCACCTAAACAATTGTCTATGCTACCTATTATAGAAAACCCTGAACTGTCATATTACAAACTGGGAACTCGGATGAGTAAACCCTACAGTCTTAGATCAAGTACTTGCATTTTTCAATTGAAAATGGGAAATTACGTTCACAACAGAAAATGACAGAGATGTGCAGGAATATTTTTTCTTTTTGGATGAGATATAACCAACTAACAGACTATCTGACACACCATACTCATAGAGACAACTTCACAAGAGACCTCACCCCCTTTGAGCACTTATGCATAATGAGTTGACCACCAAGATGATTGATTTCATTAACATATAAGATACTACTCCTGCCTCCTGGCACTCTACTTCCTACATACACTAGAGCCTGGAATAGAGACTTTAACATCAAAATTGACCAAGAGGCAAGGCTCAAATCATCCTCTATATGAGCTAACGTACACGAAATACAACTCAACTTGTTAAGCAGACACCATGATTACTTCCCAATGGCAAGCCCCTTATGCCGGAGGGGTTGTGGCAAGGTGGGCACACTTCTCCATATTTGGTGGTCCTGCCAGAGACTCCAGGGTTTATGGGGCAGAAATGATAGGCCTGATATCTGAAAAACTACAAACCTTAATACCATGCACACCAGACACAATACTTTTTCTTAACCTGCCAAAATTCAGAGAAACATATAAACAGGCTCTCCTTTCAATAATGCTCACAGGAGCTAAAAAACTCACTTAAAAAAAAAATGGAAATCACATGATATACCAACGAACGAATGACACACTTTGGTTAATAATTTATTAATCCTAGAGAGATTTCAATACCTCAAAATTAATCAAATTGACAACCATGAAATGATAATGTGTGCCTGGAAAGATACCCCACTATAATATACAACACTACTCCAAATATTCCTCAATCAGATAGCATTAAGCTTCATTCCCCCCCCCCCTTCGTGTTTGGAGGGGGGTGCTGCCTTGACCTTTTTTTTTTTTTCCCCTGTCCCCCCCCTCCTACTTATCCTTCTTCATCACTATTGCCTAAAACGTCTCAAACCTTATTCTTGACCTCAACACACAGTTTAAAGTTTATGTTTAAAATGCCAAGCTCAAGTAGAAACACATGAACTATGGTTAATATGGAATTATGAAGTTTTACCTTTTTTGTTTAGATTCCGATGTGCTCTTATTGTTCTATAAGGACTGATCCTACTGTAAGAAATGCCTTATCACCGCCTTGTAGACAAAAAAACGAGACCAGTCAATACAGGTAATACAAATTGTTTCTTTTTATTGTAAATTTGAATATAAAGATCAATAAAGCTTTAAAAAAAAAAAAAAAAAAAAAAAAAGGAAATTGGAAAGCTGTTTAAAATTGTATGCTCTATCCAAATCATGAAAGAAAATCTGGGGGTTTCCTGTCCCTTTAATGTGTTTATAATAATCCAATGTATTTGCTGGAGTGTATTAAACTGTTCACAAGCAACTATTTTCACTTGCTGAAGCCTCCACCTATAACAAAAAATTCAGTACTTTCAGTAATGGCTATCAAAAGTATATACGCCAGCAGTATAAATCAGCTTCCCAGTCAGTTAGGAGAGAGTCAAAACCATTTGAAAGGGTGATCCTGCACCATATTTGAACAAAATAAACTCATCACTTGCCCGTCTGAGTACATTGTTCCTTTAAAGGTACAGTCTAGTCCAAAATAAGCTTTCATGATTCAGTTAGAGAATGTAATTTTAAACAATTTCCCAATTTACTTTTATCACCAATTTTGCTTTGTTCTCTTGGTATTCTTAGTTGAAAGCTAAACCTAGGAGGTTCATATGCAAATTTCGAAGCCCTTGAAGGCCGCATCTTCTCTCAGGGCATTTTAACAGCTTTTCACCACTAGAGAGTGTTAGTTCAAGTGTGACATATAGATAACACTGTGCTCACGCACGTGGAGATCCAGGCCGCGATCCGATATACGGCGCATGTTTCGGCGCAAACGTGGAAACCTGCGCCGCCCGTAGTTTCAGCTCGCAACTCGAGCTATCACATATACGGCGCCGTCAGATGCTAAAGTGCCGTAAGTCTGACAAACCAGTGATGTCCAGAAATCTGCGTAAGTACAAATTTCTGTAGTCGCCAGTAACTTACGGCACTTTAGAAACTGCCGCCGCATAAAAACCTGACTAAGTTATTAAATCTCCCATTACTGTCTAACACGCCTCCCAAACATAGCCTGACACGTATACCCCTCTATCCGCAATCCCCCCTCTCACTCCTAACAATAAATATATTAACCCCTAAACTGCCACTTCCGGACCCCGCCGCCAGCTACATTATCTATATTACCCCCTAATCTGAGCCCCCTACACCGCCGCTAGCTACATTAAATGTTTTACCCCCTAATGTGAGCCCCCTACCCCGCCGCCACCTACATTAACTATGTTACCCCCTAATATGATCCCCCTACCCCGCCGCCACCTACATTAACTATATTACCCCCTAATATAATACCCCTACACCACCACCACCTATTTAAACTATATTAACCCCTAATGTGAGCCCCCTACACCGCCACCACCTATATTAAAATTATTAACCCCTAATCTAATCCCCCTATACCGCCGCCACCTATATTAAATTAATTAACCCTTAAAATACAAAAATTTCCCTACCACTAAACCTAAGTCTAACCCTACAAATAGCCCTGAAAAGGGCTTTTTGCGTGGCATTGCCCCAAAGTAAGCAGCTCTATTGCCAGCCCTTAAAAGGGCTTTTTGCGGGGCATTGCCCCAAAGTAACCAGCTCTTTTACCAGCCCTTAAAAGGGCTTTTTGCGGGGCATTGTCACAAAGTAATCAGTTCTTTTGCCTGTAATCTAAATCCCCCTACACCGCCGCCACCTATAATAAATGTATTACCCCTTAATCTAATCCCCCTACACCGCCGCCACCTATATTAAAATTATTAACCCCTAATCTAATCCCCCTATACCGCCGCCACCTATATTAACTATATTAACCCTAATTATATTAGGGTTAATATAGTTAATATACGGCTAGATTTAGAGTTTTGTCGGTAACGACCCGCGTAGCTAACGCTGGCTTTTTTCTGGCCGCACCTTTAAAATAACTCTGGTATTGAGAGTCCACAGAATGGCTGCGTTAGGCTCCAAAAAAGGAGCGTAGAGCATATTTAACGCCACTGCAACTCTCGATACCAGAGTTGCTTACGGACGCGGCCAGCCTCAAAAACGTGCTCGTGCACGATTCCCCCATAGGAAACAATGGGGCTGTTTGAGCTGAAAAAAACCTAACACCTGCAAAAAAGCTGCGTTCAGCTCCTAACGCAGCCCCATTGTTTCCTATGGGGAAACACTTCCTACGTCTGCACCTAACACCCTAACATGTACCCCGAGTCTAAACACCCCTAACCTTACACTTATTAACCCCTATTCTGCCGCCACCGCTACGCTATCGCTGACCCCTGCATATTATTATTAACCCCTAATCTGCCGCTCCGTAAACCGTCGCTACTTACATTATCCCTATGTTCCCCTAATCTGCTGTTCCTAACACCGCCGACCCCTATATTATATTTATTAACCCCTACTCTGCCGCCCACAACGTCGCCTCCACCTGCATACACTTATTAACCCCTAATCTGCCGACCGCACCGCACCGCTATTATAATAAAGTTATTAACCCCTAATCCGCCTCACTAACCCTATAATAAATAGTATTAACCCCTAATCTGCCCTCCCTAACATCGCCGACACCTAACTTCAAACATTAACCCCTAATCTGCCGACTGGAGCTCACCGCTATTCTAATAAATGTATTAACCCCTAAAGCTAAGTCTAACCCTAACACTAACACCCCCCTAAGTTAAATATAATTTAAATCTAACGAAATTAATTAACTCTTATTAAATAAATTATTCCTATTTAAAGCTAAATACTTACCTGTAAAATAAATCCTAATATAGCTACAATATAAATTATATTATAGCTATTTTAGGATTAATATTTATTTTACCGGTAACTTTGTATTTATTTTAACCAGGTACAATAGCTATTAAATAGTTAAGAACTATTTAATAGCTAAAATAGTTAAAATAATTACAAATTTACCTGTAAAATAAATCCTAACCTAAGTTACAATTAAACCTAACACTACACTATCAATAAATTAATTAAATACAATATCTACAAATAAATACAATTAAATAAACTAACTAAAGTACAAAAAATAAAAAAGAACTAAGTTACAAAAAATAAAAAAATATTTACAAACATAAGAAAAATCTTACAACAATTTTAAACTAATTACACCTACTCTAAGCCCCCTAATAAAATAACAAAGCCCCCCAAAATAAAAAATGCCCTACCCTATTCTAAATTACAAAAGTTCAAAGCTCTTTTACCTTACCAGCCCTGAACAGGGCCCTTTGCGGGGCATGCCCCAAGAAATTCAGCTCTTTTTCCTGTAAAAAAACACATACAATACCCCCCCCCAACATTACAACCCACCACCCACATACCCCTAATCTAACCCAAACCCCCCTTAAATAAACCTAACACTAAGCCCCTGAAGATCTTCCTACCTTATCTTCACCATACCAGGTTCACCGATCGATGCAGAAGAGCTCCTCCGATGTCCTGATCCAAGCCCAAGCAGGGGGCTGAAGAGGTCCATGATCCGGCTGAAGTCTTCATCCAAGCGGGAGCTGAAGAGGTCCATGATCCGGCTGAAGTCTTCTATCAACGGCATCTTCAATCTTCTTTCTTCCGGATCCATCTTGTAGACCTCCGACGCGGAACATCCTGCTGGCCCGATGGACTACCGACGAATGAAGGCTCCTTTAAGGGACGTCATCCAAGATGGCGTCCCTCGAATTCCGATTGGCTGATAGGATTCTATCAGCCAATCGGAATTAAGGTAGGAAAATTCTGATTGGCTGATGGAATCAGCCAATCAGAATCAAGTTCAATCCGATTGGCCAATCCGATCAGCCAATCAGATTGAGCTCGCATTCTATTGGCTGATCGGAACAGCCAATAGAATGCGAGCTCAATCTGATTGGCTGATCGGATCGGCCAATAGGATTGAACTTGATTCTGATTGGCTGATTCCATCAGCCAATCAGAATTTTCCTACCTTAATTCCGATTGGCTGATAGAACACTATCAGCCAATCGGAAATCGAGGGACGCCATCTTGGATGACGTCCCTTAAAGGAGCCTTCATTCGTCGGTAGTCCGTCGGGCCAGCAGGATGTTCCGCGTCGGAGGTCTACAAGATGGATCCGGAAGAAAGAAGATTGAAGATGCCGTTGATAGAAGACTTCAGCCGGATCATGAACCTCTTCAGCTCCCGCTTGGATGAAGACTTCAGCCGGATCATGGACCTCTTCAGCTCCCGCTTGGATGAAGACTTCAGCCGGATCATGGACCTCTTCAGCCCCCTGCTTGGGCTTGGATCAGGACATTGGAGGAGCTCTTCTGCATCGATCGGTGAACCTGGTATGGTGAAGATAAGGTAGGAAGATCTTCAGGGGCTTAGTGTTAGGTTTATTTAAGGGGGGTTTGGGTTAGATTAGGGGTATGTGGGTGGTGGGTTGTAATGTTGGGGGGGGGTATTGTATGTGTTTTTTTACAGGAAAAAGAGCTGAATTTCTTGGGGCATGCCCCGCAAAGGGCCCTGTTCAGGGCTGGTAAGGTATAAGAGCTTTGAACTTTTGTAATTTAGAATAGGGTAGGGCATTTTTTATTTTGGGGGGCTTTGTTATTTTATTAGGGGGCTTAGAGTAGGTGTAATTAGTTTAAAATTGTTGTAATATTTTTCTTATGTTTGTAAATATTTTTTTATTTTTTGTAACTTAGTTCTTTTTTATTTTTTGTACTTTAGTTAGTTTATTTAATTGTATTTATTTGTAGATATTGTATTTAATTCATTTATTGATAGTGTAGTGTTAGGTGTAATTGTAGGTATTTTATTTAATTAATTTATTGATAGTGTAGTGTTAGGTTTAATTGTAACTTAGGTTAGGATTTATTTTACAGGTAAATTTGTAATTATTTTAACTATTTTAGCTATTAAATAGTTCTTAACTATTTAATAGCTATTGTACCTGGTTAAAATAAATACAAAGTTACCGGTAAAATAAATATTAATCCTAAAATAGCTATAATATAATTTATATTGTAGCTATATTAGGATTTATTTTACAGGTAAGTATTTAGCTTTAAATAGGAATAATTTATTTAATAAGAGTTAATTAATTTCGTTAGATTTAAATTATATTTAATTTAGGGGGGTGTTAGTGTTAGGGTTAGACTTAGCTTTAGGGGTTAATACATTTATTAGAATAGCGGTGAGCTCCAGTTGGCAGATTAGGGGTTAATGTTTGAAGTTAGTTGTCGGCGATGTTAGGGAGGGCAGATTAGGCGTTAATACTATTTATTATAGGGTTAGTGAGGCGGATTAGGGGTTAATAACTTTATTATAATAGCGGTGCGGTGCGGTCGGCAGATTAGGGGTTAATAAGTGTATGCAGGTGGAGGCGACGTTGTGGGCGGCAGATTAGGGGTTAATAAATATAATATAGGGGTCGGCGGTGTTAGGGGCAGCAGATTAGGGGTACATAAGGATAACGTAGGTGGTTGTCGGCAGATTAGGGGTTAAAAAAAATTAATTGCGTGTCGGCGATGTGGGGGGACCTCGGTTTAGGGGTATATAGGTAGTTTATGGGTGTTAGTGTACTTTAGAGCACAGTAGTTAAGAGCTTTATGAACCGGCGTTAGCCCAGAAAGCTCTTAACTACTGACTTTTTTCTGCGGCTGGAGTTTTGTCGTTAGAATTCTAACGCTCACTTCAGACACGACTCTAAATACCGGAGTTAGAAAGATCCCATTGAAAAGATAGGATACGCAATTGATGTAAGGGGATCTGCGGTATGGAAAAGTCGCGGCTGAAAAGTGAGCGTTAGACCCTTTCCTGACTGACTCCAAATACTGGCGGTAGCCTAAAACCAGCGTTAGGAGCCTCTAACGCTGGTTTTCACGGCTACAGCCAAACTCCAAATCTAGGCCATAGTTATTATATATTTTAACTATATTAACCATATCTAACGCTAACACCCCTAACTTAATTATTATTAAAATAAATCTAAATAATATTAATAATATTAACTAAATTATTCCTATTTAAAACTAAATACTTACCTATAAAATAAACCCTACGATAGCTACAATATAATTAATAATTACATTGTAGCTATTTTAGGGTTTATATTTATTTTACAGGTAACTTGGTATTTATTTTAACTAAGTACAATAGCTATTAAATAGTTAATAACTAAAATACAATTAAATACACTAAACTAAATTACAAAACAAACACTAAATAACAAAAAATAAAAAAAGATTACAAGATTTTTAAGCTAATTACACCTATTCTAAGCCCCCTAATAAAATAACAAAGCCCCCCAAAGCAGTCCTTATGCTGTATATTGGATACCAAACTGCTCTGGTTTGGTATACCTGTCTATGGGCCAAAAAACTATGGCCGAAGGCAGAAATATACGAGCGTAACTTCTATGTTATGCCATATATGTGATACCAAACCAGCGCAAAATTTGGCATCGCCGGCTTTTGCGGGCGACGCTGCATATCGGATCGGGGCCACAGTGAGCCAGCTCTGATTGGCTAAAACGTATGTCTGTCAAAAGAACTGAAATAAGGGGGCAGTTTGCAGAGGCTTAAATACAAGGTAATCACAGAGGTAAAAAGTGTATTTATATAACTGTGTTGGTTATGCAAAACTAGGGAATGGGCAATAAAGGGATTATCTATCTTTTTAAACAATAACAATTCTGGTGTAGACTGTCCCTTTAAGATCAGCTATATATTTTTGATATATCGTTACTCAAATTAGCGGGATGGGTGATGCAAGTCTTAGTGATTATATTATTATTATGCTCTCAGGAATCTAGTGGATTAAAGTGGTCATTTTTCTGATAATGTACGTTTGATTTAAATGATATACTGTTTACTATTTCTCTGTAATGATCATCATTCATTGCATCCTTTATAGTATGACTCCACATTACTGGGTAGATTTAATAAAAGTCGAGTGGACACGATTTGCTGCAGCAAATCATGTCTGCTTGACCTCGCTAAATGCCGGCATCATACGCTGTCGGCATTCAACATTGCACAAGCATTTCTTGTGAAATGCGTGTGCAATGCCGCCCCCTGCAAACTTGGCCGCTATCAGGGGGTGTTAATAATCCCGATGGGATCGGAATGATTTCAGTCCGCTACCTATAAGGTGGCAGAGAAGTTAAGGAGCAGCGGCCTTACGACAATGGGCGTAGAAAGCTGCATCCGCTGCTTAATAAATCTACTCCTACATATTTAGCAGCATATGCTGAGGAAAGAGGGCTCATGGGAACAGAAGCAATGTGTACATCAGTACATTCTGTTTAAAATCACAGCCACTTAGTTAAAGGCAAAGAGTTTTCCACTCTGCATTTCCTCCTTGTTTATGAAATGTAGTGTAGCACAATTGTACAGCAGTACCTCACAAAGCATGACTACATGACCTAGCTGACACATTGTATATATAGATTTATAGCTAAGTACATTTATATATCCACCTGCCTTATTTCGCTTCACTGAATATTGATTTGTGGATTTCTATACAATACACCACATGCTTAAGGGGGAAAGGCTGCTGTGGTAAGTGACAGGGGCCGCACTAAGTAGTGTTGAATTAGTGTGGCAAGCTCCCTGGATGTTTGTTTGCCTTCTTGGATACCATTAATGGAAGCTAGTGCACTAGTTTCAGCTTTTTATACTTTCTCTTATTGGAAGTGACCCTGGCCTGTTCTTGGTGTCAATGGTGAATGGGAGATGTTAAAGGTCATCTCAGACTCAGTGCTTGGTTATTTTGTATGAAGACTGAAGTGTTCCTGTTCCTGACCATTCCACTTGGCCCTAACCCTAGCAAAATTTCTAGCTCAAGCAATATGTTTGACCCCTTTACTGAGATACACTACCCCCGGACAGATTTACTGACTAAAGATTTTTGGAACTGTCTCCTGGTTAAAGATCTTGTCTCATCCTCCGATTTTAACATTTTATATCTTCTGGTACTGAACCTTGTCTTGTTTACAGATTATGGAAAAAAGGTGGAATAAACAGCGCTAACAAATACTAGGAGTATAAGGAAGCAAGGGTTATACAACAAAAACTTATTTTCTCTAATAATTAAACACAATCTACTACCATAACTTGGTTATAATATAAAATTAAATGTATTCACTACAATGCATAGTAAAGGTATATAGATTGAAATTTAGCAATAAAAATATTGCAATAAAAATCAAGCAATAAATCTTGTAAAAATTCATACACTAAAATTCATACAATAAAAAATGTGCACTTATTGCTACCGTAGAGGACGTCTCCTCTGTGGTGATCGGTACAAATATTAAATATCACCTTTCGTATAGCTGTGTTAAACTTTAATACCACCTTATAAATCGATACCACCTTTAAATGTTGGGTATTGATATAATGATCGTTTTTGTTAGATTGTTGCAAAGTTCACTTGTTAATAAAAAGTTCACTTTCACAATGTATCAACATTACTCTTCTGTTTAGTGCACTTAGTAGGCGCTTTTACTCGATCAAACTTGCATAGTTAGCTGAATCGTTAAGGTTATATACTGCAGTGAATGCTGCATAAGCTATCCGGTGTAGGTTAATAATTATTCAGATATGAACATACTGCTGCGTATAGTGGAGATACATTACCAGTCCCTTTGCCGTTTCTATTCTGTGGCGTGTTTACCAACACGTTTGCGGTCTGTCCTTGGACCGTTGAACTTCCGATCTCACCTCAGGCCTCTTGGAGTGTGACAGCGTCACATATGAAATGCTGAAAATTTGGGTCTGCCGTAGGTCTCACAGAGGTGGCGGGTAACTCAGGGCTACTAGTTCTTCTCACCTCATTTTACGTCTGTGTTCATCTGTTGTGACCAATGGTAGTTATAGTCTCTTTCTGTAGTTTCTTCTTATAGTCTCTTCCTATACTCTGCGCAGAGTGTCAGCTGTCAAATGAGACTATAAAGATTCTTTCAATGCTGTATAATTTTCTTTAGACCCCTGGATTAACGTCAACGCGTTTCACCTATGACTAGACTTTATCAAGACTGCTATCCAAGGGTGTATTAACTGTGTTTAAATACCCCACCTAGAGTTCTCATTTGTTCAAAGATCCTCCAATGATTTCTTTTAAATTTAAGGTGGTATTATCTCCTTCATTACTTAAGGTGGTATTTTCTTTTTAATGTTAAACACAGACTGCTAGGTGGTTTCCCATTTATAAAGATTAATTTACACTCTTTGTTTTATTAAAGGTGGATTACACATTTACATATATTTAGAGTTTGACCTCTAAATATGATAGAGAATGACATTTCATTTATCATAATACAAGTACAATTAAAGTTCAGACATTTTATATTATTTCATATACCTTTTTAAGAACAATTTATGGTATTATAATCTTAAATTGTCCTATACCGCTACTAAATGTATGTGAGTTTGTGATCCCTCTGTATATATTAAATTATTTAGTTGGATTGATACAGTTGATATGGGTACTTGGCATTTATTATGTACTCAGATAATGATGTCTCAAATTTAAAATATCACTTTAAATTGTAGCTTTCAATCTAATATAAATGGACTAAGATCTAGTTCTGAGTTTAGTCCCTTTGAGTATAGGGTTCCCTGTGTATATATTCTGCAATTTAAGATTATAATACCATAAATTGTTCTTAAAAAGGTATATGAAATAATATAAAATGTCTGAACTTTAGTTGCATTATGATAAATGAAATGTCATTCTCTATCATATTTAGAGGTCAAACTCTAAATATATGTAAATGTGTAATCCACCTTTAATAAAGCAGAGTGTAAATCCACCTTTATAAATTGGAAACCACCTAGTAGTCTGTGTTTAACATTAAAAAGAAAATACCACCTTAAGTAATGAAGGAGATAATACCACCTTAAATTTAAAAGAAATCATTGGAGGATCTTTGAACAAATGAGAACTCTAGGTGGGGTATTTAAACAGAGTTAATACACCCTTGGATAGCAGTCTTGATAAAGTCTAGTCATAGGTGAAACGCGTTGACGTTAATCCAGGGGTCTAAAGAAAATTATACAGCATTGAAAGAATCTTTATAGTCTCATTTGACAGCTGACACTCTGCGCAGAGTATAGGAAGAGACTATAAGAAGAAACTACAGAAAGAGACTATAACTACCATTGGTCACAACAGATGAACACAGACGTAAAATGAGGTGAGAAGAACTAGTAGCCCTGAGTTACCCGCCACCTCTGTGAGACCTACGGCAGACCCAAATTTTCAGCATTTCATATGTGACGCTGTCACACTCCAAGAGGTCTGAGGTGAGATCGGAAGTTCAACGGTCCAAGGACAGACCGCAAACGTGTTGGTAAACACGCCACAGAATAGAAACGGCAAAGGGACTGGTAATGTATCTCCACTATACGCAGCAGTATGTTCATATCTGAATAATTATTAACCTACACCGGATAGCTTATGCAGCATTCACTGCAGTATATAACCTTAACGATTCAGCTTACTGTGCAAGTTTGATCAAGTAAAAGCGCCTACTAAGTGCACTAAACAGAAGAGTAATATTGATACATTGTGAAAGTGAACTTTGCAACAATCTAACAAAAACGATCATTATATCAATACCCAACATTTGAAGGTGGTATCGATTTATAAGGTGGTATTAAAGTTTAACACAGCTATACGAAAGGTGATATTTAATATTTGTACCAATGACCACAGAGGAGACGTCCTCTATGTTAGCAATAAGTGCACGTTTTTATTGTATGAATTTTAGTGTATGAATTTTTTACAAGATTTATTGCTTGAATTTTATTGCAAGATTTTTATTGCTAAATTTCAATCTATATACCTTTACTATGCATTTTAGTGAATAAAGTTAATTTTATATTATAACCAAGTTATGGTAGTAGATTGTGTTTTATTATTAGAGAAAATAAGTGTTTGTTGTATAACCCTTGCTTCCTTATACTCCTAGTATTTGTTAGCGCTGTTCATTCCACCTTTTTTCCACATTCAACTCTTAGATTAATAGTGAGACTGATCTTTTAAATACCACACAGGGTTAATGTTTAGCGCTTCTTGAGTTTCCACAATAACTTGTTTACAGATTTCTCTTCTACCTCTTTAATGAGTTCCTGCAGTCCATCTTTTGCTCAATTTGCACTAGACATCAAACCAGGTAATTACCTAATTACCTAATATAATAAGCAAGCCACAATGAATTGAGCAGAAACTGGACAGAGTAATCCATAATCTTCTTAGAGATCCATGGATACTGCCTGCCAAGACCAGGCAACCCTTATCTAATTATCTATATATTGAGGTCCATGAAAATATGTCTATCATAAAATTACAACACACTGTTGAACATCTTGGAAAAATTATCTAAAGAATTAATTATTTAAAACATTTTATATAAAAGTATATATTTTTGATTAACAACATTGTTAAAATAAATATTCACCGGAAGAGTGGTAAAATGAGCACACCTCCCACAATCCTAATTGGTTATTATATTAAATAATCAGGATTGACTAAAAAATTCTATAAAGTGAAATGAGCAACATCTAAGCCCATACTACAGATAAATTAAGTCATCAAGAGACCTGTACTGTGCTGCCAGAAGGGGCCAATGAAAGAAAGGTATTTGACTGAACTATATTTATTTATTGGAATGTTTAATGTATTTTTATTGTGGGGGTTAAGGTGTTGGGGGCTTAGATTTTAGGGTGGTTTGCAATAAGGTAAATCACAATGAGTGGTTTAGCTTTAGGTTTTATATCAGGTAGGGATTGTGTGAAGGATGTCTTAGATGTTTAGGGAATTGTGATGTAGGATTCCATTGAGAGGTGCCTTGAGTGTTAGATGGGTATTATAGTTGTGGCAGGATCACATGGTGGGACCATGTCAAGTTAATATAACCAGGTTAAGGCTGTAGTTAATAGTGGTAAAAAGGGTAAGTGCACTTTTACCAGCTAAGGTTAATAGTGGAGGATAAAGGTAATGGTAAGGAATTATTGTGGTTTGGGAAGTTAACACAATGCATAAGATCATATATTTTTGACCATCATCATTAGAGGGACATAAAAACCCTAAATTTTATTTCATGGTTCTGATAGATCATGCAATGTTTACCAACTTTCCAAGTTTTACTTTTATCTAATTTGCTTCTTTCTCTTGGTATCCTTTGTTTAAAGAACAGTAAGGCACTACTGGGAGAGACATATATGTGAGGCCACCAATCCGCCGTTTCTGAGCCTACCTATGTATACATTTCAACAAAGGATACAAATAGAACAAAACAAAGATAATAGAAAAACATTGTAAAGTTGTTTAAAATAGTATGTTCTTTCTGACGCATGAAAGAATAAAATTGGGTTTCATGTCCCTTTAAGTTTTTAGTTACCTTGAGGCTAATGTAAGGACTTTTTTTTAACAAGGTTGCAGAAGCTGTAGCGATAAAAGGGTACAGAGACCAGCTGTACCTGGTATGAGCATAGGACCCCCCCCCAAAAAAATCTAGTTATTGCTATGGCAAGGGAACTGCTGTAACACTTTTAAGCAGTTGCATTTTTGTCACATGTAATTGTAAATCACTACCCTTTTGCTAAAATGTGTGTTTCATTGACTTGGAGGGGATTGCAGAGTGTAAGATACATATTTTCATTAAAGGGATAGTCTACTCCAGAATTTATATTGTTTAAAAAGATAGATAATCCCTGCATTTCCCTTTTCACGTTCTGCATAACCAACACTGTAATATTAATACACTTTTTATCTCTGTAATTACCTTGTATCTAAGCCTCTGCAGACTGCCCCCTTATTTCAGTTGTTTTGACAGACTTGCATTTTAGCCAATCAGCACCCTCTCATAGGTAACTACACGGGCATGAGCACAATGTTATCTATATGGCAGGCATGAACTAACACCCTCAAGCTGTGAAAAACTGTCAAATGCATTCAGATAAGAGGCGGCCTTCAAGGGTTTACCGATAAGCAAATGAGCCTACCTAGGTTTAGATTTCAACTAGGAATACCAAGAGAACAAAGCAAATTTGATGATAAAAGTAAATTGAAAAGTTGTTTAAAATTACATGCCCTATCTGAATCAATTTAATTTTGACTAGACTATCCCTTTAATTAACAACTAAAATAAGAATTTATCTTGCGTTTTGGTGTATGAGGGAACATTTTTATCTCTAGTATTAACCTGTCTTGTCTTTCAATTCTAGTTTGCTTTTTAGAGTTTGCTTTCTTAGGAACTAAAACTTTATCAAATAAATGCTATGCACCCTGGTGTTTTAATATAAAAATATATTTTCATTTTCTCTGTTACACAAACCGTACAAGTTTGCTATTACACCAAGGTCACCTTGCGATGAGAGGTACACAAACACAACAGCACACTGACTTTGTCATGGAACTGTTGGCGTTCATCTTGACAAATAATGTGTTTCTTTTCGACAATAAAGTGTATGTTCAGCAGCAAGGGACAGCTATGGGGGCAACATGTGCCCCCACATATGCTTGCCTCCATTTGGGAGCCTGGGAGATGGAGGATGTCTACCAGAGCCCTCTCTTTGAGAACATCCACATATGGCTTCGATATGTGGATGACATCTTCCTAATATGGAAGGGCACTGAAATAGGCCTTTCTGCTTTTGTAGAAACTTTGAATAAAAATGATAAAAAATATCTATCTCACACTGCAAAGCATTAAGGAGGAAATATCCTTTCTGGATATCAAGATTAACCTCAACCAGGGCTCTATTGTGACTGAGAATTTTCGCAAAACTACTGCAACTAACAGTTTGCTTCTTGCGACAAGCCACCATCCTGACCATCTTAAGAAGGGGATACCTAAGGGGCAGTTCCTTAGACTACGTCGTAACTGCTCCACTAAAACAAAATACTATGAGCATGCCATAGAGATGCATAAACGTTTTCTAAACAGGGGGTACTCTAAAAGAGTTGTAAACAGAGCTCTAAATGAAGCAGCTCATCTGAACCGAGAGCAACTTCTCATACCCAAACAAAAAGCTAAACAGGGTCCAATTAGACTAATAGCGGATTACAATTGCCACTGGAAAGCCCTGAGAAAGATACTGGAAAAAAACTGGCACGTCCTAACGAGTGATGAAGGGGTATCTAGAGAAGTAGGAGATCACCCCACAATCACTGCCAGAAGAGCACCCAACCTCAGAGACAAATTCGTGAGAAGTCAGTATATGTCACTCAAAAAACAAACAGATTGGCTTACCACACATAGGTCCACTGGAAATCATCCCTGTGGAAGATGTGTGGCGTGCAAATACATGGTGAAAACTAAAATGTTTTCAACCCACACAGGCAAAATATACAAACTAAAACACCACATTACATGCAGTACTGAAGGGGTTATTTACCTCCTCTCCTGTAGTTGCCCACGTTTTTACGTGGGTAAAACCAGGAGAGCCATAAAGGACAGGATAACTGAACATAGGGATGACATTAAATATAAAAATCCCAAGAGTAATGTGGCCAAACATTTTGAAGAAATTCATGCCTGCAATCCTGACTCCCTCTCATTCATTGGTATTGACAGAGGCATTACCAATAACAGAGGGGGTGACAATGATAAAGTCCTCCTCCAGAAGGAATGTAGGTGGATTACGATCCTACAAACCCAGACACCCAATGGGTTGAATGACAGGATAGACATGGCCTGCTTTCTATAAGGCATGGATGTCATCTTAACCCTACTCCTATTCCTCGTTATCAGACATATGTTTACCATACAGTGATATAACAATTACTCCATTGAGTACTTTCTTAAGGTAGGGATATATCTGTAATCCTTTCTTACACTTCTATATTAGTCTTTCACACTTGTAATATAACACATCTCTTTCAATTGAGTATTCTAAATTTAGGGCCCCTATTGCCGTAGGCATTACTTGGTAATTTTCTTAAATTTACCTTGCAATATACATGACCAAATTATGACTTATTCTGTACATATACCTATATCTTTCCATTTAGGTTTATAAGCCAGGTTTTGCTATGTTTTCACTATTAGTAATGTTAGAATTCAGACACTATATAGTGAGTTCACTTGTTTTTAATTATCTTGGTTAGCACCATTGAGCTTTAAAGTTTTTCAACAGGGGCGTGTATCCTTCTAAGTTTAAAAGGGAGAGGAGATGCTCCCTACGTCATTACGCCCTGACGAAGCCCGACACACCCAGCGGGTGAAACGCGCGTTGGCATTGGACAAGCTGACACGGAACATGTGGTTTGTGTGAACGCCACTGAACACAGAAGCCTTGCAAGCTAACGCTCACGAAGGATCTCTTGTAAGATGTTCCTGGGGAACCACCAAGGACTACCTACCATATATTAGTCCTAGGACTGTACAGGAGACAGGTCGTATGCTATTATATCTCTTGCCTGATAGATAGGCACATCTATATCTGATCTGGATATCGCTACCCGGTTGCGAGGGTTAAACTACAAGTCTCAAAATAGAGGATGAGATTGCTATCTTTATGGTTAAAGAAACACCAACACTATGCAAAACTAACAAGCAGTTCTTTACTTTGCACCTATGCTTGCCATCTTTATCATGAACTTTCCATCCTCATGCATTAAAGACTTCTTGCAAGGGACTGTCTAGCGACTAACAGAAATATACGCTACTACCTGCTTATCACTCATTTCTGCTAAGTTATTTTCCTTGCTTACGTTTACACTGTTTGCTGCTTGCCTACTAACAGACGAATGTACATATTTTGAGATACAATATCAATAACTACTTAGATCCCATCAATATACCTGCTCGGCATTAAGCCTTATGTAATAAGGTGCCGTATGCAGCAGGGTTTAGTAGTTTGATAAGTGTGTCTTATTAATATATCTCTGCTTATATATGTATGCACATTTCTAAGAATATGCCTTTTATGTACTGCCCATAGTTGTACTATATTTTTTTGGGCGCTATGTCAGTACCTACTTAGATCCCATTCCTATACCTGCCCGGCAATTAACCTTATATTTGAAGGTGCCGTTCGCAGCAGGGTGTAGTAGTCTGACAAAGGCTTCCTATGAAATATATTCACTTTACTGTTCATACAATGAGATATCCTTGTCTGTCACGATTACAAACAGCAGATTAAGCTATCTGCTGTAACATTGGTATACCTTTCTAACTCTAGGTTAGTAAATGTATCAGGTTCATGCATTCACATCAACCCCTGACCGGTCAGGTTTGTATATTAATTTTGTGTTTATTAATTTTCTTTTTGTACATTTTTTGGTCCATTGTATATAGACATATTGTATGTGTATATCTGAGACAATAAGTCTCGCTATATCAGTGCCAGAGATTGTCCTCTCTTGTTGCCACATAAGCTTATTTTTTGGATACTCCTTATTTTACTTTGATGAGCTAAATAAAACATATTTTGAAAAGAGTGCTGAATTCCCTGTCTTTCATCCTGATATACTTTGTTCAGGATTCCTTCTCTCTCTTAAATCCATATAATACATTATATAATATTTCAATTGAAGAAAAATCCTTTTTTAGCCTAACAATCATATTTTATGAATAGTTGAAATTGTTCAGAAAGCATACATAACCATTATATCATGAAAGGCCAAGGATTATATCACCAACTACGTATAGAGCATTTGGGGAAGCTCTATGCCAGGGGCTGCTAACCTTTTGGACTTTTGGGATCGCTAAACTCATAATTTTGAAGGTACAAACTTCTATAATGTGTGTGTGTATATATATATATATATATATATATATATATATATATATATATATATATATATATATATATACATACACACTCACACACACACACATACTGTACATAACTTAGCTAAGTTTCAATTATGTATATATTTACACATTTTTAAGAATTATTTTTTGGAATTAAGTAACTGAATGACAGAACTGAGAGAATACTTCCAAATGACAGATGAAGGGTGAGTGTCAACTTTTGAGCTGGAAACAGAGAGGAAGAAAGTGGGAAAAAAATAATTATGTTTAATAGGACCACAAGACTTCCAAGTTACCTCCGCAGTTAGGAATTATTCAAAACTACTTATGATCATGGACAGAGATTGGAGTAATAAATTAAGTTTATATCAGAATGCTCTCAATAAGGATGTGAGCTAACCACGACTGATGTTACTGGCAATTATATAATACTGGTGGGATATGGCTGATCTGCTGGATGGCAATTACTGGAATTCAGGTGGAATGGCTTTGTGAGCGTGAAAATTATTAGAATGAAAAATAATTAATATTTAATAAATAAAAAAAGAAGATGGAGGGGAGGAAGACAAGCAGTGATGTAAGTCCATCTGAAGGGATTATTAAAACTACTACAAAGAGACAGGTAAAGGGAAGAAAATAAATTAAATATGAGAAAATATTTTTTTTAAGATTTTCTTTTTTTATATACTTTAATTCCACTATTTCAAGCCAAGACTATATCAACCTCTGCTGACTTTAGAATGGAAGCATCTTCCTCTGAGCAGCATTCCGGGTGGGAGGAGTTAAAATACAATCTAGCTACGCAAGTTGCGCAGTACTACGCAATGTGCGTAGGGAGATTGTAATTTAACTCCTCCTCCGTCTGTTTTCACTGATGTCCAGCCAGGCACTGTAAGGAGTTGCGGCGCGACAGGTGTGACACCATCAGAGGAGATTAATTCCTGCTTGATGGTGTCAAGGACCACCAACATCTTCTCGTGAACCACCAGTGGTTGGCGACCGCTGCTCTATACATCACTACACTATAGAAACGGGAATGCAAGGGGAAGGAGGGGAGAAAATAACATGGCATAAAAATTTAAATATATTTATTTAATATATAAAGTTACATATATAAAAAAAATATTATAGCAGTAAAGTTTGACTGTCACTTGTGTTTGTATGGTAAGTTTAAGATAATTTTAATTTAACATCACTTTAATGGACTCAAGGTTATTGCAAACACTTCTAATCTTAAAGTGTGAGATGCCCTTTACAACTGGCATTACAAAATGTCAAACAACTATGTAAAATGCACACATAGCGTATCATGTCTGTCAGACATTGCTGAATGCCGATAGCTCTAGTGAGCTGCTTGTGCAATGCCGCCCCTCTGCAGCTTCGGGGCAATCGGTTACTAGCAGGGGGGGTGTCAATCAGCCCAAACGTATAGAATCGTGCGAATTGATGTCCACAGCATCAGAAACTGCTGTTTCTCGGTGAGCCTGAAGGCTCGCATGAAAACAGGGGCATCAGGGGCTGTTCGGCCCTTGATAAATCAGCCCCAGTGTCAATAAAATGATATGAATAAAAAATATCTTGACTCTTATGTGCACACACTCTATTTAAAATGCAATATTTTATAGTCATGATATAGGAGATAGAGAAATTCGCCATTGCCAAATCTAATGGTTTTCAAGCAAGGCAGCATTATATTTTAAACAGATGCCGTATATGGCCGCAGTCAGTGGCATTAGGCAATTTTCGACACAATATTTATTTGTGTAATAGCACAAAACATAAAGATCTATTCAAATCCAAATGTTTGTGTGTTGCCCTATAACACAAATAAATCTGGTGCCGAAAACTGCTAAATTCATCACGTGGACAATTTATTAAATGTGTGCAAGAAATAGGTTCATTGTGAGCAAGATTTACTTACTGATCACTCTTATGATATTTATTAAAGTCTCTATTTTAATAAATAATCAATACTAGATCAATGTATTAACCGTGTCCACGATTTTAATAGGATTTAATAGAAGGTGCGCAGGAAATAAATTATCTGTGTGCACAAGTTTTCTAATTGTGTTTACAATTTGCTAAATTGTGGGCAAAATGTATTTAATCACTCTAACAGTTTCATTAATTGCAAGCTGTATTTTTTTATTTTGCTCATGAGTTGCTACTTTGTGAGCACATTTTGATAAATAGTTCCCACAATTTAAATAAAAACAAATCATCAAAGTGGTAACTCCGGGGTTCTGGTTACCATTAATATGAATACAGAATACATAAATTCCTGAAATATTATTTATAAAATTATAAAATAATTATATAAATAAGATATTGTTTAAAAATATTATGAAAAATATACTAAGCATGGGATTTTGTTATAAATATAAATTAAATAGTTGATTAAAGATGTTTAAATATACATTTGTGTGTCAGTGACAGATGAAGGTAGCATGTGCCTTTAGCTTAGAGTTGCTACTCTAAAATGCAAACTTTTTTCCAAAAGTTGTTAAGTTGCTAAGTGTTAAATTAAATTAAGTGGTAGAATAACACAAAGTCTGCAAGTAAATCCAATTTAAAGTTTTCTGTTGAAGTTATGTAACTCTGGCCTCTACACACTAAAATGTTCTCTTACATTGATGCAGATAAGACTATAACATGCAAATAGAAAGAAAACTGTTATTATTTATTTTTATGAGTAAGACTGTAGGATTAATTATTCCTCTGCAATAAAGTTAACTCATCCGTGCAAACTTCCCAACTAAAGCGATTTGAGAGAGACAGTCCTTAATTCAGAGAGCTGTCCCTCTCAGACAACCATATCTCCTGATTTGAAGAATTTTCCTTAAAGGGACACTAAACACTAAATAAATGCCAGATAGATTGATGTATCAAACATCTAGATGTGTTTTTTAACCCCGTAGTGACCAGACCATTTTTCAATTTTCTTACCGTTAAGGACCAGGGCTATTTTTACATTTCTGCGGTGTTTGTGTTCAGCTGTAATTTTCCTCTTATTCATTTACTGTACCCACACATATTATATACCGTTTTTCTCGCCATTAAATGGACTTTTTAAAGATGTCATTATTTTCATCATATCATATAACTTACTATAATTTTTTTAATGAAATATGATGAAAAAATTGAAAAAACACACACTTTTTCTAACGTTGACCCACAAAATCTGTTACACATCTACAACCACCAAAAAACACTCATGCTAAATAGTTTCTAAATTTTATCCTGAGTTTAGAAATACCCAATGTTTACATGTTCTTTGCTTTTTTTGCAAGTTATAGGGCAAAAAGTACAAGTAGCACTTTGCTATTTCCAAACCATTTTTTTTGCAAAATTAGCGTTAGTTACATTGGGACACTGATATCTGTCAGGAATCCCTGAATATCCCTTCACATTTTTATATAAATTTTTAGTAGACAACCCAAAGTATTGATCTAGGCCAAATGCGATCAAATAAAAAAATGTATTAACTCTTTCACAAACTTTAGGTTTCTCACTGAAATTATTTTTGCAATTATGGCACACATGGTTGTAAATGCTTCTCTGGGATGCCCTTTGTTTCGAAATAGCAGACATATATGGCTTTGGCATTGCTCTTTGGTAATTAGAAGGCCGCTAAATGCCGCTGCGCACCACACTTTTATTATGCCCAGCAGTGAAAGGGTTAAATAGGTAGCTTGTAGGGTTAATTTTAGCTTTAGTGTAGAGATCAGCCTCCCACCTGACACATCCCACCCCCTGATCCCTCCCTGACCCCTCTCAAACAGCTCTCTTCCCTCTCGCACCACCCAAAGGTCACTCCCATCTTAAGTACTGGCAGAAAGTCAGTATAAAAATAAAAGTTTTTTTTGCTTGTTTTTTTATATATTTTCTGCAGGGTAGTATCCCCCCTTACCTCCCTGACTACCCCCCCCCCCCCATAATTTTTTTAAGCTACACTGTATGAATGAAGTTGCTTTGTAAGAAGAATTATGTTGTACTGTGTTAGATTTTTCCCCCCAGTAATTATTACTGTATAATTTGTTGAATTTTGTTCATTTGTGACTCCTTTAATGTTGGTCTTGATTCGCCCTAGCACCACACATACACATAAGGCTGTGGATTTCTTTCCCAGGTCTTTTGCAATTCATACTGATAAATAACAATGTATACTTGTGATACCACAGCACTGAAAGCAAATGTGATAGATTTTTAATAACAACCAATGATTGTTTTTAATTAGTATGAGTCAACATTCTATATATAGCATCAAACACTGAGGACAGAGGTCTTACAAGAACTGGATCAATGTGTGTATCAGACCAATATGTTGAAAGTCACAATCACTTAGTTCAGGTAAACGGCTTTCCCACTCACTTACGTGTTTTATAAAATGTTTTGTAGCATTGCCTTTTTCATTATATATTAAAGGGACAGTCAACACCAGAATTGTTGTTGTTTAAAAAGAAAGATAATCCCTTTATTACCCATTCCCCAGTTTTGCATAACCAACACAGTTATAATAATAAAAAAAAAAGATTCACCTGAGGAAACAGTGTACCACTGAGAAACGCGTTGTGATTTTAATTGTATGTTTTTAATACAGTGCTTTTACAATTATATCTCGTTTATGTGGTCTGTTTTACGGAGATCTGGTTATGATTATCCCTTGTTCCCTTAAATCTTGTTATACAGGTTTTAAGTTCTCTGGTGCACCTATATGATCACTCCTTTTAACACCACCCTGAGATTAGTATACAAGCACTTTAATAGTAAAATCCCATAGTACCAAGAGGGATCACATTGAAGATATACGACAATTATTAACAAAACATATCGAGGAGTGAGCTCACTGGACGACTGTAAGGTTCAGACTGCGCATATAGCACTTTGGTAGATCTTCGAACAATATTTATCATACAATACTACACCATATGGGCGCCTTTTCCTTTTTGCCTTTTAGACTTCATCTGTGGGTGTGACGCCACTACTTTTTTGGAAACTTGGCTGCTAGACGATCCCCTTCTTGGACGGATCATATGTGTAGTATCATTTGAATATACGTAATATATCGCATTGGGATTGGATATCCTTATACTGGGAGCGCATCTACTACAAACTTTTTAGTTTGTTTTTTTACACAGTTATAATAATACATGTTTTAGCTCTGTAATTACCTTGTATCTAAACTTCTGCTGACTGCCCCCTTATTTCAGTTATTTTTAGCCAATCAGTGTTCACTCCTAGGTCACTTCACATGCACAAGCTCAATGTTATCTATATGAAACACATGAACTAATGCCCTCTAGTTGTCAAAATGCATTCAGATTAGAGGCAGTCTTCAAGGTCTAAGAAATTAGCATATGAACCTCCGAGGTTTAGCTTTCAACTAAGAATACCAAAAGAACAAAGCAAAATTGGTGATAAAAGTAAATTTGGAAGTTGTTTAAAATTACATGCCCTATTTAAATCATGAAAGGTTTTTTTGGACTTGACTGTCCCTTTAAAAGGAACAAAAATGTTTAGTTATGCATAATGAAACAACTTTGCAATTTATTTTAATTATTTATTTGACCCCCTTTTTGTGTAATTTAGCTCTGAACATTTAGCAATTTCTACTTCTCAGAACATAAAAAACACCCTGCTGACTGTTCAAGGCTAACCATACTACATATCTTTCACTTTTTGAGTTGGCCTACAAAGTACACCATAGGTGTGGGTGAGTGAATTTTGGATCTTGGATAACTATATTTCTGTTGTGGTGTGCACAGGGATAGGTGTTTATGGGAGTGGCTACGCTGATGCCATAAGTAGCGAGCAGCGGATGTCTCAACACTTTACCCAGGCTCTCCTCACACTGATTACCCAGTCTTATGGTAGGGTGTGTGAGTGATGGAGCTAGTGTGACCACTTATTATGGGTATCCTTTACACCAGTCATTGCAAGTCTCACTCACACATTACTGAGTCTGTGCTTTTGTGTAACCAATTAATAAGGTGAGATGTGGGCTGTTTTAAGCTGTGAAGACTCTCCACTTTAACATGTTCATCACTTTTCTATATCTTTCACTAGTTGGCTTTAACTGATATAAATTGCAAAAAAGAGTACTTTATACAAACTTTATGATTGTGGCTAGCAGACTAAAGCACAGATTGGCTCCTGCAAATAAGGCAAATAGTGAGTGGACTTGGCTAATATGTTATTACACAGCGACACAACAGAAATGTCTTGTAATTATAAAGCGTTTACTGTCCCTTTAAAGTGAATGTAAAGTTTCACGAATGAGTGCCTGGTTTTTAAAAATGAAAAATACTTACCTTTCCTTCTTGCAAGCTAGAGCAGCGATTCCGATGCCCCTGCCCGCCGCCAGAAGGTAGGGGGTCTGGCTACTGTCTAAGGTGTGGGACTGTACTTGTCACAGAGGATAGTTAGATACTTGCCATTAACTCACCACTGACAGCATTTTGTATATAGCGTTAGGTACATTACTCTGCAAATTTAAGCCGATCCGTTTAAATTGGCAGCAGCTGAAAATAAGTTTAACTTATTGTACCCAAATAACACTATATGCAGCCAGCACTTTGTTTTAGGGACATTTAAAACTAAACAGTTAATGTGAAATCCCCTAAAACAACAATAGTCTATCAAAACAAGCCCACCCAACAAAAAGAGAGCAGTGCATACAAGAAATAACCATAAATCCATTCAATTCACAGTAGAAACATGTCCAGGCTTTCACAACTGTCTTTATTTCTCTTATAACAACCTGCCAGTGAACAGGATGGGTTAATAAATGAATCTGCTGGAGCACTATAGCTATGTGCTGTTGTTTCAAAAGAGAAGTATGTTAAATACATACACGCACACTCACTAAGGACATGCAGGTACATTACACTACACATCACACACACACTACATCCACTACACACACAAACATGCATGCCACAAATATACACACAAGACACTCATCAAGTCACATATTACTATTAACTTTTATTAATATTGTTATGTCCTTATGACACTAGATTAAGAAGCATATGTAATATATATATATATATATATATATATATATATATATATATATATATATATATATATATATATATATATATATATATGTTATAGCTCCACATTACAAAAAAACAAAACATTAGGGGGAGTGACACCATGAGTCACAACTTTCAAATTCACTTCTATTATCTAATTTGCTTTGTTCTCTTGGTATTCTTTGTTGAAAAGAATATCCAGGTAGGCTCATGAGTTGGGACCTAGCTGCTGATTGGTGGTTGCATATATATGCCTCTTGTCACTGGCTTACTGATGCATTTAGCTATTTCCCAGTAATTCATCACTGCTCCTTCAATAAAGGATTCCAAGAAAATTAAGCAAAATTAATAATAGATGTAAATTGGAAAGTTGTTTAAAATGTAAATGTAATGGAATAGTTTATCTAAATTTTAAAAAGCATTTTTTTCTATTGTGCAATTCAAGTATGTTTGCAATAGATTTTTTCTCATTTTGCTGCAGTGAATTCTGATTCGAGGGACTGTAAAGTCAAAATTAAGCTTTCATGATTCAGATAGAGCATGCAACTTTCCAATTTACTTCTGTTATTAAATTGCTTTGTTCTCTTGGTATCTTTTATTGCAGAGTAAAACTAGGTAGACTATTAAGAGCTCAGGAGTGTGAACGTATCTTTAGTACTCTATGGGGTTGATTTATGAAGCAGCGAATGCTGCTTCTGACCCATTCCCCTTCAATTCCGCCTGAAGCGAAGTGAGTCCTAAGACCGCTGCTCCTTAACTCGTCCGCCACCTCTGAGGTTGCGGACAGCAATTAGCCCGAACGAATATGATTGGGTTGATTGACACCCCTGATAGCGGCCGATTGGCCGCGAATCTGCAGGCGGCGGCATTGCACCAGCAGTTCACAAGAACTGCTGGGGCAATGATAAATGCCGACAGCGTATGCTGTTGGCATTTATCGATGTGCGGCGGACATGATACGCTATAGCAGATCATGTCTGTCTGCACCATGATAATTTTACCCCTATGGCTGCAGTGTTTTGCAAAATTATTTGTAGCTTTGTCATATATATATAAAAAAAATCTTACATTTTTTCACTTTTTTGGTGTGTGTGTGTGGGGGGGGGGGGTGTTATGGGGGGGTGCTTCAGGTTTTGTGCCTACAGGCACCTGAGATGTAAATACAGCCCTGCCCTCATCATCCCTCAGATTAATCCCCTGGCCATGCAACCCTCTCTGTTGGAGATCTAATATCTTGAGATGTGCCCATTTGTATGTATAAAAACCAGTACAGCAGTCAATTCTAATTCTAGGAAAAACATACTCTAGCTTTTATTTTCAAGTTACTTAACTTCAATAAAAATCAGAGGAGTAAAAGCTAAGGTTTTTTCCCCCCCTATTAAATATCAAAACTTATTTTAAAGTTAAAATTTTTTTTTTCCTCTGTGGGTATTTTGTTTTTTTAAAAGCTAATATTACTCAGATATAGGAAAGCTTTAGAGGTATTTTTGACTTTGCATAGTTATATACAATCAATTGTGCAATAATAAAATGCTCTAACACTGTAAAATAAGTATTTAATGGGACATTTAGGGAAAGTATAAAATAATTTTGCATATAAAAGACACAGTCATGTTAAACGATTTCTGCCTAATTCTGAGAACTATATGACAAAATATTTTAACACCAGTTTTGGTGCAATCTGTCACACTTTGCCTGCCGCCTTTAACTTTTTCTTTGTCTGTGTGTGGGCTTGCAGTGCAGCCAATCAGCTGCTGTACCATCCACCCATATATGTAAATGCAAAGGTAGCTCCATCATTGAAATAAACAGTGAATTGCTGTGCTTTCTGATTGTGATTCACTGATTATTTCAAAGCTAGAGAACAGCATCTAATACGCTTTACCACCAACCCATACACAGAGACAAAAGGCAAAGCAGGGGTGCTGAAGTATACTGCCATTTAGCATTCAAAACTAGTAAGATAGCTTTTAACTTGAACATATTGTAATCTTTAATATATATATATATATAAAGTAGCAACCGAGAGCACTCTCACTCAATCCAACAAGGGTGCTAGTGCAGTGTTAGTACAGCAGAACAAAAAACTTGCACTCTCTGGTCTTTTTAAAAAATAATCTTTTACTGTGAAAAGTATTGATGTTTTGTGGACAAAAACTTGAGGAAGGAGATACTTTGTCCCCGAAACGACAATACTTTTCACAGTAAAAGATTATTTTTTAAAAAGACCAAAGAAAGCAAGTTTTTTGTTCTGATATATATATATATATATACTACACATCCTGCAATTAAACTCTTGGTAGTGATTCTATTTTATATACTCCACTATCCCCAGATAGTAAATATGTTAAACATTGCCTACTGACAGGAAAACAATTTTACAGATATAAATAAATATATATATTCAGTAAATATATATATATATACACACAAATATAAATATATATTTTTTAAACAGCCAATAGAATTTCAGTAGCTTGAAAATTTCAGCCAATAGGACTACAAGCTACTCTAAATATAAAATGGGTACCTTGCATTCAATCCTCAGTGTGCGGCGGTGATTGTACGAAGAGGATCTCCATGATGGATGGCTCCGTTGTCCCCGGTCCAGTTCCGCGGTTACCTCCGCTCCGCGTCGCCTTGGTCCTGGATGAAGATAAAAGAGGTCCCCGCGCTGAAAGAAGATATCGCTGCCTGGAAGAAGATCATCAACGCCTGGAAGAAGACCTCCACCGGACTTCAGGATCAATGAGTACATATTTGGAGCTTAAATTTAGGCTTTTTTATTTTTTGGGGTGGCTTTTTTTTTTAGATAAGGGCTTTTTTGGGCTGTAAAAGAGCTGATTGCCCTTTTAAGTGCAATGTCCATACAAATGCCCCTTTAGGGGAAATGGGTAGTTTAGGGTTTTTTAGTGTTAGTTTTTTTTATTTTGGGGGGGTTTGGTGGATAGGGGGTTTTACTGTTAGGGGGGGGGGGATTTAGTAATATTTTGATGTAAAAGAGCTGTTTTAACTTAGGGCAGTGCCCTACAAAGGCCCTTTTAAGAGCTATTGGTAGTTTAGTTTAGATTAGGGGTGTTTTTATTTTGGGGGGGCTTTTTTGTCATAGGAGTATTAGATTAGGTTTAATTTTTTTATTTTTGATAATTTGGTTTATTTTTTTCTGTAATGTTAGACTTTTTTTTAAAAAAAATTCTAATTTTAGATTAATTTAATTTAATGTTAGTTTTTTATTTTAATTATACCTTAATAATTTTTTATTTAATGTAATTGGGGTTAATTTAGGAGGTGTTAGGTTAGGGGGATTAGTAATGAAATTAGTTATTTGTGTGGGGGGTTAGCGGGTTTAGGGGTTAATAGCTTAATTAGGTTTATTTCGTTGTGGGGAGATGGCAGTTTAGGGGTTAATAGGTTAATTAGTTACTTTGCGATGTGGGAGGATGGCGGATTAGGGGTTAATAGCTTAATTAGGTTTATTGTGTTGTGGGGGGATGGCGGTTTAGGGGTTAATAGGTTAATTAGTTACTTTGCGATGTGGGAGGATGGCAGATTAGGGGTTAATACTTTTATTATTAGTTGTGATGTGGGGTGATGGCGGATATAGGGGTTTTGACGTGTCAGGTTTATTTTTGGGAGGCGGGTTAGACTTTTATGGGAGATTTAACTTTTTTTTATTTTCTTCTGCGCCAGCAGTGTCTAAACTGCCGTAAGTCACTGGCAACTCCAGAAATGTGTATTTACTCACATTTCTGGGCATCGCTAGTTTATCCAACTTACGGCAGTTTATGAACTGCCAGCTGGGTTTATGTGATTCCCTGATGTGCAGGGTGAAATTACGGGTGACGCGGGTTTCAGCAGTTGTGCTGAAGCCTGCGCCGCATATGTCATCTCGCCGAAGACTGTTAATTTCTTTTGCAGGTCTTTTGCCATTCATACTGCTAAATAACAATGTATACTTGTGATGCCACAGCACTGAAAGCAAACGTGATAGATTTTTAATAACAACCAATGATTGTTTTTAATTAGTATGAGTCAACATTCTATATATAGCATCAAACACTGAGGACAGAAGTCTTACAAGAACTGGATCAATGTGTATATCAGACCAATATGTTGAAAGTCACAATCACTTCAGGTAAACAGCTTTCCAACTCACTGACGTGTTTTATAAAATGTTTTGTAGCATCGCCTTTTTCATTATACATGGGTGAAAACGATTTGTAAATAAAATGTTTAGTTATGCATAATGAAACAATGAGATGTGTGCCCATTCCTGTTTAACAGTGCAATCTTCCATGTTTTGTCTATATTATATTTATAAACATGTTCACTGAAAGTGACATTCTATTAGCACAAACTGAACATTTACCTTTATTCTTGTGCGTACAGTCAATTTCCAATGGCTTTTCTATTCTGAGCACTGTTAATGTTCCCTCTAAATGGCAATTTCAGTTTAAATGAGAGACAAAATTACAGACTTCCTGTTCTGTAGAGTATTGATTTATATATTGTACAAAGTACGTGCCAGTGGAAACTCTAATATGATGAGTTTTTTGAACAGCTATGGAGGTCACAGTTCCTGGTCTGTTCATTGTGTTTCACTGTGTCACTGTGTAAATTTTCAAATGTGCTGTTTTCCAAATAAAAATACACTCAAATATAAATTTATTAAGTGTTACGTAACGTATTGCAGACTTACGTCAGATCACTTAATGTATTCCAATGTTAGTAGTTTCTAGGGATGGCAAAAAAAAAATCTGGACTGCAAAACTAAAAATGGATTTAAATATATACTGTACCTTAATAATTAGTTAGCTATAATGGTGGTAAAATTCCAATAGCGGTATAATTTGAGTAAATACAGCAGCAGAGCAGGGTTAATGTATAATAGAGTCGATTTCAATCTCTTCAAATCCATTTATCAATGTTTTTTCAGATCCTGATCCATATTTTTAAGTTCAGAGTGGTCACAATACAAATGATAACACGATTTCCGTAATTGAAAAAGATTGTGGGCTTGATTACAAGTGGCGTGCTATTTAGCGCTCCCGCTCGAGCGATACATTTGCTTTTATGTAGCGCACGTATTAAGTTAACAGTAAAAAAAATTTGCACAAGCGTGTGAAAAAAGCTGATCTTCGAATATCGCAACCGTGATAATGGACCAGAAAACACAGTTGATTTGCATAATCAAGACATGCATAATAAAAAGACAAGGTAATAGCACTTAGGGGGAGATTTAATAAGCAGCGGATCCTGCTTTCTCCGACTATAGTTTCCGGCGATCCGGAAACTGAAGTTAAAAAGTAGCGATCCTACCATACTGCAATCATCACGATCATATACGATGCTGTCAGCATTTAGCAATGCCGGGCGGATATGTTTCGCTACAGCAAATCATGTCTGCCTGGCACTTAGTAAATCGACCCCTTAGTCTGAACTTCAAATGAGTAGCAGATTTTTTTCTGACAGATTTCAAAGTTTGTCTATTTTCACTCCCCCTGTACCATGTGACAGCCATCAGCCAATTACAAATGTACATACGTATATTCTGCAAATTCTTGCACATGCTCAGTAGGAGCTGGTGATTCAAAAAGTGTAAATATAAAAAGACTGTGCACATTTTTTTAAAGGGATACTAAACCCACATTTTTTCTTTCATGATTCAGATAGAGCATGCAATTTTAAATAACTTTCTCATTTGCTCCTATTAACAAATTTTCTTTGTTCTCTTGTTGTCTTTATTTGAAATAGCAGTAATGTAAGGTTAGGAGCCGGCCCATTTTTGCTTCAGCACCTGGGTAGCGCTTGATGATTGGTTTGCTACATTTAGCCCCCAATCAGCAAGCGCTACCCAGGTGATGAACCAAACATGGGACGTCTCTTAAGCTTACAGTCTACCTTCTTAAAATCAAGATAGCATGTGAAGGAGGAAAATTTGATAATAGGAGTGAATTAGAAAGCTGCTTAAAATTGCATGCTGTACCTGAATCATGAAAGACAAAATTTGGGTTTAGTATCCCTTTAATGGGAGTAAATTAGAAAGTTATTAAAAATGACATGCTCTATCTGAATTATGAAAATTAAATTTTGACTTGAGTGTCCTTTTAACCCATTAGAGGGACATGAAACCCAAATTTTTTCTTTCATGATTTAGAAAGAACATGCAATTTTAACCAGCTTTCTAATTTACTTATATTATCTAATTTGCTTCATTCCTTTGCTATCCTTTGCTGAAAAGCATATCTAGATAGTCTAAGAAGCTGCTGATTGGTGGCTGCATATAGATTCCTTGTGTGATTGGCTCACCCATGTGCAATGCTATTTCTTCAACAAAGGATATCTAAAGAATGAAGCAAATTAGATAATAGAAGTAAAATAGAATGTTGTTTAAAATTGTATTCTCTGTCTGAATCATGAAAGAAAATTTTGGGGTTTAATGTCCCTTTAATGACCACAGCACTTTTCCATTTTCTTTCCGTTTGGGACCAAGGCTATTTTTACATTTTTGCGGCGTTTTTGTTTAGCTGTAATTTTCCTCTTACTCATTTATGGTACCCACACATATTATATACCGTTTTTCTCGCCATTAAATGAAGGTCCTAAAGATACCATTATTTTCAACATATCTTATAATTTACTATAAAAAAATATATAAAATATGAGGAAAAAATGGAAAAAAACACACTTTTTCTAACTTTGACCCCCAAAATCTGTTACACATCTACAACCACCAAAAAACACCCATGCTAAATAGTTTCTAAATTTTGTTTGTTTAGAAATACCCAATGTTTACATGTTCTTTGCTTTTTTTGCAAGTTATAGGGCAATAAATACAAGTAGCACTTTGCTATTTCCAAACCACTTTTTTTCAAAATTAGCGCTAGTTACATTGGAACACTGATATCTTTCAGGAATCCCTGAATATCCCTTGACATGTATATATTTTTTTCGAAGACATCCCAAAGTATTGATCTAGGCCCATTTTGGTATATTTCATGCCACCATTTCACCGTTAAATGCGATGAAATAAAATTTTTTTTTCACTTTTTCCAAAATATTTTCACAAACTTTAGGTTTCTCACTGAAATTATTTACAAACAGCTCGTGCAATTATGGCACAATTGGTTGTAAATACTTCTCTGGGATCCCCTTTGTTCAGAAATAGCAGACATATATGGCTTTAGCGTTGCTTTTTGGGAATTAGAATTACACATGTATTATGCCCAGCAGTGGAGGGGTTAATTAGGTAGCTTGTAGGGAGCTTGCAGGGTTAATTTTAGCTTTAGTGTAGAGATCAGCCTCCCACCGGACACATCACACCCCCTGATCCCTCCCAAACAGCTCCCCCACCCCACAATTGTTCCCTGCCATCATAAGTACTGGCAGAAAGTCTGCCAGTACTAAAATAAAAGGTATCTTAATTTTTTATAGCATATTTACATATGCTGCTGTGTAGGATCCCCCTTAGCCCTTAACCTCCCTGATCCCCTCCCCCAAACAGCTCTCTAACCCTCCCCTTCTGCCTTATGGGGAGCCATCTTTCTACAAAAAAAATTTTTGTTTTAATTTATTTTTTTGTAGTGTAGCTTCCCCCCCCCACAGACCAACCTCCCCACCCCCTGCCAGATCATTTATATCATTTTTTATAACTTGTCTCCCCCTCTTTTTCCCACTTTTCTCCAACATATTTTCTGTAGTATAGCGGTTCCCACCCGCTCCCTCCCCGTGCACGCACCCGCCCCCATCCCCCCGTCCTTTTCCCCCCTCGGCTACCCCGCCCACGATCCCACCCCCTCTGCATCACAGGAGCCATTGATGGCCGCCCACCCGCCTCCCACGTCGGCTCCCACCCACCAACGATTACGGCCATCGATGTCCGGTGCAGAGAGGGCCACAGCAGGGGCGTATTAAGGCATAGGCCAATGAGGCCGGTGCCTAGGGCTGCAGATTTTTAAGGGGCAGCAGAATTTTGAGTCCCTAGGGCCACTCTACTGAATTCAGGGCCGGGTGGCTAAAACAACCAGGGCCCGGCTATTGCTATCCTATGGGATTGTATGTGGGTGTGCATGACGTGGTGACAGTGGAGGCGGAGCTCACTTGCGCAGCCTGGTCTGGACTGAGAGGGAATGCAATATTCTTCCTGGCTCCACCGCGTGATTGAGACTCACACAGACTACACAGTGCAGAGTGCACTACACCATGACCACTGTGAAACAGCATATTCTCCCTTCAATACATCTTCATTAGGCATTAAAATACTTAAACGGATTAGTCACTAAATACTTGTACATTTACTGTTTGTCTATCTGTCATACATGCAAAGAATAAGTATTTATTGCTGAATCTATACAACCAAGTGACTTAAAACACAGCTAAAAATATGTTGTATGCATTTAATACATTCAGAAACAATACAAGTATATACTTTATTATGATTGTATCATGTGACTTTATCCCCTAGGATACAATTCCTAAACCTACCTACTATCATAACTACTGTTGTATTTTTTAAGTACTTTTAAAGGCCAGTTTGTATATTCATTACATATTTATCCAAGCAGATATTTTGTTTAAATAACTGTCAATCACCAAAGAAGATGTTTAAGGTTAAACAACTACCTACTGACAAACTATCAAACAGTGAAGGATATTTTTTTCTGATATAAACACTTTAATCATCTGACTTGCAAAATAATGTCTTAATATAAATATATATATATATATATATATATATATATATATATATATATATACACATATGTGTGTGTGTGTGATCAGAGTGAATGCAAGCCCTGGTGAACATCTACTTAAAAAGACATTATTTTTTAAATTTTTTACACCCTGTCCCAAAAATATTATGTCTAAAAAAAGGCCTTAAACCTGGGGTGGGGGGTGGGATGGGGCAGCAGAATTTTGAGTGCCTAGGGCAGCACAAAACCTAAATACGCCCCTGGGCCACAGAGTGTCTCTCTCTGTACCGGATGGCCAAGGATGGTTATTGCAGTATGCCTCAATATCGTGGCATCACTGCATTAACCGGAAAGCGTCTGGAAGCGATCAGGATAGCTTCCATAGCTTTCCAAGACCGACAACATGCAGGGTACTTCCTCGGTCATTAAGTGTATTTTTTTGGAGGACGTACACTGCACGTCGTCGGTCGTTAAGGGGTTAATGTACCCCCCCAAAGAGCACGAAAAGTGGAAAAAACTAACACCCTACTCGTCGGCAAAATCGATTGTGCTTAACCAAAGTGCACTAATCCGACATGAAATATAAATATTTCACATTCCAATGTTCTTCTCATAGCAGAATATGTTCTATTTATTCTTAAAGGGACATAATACTCATATTTATTTATTTATAAAATATTTTACCAGGAAGTATACATTGAGATTGTTCTCGTTTTTAAGTATGTCCTGGGACATATGCTAAATCATTTGAAAGTGATGCAGCATTACTGTAAAAAGCTGACAAGAAAATATCACCTGAGCATCTCTATGTAAAAAAGGAAGATATTTTACCTCAAAATTTCTTCAGCGCACCAGAGTAAGGCCTAGATTTGGAGTTCGGCGGTAGATGGGTTGCTAACGCCACGCGTGTTTTATGTCTAATGCACGGCATTGTTTGACTCCGGTATTTAGAGTTCAAAAAAGACCATCTAACGATGCTCCTAACGCGTGTATGTCACACGCGGAATACTGCCCGCGTTAGACAGTCTCCCATAGAGATCAATGGGAAAGCAAAAAAATAGCTTTTTTCACCTAACACTCGATCTCGCGAGAATACGCACAGCTCGGTCATATGACGCATACCACATCATGCACAACAATAACACGCCGCAAATGTCACAACAACAATCAATCAACAAAGCACACAAGCATTACACATTCACAAGCGGGGGGATTTTTAATAAAATTTAATACGGGGAATACGCATATACTTTAAGATGCGGAAATTCGCAAAATAACAACAAGGAATAAAAAATATATACATACACTAGCAAAATAATCGCATTCAATATCACTATATATTAGGACAAACATACATATACAACACTTCACTAATACCACACCATCGCAAATTCACATTTAAACAGAATACTATTGGACAATGTTAGAGAAAACGACCACTATGACATCATCGCATTCTACACATTCCACAAATACTAACTCCAAATGAGCATGCGCAAATTCACACAACTAATACACATTGCACTAATATTAATTGCTAATAAAGCACACCTGAACACAATTTACAACTGAAATTGGTACATCATTAAACATTTACACAGGGTATATAAGCACCACACAAGCAGGGCTTCTTTGACTGTGTTGCTGGTGGGTCTTTGGAGATTGGAGGTTTAAGATTAGAGAGTTGGTGCATTATTGTGAGTGAGTTAGTGTTAGCGTGAGAGAGTCAGTTGTTAGTGTTATCGTGAGTGAGTTAGTGGGAGTTAGTGGGAGTGGGAGAGAGTCTGTTAGTGGGAGCGTGAGTGAGTTAGTGGGAGTGGGAGTTGTTAGTGAGAGTTGTTAGTGGGAGCGTCAGTTAGTGGTAGTTAGTGAGAGTTAGTGGGAGTGTTTGTTAGTGCGAATTAGTAGTAGTGTGTTAGTGAGAATTAGTAGTAGTGTGAGTTAGCGAGCAAGTGATTTTTCTGTACACGTAACACATTTACACGCAAACACATTCAATACATACATACACTTATCAATAACACTACATACACTCCATACCCCCTACCCCCTCATACTAGACTCCATACCCCATTCCCTGTAGTCCCATTCCCTGTAATCCCATTTACTCTTATCCCATACCCCATACCCATCCCCTAGTTACATTTAGTTTACATATCCTCCTTTTAGTCTTCTTCTTCTTTTGGTTTATTTAAATACTCCTTACCCTCTTTGTTTTTTTACATCCCTCTCACACTTTCAGCACTTTTTTTTGTCTTTTTAGTTCTTTATTTTGACCCCCTTTCATTTCATCACACTCACTTTTTGTTTGATTATTTGGGGTTTAGTTTAGGGAACAGATGGAGGCCAGGCAGGGGAGAGGTAGAGGGGGGAGGAGAGGGAGGGGGAGAGGAACAGGGCAGGAAGGGGGGCAGGAAGCGGGGGTGGAAGCGGTGGGTGGACCCAGCCACTTGGTTCAAGATGAACAAGTGGCTGGGCCCAGTGGCGGAGAGAGTAGGGCTTCACAGTCCGGGAAACAGAGGGCATCGTCACAGGGGAAGGCCAAGGCGACTAGGGAGGCGAGGTTTTCGATGGAGGAGAAGGAGGCCCTCGTAGAGGCCTATATGGCCAGGCATAGGAGGCTGCAGCACCAGAAGACTACCCCGACTGACAAGAGGAGGCTCTGGAATGAGATAAGAAATGCAGTCAATGCAGTGGGTGGCCGGAACAGAGATCTGGATTCGATAAAACATCGCTACCGGGACTGTAAGATGGATCTCAAGAAAAAGTTAAGCCTGGAGGCCCGACATGCCGCAGGAACCGGTGGCGGACCTGCCCTGGAAATAGAGTACTGCCGATGGGAGGAAATGTTGCGGCCCAGCATCTCCGAGGTGGAAGTAGTCGGTATCGGAGGAATTGATACCGGGAACCTGCCACTCTCATCTGACGGTAAGCTCATTGAACAATAAATTCACATACGAATGTATTTCAAGGGACACTATACGCAAACCTTTACTTTCATGATTGAGGTAGCGAATACAATTTGACAAAACATTCAAATGTACTTATATTACCTCATTTGAATCCTTCTTGAGATATATTTTAATGAAGAAATAGCCATGCACACGGTGAAACAATCACAGGAGGCAGCTATATTCAGCTAACAATCAGCATCTTATAAGCATATTTAGATATGCTTTTCAGCAAAGAATATCCAGAGAATGAAGCTAATTAGATAAGAAAAGTACATTAGAAAGTTTATAATAAATGTATGCTTCTAAATCATGAAAGATAAAACATTGGGTTTCATGTCCCTTTAAGGATCAGATTAATGCTATAACGTTGTTTACACGCATTCAATTACTTTGCGGTTACATCAGTATCTAGGCTATAGGTTAGGTGTGCATTTAAACAGACTGAAAACAAACGCAAAAACATTCAGATTGACCACAGATATCACAAACACAGTTTTGAAAATGCGGAAATCGTATTGATTGTTTGTTAGATTTCAAAGTGGATTAATGATTCTGCATTTGTAATTGTATCGTAAGCTAAGTCATTTAAAGCTTGATTTGCAAATATGCTAATATATACATTTTTTTTTTTTTTTTTTTAATATACAGAGTCTGTGGAGGAGGCAGCACAAGAAACACAGCCTCATCCATCTCCCCGGGATGAGAGTGGTGGGGAGGAATTTCCACTTCGGAGGGAAGAGGCCCCCCGTGACGAAGAGCGCACGGAAGCTGATGAAGAGGCCCCGGAAGCAGAGGAGGAGCCCGCGGAACCAGAGGACCCTCAAGGACCCGCACACCACCGTGCACGGGTACCCCGCCAAGCACAACAAGAGGAAATAGCGGAGGTGCGGGTTCTACTCGACTACATAGACCAGATGCGTAACTCCCGGATACAAAATATCGAAGGCCGAACTCGAATTCTTGATGGACAAAATCAAATAATTGAAGGCCAAAACCAAATAATAAACATACTGAATAGAATCGAACAAGGCCAAAACCGAATCATTAATCTGCACCAAGAGATGTTCAATTTTTTCCGGGAGGCGCATGCTGGTCTACCTCCTGGTCCACCTCCTGCTGCTGGGCCTCTTGCTGCTGGGCCTCCTCCTGCCGGCCCATCTCCTCCTGCCGGCCCATCTACTCCTGCCGGGCCATCTACTCCTGCCGGGCCATCTACTCCTGCCGGGCCATCTCCTCCTCTTCAGCCATCTCCTCCTCTTCAGCCATCTCCTCCTCTTCAGCCATCTTCTCCTCCTCAGCCATCTTCTCCTCCTCAGCCATCTTCTCCTCCTCACCTTGGTCGTCCCAGTACTCTTCCTTCCACTCTTCCCACAACATCTCCAAGGAGAACTCTTCGGAGTCGGCAGTTGCCCCTCCCAGAGCCTCAGCCCCGTGGGAAGAGGGGAAGGAAGAGGAAGTAAGTATTTATTTTCATCTTTAATGTTTTTTTTATTTAATGTGTAATGGATAGGTATGTGATGATGTGGTTTTCATACACTTGTGGACCACACTCTGTATATAATCTACTTCTATGGGACCGGGTCCATGGAGGCAGATTGTTTGCAGAGTGTGGGTTATAAGTGTGTGAAAACCACATCATCACATACCTATCCTTGTTCATGATATTGATTGGTTTCTGTGATGTGATGTCCAAACTGTTTCCCGAATCGCAAACAAAATTACCATTACAATTATCCATGATGGCATATTACTGTTTGAATGCCAATAACACAGCTTAAAGGGACAGTCAGAAAATTATTGATTACAAAGAAAACACTGTATTACGCATTATCAAGTTGGAAACAACAAAACATGGAGAAATACGTGTGACTTATGTGCTTAACCTTGTATCTATGACTAGGAAAAATGACCACTTATTTGTTGTTCTGACATAACAACATTTTAGATATCAATGATCAATACATGGTAAATAATATGCTGTATGAGCACAAGGTTTTACATATACAAATGCTATCCAAATGCCCTCTAGTGGTAAAATTGTATAATGATTACATGCACTCTTCAAGCTCGAAGAAATGAGCACACGAACCTCATAGGTTTAGCTAGCAAATTTAAATAAACACAGACAAATGATTAATTGGTGAGAAACATTTGATATCATTGATATTACAAAATTGACTTTTAGAATAATGAAAAACATTATTTGTTTTCTAAACTGTCCCTTTAACAAAATTACATATGCTAACACATATTTGAAGCTTGTTGGTATATCTACATGTACTTGTTCAAAAAATAAATATTGAAATCAGATTTATATTGACGTGTTAAATAAAGTCTATTTTCTTAAAGAGACATTATTGTGTTAATTTTTTTTTTGAAAGACATTTGTTTGAACAATGAATATGGTTTAAAGTCCTTTTTGGAGTGGGGGGTGAAAATATGCTAACAATAATATATTTGAAGATTAAACAATGTGGAACTCATACATGATACAAAAATCAACATTTGCATTAAAGGGACAGTATACTATATTTTTAACAGAACTGTATGTAATAGACACTACTACAAACAACAAAATTAACATATACTGATATCAATATTACAAAGCTTCAAACACTTTCAAAGAAAATCGGGTTAGCTCTATTGAAAATATAGATGAACCCCCATTACAACCGTAAAACAAGACAATACCCCATCATTAACATATGAAAAGACCCTTTACACAAACAGGAGAAAGCTGGAGATGGTACTCACATGAAACTCAGAGGCTTGGCGAGGAGTCTGAAAATTACTTACATTTTATTTGAACAGAAGCAAAATGAAACGTGTATTTGTTAAACAATGGACTATCTAACTAGAGACAAAATAAAAAGTTTTGATTTATAATGTGAGTGTCTAATGAACCTTTCATAAAATATACAACGAAATTACATTTAGAAGAAGTCGGCATCATATATTTAGCATATGATAAAACTAAATGCATATTGATTACTTTATTCTAACACAATAGCGCATATTTATTAATTAGATATCTTTAACATTAAACACAACAGTCATTTTTCTGAAAAAGGAACATTGTTGACAAACATATTAAACAACATGGACTATAGAGATTTGCACTTGCCTCGAAATATCATATGCATGAAAACATTTTGCTTTCTTCGTTTATTCAACCAGACATCCAGCAAAAGAGAATGTGGTGGTCTTTATCAGCTACGGGTCAACAATGTAACATGATGCAAATAATACATATTCGCAAGGTTTTTAAAATTGGCTGCAGTCACAAACGTTTTTAACGTGCACAAACAAATATTGCGGGACTACGTAATCCAATCAGACGTTTTTTTACCTTTGCATGTGACGTCTTAACATGGCGGTTCCTTGATCACGTAAGAACGCCATCCAATAAAAGGCACATTTTTGATCACGTAAGAACGGCCAAAAAAAAAGGCGCATCCTTGATCGCGTCAAAACGCCATCCAATAAAAGGCACATTCTTGATCACGTAAGAACGTCAGTCAATACAAGGAATCATTGGACAGCCTAGCAGGTGACGTCTTAAGCAACATGGCGCATCCGAGATCGCTGAAAAACCGCAGCCAATACAAGGACTCAGTTGACAGCTTGGCATATCACTAAGAAACGTATTTATATTTTAGGAACTAGTATGTGTCTAGATTGCTATCTAGGAATGTCACCAAATCATGAATCATCTTTTCGGACTTGACTGTCCCTTGAACTATAGCTATGGTGTATATCTTTAACATTTAAAAGATACACATGAGAAATACATATGCCATTGATGTTTTAAGATATGTTTTGATTGTTTTGGAATAACAATAATTATACATGGATTGATTAAACGTGTCATTTATTCAAGTTTAAATATGATCAGCCTACCTATAGCCATATATGGGAGGAGAAGTATTTTGTTAACATATTTGTTAAAAAATATTCATCATCTAAAATATTTGCATTACACACAGAGATTTATTTGGTTACACTTTTACAATAAGATAAAATTGAAAATTAAATACATGTGCTGTCAACATTACAATAAGATTGTTTATTAATAAGATTATATGTCCTTGTTCATGTAAAAAGGACAAAAACGCTTTAGAAATGGAAATACATTCATTAACAATTGTGCTCACCATCACTTAAAGGGACATGATTTTGTTTTTAAAAAGAGGATACACATAGACAATACTATTTCAATAAAATGAACACTTTACAGGGATTATATCATTGTATCAATACTCAGATCATTTGTTAAAGGTGCATCAATTCATGCAGAGTTTCTAAATACACACATGGATGTGAAAATTGAAATATACATATATACACAAAAAACAATCTATATATACATATATAAAACAATTACTATGCTAATCATAATCATGCAATGATAAAGCTAAGAGAAAAATATATAAAGACAAATAATAAGATTACATTGGAGATGTTAATCTTAAAGTCATTTACAATTGTCTTACATATATGATTTTTTATAAAAAATTATTTTTGGTAGGTCCCTTTAAGTATCAACAAGATAAACTAGAGCTTTCAAAAAATAACATGAAGAATGAGGACAAAGATTCGTGCAATGACATGTCTTTTATTAGTATGTAAGAAAACATCAACAACGTTTAGAAATAATCTTGTAAAAATAAGGAATATTTGAGCCATATGACAAGGTAACACAGTGCATCACAGTCCATGAAGAGAGTTGCCAAGGGCCACCATAGCCCCATTGGAGACATATGACAAGGTAACACAGTGCATCACAGTCCATGAAGAGAGTTACCAAGGGCCAGCATAGCCCCATTGGAGACATATGACAAGGTAACAAAGTGCATCACAGTCCATGAAGAGAGTTGCCAAGGGCCACCATAGCCCCATTGGAGACATATGACAAGGTAACACAGTGCATCACAGTCCATGAAGAGAGTTGCCAAGGGCCACCATAGCCCCATTGGAGACATATGACAAGGTAAAAGAGTGCATCACAGTCCATGAAGAGAGTTACCAAGGGCCAGCATAGCCCCATTGGAGACATATGACAAGGTAACACAGTGCATCACAGTCCATGAAGAGAGTTGCAAAGGGCCACCATAGCCCCATTGGAGACATATGACAAGGTAACACAGTGCATCACAGTCCATGAAGAGAGTTGCCAAGGGCCAGCATAGCCCCATTGGAGACATATGACAAGGTAACACAGTGCATCACAGTCCATGAAGAGAGTTGCCAAGGGCCACCATAGCCCCATTGGAGACATATGACAAGGTAACACAGTGCATCACAGTCCATGAAGAGAGTTGCCAAGGGCCACCATAGCCCCATTGGAGACATATGACAAGGTAACACAGTGCATCACAGTCCATGAAGAGAGTTGCCAAGGGCCACCATAGCCCCATTGGAGACATATGACAAGGTAACACAGTGCATCACAGTCCATGAAGAGAGATACCAAGGGCCAGCATAGCCCCATTGGAGACATATGACAAGGTAACACAGTGCATCACAGTCCATGAAGAGAGTTACCAAGGGCCAGCATAGCCCCATTGGAGACATATGACAAGGTAACACAGTGCATCACAGTCCATGAAGAGAGTTGCCAAGGGCCACCATAGCCCCATTGGAGACATATGACAAGGTAACACAGTGCATCACAGTCCATGAAGAGAGTTGCCAAGGGCCACCATAGCCCCATTGGAGACATATGACAAGGTAACACAGTGCATCACAGTCCATGAAGAGTGTTACCAAGGGCCAGCATAGCCCCATTGGAGACATATGACAAGGTAACACAGTGCATCACAGTCCATGAAGAGAGTTGCCAAGGGCCACCATAGCCCCATTGGAGACATATGACAAGGTAACACAGTGCATCACAGTCCATGAAGAGAGTTGCCAAGGGCCACCATAGCCCCATTGGATACATATGACAAGGTAACAGTGCATCACAGTCCATGAAGAGAGTTGCCAAGGGCCACCATAGCCCCATTGGAGACATATGACAAGGTAACACAGTGCATCACAGTCCATGAAGAGAGTTGCCAAGGGCCACCATAGCCCCATTGGAGACATATTACAAGGTAACACAGTGCATCACAGTCCATGAAGAGAGTTACCAAGGGCCAGCATAGCCCCATTGGAGACATATGACAAGGTAACACAGTGCATCACAGTCCATGAAGAGAGTTGCCAAGGGCCAGCATAGCCCCATTGGAGACATATGACAAGGTAACACAGTGCATCACAGTCCATGAAGAGAGTTGCCAAGGGCCACCATAGCCCCATTGGAGACATATGACAAGGTAAAAAAGTGCATCACAGTCCATGAAGAGAGTTACCAAGGGCCAGCATAGCCCCATTGGAGACATATGACAAGGTAAAAGAGTGCAACAGGCACAACAATAAACTTTGAAAAAGGCCAAATGGCAACAATAAAAAAAAACATCAACATGTGGACGGAGGATTCTTATGCGCCACCTTGGAGCATCTCCAGATCCTCCACTTACTGGTCATCCTCTTCATCGTCCTGTGCATGTCCAGCTCCAGATTCAGGCCTTGAACTTAATCGCATGATTTCACGCAGAGTCAAGTCCTGAACCCGGAGCTGGGCCTGCATGGTGTCGTTCATCCCTCTCAGGACAGCTGCGTTCCTCAACACGGCCTGCTCTACTCTTGCTATACCTTCTAGCATGAGCCATGCTGAGTCACAGCCTAAAATAAAGAATAAATTAAATATTAAGGATAATTACACAACAGACGAAAAAATAAGCAAAGATACATTGTCATCATAAAGACAAATCATTCTTTACATCAATTAGTTTAAATTGATTCTTTACACATGAAATATGTTATTCAGACAGACCAAAATCATTAAAGGGACAGTTTACTCAAACATGTTGTCCCCTTTAATTGGTTTTCGATGATCCACTTATACAGCTTGAGTGTATCAAATCTTGTTAAAGGATTTACATTGTACTTACATTAGCAATTTAAATATTTTAATTATACTGTGGTAGGCACACCTATCCTTAAACATTTTGGCATTGAGGACAAGCTGTGTAAACATAGCAACCTGAAGAAATTACATTCCCACTGGGTTAGACAAGAGATAATGTATAAACATTTGTACATAAATTGTTGGATCCAAGTAGTGGTGATTGGTATATGTAGTGATATCAAATTAAAGGGACACTGAACCTAAATATTTAATTGACTGATTCAGATATAGCATGACATTACAAATATTTAAAAATTACACATATTCTTTAAATGTTTGAATTCTATAGCTAGATTTTGAATGCAAGAATGTCGGTTTTTAGGGCAGGCCATATTTGTTTATCAACTTTGTTTGTCCCTGCTGGTTGATGGATACATTCATCCAACAATAAAGAAATGATGTCCACAATTATTTTCTATTTAAAATTAATTATAGGCATTTCTTTGTTTCAATAAAGATAGCAAGAGAATGAAGAATAATTCATAAGAGTAGTAAATTATTAATTTGATTAACATTGCATGCTCTATTTGAATCACAATAGAAAATATTTACCTTCAGTGTACCTTTAAGTATCTTATAATGTTGATTTTGAATGATACTTACAGCTGTGCCTGGGAAGGACAATCCGACACCCAGGACAATGAAGGTTGAGACAGGGGGGAGGGATGGGATTGTGTTGGGGAGGGATGGGATTGGCTTGGGGAGGGATGAGCTGCTGCTCCGGAGTAGGCCGTACAGCTGGGGAGTGGGGAGTTGGGGTCTGGGCAGCTGTACGGGCCATAATACGGGGAGAGCGGCGAAGGGGGTTGTAGGGGTGTGTTTTGGGAGGGACAGGAAATGATAAATGGGAAGGGCCGGCAGGGGTCTGGGCATGGGCAGGAGTCTGGGCATGGGCAGTGGTCTGGGCAGGGGTCTGGGCCTGGGCAGTGGTCTGGGCATGGGCAGGGGTCTGGGCATGGGAAGGGGTCTGGGCAGGGGCATGGGCAGGGGTCTGTGACTGGTCAGGGGACTGGGCAGGGGCGGAAACCAGATGACCAGAAGTGGCGGATCCATCTGAAAATTTAAAATATATATATTAACATCTCATACATCATGAAATCAAATCAACGCATTTCAAATTGATTATGTTTTCAATATACTTAGAAGTGTGTTTGAATTTGTAAACAATTATGAAATGAGGATATGGTATGCATATAGGCACTCAGATGAATATCAATTACTGTCTGTACAATTATAACATTATTATTGTGTTTTGGCCTGGAATATGCATGTGACATAATGATGGCATGAATTATACATTTTTTTTTTAAATAATATTTTCATGCTGCCTGATATAGAAAGGGGGCAGTAGTGTATTTGAACAGACAAATAATATTCCTTTTTAAAGTGAAAAAGCTGTAGACTTTGAATGTCTTCAATGAAATTATTTCAAAAAAAGCAACATGTTGGAAACATGATAGATATATTTCACATACCATTAGACTCCAAGGCAGCCTCTTCCTCCTCCGTCACATATGTTAAATCAATCTCTGTAAAACATAACATGTTGTGTACACGTTAAGAACAGATATTATAACACATGTTACTGTTGTTCAAAGACACACATCAATGTTGCATTAAAGATATACACACCAAAAGTTATGATTTACATCATTTTGATGGAGCATACAAATTACATTAGATTTGTTATTCTCAATGATTCATATTTTCGATGTATTGTTTGTATTAATTTAAAAATCATAAAAGCATAGTACATAGAACATTTAAGATTTCTCATGTGTGTATCACTTGATGACTGTTGTCAAAAATGAACATGGAAACAAACATATGCTATACATCTTCTGAATAACAAATGTGTAGACTAATAAAGTTTTAATTATTAATCTTTCAATATTCAAAGAAAATTAATATATAATCAGAAGAGAAAATTATATGTTGGTTTCAAATGTTATGCTTCATCAGAATCATGCTCATAATATTGATTACCAATACACCTTCAATGACATATAAATGAGTCAATGGACTTACCAGGAGACCGCAAAGGTGGCTCTGTGTCACTGCTGGATTCCTGTGGGCTCCCCACACCAACTCTCTCTATGAATGATATAGATATATATTAGTAAACACATTTGGGATATCACTAAATCACATCTGTATCGAATTTTAAGATTAATCAACTTGAAAATGTGAAGAATAGAGCAGTCATTAAACCAAAAAATGCTTGATTGAATCAAGGGGATTCTGTTAAAAATGATGTATTGAACATATGTTTAATTTCAGACTATATTAGACATCAAACTCATCTCATACGATGCTATTGCATATCTAAATATACCCATTGATCAATGTTCTTAAAAGAATACACACAAACCAAATTTTGAAGAACAGCTGTTGACAAATCTAAACAAAGACATGTGGCACATCGAGCCATTTGTGCAATGTACAGTAATCTTGTTTAGGACACAACACATATTTATCACAATACAAAACCAAATTGATTAGTACAAATATGTAATCATGGTGCTATTAGCGTATGCTGATATCTATAAAGTAACTCCAACAGTGAATATGTGAATTATATATCAATATTGTTTAATCCAAAGAATGTAAAGATGAATGAATCTATTGTTTATTAAAGGGACACTGACATGATTTATTTAAATCATTGATTTCTCTGTTCAAACTGTTCAAAATGATTTAACATTGACTCCTATTATAATTTGAATGTTGCTACATTTTAATCTTAAAGGCAGATAAGCAATATTGTATTCAATAAATATTGTTTGTTGAAGGTATCCACCAATCATCAATAAAAACCCAGGTTGGTCAACCAAAATTGAGATGCAGATAAACGTACATTCTTGATTTTAAAATACATTTAGCAATAGAATATTTCACATATGATGATAGTATTATATTTAAATGTTTATTAATATTGCATACTCTATCTGAATGACAACATTAATAATTGTAGCTCAGTATCCCTTTAATATAAAATTATATTGATTTGACAATGTTGGTGTTAATGAATTCTCTACTCCATATGTTGATGTAATGAATGGGATTGAGCATGCAATTCAAATCTAATATGTTATTTAAGGATATCCGAAGAATTTTTTAATTTTCATCTATTAAAGGGACATTACATATAAATATTGAACAATGTGGATTTAGTATGTAATGTTCTGTCCATGTTTCTAAGACAAATGTCAATTAAAATGAGACATACCATACTGTGACAAGCCCTGCCTTAAGGATCCAGCAGCAACATCCATATCTGTAATATATTAAACGAGGATTGCATATCATTAATACAAATCATGCCATGTTTAAAATCTTTACATTATTAGCAAATCAATTTAAAACTATTAATCCTTTGGTAGTCCCATGAGTTAATGGTTTCCTCAATTCAATTCCTGATAAATATATCCTGTACTCTTATTTTCAATCAGTTGTGTTGTTTACTGTAGCTTTAATTATTTTTTGGTGTTATTTCATTCTCATCAATTGATGGGCATATGTTATAATTTATTTGGATTCTTCTTTTTTTATTATGTATAATATTTAAAATAAGAATACTGTATTCTTCACATATATAATAATTCACATTTTCATTTTGACCAACATGTATAAAGCAATGCCACTTACAGCAAAGCCATGTTAACGTGTATGCGAAATTCCATTTTCGCGATCATTGCGCAATGATTCAAAGCGGAATTACGCATCCGTCATTTGACCAACATGTATAAAGCAATGCCACTTACAGCAAAGCCATGTTAACGTGTATGCGAAATTCCATTTTCGCGATCATTGCGCAATGATTCAAAGCGGAATTACGCATCCGTCATTTGACCAACATGTATAAAGCAATGCCACTTACAGCAAAGCCATGTTAACGTGTATGCGAAATTCCATTTTCGCGATCATTGCGCAATGATTCAAAGCGGAATTACGCATCCGTCATTTGACCAACTTGTATAAAGCAATGCCACTTACAGCAAAGCCATGTTAACGTGTATGCGAAATTCCATTTTCGCGATCATTGCGCAATGATTCAAAGCGGAATTACGCATCCGTCATTTGACCAACATGTATAAAGCAATGCCACTTACAGCAAAGCCATGTTCACGTGTATGCGCAATTCCATTTTCGCGATCATTGCGCAATGATTCAAAGCGGAATTACGCATCCGTCATTTGACCAACATGTATAAAGCAATGCCACTTACAGCAAAGCCATGTTAACGTGTATGCGCAATTCCATTTTCGCTCTGTGACGCATATTCTGTAGAGCGCAAGACACATCATTCCTATTTCATGTGTCACTAATCTAAAATCAGATATCTACATATGTAGTGTATGTTGTGGGATCTGTATAGGTTTAGTATCTGACTATATACACATTTTTTGATTAAAAAAAAATATTAAGATATTATATGAAGTTGTATAATTACCTGGTTCAGATTCTCCATCTCCTCCCAGGCCACCGGACGGAGAAGCAGCTGCCCTGGCCCCCGCGTCAGGACTTTCAGATCCCGCAGCTGGGAGGGAAGAAGAGGAGGCCGAGGATGGCGAGGATCTGAATCTTTTGGGGACCCGGAGATTGAGGAGCTCGCATAAAGTCACCTCATAAGGGAGTAGGTACAGTTTCCGCGGGGCCTCTCTTTTGCCACCTCTTTTACGGGCTTGTACCCAGTCCCTTATGATGTTGACTTTTTTTGTTAACCGCAACCTCATATCTCAGAATCTCCTCATGATCTGATCCTGGGTCCTTTGGACGTCACACACCAATCTAACCGCATTGGTGATAGACTCCCAGAGGGCCTTCTTAACAGGCGCATCTGTCAACCTCCTCTTGTTCCCAAACAGCTGGGATAAAAGTCCTTGACGGCGTGGACCAGTGCAGCGCTCTCCTCCTTGGTGAACCTGGGAGCTGACATGCCTGCTGGGTCGTAGAATATAATATTTGAGAAATAATAGATACTGCCTGCAGGCATTAGAGAACTGACAAAGATGGCAACGTGTAATGGACTTTTATATGGTGAAGTAAACATGAGATGCACCATGGGACAAGTTATCTGTACATCTGATTGGATAAAAGTTTGAAATATTGTTAGAATGTCTGTGAGACCATCCTGACTCAAGTTGTGTTTGTGTGATGAACTCTGATTGGCTGTTCCTTAATGTTTCATATCTTAGTAACTTCCTTACAAATACCTCATGGTGGTGCTGTTACTTCATTTTTCATGTAGACTTATTTGTAACTCATGGGCCTGTCATGCGGATATGTGTGACGCAGATTTAATATCAGTGATCCATTAAATATTAATGATTAAATTCTCTTTAACATCTAATACTGTCACATTATTAAATGTTGTAGACATTTCTCGGTTTAATAACGGTCTGTTTCTTTAATACAAATACACATTTAATATTATATGTCTTTATTGTTCTTAAAATCCATTTATTGAATTATTGTGAAGTATTGATATTGCTCTATTAAATGTATTTGATAATGCACATTGATTGTGTGCTATTGCGTGACATTAGACTCTAATGTTTAAAGATGCTAATCTTGTGTTTCAAGATGCGTTTCACACGCAATATTTCAGAATGTTCAAATTCAGGTTATAAGGTCAGTAACTTGGATAATCTGTTTATAAATGTTAAACTACAGGTTTGTTTGTTATTAGTAAATAAACCTCGAGCTTGTATTTGTCTGAAGTGCTCATATATGTTATTGTGCAATGGGGTCTTTATTTTTTAAATAGACATTACAAACAAACAATTGTATCAAATGATCTGTAGAGATAGAAGATTGTTTAGACTTTAAAATGTAAATCAATTTATCTTAGTATTTAGATATTCTCAACAGAAGAAATTTAAATGCACATGGTTGAGCCAATCACATAATGCATCTCTGTGCATCCACCAATCTTCATCTACTGAGCCTATGTCGATATGCTTTTCAAGCAAAGTATGTCAAGATAGGAAGATAAGTAAATACACTATTTAAATCTCTTAAAGGGACACTGTCCAAACAAATTTAGCGTTGGTGATTCAGATTGAGCATGAAATGTTAATCAACGTTATAATTTAATCCGATTCTCAAATGTTAACAATTATCTTGTTATCTTTCTTTGCAAATCAATAATGATATTTGAGATTACGGACAATTGTTTAAAAAAACCTGGGTTGTCCTTGATGATTGTTGGATAAATTAATCCACCACAAAAAACCAAGTTCAGTCCAGAGTACTGAAGCAAATAAATTATCTATTTTATGCATTATTTTTAAAGTAATGATAGCAACATCACAAGGAGCATTCATAATATGAGACAATTTTTAAAGTTGCTTAAAATAGAATACTCATTCAGAATGTATAAATCATTAATGTTTTAACTGTCTCCCTTTAAGTATATTTTTAGTTCATGTCCCTTTAAATAAACATTTCACAATAATGCTTTGAAATATCAGAAACCTAGGCACCTTCCTTTTGATTAAATTAGTATAACATATGAGTATATCAAATTTAGATTAACTTCTGGATTGTTTTACACACTGACTGAAAATATATATTGTAAAGGAGGTATTTCGGAGTCTTCAGCTTAGAGGGACATTAAGCTATATGTTATGTATGCATTTTGGATAAGATTATAATATTTGAACAACTTAATATGTTTTGGTATTCAATCATTAGATTGTAATTATATATATTTTTGGATTTAAATACATATCTACATAGGCTATTTTGATGGCTGATTGTTGGTTGCACATAGATACCTTATGTAATTGACTAAGATATGTGCATTGATGTTTTTTTTTCAAAGTATATTTAAAGACTGAATGTAATTCTATAGTACATTCTAAATATGTTTAAATTCTTTTATGAATTATTTAAAAATCAATACACAATATACTTTGTGAATGTCCTTTAAGGACAAAACATTTGTAATGTTGATTTAACATTGTCAAATAAACTAAAGGGGAATGAAAATTATATATAGATATGTGATGTCTAACCCAAGAGGTAAGAATTTTAAAACTACATAATATTATTAACTATAGTTAAAATGACTCGACTAGAAAATACAAATCGGATTAACCTGGCATCCAATAACTAGCTTGTGAAAAATATCAAGTTAAATGACCTACCATTTATAAATGTAAAATTAAAATAATTTAGCAAATAATGTTTTGAGATACCTAAGGAAGATACAAGATCTTATAAAATTAATTTTACATTCAAGAACACTGTCACTTTAATGTATTTGAAACCACTTCCCGTTCTTAAAAGTGAAAACAAATAATTTTTGAGAAATTGACTACATATCCGAAATTATTTTAACATCTAAGAATTTCAAAAGAAAAGCATTGATGGATCTCACTCCCCAATGAATGTTAAAAAAAGATATTTTAATGTAATATTCTCGGAATCAGTGGATTTTCCACAATTAATGCATTATTTGATCTTATGCATGTGCTTGTCAAATAGACAACTACCAGTCATGGGAGTCAAAAAAAATTTTTATTGACAGATTATATGGATATTTATTATAATCTGTTCCAAAGAGTGTATTAATACTAAAATGTTTATTATTAACATTTAAAATTTAATAGTTTCTGAACCAAAAAAGAAAAAAATATTCCTGGAAGTCATCAGATGCCAATCTGAAATGTAAAAAAAACATTTTTAACAAAGTTAATACACACGTAGTCAAAGATTCATAAAATACATTTACAATCATCTTGTGTCTATGCTCTAACTTTGTTGAACATTTTTAAAAGATATTTATTAATTATATTAAAAAAAAAAAAAAAACATTATATTGTGTAATAAAATAACAAAAAAAAATTCTGATTTTCTAATTATACATAAAAATGTATATCACATTTCAATAATATATATGTTGAACATAAATGTCATATTTCATGTCCATTCAAATACCTCTATATCAACTATAATATGTATTGCTTTTTCTGATTGTGATCCCTAAATATCTAATGATGAAATATGTATGACTAATGTATGTAAGCTACCAATAATCAACATTCTTTCCGGTGATTCTTAACTAGCATGCATTGGTACACCAACCTGGATAATGCATGGTCTTTGAAAGTCAATTCAGGGGTAAACAGTTGATCTTCAATAGGTGTCCTTATCATCATTTCAAAAATAGAGGACTGAAATCCCATCTAAAAATTAGAAATTCATCTAAGTGTCTGATTGTGATTCCTAAATATCTAATTAAGAACTAAATATGACTAATGTATGTAAGCTACTAATATTCAACATTCTTCCTGTGATTCTTAACTAGCAGGCATTGGTACACCAACCTGGATAATGCATGGTCTTTGAAAGTCAATTCAGGGGTAAACAGTTGATCTTCAATAGGTGTCTTATTCATCATTTCAAAAATAGAGGACTGAGATAGCATCTAAAAATTGAAATTCATCTAAGTGTCTGATTGTGATCCCTAAATATTCTAATTAAGAACTAAAATATGACTAATGTATGTAAGCTACTAATATTCAACATTCTTCCTGTGATTCTTAACTAGCATGCATTGGTACACCAACCTGGATAATGCATGGTCTTTGAAAGTCAATTCATGGGGTAAACAGTGATCTTCAATAGGTGTCTTATTCATCATTTCAAAAATAGAGGACTGAAATCCCATCTAAAAATTAGAAATTCATACTAGTGTCTGATTGTGATCCCTAAATATCTAATTAAGAACTAAATATGACTAATGGTATGTAAGCTACTATATTCAACATTCTTCCCTGTGATTCTTAACTAGCATGCATTGGTACACCAACCTGGATCATGCATGGTCTTTGAAGTCAATTCAGGGGTAAACAGTTGATCTTCGATAGGTGTCTTATTCATCATTTCAAAAATAGAGGACGAAATCCCATCTAAAAATTAGAAATTCATCTAAGTGTCTGATTGTGATCCCTAAATATCTAATTAAGAACTAAATATGACTATGTATGTAAGCTACTAATATTCAACATTCTTCCTGTGATTCTTAACTAGCATGCATTGGTACAACCAACCTGGATAATGCATGGTATTTGAAAGTCAATTCAGGGGGTAACAGTTGAACTTCAATAGGTGTCTTATTCATCATTTCAAAAATAGAGGACTGAAATCCCATCTAAAAATTAGAAATTCATCTAAGTGTCTGATTGTGATCTCTAAATACTAATTAAGAACTAAAAATGACTAATGTATGTAAGCTACTAAATATTCAACATTCTTCCTGTGATTCTTAACTAGCATGCATTTGGTACTCCACACCTGGATAATGCATGGTCTTTGAAAGTCAATTCAGGGGTAAACAGTTGAATCTTCAATAGGTGGTCTTATTCTCATTTCAAAAATAGAGGACTGAAATCCCATCTAAAAATTAGAAATTCATCTAAGTGTCTGATGGTGATCCCTAAATATCTAATTAAGAACTAAATAGGACTAATTTATGTAAGCTACTAATATTCAACATTCTTCCTTGATTCTTAACTAGCATGCATTGGTACACCAACCTGATAAATGCAGGTCTTGAAAGTCAATTCAGGGGTAAACAGTTGATCTTCAATAGGTGTCTTATTCATCATTTCAAAAATAGAGGACTGAAATCCCATCTAAAAATTAGAAATTCATCTAAGTGTCTGATTGTGATCCCTAAATATCTAATTAAGAACTAAATATTACTAATGTATGTAAGCTACTAATATTCAACATTCTTCCTGTGATTCTTAACTAGCATGCATTGGTACACCAACCTGGATAATGCATTGGTCTTTGAAAGTCAATTCAGGGGTAAACAGTTGATCTTCAATAGGTGTCTTATTCATCATTTCAAAAATAGAGGACTGAAATCCCATCTAAAATTAGAAATTCATCTAAGTGTCTGATTGTGATCCCTAAATATCTAATTAAGAACTAAATATGACTAATGTATGTAAGCTACTAATATTCAACATTCTTCCTGTGATTCTTAACTAGCATGCATTGGTACACCAACCTGGATAATGCATGGTCTTTGAAAGTCAATTCAGTGTTAAACAGTTGATCTTCAATAGTGTCTTATTCATCATTTCAAAAATAGAGGACTGAAATCCCATCTAAAAATTAGAAATTCATCTAAGTGTCTGATTGTGATCCCTAAATATCTAATTAAGAACTAAATATGACTAATGTATGTAAGCTAATAATATTCAACATTCTTCCTGTGATTCTTAACTAGCATGCATTGGTACACCAACCTGGATAATGCATGGTCTTTGAAAGTCAATTCAGGGGTAAACAGTTGATCTTCAATAGGTGTCTTATTCATCATTTCAAAAATAGAGGACTGAAATCCCATCTAAAAATTAGAAATTCATCTAAGTGTCTGATTGTGATCTCTAAATATCTAATTAAGAACTAAATATGACTAATGTATGTAAGCTACTAATATTCAACATTCTTCCTGTGATTCTTAACTAGCATGCATTGGTACACCAACCTGGATAATGCATGGTCTTTGAAAGTCAATTCAGGGGTAAACAGTTGATCTTCAATAGGTGTCTTATTCATCATTTCAAAAATAGAGGACTGTGAAATACCATCTAAAAAATTGAAAATCATCTAAGTGTCTCCAATAGGATGCATCAACAGCCTTATTCTATCAAATAGTTGGCACTTACCATGTGAACCATGTCTTTGTATGGTTTTCAAAGGTCAGCAGATTTGAAAGATAATGCCAGACATGATCCCATTGGTATACTTCAATTTCAATCTTGGCTTTTTCCACTGTCAGTCTGGGCAATCTTCACTGTCATGCTTCTAATTCTTCCCTTTCAGTCTTTAGATTAAGTCAGCTCCCTAATGGCATAAAGAGTTTATTCAAAATTACTACAAGTGTGTGAATCATTTATGTAGCCCTCTCCCACCCCCCATTTCATAAGAAATTTCTGTCACTAGCTTACAGTGTAGCATCTTGTGTTATGTTCTATCAAGTGTGAAGATGAATCATATTGAGCAGAACAAACCTCTAATGTGTGACATTGAACCATAGTCATGCTAGAGGATCCCTTTCTGAGTATTTACATTTAAGTAATGTGTAAACTAAATACTAGTTTATAAAATGTATGCATAGTGATGTATTTGTGTAACAATTCATGCCAGCGAACAGTCAAGACATTTATACTTACCAGCTGATGTCCTCTTTAAAAAACCAGGTGGCAAAGACTCGCTACAGGACCCAATGGCCAGAGCATCACCTATATTAATAAATGAAACACTTTTTTAGCATTTGATGAACAATCCTAACATGTTTGCACAATTCTCTACTTGTCATTTCCCTAGAGTTCACATCTATTGATAATACTCCAGTCTAACTTCTATTCTTTACCGTCTAAAGTTGCGGTTGATGATGTCTGCTCTGACATTGAGACCCCTCGGCCCGGAATGGCCCCTCTAGAACAGGATCATCCTCCTCATCTCTGAGGAGGTTTCTGTCCGGTCCGGACGGCCTGCCAGCATCCCAGCCCGCTGTGCAATATTATGCAGGACGCAACAGGCTACAACGATCTTAGCCACCTTCTTTGGGTTGTACTGGAGGGCTCCTCCCGAACTGTCCAGGCACCTGAACCTCATCTTCAGGAGCCCGAACATCCATTCAACCACCGCCCTGGTTCTCTTATGAGCCCTATTGTAGCGCTCCTCAGACACATCAGTCGGGCTACGCAAGGGGGTAATGAGCCAAGGCCGGCTCATGTACCCAGAATCACCTATAAATTATGAACAGAACATAATTCTAACAGAATCCTCAAAATAGTATTTGTAGTACAATAACAAGTTTTGTACACGATAATCCATTAACAAATGTTTATTTTAACTTTAAAATATCTAGTTCAATATTATTCTCTATCTTCCCATTTCAGCTAAGACATGCTACATATGCGCATTTCTCCTAAATCAAGGCTTGTGTAAAATGCTAACTACATCGTTACATTACATTCTCTATCAGAGCATTTAAGGTAAGACATGCTACATATCTGCATTGAACTAAAAGACATTTGCGGAAAGAGACAATGACATGGTTAAATTGCATTAGCTAATATGTTCCCATTTCAGCTAAGACATGCTACATATGCGTATTTCTCCTAAATCAAGCCTTGTTGTAAAATGCTAACTACATGGTTACATTACATTCTCTATCTGAGCATTTTAAGGTAAGACATGTTACATATCTGCATTGAACTAAAGAGACATTTGCGGAAAGAGACAATGACATGGTTAAATTGCATTAGCTAATATGTTCCCATTTCAGCTAAGACATGCTACATATGCGTATTTCTCCTAAATCAAGCCTTGTGTAATTGTCAAACTAATTAACCATGTTGTGCACAAATACTCACCAACGAGATAACCAGTGGCATTTGTCTTTCCTCAAACTGTCTCCACAGGGACGACAGAGAGAGGATGCGGGCATCATGACAAGCCCCTCCAAAATTCGCACACACATGCATAATCCTCATCTGTGCGTCACAAACATACTGCACGTTGAGGCTATGAAAATGTTTTGCGATTTCTGAAGGGCAAGTCATCAATTGGAGCACGGCAGCGCAATGTGGGGTACAATCTATGGCTCCCAAGACATTGGGCATTTGAGCAATATCAGGTGCCTCCAATCACCATCATTCTGTGGAATCCTATGTATTGCTTACTGATACGTACCATGGCGTCCAGAAAGTTATCAAACACCACAGAGAATGTACCTTGAGCAGGCCATGCATGTACATTCTCCGGATTGAAAACTCCCGGAGGCCAGGACTATAACAAGCTTAGCATCTTACTCATGGCAGGAACAGCAGTCCTTATTCTTATACGTGGCTACAAATGAGGTTTAAGAGATCGTAAAGGCCATGAGCTGTTTGCGATCGAGCCGATACTTATCATAAACCTCAAAGTCGCTCATGTTTTCCAAGGTGGGTCTCACCCTGTAGACACGAGGACCTCGAACCAGATGACCCCTTCGTCTCGATCTGAGCCGCCGAGGCTGCCTGATTCGACCAACAGCTAGTTCACCAATAGCACACCAGCAGCGTCTACCATGTCATCCGTCATCCATCTTTCAAAACAGCGTAACAAGGTAAGCACTTGATCTGATGGTGGATCACAAGTGATGCATTGGCCATGTTGTTTGGGGGATTATAGTACAATTAGTCCAATGGTAGTGAGTTTTGTAATGATTGCTGATTGTATTCACCTGTTTGTATGTGAGCGGCGCGAATGCTTTCACAGTGGGGCGTTTATTTGTTGTTTGCTGTAAATGTTTTTTTCAAACAATGAATCTCAATGTGAAAGTGTCAAATATCACACATACAGTGCATGTTTGTAATGTTTTGATCATATTGCGTAATCAATATTTCTTAAACGCGAAGTTATAGTAACAAGCACACGTCCAGGCTACATGATGAAAGTGCATAGTTGTGTAAATGTGCATCGAATGTGATCGATCAATGTTGCTGCAGATATTGTTTGTAAACGATAAAGTAACAGCTGCCATCTGTAGTATTGTATATATAAGTTGATTGCCGAGATGTCAATATTGTATGCCGTCCCCTTTAAAATCGCAATAATAATTCCGAACTTCCCGTCTTTCATCTGTAGTATTGTATATATAAGTGATTGCCGAGCTGTCAATATTGTACGCGTCCCTTTAAAATCGCAATAATAATTCCGAACTTTCCGGCTGTCATCTGTAGTATTGTATATATAAGTGATTGCCGAGCAGTCAATATTGTATGCGTCCCTTTAAAATCGCAATAATAATTCTGAACTTCCCGTCGCCATCTGTAGTATTGTATATATAAGTGATTGCCGAGCAGTCAAATTGTATGCGTCCCTTTAAAATCGCATAAATAATTTCCGAACTTCCCGTCTGCCATCTGTAGAATTGTATATATAAGTGATTGCCGAGATGTCAATATTGTATGCGTCCCTTTAAAATCGCAATAATAATTCCGAACTTCCCGTCTGCCATCTGTAGTATTGTATATATAAGTGATTGCCGAGATGTCAATATTGTAATGCGGCCCTTTAAAATCGCATTAATGCTGAATAACTTCCGCTGTCCATCTGTAGTATTGTGTAATAATAAGTGATTGCCGAGCTGTCAATATTGTATCGTCCCCTTTCAAATCGCACTAATACTGAATAACTTCCGGCTGTCATCTGTAGTATTGTATATATAAGTGATTGCCGAGCTGTCAATATTGTAGCGTCCCTTTCAAATCGCACTAATACTGAATAACTTCCGGCTGTCATCTGTATGTATTGTGTATATATAAGTGATTGCCGAACTATCTATATTGTATGCGTCCCATTCAAATGGCACTAATACTGAATAACTTCCGGCTGCCATCTGTAGTATTATATATATAATTATTTGCGATCTGACAAGATTTATTAATTGTCCCATTGAAATCACCCTAAGAATGCTGTTCCAAACGTTGTTTTACGTATATGTTGTATTGTAGTATTGAGTGTTAAAGTTCCGAAAGGGGTGGAGTACAGTCGTGAATCTGTGATGTGTATGGTTGAATCTTCTAATGACGTCAATGATATTCTTAACCCTGCCTATGTAGTTCTGAAATCCTCATTGTTTGTTGTATTTGACTACATTGTTATTGTGTGCTGAATAAAATCTAAATGTGTGCTTTGTGGTTGCGTGATGGGTGATGCGTGTTATGTACATGTACGTATATATGTAGATTGTGTCCCACATATGCTGACTTCTATATAGCGGTGTGGCATTGTTGTTCCTTCCCATAAAGTGACATCTGTAATCTTGTTAATGAGGTTCTTGTTGTACGTAATTCCTAATGGTTTCTGGTGATGGAATCATGATGTTAAAAGTACAGTAAAATCCATATGTTTTGTTTTGTGATTCCTCGAGAGAATGTAATGTGTTTTTCCCCCATCATTTGAATGCACATGTATGAGTGAATGTTAAAAGTAATGTATGTGCATCCATGAGTGATCATGTGTTAAGCCTATGTAGATATGCTGTTGCTGCAAGCATATGAGTTGAATAAATGAAATGCCATAATAAAGGTAAATGAGAGGTGTTTCCCATTGTGTACTGTTTGTGAATCCTGAAAAGTTTAAAATTATTTTTTGTGTCCGTTTAAATGTAATATTTTTTTTTTAAAAAGTTTGTTACTAGTGATGTTGATTTGTAGTTGATGTAATATAAATGTATGAAACAATTTCATGGTGTTGTGAATATTCAAACAGTAAAATCCATAAGATCCACCATAGGGAAATAGTCATTTCTTAATCTATTTATCATAGCTGGGTCTAACGCATGAAATCATGTCTTTTCTAGCGCTGGTATTTGGAGTTTTTTTCTGTCTACGCTATTTGCGTGCGTTAGGGGAAATGAGGGTTTCGCGTGCACGAGCACGTCTTCCCAATAGAAGTCAATGGAGGGCTCTAAAATTTGTTCTTGTTTTTTTTCTAAGACTGTTTTCCCTCGTAAAGTGAATGACGTCATGAGCTTTTGTGAAAAAGTAACTAAATCGGGTTCTTTTGTGATAAATAAATATTTGTGTATGTCATGTGGTGTATATTGTTTTGTATGCATCGATGAGTTGTATGTTTGTGATAATGTTATTAGTTAGATGTAGTATATGAGGGTCTTTTCCCCGTGTGTCAATGTAAGTCAATGGGAAAATGGATTTGTGTTTTTTTTTCTAACACCCGAGATCTCGCAACTTTAAATCCTTTGTATTTTGATGAAAAATTATTAAATCTGAAAATAAATAATAGTGTAGTGTTTGTATGAGTGTAAGTGAACTTTGTGTAATAATTTGTTTTGTGATTCGTGGATGTTTTTTTTGTCGTATATGTTTACTACTGGTTCTGAGGGTGTCGGTAGAAATTTGAGCGTTAGGTTTTTTTTTGAGTGTCGTAACTGAACTCTAATACCGGAGTCCGTAAGAAACCCGCGTTAGGAGCCTCTAACGCTGGTTTTCCACAGGCTAACGCCGAACTCTAAATCTAGGCCTAAGTGTTGTGTAAACAGTTATACAACACTGCTGTCCAGCTGCAAGTTGAAAAACAAAACAACAATAGCCAATCACATCAGCAGTGCTGAGGGTAATGCTTTGCCTTTGCTGTGATCTTATAAGATTCATAGAACTTACTTAAACTGAATAGAAAATAACATGACTGTGTCTGCACATGACAGATGCACACTTCCCCAGCAAGTCCTGAACAAGCTTCCTGAATGGCTGCTTAAAGTCTCTGTGAATACTTAGAAATTTGAATTAAAAATAGCTTCCTTTTTTACATAGAGATGTTCAGGTGATATTTTGTAGTCAGCTTTTACAGCTTGCTGCATTACTTTCATGTGTTTCAACATGTGGGTATCATGTCCCTTTAAATACATATTTCAATTATACTGTATCTAATGTTTTTTTTGTAATATATATATATATATAGATGATTATATATAGGTATATGAATATCTATTTAAAAATACTTAGAACATATTTCTCTATGTGAAGAACATTGGAACTGAAATATTTACAATAAATACATAGTTAATTTGTTTTTCATGTTTTCAGCTACTTGACTGCAAAGGGCTTCAATGCACTTTTATATATGTCTATATATGTATACATATGTATTAATGTGTATATACAGTATGTCTGTAAATACACATATACATACATATGTACACATATATACATATATATTTAAAAATGAACAATAAAGAATCTTTGAACAGTGCTGTAACTATTGTTTATATATATATATATAATACAAAATATTTTAGAGAGGGGAGAGATTATGTATTTCACCACTTATGGTAAAAAGATATGTATAATTAGATGTAATCACATCTCATGGTGCAGACCCTTAGATAATTAATTTAGATAAATAAAAAAGATAGATATAGTATACAAAATTTCGACAAATTATGTATAAAGAAAAGAGATTACAGCACTCTTTTTGAAAAACATCTTATATAAATTTATTTCAGAATCAAATCTAAAAGCAGCGGATTCCAGCTCTATTAATGAGCAGAATTCCTACACATTATGGACACACATTTAAAAAGATGCATATACCACACTTGACTGGCCAGTCTTATCTAAAAATAACCTATTAAAAAATTGGTATATAGATCTAAGCAACCAATTTAGGAATACATCTCTACGGCACATAACATTGAAGGCAAGATGTTATACATGAGATTGTTATTTCGTAGCAACAGGTGTATCGCAAATATGTTGCAATGTGAAGATAGTCCCCTATATATACAACATGTAACTTAAATAAAAGTCATACATTGTTAGACCATGCTAACATAGCCAGAGTCATATATAGAAGTATTGCACAATGGATGATACACACCAGTTCAACAGAGCTAAGAAAAAAAAAAAGGTCAAAGTTCACATTACCATTTTTTCACGGCAGCGTCCGTTACTCGGTATTGCTCTCACTGCCGATATAAGCTGTAATAGAGGTAAAGGGTCACTGTTACCATATCATCTGTAGAGTTGTATATTTGTATTTCCTCCTCGTTTGTTCCACACCTCCTGATGTAAAACGAACCGCGCTTGGTTCAGCGCTACTATGCCTCTCCTGGGCTGTGTGTTATCCGAGGTCAGTTTTTGGAAACAAATTTGCACATAACCAGGCCGTGCACTGTATCCAAGGTGTATTTCAGACTTCCACTCTTTATCCGGTCAGCTTTCGCTTTTTCTTCCGATTAGTGGTGTCTAGTCCCTTTCTCTTCAGGGATACTTCCAGGATTCACATAACCAGCCGCTCACTCCTCCTGCGCCATTACAGACTTAAAAGTTGTCAGCTGTGCAGTGCTTTAAATCAGGAACCGACTCATACAGATAAACCGGTACTCGTTGCTTGCGGTGCTTGTTAAAATGCTTGTTAAAATGGTGCAATCTTATCTGGGGACTGCTTCATATGGTCAGTCAGTGTGACATCTTAGGGAGCTTGCCAACGTACGTTTCACCCCTTGTTGCTCCAAACATATCGGGGCTTCCTCAGGGCTAAATTACTCAGGTACAGGTGCTTCCTTTAGTACCTAAAACCCCACCTCCATTAGTTACGTCATTGAGGTGTATCACAAAACTTAATCCGCTCTATGTTTAAAGGTGTCATACAACATATTCCTTTAATACATAGTACATATTATTTGCATTTTTTCAAATGCGATCCAGAAGTACAGGAATCAACGTTCACCATGTCTTTATTTTGTTATATTTCAGTATCGCTAGAGAAATGAAGCAAACTCTAGTCTCTCATTCAGACCTCTAGGATATCTTGTCTTTAGCACATAAATCCAGCGAGTTTCTTTCTGTAGCTATACTGTGTCATTGTCACCTCCTCTATTGTTCACTATTCCCTTATCTATTGCCATTATTTTTAAATGTGATGCATTAGATTGGTGGAACTGAGTAAAGTGTCTTGCTATTGTAGTATCTCTATTATGTGAGATATCGTCTCTGTGTTCTTGAATCCTATCTTTTAAAAATCTTTTCGTTTTTCCTACATAAAATCTAGGACATGAACAGTGTATTAAATAGACTACATCAGCAGAGTTGCAGTTGAAAAAATATTTGACATCATAGTTCTTACTATTCCCTGCTGAAAATTTCCTAGCCTTCTCCATATATGGGCAATAAACACATTGACCACAAGGGTAGTAACCTTTAACTCCTCTGTCTTTTCTAAGCCAATCTGCACAGGATGGACTTCTATTGTACATGCTTCTTACTAAATGATCTTTTAAATTTTAAATCATAGACACACATAAAAATGGCATTTCCATTTACTCCCTGAATTAGTTTAAATGGTTTTGCTGAAACATATTCACATTTTTTAATATAAAATTGAAAATGCTGTACATTTGTATGCTTAATAGATTTATTTTTAGTTTATCACCATTTCAGAGAAATCTAGCTAATTTATTTTTTTACTTTCAGCACAGCAGGGGAAAAATAATTTGCATGCCCCTTTATAAGGGCAGATTTATTAAGCCCCGTATTCGCCCCAATGCAGCTGTTTCCACGCAAGCCTTCAGGCTCATCGGTAACAGGAGTTAAGAAGCAGCAGTCATAAAACCGCTGCTCCTTAACTCGTCCGCCACCTCTGAGGTGGCGGACAGCAATCCGCTCGATCGCATATGATCGGGTTGATTGATACTCCCTGCTAGCGGCTGTTTGGCTGCGAATGTGCAGGAGGCAGCATTTTTAGTGAAATGCTTCTGCAATGATAAACACCGACAGTGTATGCTGTCGGCATTTATCGATGTGTGGCTGACATGATCCACTACAGCGGATCATGTCTGTCCGCACATTGATAATTCGGCCCCATAGTCTTTATAGCATTTCAGCCACAACCATTACTAACAGGTGCATAAAATCCAGATTATAGCCATGAAATCTCTATAGACAAACATGGACAGAACAATGAGTCATACTAAAAAGCTCAGTGACTTTAAACATGGCACTATCATAGGATGCCACCTTTGTCACAAGTCAGAGGTGGCCACTAAAGTGCTGAAGCAAGAAGCTCATAAAAATCACCTATCAACTGTTGCATCACTCACTACAGAGCTTCAAACATCAGCACAAGAAATGGGTTTCAATGGCCGAGCAGCTGGACTCTGGAGCAGTGGAAACATGTTCTCTAAAGTGATGAATCACGCTTCACTATCTGGCAGACTGATTAACCCTTTGGCTGCTAAGCCATTTCCCACATGGGTGCTAATATTTTCTTCTCTTTTTTTTATTTTTGAAAATTTTGAACACTTTTTTTTTTAACTTTTTTATTTTTTTTACAGACCCCCAAGACTTACACTGTTGGAAAGGTTAGGCGATTACCTTTTCAACAGTGGGTCTTGGGGGTCTGTAGCTGCTTAGATGCCTGAGATACAGGCTTCTAAGCAGCATGCCCCCTCCTCCTATACTTAACATTGTTAAGTATAACTTAACTACAGGCATGATGGGGTAGGAGAAGTAATAGGAGCCCCCAGATCTCCCTCAAGGTGGGAGAGTGCTCATGATGGCTCTGAGCCGTCATTAGCACCAGCGTGAGAAACTCTGTGACGGCTCAGCGCCGTCATTAGCACTCAAAGGGTTAAAAGACTCTAGGTGTCATGGATGCCAGGAAATACTACCTACTAGAATGCATAGATGCTACTGTAAAGTTTGTTGGAGGGAGGGTAATGGTTTGGGGCTGTTTTTCAGTATTTGGGCTAGGTGCCAGGGAAGTGTCATACTAATACTACAAGATACAAAGATATTTTAGATAGTTGGGTGCTTCCAACTTTGTGGTATCCTTTTGGGATAGGTCCCTTCCTGTTCCATCATTATTGTGCCTGTTTGCTCAAAGAGAAGTCCACAGAAAAATGGTTTGATGAGTTTGATGTGGAGGAACTCAAGTGGCCTGCACAGAACCCTGACCTCAACCCCACTGAACACCTTTGGGATTAATAAAAAAAGGCTTATTATGAGCCAAACATTAGCATCCAACATCAGTGCCTCTCCTCACAAATGTTCTTTTGGCTGAATGAGCACAAATTCCTAGAAGCACTTCACAATCTTCACAGAACTGCATGGTGGTTGTTATAGCTGCAAAGGAGGGGGGGGGGAGGGGCAACTTATTATTAATTTCTCTGGATTTGGAATGGGATGTCTAACAAGCAGTTGTGATGGTTAGGTGTCAATACACTTTTGGCCATATAGTGTATTTTCATTAACAGTTGAGTGTCTCATCTTGTTTTATATTCACATATCTGTTGCCAATGTAATTTGACTATTGCCATCTGCTTTAGGATTAAGTAACTGTCTCTTTTGCTAAAGCCAAATCTGTGATTGTAAATCAGTAACAGTTATAAATATCATTGTAAATTGACCACTTTCTCACACAAGATTCAACTAAGATTCTATTCTACTCTTTTATCATATCACAGCTTAAAGGAACATTAAACCCATATTTTTTCTTTTATGATTTAGAAAGAGCTTGCAATTGTAAACAATTTTCTAATTTACTTCTATTATCTAATATGCTTCATTCTCTTGATATCCTTTGCTGAAAAGCATATCTAGATAGGCACAGTAGCTGCTGATTGGTGGCTGCACATATATGTCTCGTGTGATAATAAAACAAATTAGATAATAGAAGTAAATTGGAAAGTTGTTTAAAATTGTAATCTCTATCTGAATCATGAAATACATTTTTTTGGGTTTAATGTCCCTTTAATATTTACATTTGTTTTCATTTTCTGCAGGTGGCACACTAATCGAACCTTCTTCACAGAATCAGTGATGAACTGAATGCATGTGTCTAGTGTTGCTGGCTTGGTATTATAGATTCAATATTATGCTAAGGGAAACCTATGGGATGACTGACCAAGAAGTGCAACAAAAAAGGAGTGAGGTGTAAAGGATGTAAGAAACTTGCATTGGTTAAAGGGATATTAAACCCAAAAAATGTATTTCATGATTCAGATAGAGAATACAATTTTAAACAATTTTCCAATTTACTTCTATTATCAAATTTGTTTTATTTTTCAGATATCCTTTGTTAAAGAAATAGCAATGCACATGGGTGAGCCAATCACACGAGACATCTATGTGCAGCCACCAATCAGCAGCTACTGTGCCTATCTAGATATGCTTTTCAGCAAAGGATATCAAGAGAATGAAGCATATTAGATAATCGAAGTAAATTAGAAAATTGATTAAAATTGCAAGCTCTTTCTAAATCATAAAAGTAAAAAATATGGGTTTAATGTTCCTTTAATGAATATTCAGTATTCATTTACCGAAAATTGAAGCCCACAAATAGTCTAAAAAACACATTTTTCCAAATATTCGTTCCGAATGATAAGTCCGAAATGGATTATTCTGGGCTGCACATGTCTACTCACCACCATTGTCCCATCATATATCTCAACCCATGTCTGTAAATACTCACTCCTCTTTCCTGTTCACTTTGGTAAAGATCTTCCATCCTACCTTATATCTCAGTACTTCCTCACACTCACATTTCAAGATTTTTCTAGAAATGCCCCAGTTCTGTGAAACACTTTGCCCCAATCTGTAAGACTTCACATTAAGAGGTCCTGTTCAGAAATGCATAGAACTTACACTAACATATTTTTCTGACTGTCTTACCTCATATCCTTCGCCTTTTCTATTTGCTGTTCCTTATGTACACTCACAAGCCCACCTATTGTTTAGCTCATCTTGCATAAAGGTGGTATACATCAGACTGTTACTCAAAGTTTAACACGGAGGAATATGTTGTTGCTTTATAAATATATAATACATATATTATTAATAGTAATTATTATCATCATTGTAATAGTTGTTTAAAACACATTTATTCTGTATTGCAATGGGAAAATTAGGCTAACTAAAGGATTTAACAAAAGAACTATAATATGCTTTAGATTTCAATTATGGTCATTTATGATAAGTAAAATGCTGCTATTACAGAGAAACAATTTTCACAATGACCAAGGTCTCTATAACCTGGTTCATAACAGCCAATAATGCAGATGTCTCTCGATTATCTGAACTGCACAAGCTATACAGATTTGCTCTTAAACCAAGGCAAAAAAATATGGTTACATAAATTTTCAATTACAATTTGAAAGGAAAAATGATTTGATTAGCCTGACAAAACTTACTTTAGTTAAATAGAAGTTTACATTTTTCACAGATTAGATATAAGCATGAAAAAATGAAAAAGAAGAAAATAATACATTTTAAATTATCTGAATTATGATTACTGTGTTAGCCTCTGTGAAAGAGAATATTCTTTTATCATTACAAAATCATTTTCTGTTTCAGATTTATTAATACAGATAATTACAATACTGTTTTCTGTGGACTTAATTCAAAGTTGACCTAAAATAAATTAACTCTGCAGTGGAATTATACTCCCTAGAACAACATAGAGAAATATTCATTTTTGAAACTAATTTAACTTTAAGAAAATAAAGGACCAGATTAAAAAGTGTGCTAGAAGTTCGGCTTCCACTATTGTTCAACATTTCTATAGAATCTTTCGCTATATGGCTTCGGTCTGAACTGACAGGGCTAAAATTTGGTACAGAGAATGTTAAAATATTATTCTATGCTGATGACCTGTTAGTGTTTTTAGGAAAACTCAAAAAAATCTATACCTTTATTATTAGATATGCTTACTACTTTTAGTTCGATCTCAGGCTATAAGATCAATCTAGGGAAAAGCGAATTAATGTTGTTAATGAAGAAGTCACATAGTTATATACATTATCCTTTCAAAACAACAGATTATATAAAATATTTGGGGATACTGCTCCATAAAAATCCAAAATTTTGGTATGAAATGAATTTTCCGCAGGTTTTCAACAAATCTATTTTAGATCTTAAAAACTAGATGGATCTCCCTATATCTTTGTCAGCTAGAATTACCCTGATTAAAACAATTATATTCCAGAGAATTCTGTATTTGTTACAGAACCTACCACTTCTTATTTGTAAACAGCAAATAAATAAATTCTATTCAGTATGTTCTCAATTTTTATGGAAAAAGCAAAATCGATAGCGAAATTGACATATAAAAAAAATGCATTCTTTGGACATTAAACTACTTTCTTTGAAAGTGTTGTTCCTTTTGGCTATCTCTTCTGCTAGAAGAGTTTCTGAGCTATCTGCTCCTTTTTGTGAATCTCCTTTTCTGATTTTTCATCAGGATAAGGCGGTTTTGTGGACTTCATTTCAATTTTTACCTAAGGTTGTGAATTCTAACAACATTAGTAGATAAATTGTTGTCCCTTCCTTGTGTCCTAATCCTAAGAATTCTTTGGAAAGATCCTTACATTCTTTGGATGTGGTAAGAGCTTTGAAATATTATATTGAAGCTATTAAAGATTGCAGGAGACTTCTAGTCTATTTGTTTTATTTTCTGGTCCTAGGAAAGGTCAGAAGGCTTCTGCTATTTCCTTGGCTTCTTGGTTAAAGCTTTTGATTCATCAACCTTATTTGGAGTCGGGTAAGACCCTGCCTCAGAGAATTACAGCTCATTCTACTAGATCAGTCTCCACTTTGTGGGATTTTAAGAATGAAGCTTCAGTTGATCAGATTTGCAAAGCGGCAACTTGGTCCTCTTTGCATACATTTACTAAATTCTACCGTTTTGATGTAATTGCTTCTTCAGAAGCAGTTTTTGGTAGAAAAGTTCTTCAGGGAGCTGTTTCAGTTTGATTCTTCTGCTGATGTTTTAAGTTTTTCTTGTCATTAAAAGAATAAACTTATAATTTGGGTTGTGGATTATTTTTTCAGCGAAAAATGGCTTTTTTAAAAATTGTATCCCTCCCTCTCTAGTGACTCTTGCGTGGAGTTCCACATCTTGGGTATTGATATCCCATACGTCACTAGCTCATGGACTCTTGCCAATTACATGAAAGAAAACATTTTATGTAAGAATTTACCTGATAAATTAATTTCTTTCATATTGGCAAGAGTCCATGAGGCCCACCCCTTTTTATGGTGGTTATGATTTTTTGTATAAAGCACAATTATTTCCAAATTCCTTTGTTGATGCTTTCTACTCCTTTCTTTATCACCCCACTACTTGGCTATTCGTTAAACTGAATTGTGGGTGTGGTGAGGGGGTGTATTTATAGGCATTTTGAGGTTTGGGAAACTTTGCCCCTCCTGGTAGGATTGTATATCCCATACGTCACTAGCTCGTGGACTCTTGCCAATATGAAAGAAATAAATTTATCAGTTAAATTCTTACATAAATTATGTTATTTAACAAGTTCTTCACAAAGTAGAATATGTTCTATTTATTCATAAATACATATTTCTATATATATATCTGATGGTATTTTGGTGCAATATATATCTATACCTATATATACAGTATGTGCAGAACATTGGAATGTGAAATATTTACAGTAAATACGTAGTTAAAACCTTTAATTAAAATGAATATTGCATAAATATGATTTTACATATTTTCATCTACTTAACTGCAAAGGGCTCAAATGCACTTATATATATGTATACATATGTATTTATGTGTTTGTATGTCTATATATATGTGTGTAAATACATATATACACATATAAATACATATGAACACACACAGATATATATATATATATAATTATATATATATATATATATATATATATATATATATACTAGTCCTAAAGCCCGTTCACACGGGCCATTTTTTGCAGTACAGCAGTCCCACCCCTTGAACTCTCTCCCTCCCCCTCTCTTTTGCTCTCTCTCTCCCCCCTCTCTTTTGCTCTCTCTCTCCCCCTCTCTTTTGAGCTCTCTCTCTCCCCCTCTCTTTTGAGCTCTCTCTTCCCTCTCTCCCCTTCTCTTTTGCGCTCTCTCTCTCCCCCCTCTCTTTTGCACTCTCTCTCCCCCCTCTCTTTTGCTCTCTTTCTCCCCCTCTCTTCTGAGCTCTCTCCCCCCCCCTCTCTTTTGCACTATCTCTCTCCCGCCTCTCTTTTGGGCTCTCTCTCTTCCCTCTCTTTTGCGCTCTCTCTCTCCCCCCTCTCTTTTGCGCTCTCTCTCCCCCCTCTCTTTTGCGCTCTCTCTCCCCCTCTCTTTTGCTCTCTTTCTCCCCCTCTCTTCTGAGCTCTCTCCCCCTCTCTTTTGCACTCTCTCCCCCTCTCTTTTGCACTCTCTCTCTCCCCCTCTCTTTTGTGCTCTCTCTCCCCCCTCTCTTTTGTGCTCTCTCTCCCCCTCTCTTTTGTGCTCTCTCTCCCCCATCTCTTTTGTGCTCTCTCTCTCCTTCATCTCTTTTGCACTCTCTCCCCCTCTCTCTCTCCCCTCCCTTTTGCCCTCTCTCTCCCCCCTCTCTTTTGTGCTCTCTCTCTCCCCCTCTAATTTGTGCTCTCTCTCTCCCCATCTCTTTTGCGCTCCCCCCCCTCTCTTTTGCGCTCTCTCTTCCCCTCTCTTTTGTGCTTTCTCCCCTCTCTTTTGCACTCTCTCTCTCCCCTCTCTTTTGCGCTCTCTCCCCCCTCTCTTTTGCGCTCTCTTACCAACCCTCTCTTTTGCGCTCTCTCTCCCCCCTCTCTTTTGTGCTCTCTCTCCCCCCCTCTCTTTTGTGCTCTCTCTCCCCCCTCTCTTTTGTGCTCTCTCCCCCCTCTCTTTTGCGCTCTCTCTCCTCCCTCTCTTTTGCGCTCTCTCTCCCCTTCTCTTCTGCGCTCTCTCTCCCCCCTCTCTTTTGCGCTCTTCCCCCTCTCTTTTGCGCTCTCTTTCTCCCCCCTCTTTTGCGCTCTCTCTCCCCCCTCTCTTTTGCGCTCTCTCTTTTTTGCTCTCTCCCCCCTCTCTTTTGCGCTCTCTCCCCCCTCTCTTTTGTGCTCTCTCTCCCCCCCTCTCTTTTGTGCTCTCTCCCCCCTCTCTTTTGCGCTCTCTCTCTCCCCTCTCTTTTGCGCTCTCTCTCCCCCCTCTCTTTTGCGCTCTCTCCCCCCTCTCTTTTGCGTTCTCTCGCCCCTCTCTTTTGTGCTCTCTCCCCCTCTCTTTTGTGCTCTCTCCCCCCTCTCTTTTGTGCTCTCTCTCTCTCCCCTTTTTTTTCTCTCTCTCTCCCCCTCTCTTTTTCTCTCTCTCTCCCCCCTCTTTTGCTCTCTCTCTCCCCCTCTCTTTTGTGCTCTCTCTCCCCCTCTCTTTTGTGCTCTCTCCCCCCTGTCTTTTGTGCTCTCTCTCCCCCTCTCTTTTGCGCTCTCTCCTCCCCTCTCTCCCCCCTTCTCTCTCTCTCTCTCTCTCTCTCTCCCCCCTTCTCTCTCTCTCTCTCTCTCTCTCTCTCTCCCCCCTTCTCTCTCTCCCCCCTTCTCTCTCTCTCCCCCTTCTCTCTCTCCCCCCCTTCTCTCTCTCCCCCCCTTCTCTCTCTCACCCCCTTCTCTCTCTCACCCCCTCTTCTATCTCTCCCCCTTCTCTCTCTCCCCCCTTCTCTCTCCCCCCTTCTCTCTCTCCCCCTTCTCTCTCTCTCTCCCTCCCCCCTTCTCTCTCTCTCTCTCTCTCTCTCTCTCTCTCTCTCTCTCTCTCTCTCTCTCTCTCTCTCTCTCTCTCTCTCTCTCCCCTTTTCTTTCTTTCTCTCCCCCCTTCTCATTCTCTCTCTCCCCCCTTCTCTCTCTCTCTCTCTCTCCCCCCTTCTCTCTCTCTCTCCCCCCTTCTCTCTCTCTCTCTCTCTCTCTCTCTCTCTCCCCCCCTTCTGTCTCTCTCTCCCCCCCTCTCTCTCTCCCCCCCCTCCCTCTCTCTCTCTCTCTCTCTCTCTCTCTCTCTCCCCTTCTCTCTCTCTCTCTCCCCCCTTCTCTCTCCCCCTTTCTCTCTCTCTCTCTCCCCCCTTCTCTCTCCCCCTTCTCTCTCTCTCTCTCTCTCTCTCTCTCCCCCCTTCTCTCTCTCCCCTTCTCTCTCTCCCCCCTTCTTTCTCTCTCTCTCCCCCCTTCTTTCTCTCTCTCCCCCCCTTCTTTCTCTCTCTCCCCCCCTTCTCTCTCTCCCCCTTCTCTCTAAATTCTACCGTTTTGATGTAATTGCTTCTTCAGAAGCAGTTTTTGGTAGAAAAGTTCTTCAGGGAGCTGTTTCAGTTTGATTCTTCTGCTGATGTTTTAAGTTTTTCTTGTCATTAAAAGAATAAACTTATAATTTGGGTTGTGGATTATTTTTTCAGCGAAAAATGGCTTTTTTAAAAATTGTATCCCTCCCTCTCTAGTGACTCTTGCGTGGAGTTCCACATCTTGGGTATTGATATCCCATACGTCACTAGCTCATGGACTCTTGCCAATTACATGAAAGAAAACATTTTATGTAAGAATTTACCTGATAAATTAATTTCTTTCATATTGGCAAGAGTCCATGAGGCCCACCCCTTTTTATGGTGGTTATGATTTTTTGTATAAAGCACAATTATTTCCAAATTCCTTTGTTGATGCTTTCTACTCCTTTCTTTATCACCCCACTACTTGGCTATTCGTTAAACTGAATTGTGGGTGTGGTGAGGGGGTGTATTTATAGGCATTTTGAGGTTTGGGAAACTTTGCCCCTCCTGGTAGGATTGTATATCCCATACGTCACTAGCTCGTGGACTCTTGCCAATATGAAAGAAATAAATTTATCAGTTAAATTCTTACATAAATTATGTTATTTAACAAGTTCTTCACAAAGTAGAATATGTTCTATTTATTCATAAATACATATTTCTATATATATATCTGATGGTATTTTGGTGCAATATATATCTATACCTATATATACAGTATGTGCAGAACATTGGAATGTGAAATATTTACAGTAAATACGTAGTTAAAACCTTTAATTAAAATGAATATTGCATAAATATGATTTTACATATTTTCATCTACTTAACTGCAAAGGGCTCAAATGCACTTATATATATGTATACATATGTATTTATGTGTTTGTATGTCTATATATATGTGTGTAAATACATATATACACATATAAATACATATGAACACACACAGATATATATATATATAATTATATATATATATATATATATATATATATATATATATATATATATATATATATATATACTAGTCCTAAAGCCCGTTCACACGGGCCATTTTTTGCAGTACAGCAGTCCCACCCCTTGAACTCTCTCCCTCCCCCTCTCTTTTGCTCTCTCTCTCCCCCCTCTCTTTTGCTCTCTCTCTCCCCCTCTCTTTTGAGCTCTCTCTCTCCCCCTCTCTTTTGAGCTCTCTCTTCCCTCTCTCCCCTTCTCTTTTGCGCTCTCTCTCTCCCCCCTCTCTTTTGCACTCTCTCTCCCCCCTCTCTTTTGCTCTCTTTCTCCCCCTCTCTTCTGAGCTCTCTCCCCCCCCTCTCTTTTGCACTATCTCTCTCCCGCCTCTCTTTTGGGCTCTCTCTCTTCCCTCTCTTTTGCGCTCTCTCTCTCCCCCCTCTCTTTTGCGCTCTCTCTCCCCCCTCTCTTTTGCGCTCTCTCTCCCCCTCTCTTTTGCTCTCTTTCTCCCCCTCTCTTCTGAGCTCTCTCCCCCTCTCTTTTGCTCTCTCTCCCCCTCTCTTTTGCACTCTCTCTCTCCCCCTCTCTTTTGTGCTCTCTCTCCCCCCTCTCTTTTGTGCTCTCTCTCCCCCTCTCTTTTGTGCTCTCTCTCCCCCATCTCTTTTGTGCTCTCTCTCTCCTTCATCTCTTTTGCACTCTCTCCCCCTCTCTCTCTCCCCTCCCTTTTGCCCTCTCTCTCCCCCCTCTCTTTTGTGCTCTCTCTCTCCCCCTCTAATTTGTGCTCTCTCTCTCCCCATCTCTTTTGCGCTCCCCCCCTCTCTTTTGCGCTCTCTCTTCCCCTCTCTTTTGTGCTTTCTCCCCTCTCTTTTGCACTCTCTCTCTCCCCTCTCTTTTGCGCTCTCTCCCCCCTCTCTTTTGCGCTCTCTTACCAACCCTCTCTTTTGCGCTCTCTCTCCCCCTCTCTTTTGTGCTCTCTCTCCCCCCTCTCTTTTGTGCTCTCTCTCCCCCCTCTCTTTTGTGCTCTCTCCCCCCTCTCTTTTGCGCTCTCTCTCCTCCCTCTCTTTTGCGCTCTCTCTCCCCTTCTCTTCTGCGCTCTCTCTCCGCCCTCTCTTTTGCGCTCTTCCCCCTCTCTTTTGCGCTCTCTTTCTCCCCCCTCTTTTGCGCTCTCTCTCCCCCCTCTCTTTTGCGCTCTCTCTTTTTTGCTCTCTCCCCCCTCTCTTTTGCGCTCTCTCCCCCCTCTCTTTTGTGCTCTCTCTCCCCCCCTCTCTTTTGTGCTCTCTCCCCCCTCTCTTTTGCGCTCTCTCTCTCCCCTCTCTTTTGCGCTCTCTCTCCCCCCTCTCTTTTGCGCTCTCTCCTCCCTCTCTTTTGCGTTCTCTCGCCCCTCTCTTTTGTGCTCTCTCCCCCTCTCTTTTGTGCTCTCTCCCCCCTCTCTTTTGTGCTCTCTCTCTCTCCCCTTTTTTTTCTCTCTCTCTCCCCCTCTCTTTTTCTCTCTCTCTCCCCCCTCTTTTGCTCTCTCTCTCCCCCTCTCTTTTGTGCTCTCTCTCCCCCTCTCTTTTGTGCTCTCTCCCCCCTGTCTTTTGTGCTCTCTCTCCCCCTCTCTTTTGCGCTCTCTCCTCCCCTCTCTTTTGCGCTCTCTCTTTTGCTCTCTCCCCCCTTCTCTCTCTCTCTCTCTCTCTCCCCCCTTCTCTCTCTCTCTCTCTCTCTCTCTCTCTCTCTCTCTCTCTCTCTCTCTCTCTCTCTCTCTCTCTCTCTCTCTCTCTCTCCCCCCTTCTCTCTCTCCCCCCTTCTCTCTCTCTCCCCCTTCTCTCTCTCCCCCCCTTCTCTCTCTCCCCCCCTTCTCTCTCTCACCCCCTTCTCTCTCTCACCCCCTCTTCTATCTCTCCCCCTTCTCTCTCTCCCCCCTTCTCTCTCCCCCCTTCTCTATCTCCCCCTTCTCTCTCTCTCTCCCTCCCCCCTTCTCTCTCTCTCTCTCTCTCTCTCTCTCCCCTTTTCTTTCTTTCTCTCCCCCCTTCTCATTCTCTCTCTCCCCCCTTCTCTCTCTCTCTCTCTCTCTCTCTCTCCCCCCTTCTCTCTCTCTCTCCCCCCTTCTCTCTCTCTCTCTCTCTCCCCCCCTTCTGTCTCTCTCTCCCCCCCCCTCTCTCTCTCCCCCCCTCCCTCTCTCTCTCTCTCTCTCTCTCTCTCTCTCTCCCCTTCTCTCTCTCTCTCTCTCTCCCCCCTTCTCTCTCCCCCTTTCTCTCTCTCTCTCTCCCCCCTTCTCTCTCCCCCTTCTCTCTCTCTCTCTCTCTCTCTCTCTCTCTCTCTCTCTCTCTCTCTCTCTCTCTCTCTCTCTCTCTCTCCCCCCTTCTCTCTCTCCCCTTCTCTCTCTCCCCCCTTCTTTCTCTCTCTCTCCCCCCCCCCTTCCTTTCTCTCTCTCCCCCCCCTTCTTTCTCTCTCCCCCCCCCTCCTATCTCTCTCTCCCCCTTCTCTCTCTCCTAACCCCCCTCCTCTCTTCCTCTCCCCCCCCTTCTCTCTCCCCTCCTCTCTCTCTCCCCTCCTCACTCTCTCCCCCCCTCCTCTCCTTCTCCCACTCTCTCTATTCTCTCTCCCCTCTATCGCAACGACCGCGCCCAGCCATGCCCCTTCACGCCTGGCCATGCCCCCTTCACGATCATTCACACCCAACCATGCCCCTTCACACCGGCCATGCCCGGTCACGCCCACTTCTGCCACAGATCAGACGACAGCTAGGGACTCAAAGGCCAGGTGTGTTTGTCCTCGTGCTGTCATCTACTGTGCATGACAGCTTCAGACAAACACACTTGGCCTTTTATATCAAAGGATATATATATATATATATATATATATATATATAATATATATATAAATATATATATAAATGAACAAATAGAGTCCAGCACTATCCCATAGGTTAATCCAATGTGTGCTCGTCACTATGGAGTATCAGCAAATCCTCCAAAGCCGTACAGTCCATGCATCAAGTTGTGACAGCACCACAACACAAATATGTTTGTCAATGGTGATAAATTCTTTTATTTAGGATACAAACAGCCTTAAAAACGACGTTTCGGACCTACGTGGTCCATATATATATTATATAATCTATATATATATATATATACACATACATCTCTAGACATGTATATGTATGTATCTCTATGTCAAAGCCCTTTGCCTGCTTTCTTTTTCTAACACCCGAGACCTGATATCTTGATTCCTTAAAATAACTTTTCTGAAGATATATATATTTTTAAATAATTATTTTTTAGATGTGTTATTATGAGTGTAACTGTATTTTGTAATGTATTTTTGAGGTGTTTGGTGACACAGTTAACCAGAGCTCTGAGGACTCAGTAATCATTCTAGCAGTAAATTGCGATTGCGCTCAAGTGATTGCGTTTACTTTCAATTCGTAATACCAGGGGTAAACCCATGAGTGCAAACACCCACATTAAACCCCTTATCGCTGGCGCTCCACTCGTATCTGGCCCAAAATGGTAACTATAATCCTAAAACATCAATGGTCAGTACATTAAAAGGAACAGTAAAGTCAAAATGAATCGATGATTCAGATAGAACATACAATTTACTTATTTTATCTCTCTATCTATCTATCATCTATTTATCTATCTATCATTTATATATGCTCAGATGAGGGTTAGTATTTTTTAAAAATAAAGTGTTTTTTTTTAAATTAAGGTATGTAGCATTGTTTGTTTTTTTTAGACATAATGCCATTGCACACTTAAGGGTCAATTTATTAAAGTCTGGCGGACATGATACGATGTAGCGTATCATGTCCACTAGACATCGCTGAATGCGGACAGCATACTGTTTTTTCCCTGTTTTGTTTGCCATGTGCTGCTGGCAGCCATTTTACTCACCTCTCTTGCTGACTCTGGTGCATACTGTGTGTCAAGGTATATGTAAGGTTAATAAATATATATATTTTAATCATATATTTTAACGTTAATAAATATATATATTTATTCAGATCTGACTGGTCAGTAGAAAATGATTCATTTCTGTCAGACAAACTGATTTCAATCATGTGTAATTCTCCCCCACTGAACAAGTACAGTTATTCAAAAGGCAACATTTGCTCTTAATTGGAAGTGCAAACTTATGTTCAGCTCTTCCCCAATTTAGTATGCAAAATTATTCTAAAAAGACATTTTGATGCATAGATCAGGATACCATTTGTTTTTCAAAGTGGAAATATGTGATAAACTCCCTACTCCTCACAGAGAAACCTGATAGTATCTCCAAAGTGACATGTTTTGTGAGAATTTCAGCATTACTCTCAGGTGCAAAAAGACCCCATGTGGTGAGTAAAAGACGAAGAGTCTGGGAACTGATTTAGAAGAAAAAGCAGTGGGGGTTTTAAAAAAAAAATGGCTTTTAACAAGAGGCACATTTTAAAATGTAACTTTTATATATATATATATATATATATATATATATATATATAAATATATATATATATATATATATATATATATATATATATAATATAATATGTGTGTGTGTATATGTGTGTATGTGTGTATTGTATATATACATGCATATTTTGAAAGCAATGAATATCTTAGCATCTGTGTTTTAAGAATCTTGTGGACCTAAAAAGAAGATGATTAATGACACATATTATTTTATTTCAGGAGACCATGGGCAAAATTCCTGCATGCAAGAATTGTGGGAGACATAGAGCATAATATATTATGTGAAACGTATTAGATATAGAAATGCCAGATACTGATGAAATTGTAATGCATTTTAAGCTAATAATTAGCAGTATAATTCTTTTAATGTAAAGTAAATTAAAAAGAATTAGATGTTTCATATTAAAATAAGCAGGGAAATGACAAAAATATGATCCATGTGTATTTGAACATGTGACTTATTAATGCTAGGTATTTATATTATATTGAATATAAACAATATAAGAAGATATTTGGAATGTAGCAAAAAATGAATGTAAGACTATGTTTATGATTGGTTGCTGCCCCCCTCGGGGATTAAAACTGTATGACATGTGTGAGTCTGCTTCATTTCCTGCACTTCCTTTTATGGCCAGACTGGTGTACATCATCCATGTGAGACAGGATGCAGTCTCAGAATTGTGATGTCATCACTTATTTAAGAGGCCTCTGTTTAGTATGCTTTGCCCTTGCGTTGTCTCAGACCTGTTTGTGAGAGCTCCTATGTATTACCTGGCTGTCTCTGATGTCCCTCCTGGTTCCTGATCCCTGCTTGTTCCTGATCTGCTGTTCTCCTTGTTCCTGATTCCGGCTCATCTACTACTCGCATTTGGCTCCTGACTCAGCCTCATCTGACTACCAGCTCTGGTTTTGATTCCTGGGTTTGTATTTGACTTGTGGACTTTTATTATTTTTTGCTATTAATAAAGGTGTGATTATTTTTGCCACTTTCTCGTCTCTCAGTCTGATTCCTGGCACCCTGACATTACGCAAGGGCCATGAATCCTGATGGTGCTAATAATCCACCTTTACCTGCCATAATTTCCAGGATGGATGAACAGGATCACCGCTTAGATCAATTTGCCCTAGCCCTGCAAACCCTGCTGACTCGCACTGCACATTTGGACCAAAGTGTTCCGCAAGTTATGGCTGCTCCTGTTTCCGCTGCTGCACCTAGTCCTACCAGGAGCATGTCCGGTTATGCACCTCTACCTCAGTGTTATGTAGGCTATCCTAATCAGTGCAGAGGGTTTTTGAACCAGGTGGCATTTACTTTGAAATGTTACCTCATGGCGTTTCCCTCTGACAGAGCTAAGGTGGGATTTTTCATCTCGTTACTCCTCTGACACAGCTCTTGCCTGGGCTAATCCCTTGTGAGAGACTAATAAACCTGTGATTTCAAATTACCCTGAATTTGTTGCCTCCTTTTGAAGGGTATTTGATGTTCCGGCTTGCTCTTCCTCTGCTGCTAAACGACTCATGTCCATTCAGCAAGGTGCAAGATCTATTGCTCAGTATGCCATTGAGTTCCGTACGCTTGCCATAGAGGTAGGTTGGAACAATGAAGCCCTTGTTGCCGCATCTTTTTCATGGGCTCTCTGATGTGATTAAAGACGAAATTGCTGCCAGAGATTTACCAGAATATCTCAAGGCATTGGTGTCTTTTTTGATCCTAATTGACATCAGACTAAGTGAGAGGCCCCTCTTTCAAGGAGTGCTTGCTGAAGCCTCCTGTTCTGCTGTCTCCCACGTGGTTTGTTCCCACCCATGCCTCCCCTCCTCCAATGCCTCCCTGGTCCCGAGTCACCAGGTACTGCTGAGCCGATGCAGTTGGGGATTCACGGCATCTCTCCGTGGCGGAGAGGGCCTTTAGGAGGAGGGAGAAGGCTCTGCCTCTATTGTAGGTTTACAGGGGCAACCTTTTGTAGTCTTGTCCTACACGTCGGGAAACGCTCACACCTAAGGTCCTGTCAGGGGCAGACCTTGGGGTTTTATCCTTGTCCCCAGAACCGCTAAAGGAGAAACCTTTGGTCACGGTTGTCCTTTCCTGGGTGACCTCCTCCATAGTCACCCAGGCTCTTGTTGACTCTGGTGCTGCGGGCTATTTCATTGACAGTGCTTTTGTATCAAAGCACTCCATTCCTGTTTTGCCTTGGTCCGTTCCACTTGCTTTTGAGGCCATTGATGGCAGGCCCCTTCAGCCCGCACTCGTTACTCACGAAAATGCTCCATTATCCATGGCTGTTGGGGCCTCTCCATTTTGAAACCCTCCAGTTCCCAGTGAATAAACTCTCCACATTTTCCAGTTGTTCTGGGTTTATCCCTGGCTCCAAAAGCTACAATCCCCGTCTCGACTGGCGCAGGTCGAAATTTTGTCTGTGGTCTCTGCAATGTTATTTCCATTTGTCTACGGAAACCAGTTAAAGTCTTGTGCACTTCTTCGGTATCTCAATTGCCAGAGGAGTACCGAGAGTTCCTAGACGTTTTTGACAAGGTGCGTGCCGGTACGTTGCCTCCTCACCGGTCTTAACATTGTGCCATAGACCTGCAACCCGGAGCCTTCCTCCTTGGGGGCCGTGTTTAACCTCTGTCTGTTGCAGAGAATTGTGCTAGGGAGGAGTATGTTGTCGAATCATCTTCAATCCTGCTCTCCTGCAGGGGGCTGGGCTTCTTCTTTTGTGAAGAAAAAGGGGTGGCGATTTAAGACCATGCATCGATTATAGGGGTCTTAAACATCTTACCATTAAGAATGCTTACCCTAATCCGCTCATTACGGAACTCTTTGTGACCGCCTCAAGGGAGCTACGGTCTTATACTAAACTTGATTTGAGAGTAGCGTACAATCTCATTAGGATCAAGGAGGGCCATGAATGAAAAACAGCATTTAACACCAGGAAACGGGCATTATGAGTATCTTGTAATGCCCTTTGGCCTATGTAATGCTTCTGCTGTTTTCCAGGAATTTATTAATGATGTCCTAGAGATATGTTGCAACAGGTGTTGTGGTGTTACTTAGACAACATCCTCATACACTCACCCACACTTGAGGCTTCCATCGTTCTGTTACACGGGTTCTTCAGAGACTAAGTGAGAATGGCCTGTTTTGTAAACTCGAAAAATGTGAGTTCCATCAGACTCAAGTAACCTTCCTAGGTTTATGTTATCTCGTTGCAGGGTTCTCCATGGATCCTGACAAGTTATCTGCAGTTCTGCAGTGGCCTCGCCCAGTTGGTCTTCGGTCTATTCAAACGTTTTTTTGGGGTTCACCAATTACTATAGAAAGTTATTAAAAAAAATTCTTCCTTGGCAAACCTATCACAGACATGACCCGTAAAGAGAATGCTCCACTCCATTGATCACCTACTGCATCTAAGGCCTTTGATAGTCTTAAGACATGCCTTTGCTGCCACACTACAGTTCTGGCTCATCCTAACCCTGTCTTGCCTTTCATTCTTGAAGTCGATGCATCTGAAACTGGAGTAGGTGCCCTCTTGTCTCAACTTCCTAACGCCTGACGGTTCCTTGCATCTGTGTGGTTTCTTCTCTAAAAAATTGTCTCCAGCGGAGTGCAATTATGAAATTGGCGACAGGGAATTACTGGCCATAATTGTGGCACTCAAGGAATGGAGGCATCCTCTCGAGGGTACTAGCGTGCCAGTGCTCATTCTTACTGACCACAAGAATTTAACTATCTATCTGAAGCAAAACGTTTGTTCGCCCCGACAGGCCAGATGGGCGCTGTTTTTGTCTCGGATTTAATTATGTGGTCTCCCTACCTGCCTGGTAGTAAGAATGTTAGGGCTGATGCCCTCTCTCTGACAATTTTCCCCTATGTCCCAAGGAGGAGTCTGTACCGACTCCAGTTATACCTCGCTGACCATATTTTTGGCTACCATACGTACTAATTTGACTTCTCCCCTTGGGGGAGGAGATCCAGGCGGCACAAACCAATGCACCCCTGAGAAACCTAGTGGTAAGTGTTTTTGTTCCTGAGAATCTTCCGAGACTAAACTTTTGCACACTTATCACTATCCTAAAGCCGCAGGTCACCCAGGCAAGAACCAAATTATTTGGTCTGTCACTCGACAATTCTGGTGGCCAGGTCTTCGTTCTGATGTTTCTGCGTATATTGCCTCCTGCTCAGTTTGTGCACAGAATGAGACTCCTCGACATCTTCCTGTGGGTATTCTTCAACCTATTGCTAATGGTGAGCATCCCTTGGACACATCTTTCCATGGATTTCATTGTCAAGCTCCCTGTTTCCATGGCAATACTGGTTATCCGTATGGTGGTGGACCGTTTTTTCGAAAATGTTCACATTGCATTTTCCTTGAAGAAGTTGCCTACTGCTCAGAAAGCTTGCTTCAACTTTTTGCCCGTGAGGTCTTACGTTTACATGGGTTACCCAAGGAGATAGTGTCGGACCGGGGTAGCAAGTTTGTCTCCAGATTTTGGCATTCCTTTTGTGCTCAAATGGGGATCCAGCTTTCCTTCTCCTCGGCATATCACCCTCAATCCAATGGGGCTGCGGAATGGTCTAATCAAGATCTGGAACAGTTCGCTTCGTTGCTATGTCTCAGCTCACCACAACAATTGGTCTGAACTGTTACCTTGGGCAGAGTTTGCTCGTAAAAGTGCTATTAATGCTTCCTCCAAGTTATCCCCGTTCATGGTGAATTATGGGTTTCAACCATCCTAATTGCCTTATTCATTCATGTCTCAGGGTATTCCGGCTTTTCTAGGAAGCATCTCCGGCAACTCCGTTCCACGTGGGTGCAGATTCAGGATATGCAGCGCCAAAAGTGCCAGGCTGATCGTGAGGCTGGAATGGCGAGCCAAATCAGATTCAAGTTCAATCCGATTGGTTGATTGGTTCAGCCAATCGGATTGAACTTGAATCTGATTGCTGATTCAATCAGCCAATCAGATTTTTCGGTACCTTAATTCCGATTGGCTGATAGAATCCTATCAGCCAATCGGAATTCGACGGACGCCATCTTGGATGACGTCATTTAAAGGTACCTCATTCGTCGGGAAGTCGTCGTGCCGGATGGATGCTCCGTGGCGGAGGAGAGAAGAAAGAAGATGCCGCTTTGCTTGAAGACATCGCCGGATGGAAGAAGACATCCCCGGATGGAAGTAGACTTCACTGCCGCTTGATTGGACATCGCCCGAATCGGATGAAGAGTTCGGCCCGGCTGGGTGAAGACAAGGTAGGGAGATCTTCAGGGGGGTAGTGTTAGGTTTTTTTAAGGGGGGTTTGGGTGGGTTTAGAATAGGGGTACGTGGGTGGTGGGTTGTAATGTTGGGGGGTGGTATTGTGTTTTTCTTTTACAGACAAAAGAGCAGAATTCTTTGGGGCATGCCCCGGAAAAGGCCCTTTTAAGGGCTGGTAAGGTAAAAGAGCTTTGAACTTTTTTAATTTAGAATAGGGTAGGGAAATCTTTTTATTTTGGGGGGCTTTATTATTTTATTAGGGGGCTTAGAATAGGTGTAATTAGCTTAAAAATCTTGTAATCTTTTTTTTATTTTTTGTCATTTAGTGTAGATTATTTTATTATATTTTAGTTTAGATATTTGTAGTTTACTTAATTTATTGATAGTGTAGCTGTATTTGTAACTTAGGTTAGGATTTATTTTACAGGTAAATTGGTAATTATTTTAACTAGGTAGCTATTAAATAGTTATTAACTATTTAATAGCTATTGTACATAGTTAAAATAAATACCAAGTTACCTGTAAAATAAATATAAACCCTAAAATAGCTACAATGTAATTATTAATTATATTGTAGATATCTTAGGGTTTATTTTATAGGTAATTATTTAGATTTAAATAGGAATATTTTAATTAATAATATTAATATTGATTAGATTTATTTTAATAAGAATTTAGTTAGGGATGTTAGAGTTAGATAGGGTTATTATACTTAATATATATATAATATAATAACGATATTAACTATAGTAACCCTAATATAATTAGGGTTAATATAGTTAATATATATAATATAATAACGATATTAACTATATTAACCCAAATATAATTAGGGTTAATATAGTTAATATAGCTGGCGGCGGTGTAGGGGGATTAAATTAGGGGTTAATATTTTTAAAATAGATGGCTGCAGTATAAGGGACTCACTTTAGGGGGTAGGTAAGATAGATAGCGGCGGGGTAGGGGCTCACTTTAGGGGGTAGGTAAGGTAGATGGCGGCGTGGTAGGGGCTCGGTTTAGGGGGTAGGTAAGATAGATGGCGGCGGGTAGGGGCTCACTTTAGGGGGTAGGTAAGATAGATGGCGGTGGTGTAAGGGACTCACATTAGGGGGTATGTAATGTAGCTTGCGACGGTGTAGGGGGATCACATTAGGGGGGTTATACTTTTATTGTAGGTGGCGGCGGGGTCCATGTGCGGCGGTTTAGGGGTTAATAACTTTATTAGGGATTGCGGCGGGGGATCGCGGTTGACAGGTAGATAGACATTGCGCATATCGTTAGGTGTTAGGTTTATTTAGCAGGTAGTTTAGGGAGTTATTGGGGCTCCAATAGACAGCGTAAGGGCTTACTACGGCTGGCATTTTCGCCACTTAAGTCCTTACGCTGTATATTGGATACCAAACTGCGCGGGTTTGGTATACCTGTCTATGGCCCAAAAAACTACGGGCGAAGGCAGAAATATACGAGCGTAACTTCTAGGTTACGCCGTATATAGGATACCAAACCAGCGCAAATTTTCAGCGTCGCTGGCTTTTGCGGGCGACGCTGCATATCGGAGACGGGCCCCAGGTGTTATTACTTATTTACTAAACTGCCACCCCAACCAATAAATTGATCCATCCTTATACAGTAATTTAATGTCCCCACCACTTACTTATGTGCTGGGAGTGCCATTTATTATATCTAACACAGTCAACAAAGGTTTATACACACAACATTTGTCACTGTGCACAAATCAGCATTTCTCTGTCTTCCTCTCACTGTACCCAGTGCAGTCTCTAATGCCTCTGATGTTACATACATAGTGCAGTCCCCTCACTACAGACTGACTCTTTCTCGGACATGTAGCGTATTATGTCCGCCAGACATCATTGAATGCCAACAGCATATGCTGTCGGCATTTAACATTGATAAAATATACACTTTGAGTAGCAGCAAACAAATAGTGTTTATTTAAAACAACACACACAATCAGCATCGTTTCGGTATTTCTGCCTTATTCATGAATAAGATAGAAATACCGAAACGTTGCTGATTGTGTTGTGTTGTATTTAAATAAACACTATTGTTTGCTGCTACTCAAAGTGGATATTTTATTGAAGTTACAGAGATTGGAGTGGGTCTCTGCAGTGGCTGGCAATAGGGTCGCTGTGTGCTGGATTAATCGCTTGATTTTGGGCATTTACATTGCACAGGCAGTTCTAGTGAACTACTTGTGCAAATGCCCCCCCCTGCAGATTTGCGGCCACTAGTAGGGGGTATCAATCCACCCAATCGTACACGATTGGGTGGATTGATGTCTGCAGCCTCAGAGGCAGCAGACCAGTTAAGGAGCAGCAGTCTTAAGACCGCTACTTCATAACTGCTGTTTCCGGCACAAGGTTTGCTCGGAAATAGGGGCATCAGAGGCCATTTGGGCCTTGATAAATCGGCCCCTCTGTATCTACTTTTCCATGTATTTTTACAAGCCCGTACTCCCCTGATCCCCCCTGTTACTGTACACCATTTGAGGGTCTGCTACAGTGTTGCCCCTCTATGCACTTTCTGGGTGACTGTTGCGACGGCTGACTGTGGCTTTCTCTCATTTAACTAGGGTGCAGTGTCTGCCACTCTCCATATCTCGCACTGTGCACATTACAGAATCTTTCTGTCTCGCTGCAGGAAGGTTCACTTCCACCTGGCTGCCTGAACAAGAAGCCTGAGCATCTCCTGCAGTGAGGCCAGCAGCCTTTGTCTGTGTCATGGAAAGCAGATGAACTGCTAGATCTGCCAACATCAGGAGAGGAGCACTAAACACTGGTGGAAGCAAGAGCAGGACACATAGAGGTAAGGGAGCTTACCGTTTACAGCTTGTATCCCTCTCTCCATATCTCCATAGGTCTCTTTTTATATATATGGTTTACATGGATGATTGGCACCAGAATTAGTCAGTAAATGCACACTTGCTGTAATAAGGACAAAGGCAAGTGTGCAGTGCAACAGAGATATAGCTATAATATTAACTACACAAAAAAAATTAAACCAACAGGGAGAGGCAAAAAACAGCATGTACCCTCCACCGATGATTTAAAAGTATACTCTTACCTGGCACAAAACTAATAAAGTCATATTAGAAAAATTAGTGAGAATTAGTGATGTTGCGAACAGTTCGCCGGAGAACAGTTCTCGTCGATCTTAGCTTGTTCGCGCTCGCCGCGGCGGGCTAACATATACGATGTTCGATCCGCCCCCTATTCGTCATCATTGAGGAAAGTTTGACCCTGTATCTCACAGTCTGCAGACACATTTGAGCCAATCAGCAGCAGACCCTCCCTCCCAGACCCTCCCAGCTCCTGGGCAGCAGCCATTTTAGATTCATTACGATCCTGCATTCTTAGTGAGAGGAGGGTTAGTGCTGCTGCTGGTGATTTTATAGGGAAATTGATAGCTAGGCTAGTGTATTCAGTGTCCACTACAGTCCTTAAGGACTCATCTAATCTCTGCTTTAAGGACAGCACCCCAAAAAGGCCTTTTTAGGGCTAGAACTTCAGTCTTTTTTTTTTTTTAAATCTAATTGCATTTACCTGCCTGTCAGTCTGTGTGTGAGGCTCACAGCATATACTGTGATTAATTGCTCTGTGCCACCACTGATATCTGGTGTAACATTAGTGTAAATTAAAAAAAAAAAAAATTATATAATTTTGCTAGTGTAATCTAATTTCATTTTCCATCAGGCCTGTGTGTCAGGCTCACAGCATATACTGTGATTAATTGCTCTGTGCCACCACTGATATCTGGTGTAACATTAGTATAAATTTAAAAAAAAAAACTTTTACATTAGTTTTCTAGTGTAATCTAATTTAATTTTCCATCAGGCCTGTGTGTCAGGCCCACAGCATATACTGTGATTAATTGCTCTGTGCCACCACTCATATCTGGTGTAACATTAGTGTAAATTTAAAAAAAAAAACTTTTACATTAGTTTTCTAGTGTAATCTAATTTCATTTTCCATCAGTCCTGTGTGCCAGGCTCACAGAATATACTGTGATTAATTGCTCTGTGCCACCACTCATATCTGGTGTAACATTAGGGTAAATTTAAAAAAAACAAAACTTTTACATCAGTTTGCTACTGTAATCTAATTTCATTTTCCATCAGGCCTGTGTGTCAGGCCCACAGCATATACTGTGATTAATTGCTCTGTGCCACCACTGATATCTGGTGTAACATTAGTGTAAATTTAAAAAAAAAACAACTTGTACATCAGTTTGCTAGTGTAATCTAATTTCATTTTCCATCAGTCCTGTGTGCCAGGCCCACAGCATATACTGTGATTAATTGCTCTGTGCCACCAATCATATCTGGTGTAACATTAGTGTAAATAAAAAAAAACAAAAAACTTTTACATCAGTTTGCTATTGTAATCTAATTTCATTTTCCATTAGACCTGTGTGTCAGGCCCACAGCATATACTGTGATTAATTGCTCTGTGCCACCACTGATATCTGGTGTAACATTAGTGTAAATTTAAAAAAAAAAACTTTTACCTCATTTTGCTAGTGTAATCTAATTTCATTTTCCATCAGTCCTGTGTGCCAGGCCCACAGCATATACTGTGATTAATTGCTCTGTGCCACCACTCATATCTTGTGTAACATTAGTGTAAATTAAAAAAAAAAAAAACTTTTACATCAGTTTGCTAGTGTAATCTAATTTCATTTTCCATCAGGCCTGTGTGTCAGGCTCACAGCATATATTGTGCCTAATTACTCTGTTTTCCACCACTCATATCTGGTGTAACATTAGTGTAATTTTTTTTTATAAAAACTTTTACATCAGTCTGCTAGTGTAATCTAATTGCAGTTGCCAGGCCAGCCTGCCACTGCCAGCCTCAGTGCCACCACTCATATCTGGTGTAACATTAGTGTAATTTTTTTTTTTTTACATCAGTCTGCTAGTGTTATTTAATTTTAGTTGCCAGGCCAGCCTGCCACCAGTGCCAGCCTGTGTGTCAGGCTCCCAGCATATACTGTGCCTACTTCAATCCTCAGTGCCACCACTCCTATCTGTTGTAACATTAGTGTACATTTTTTAAAAAAAAAAACTTTTACATCAGTCTGCTAGTGTTATTTAATTTTATTTGCCAGGCCAGTCTGCCACTAGTGCCAGCCTGTGTGTCAGGCTCCCAGCATATACTGTGCCTACTTCCATCCTCAGTGCCACCACTTCTATCTGTTGTAACATTAGTGTAATTTTTTTTTAAAAAAAACTTTTACATCAGTCTGCTAGTGTTATTTAATTTTAGTTGACAGGCCAGCCTGCCAGTGCCACTAGTGCCAGCCTGTGTGTCAGGCTCCCAGCATATACTGTGCCTACTTCTATCCTGAGTGCCATCGCTCCTATCTGTTGTAACATTAGTGTAATTTTTTTAAAAACAAACTTTTACATCAGTCTGCTATTGTTATTTAATTGCAGTTGCCTGTCTGCCAGCGTGTGTGGCCAGGCCCCACTTTCCAACTAGTGCCACAAATCATATTTGTTATACAGTAGTATAAATATTTAAAATAAAAACTTTTTTGACTGTGAATCATCAGTCTGCTAGTGCAATTGAATTGCAGTTGCCTGCCTGCCAGCGGTGTGAGCCAGGGCCCACTTGCCAACTAGTGCCACGAATCATATTTGTTATAACAGTAGTGTAAATATTTTTAAAAAAAACTTTTTTGACTGTGAAATATCAGTCTGTTAGTGTAATGTAATTGAAGTTGCCTGCCTGCCTGCCAGCGTGTGTGCCAGGCCCCCTTGCCAAGTTAGTGGCACCACTCATATTTGTTTGTAACAGTAGTGTAAATTTTTTTTAAAAACTTTTTTACTGTGAAACATCAGTCTGCTAGTGCAATCGAATTGCAGTTGCCTGCCTGCCAGCCAGCGTGTGTGCCAGGCCCACTTGCCAACTAGTGCCACCAATCATATTTGTTATAACAGTATTGTAAATATTTAAAAAAAAAACATTTTTGACTGTGAAACATCATTCAGCTAGTGTAATCTAATTGCAGTTGCCTGCCTGCCAGTGTGTGTGCCAAGCCCACTTGCCAACTAGTGCCACCAATCATATTTGTTATAACAGTAGTGTAAATATTTTTTTTTTTAAATTTTGGACTGTGAAACATCAGTCTGCTAGTGTAATCTAATTGAAGTTGCCTGCCTGCCAGCGTGTGTGCCAGGCCCACTTGCCAACTAGTGCCACCTATCATATTTGTTGTAACAGTAGTGTAAATATTAAAAAATAAAAAAATTTGACTGTGAAACATCAGTCTGCTTTTTTGTGTCAGGCTCACAGTGTATACTGTGCCCACTTGCCCAGTGCCACCACTCATATCTTGTTTAATAGTAGTGTAAGTGTATAACCTGTGCCAAAAGAAACTGAGTCATGGGAAGTCCAACACCCACCTAGGTACAACTGCTTTGCAAAGGCACATGGTCTCACATCACAAACGCCGATGGGATGAACACATGAGTAGAAGCAGCACACAAATTCAAAGCCGCCATCCTCCTCCTGGTCCAGCATCTTCAGCCACGTCAACCACTGCTGTCCTCCTTGGCCCCTCTCAACCATCCGCCACTCAGTCTCTCTTACGTAGCAGTTCCTGGTCATCTGCCCACAGTCAGGTGTCTGTCAAGGACATGTTTGAGTGTAAGAAGCCAATTTCCCAAAGTTACCCCCTTGCCCGGCGTCTGACAGCTGGCTTGTCTGAACTCTTAGCCCGCCAGCTTTTACCATACAAGCTGGTGGAGTCTGAGGCGTTCAAAAAAATTGCATCTATTGGGACACCGCAGTGGAAGGTACCCGGCCGAAATTTCTTTTCACAAAAGGCAATTCCCAACCTGTACTCAATTGTGCAAAAGGAAGTAATGGCATGTCTGGCACACAGCGTTGGGGCAAGGGTCCATCTGACCACTGATAGCTGGTCTGCAAAGCATGGTCAGTGCAGGTATATCACCTACACTGCGCATTGGGTAAACCTGCTGAAGTCTGACAAGCATGGAATGCGTGGCTCTGCAGAGGAGTTGGTGACACCGCCACGACTTGCAGGCAGGCCTGCTGCTACCTCCTCTACTCCTCCTACTCCATCCTCTTCCATAACCTCTTCCTCGGCTGAGTCCTCTTCTGCTGCTACATCTTGCTCCACATCAACGGCACCCCCCCAGCTCCCCATGTACTATTCAACATCCCGGATATGGCAGTGTCACGCCGTCTTGGGGTTGACTTGCCTGAAAGCCGAGAGTCACACCGCACCAGCACTCCTGTCCGCCCTGAACGCACAGGTGGATCAGTGGCTGACTCCGCACAAACTGGAGATTGGCAAAGTTGTTTCTGACAATGGAAGTAATTTGGTGGCGGCATTGAAATTGGGCAAGTTGACACATGTGCCGTGCATGGCACATGTGTGTAATCTGATTGTACAACGCTTTTGTGCATAAGTACCCAGGCTTACAGGATGTCCTGAAGCAGGCCAGGAAGGTGTGTGGGCCATTTCAGGTGTTCCTACAACGGCCATGGCGCACTTGTCAGATATCCAGCTGTGAAACAACCTGCCAGTGAGGCGATTGAATTTGCGACAGCCCGACACAGTGGAATTCAACACTCCCTAATGTTCAACCGCCTGCTACAACAAGAAAAAGCTGTTTATGAGTATTTGTATGACCGGGGTGCTAGGACAGCCTCTGGGGAGCTGGGGATTTTTTTGCCTCGTTACTGGACTCTCATGCGCAATGCCTGTAGGCTTATGCGTCCTTTTGAGGAGGTGACAAACCTAGTAAGTCACACCGAAGGCACCATCAGCAACATCATACCATTTGTTTTCTTCCTGGAGCGTGCCCTGCGAAGAGTGCTGGATCAGGCCGTAGATGAGCGTGAAGAGGAAGAGTTGTGGTCTCCATCACCACCAGAAACAGCCTTATCAGCATCGCTTGCTGGACCAGCGGCAACGCAGGAAGAGGATTGTGAGGAAGAGGAGTCAGAGGAGGAATGTGGCTTTGAGGAGGAGGAGGAAGACCAAGCACAACAGGCATCCCAGGGTGGTCATTGTTGTCACCTATCTGGTACCCGTGGTGTTGTACGTGGCTGGGGGGAAGAAGATACCTTCAGTGAGATCAGTGAGGGCGAGGAACGGGACATGATTAGCTCGGCATCCAACCTTGTGCAAATGTGGTCTTTTTATGCTGTCATGCCTGTTGAGGGACCCTCGTATAAAAAAGCTGAGGGAGAACGACCTGTACTGGGTGTCTACGCTACTAGACCCCCGGTATAAGCCTAAAGTTACTGAAATGTTACAGAATTCCTGCAAGTCGGAAAGGATTGAGCAGTTCAAAAATAAATTAAAAAGTATGCTTTACACAGCGTATAAGGGTGATGTCACAGCACAACGGGAATCTAACAGGGGGAAGAGATGAAAGTAATCCTCCTCCTCCCACGACCACGCCGGCAAGGACAGGACGCTTTCCAGACGTGTTGTTGATGGAGGACATGCGGACCTTTTTAACTCCTATGCATCGCCACAGCCCTTCAGGATCCACCCTCAGAGAAAGACTCAACCGACAGGATGGCTACCGACAGGTAGCAGACTACCTCACATTAACTGTGGATCTCGACACTCTGAGGAGCGATGGACCACTTGACTATTGGGTGTGCAGGCTTGACATGTGGCCTGAGCTATCCCAATTTGCAATTGAATGTCTGGCCTGCCCCGCTTCAAGTGTCCTGTCAGAAAGGACCTTCAGTGCAGCAGGAGGTATTGTCACTGAGAAGAGAAGTCGCCTAGGTCAAAAAAGTCTTGATTATCTCACCTTTATTAAAATGAATGAGGGATGGATCCCGAAGGGACTGACATTGTGCGATACATTAGAGTAAAAAAGGCCTGATGAGATGAGCTGCCTTGGGCTACAAATGGTACACACGCTGCTGTATTTTATCTTCGAATGCTGGATGACTTGCGTGACTTACCCGCCAACAACTACGGTTCAAGCCGCAATGTTTTAGGGCACTTTCTAACTGTCAAACAAACATCAATTTTTCTGGCCGCTGCTACAGCAGCGTCTGCAACAATACCTAATTTTTCAGGCATTTTTACATGCCTAATTTTTCTGGCCTCTGGTGCTTCATTGTGGCTACAAAACCCAAACCAAAAAAAAGGCACATAACAGTGATTAAACTGATAAGAATAGTACTACTTAACACACCACTCATATCTGGTGGCACAGTACATTGCACGCGCAGTGCCCTAAAGTAGGAGGATCGACCAAGCATATTTTTCCATCTCCCGGTTCCTAAAAATTATCTCCGGGTTCCTAAAATTGATGCCATACCTGTACTCTATTGTTCAAAAGGATGGCATATGTGGTGTTTCATGCTGTTGTGCCTGTTGAGGGTCGGGGACCCTCGTATAAAAATGCTGAAGGAGAACGACCTGTACTGGGTGTCCAAGCATCTTTTCCATCTCCCGGTTCCTAAAAATTATCTCCGGGTTCCTAAAATCGATGCCATACCTGTACTGGATTGTTCAAAAGGATGGCATATGTGGTGTTTCATGCTGTTGTTTCTGTTGAGGGTCGGGGACCCTCGTATAAAAAGGCTGAAGGAGAACGACCTGTACTGGGTGTCCAAGCATCTTTTCCATCTCCCGGTTCCTAAAAATTATCTCCGGGTTCCTAAAATCGATGCCATACCTGTACTGGATTGTTCAAAAAGATGGCATATGTGGTGTTTCATGCTGTTGTTTCTGTTGAGGGTCAGGAACCCTTGTATAAAAAGGCTGAAGGAGAACGACCTGTACTGGGTGTCCAAGCATCTTTTTCCATCTCCCGGTTCCTAAAAATTGTCTCCGGGTTCCTAAAATCGATGCCATACCCGTACTCGATTGTGCAAAAGGATGGCATATGTGGTGTTTCATGCTGTTGTTACTGTTGAGGGTCGGGGAGATCCTCGTATAAAAAGGCTGAAGGAGAACGACCTGTACTGGGTGTCCAAGCATCTTTTTATATCTCCCGGTTCCTAAAAATTATCTCCAGGTTCCTAAAATCGATGCCATACCTGTACTGGATTGTTCAAAAGGATGGCATATGTGGTGTTTCATGCTATTGTTTCTGTTGAGGGTCGGGGACCCTCGTATAAAAAGGCTGAAGGAGAACAACCTGTACTGGGTGTCCAAGCATCTTTTTCCATCTTCCGGTTCCTAAAACTTATCTCCGGGTTCCTAAGATCGATGCCATACCTGTACTGTATTGTTCAAAAGGATGGCATATGTGGTGTTTCATGCTGTTGTTTCTGTTCAGGGTCGGGGACCCTCGTATAAAAAGGCTGAAGGAGAACGACCTGTACTGGGTGTCCAAGCATCTTTTTCCATCTCCCGGTTCCTAAAAATGATCTCCGGGTTTCTAAAATCGATGCCATACCTGTACTCTATTGTGCAAAAGGATGGCATATGTGGTATTTCATGCTGTTGTGCCTGTTGAGGGTCGGGGACCCTCGTATAAAAAGGCTGAAGGAGAACGACCTGTACTGGGTGTCCAAGCATCTTTTTCCATCTCCCGGTTCCTAAAAATTATCTCAGGGTTCCTAAAATCGATTCCTTACCTGTACTCGATTGTGCAAAAGGATGGCATATGTGGTATTTCATGCTGTTGTGCCTGTTGAGGGTCGGGGAGATCCTCGTATAAAAAGGCTGAAGGAGAACGACCTTTACTGGGTGTCCAAGCATCTTTTTCCATCTCCCGGTTCCTAAAAATTATCTCCGGGTTCCTAAAATCAATGCCATACCTGTACTCTATTATGCAAAAGGATGGCATATGTGGTATTTCATGCTGTTGTGCCTGTTGAGGGTCGGGGAGATCCTCGTATAAAAAGGCTGAAGGAGAATGACCTGTACTGGGTGTCCAAGCATCTTTTTCCATTTCCCGGTTCCTAAAAATGATCTCCGGGTTCCTAAAATCGATGCCATACCTGTACTCTATTGTGCAAAAGGATGGCATATGTGGTATTTCATGCTCTTGTGCCTGTTGAGGGTCGGGGAGATCCTCGTATAAAAAGGCTGAAGGAGAACGACCTGTACTGGGTGTCCAAGCATCTTTTTCCATCTCCTGGCTCCTAAAAATTATCTCCGGGTTCCTAAAATCGATGCCATACCTGTAATCTATTGTGCAAAAGGATGGTATATGTGGTATTTCATGCTGTTGTGCCTGTTGAGGGTCGGGGAGATCCTCGTATAAAAAGGCTGACTGATGGAGAACGACCTGTACTGGGTGTCCAAGCATCTTTTTCCATCTCCCGGTTCCTAAAAATTATCTCCGGGTTCCTAAAATCGATGCCATACCTGTACTCGATTGTGCAAAAGTAAGTCATGGCAGATGGGGTCTTTTTATGCTTTCGTGCCTGTTTGGGGTCAGGGACCCTCGTATAAAAAGGCTGAAGGAGAACGACCTGTACTGGGTGTCCAAACATCTTTTTCCATCTCCCGGATGTAGCGGTACTCCACTAGGGGGTCTCCCTTCCTCTGTCCAAACCCAGGGGTGGCCACCGTATAGTGGGACCAGAGATATAGTTGCTTTGACCGGGGTCAAGCCAGCGGGTGTATCTCCCCCAGCTGGGCTGCTCTCCGTGGACTCCCAGTCAGGTTGCGTCCTCTCTGCCCTGCAGCTCTTTCTTGGCAGGTATCATCCCCTCTGCCTGTCTGCTTCTAGGCAGGAATAAATCCCCCTGCCAGGCTGCTTCTTGGCAGGAATAGATCCCTCTGCCTCCAAATAGTTGGACCAGGGCTATCGTGGCTGAGACCGGGGTCAAGCCAGCGGCTGTATCTCCCCCAGCTGGGCTGGTCTCAGTGGGCTCCCAGGCAGGTAGCGTCCCCTCTGCCTGTCTGCTTCTAGGCAGGAATAGATCCCTCTGCCTCACTGCACACTTCCAGAAGGTAGGGTGCCCTCTGGTTTCTTATAGGCAGGAATCGATCCCTCTGCCTTGCTGCTCCTTTCAGGCAGGCCAGCTCTTTGCATACAGGCCCACGGACTCTGTAACAGAATGCAAGGTCAGAACCTCTGCAACTGGTATACCTGAAAGAATCAGACAGCACAAAAAGGCAATCCCGGACCCCAACCTGTACTCGATTGTGCAAAAGGAAGTAACCTTACCATGGGTCACACACCGCATGTTTTATTGTTATACTCTGTCAGGGAAATTATATAACTATCAATCGTATCAATCAAATATATATTGCATCTATTGATCTCTGTAATTCGTATCGATCAAATGTATATTGCATATATTGATCTATGGAATTTGTATCTATCAAATGTATATTGCATCTATTGATCTATGGAATTCGTATCTATCAAATGTATATTGCATCTATTGATCTATGCAATTCATATCTATCAAATGTATATTGCATCTATTGATCTATGGAATTTGTATCTATCAAATGTATATTGCATCTATTGATCTATGTAATTCATATCTATCAAATGTATATTGCATCTTTTGATCTATGTAATTCATATCTATCAAATGTATATTGCATCTATTGATGTAATTCGTATCTATCAAATGTATATTGCATCTTTTGATCCATGTAATTCGTATCTATCAAATGTATATTGCATCTTTTGATCTATGTAATTCGTATCTATCAAATGTAAATTGCATCTTTTGATCTATGTAATTCGTATCCATCAAATGTATATTGCATCTTTTGATCTATGTAATTGGTATCTATCAAATGTATATTGCATCTATTGATCTATGTAATCTATGTATCTATCTATCAAATCTATTGATCTCGTGGTTGTGCAAATGGACTGTTTGCGGTTGTTTGCGGTGCGTTAAACGGGGAGTTTGGTCTGTCACTGTGAAGCGGGCGTAACCCTTACACTACCTGATCGATACAACATCATACCTGATGTTTTAAAGCACGTTATTCCAAACAATTTAGGAATGTTAGGTGATTTATGCCCTTTATGGCTTAAAACCAGACTCTGCATCAACTATGTAATTTTCCATGGGAGTTTTGCCATAGATCCCCCTCCGGCATGCCACAGTCCAGGTGTTAGTCCCCTTGAAACAACTTTTCCATCACTATTGCGGCCAGAAAGAGTCCCTGTGGGTTTTAAAATTCGCCTGTCCATTGAAGTCAATAGCGGTTCGCCCGGTTCGAGAACATTTGTGGAAGTTCGCCGTTCGCGAACGCAAAATTTTAGGTTTGCGACATCACTATATAAGAATACATTTAAAAAAATGTCTGAACTTAATTTAAAGTAAATTCTTTAATTATTTATTAGATGACCAAATAACTCTACCTAGTTCAAAAAACACGAAACTCCTAATACTGCAACTAACTACCGCGTCTTTCCCTTTCTAACCAAAAACTGGTAAGGAGAGCAGACGCTAACATAATTTTTTATAATCTAAGGTCGGGTTACCATAGCAACGAACTTGTTATGGCATGATTTTCGAGAAATATGGTGTCGGATGGAAGCGTTAACACAATGTTATCTTTCATATACACAAAGAGACCGACTGCACGCATTGTGCAAAATATTTCAGTGGAAACCTGGTACTAAAATGGAGTCGTAAACTACTTTTAGCTGTTGGCAACTTTGTAATTTTTACCGACTCAATGGAAACGAGCCCATAGACCACTGTTCACCAAGACATAAAACCTAATCGATATTTATTTAAATAATTTAACTAAATAACTCCTCAGAGGCATAGTTATCAAGCTCCGAATGGAGCTTGATGCCCCTTGTTTCTGGCGAGCCTGCAGGCTCGCCAGAAACAGCAGTCACAAAGACTGCTGCTCCATAACCTGTCCGCCTGCTCTGAGCAGGCGGACAGACATCGCCGGAAATCAACCCGATCGAGTACGATCATGTTGATTGACACCCCCTGCTGGCGGCCACGAGTATGCAGGGGGCGGCGTTGCACCAGCAGCTCTTGTATTCAGCTAGGTCTGTCGGATCTGATCCGCACTGTCGGATCAGGTCCGACAGACCTTGATAAATAGAGGCCATAGAGTGGTGCATCTTGTACCAAAGAAACTTGCTCTAAGATAATTAGTATAATTAGTCCTATTTGTCCTTCAAATTATTTTGAAGTAGCTCCTCTTAGCTGATATTATTATAGTTAGAGTTAAGTGGGCAAGACACATGCAGCTTTAATCTATGCATACCCACGTTTCAAAGAATATATAAAAGTTAATGACGCAGTGTAAGTCACATCTTTAACACCAGTTTAACAGTGTTCACATTTAATGTTAAAACAAATTGTCTCCATTCTTATCCAAGCAAAAAAGAATTGTATACTAACCATAATAATTAATGTTTACGTTTCCAGTGACACAGATAATGCGTACATGTTTCATTGCCTTATAATTGTTGCCTCATGTAAGTTGTTTTTAGCATTCTGGCACGGACTGCATAGTTTTGTTCACTTACAACTGCATACTTACATAATAATGAACAATAGAATTATGTAATATACAGAAGACAGCTTCATATTTGCATAGTCCAAAGATGGATGAAAAAATAAGAGAATAAATAAATAAATAAATAAGGACTATACATAAGAATATATTTTCTGTTATAATGTGTTGAATTGTCTCCATCTACAGGCGATTGTTCATATTACTAGATATATTGTAATAAAGTTTCCTAATTCTCTTTAAAGGGCTATTGAAGCATTTTTAAATGTATGCATAAAAATGAATCACAGCATTGCAAACGGTCTACATGCAAAATCCTGTTTTAATACAGTTTAAAACTGTAATTTCTTTCAAAAGGTGGTGAGAGTACATGAGCTGTTACTTCTGGGATTCAACTCCTAGCCACTAAGAGGAGGCAAAAATACCCAGCATTCCACAAGCTTTTAATACCTCTTAACTCTCTGGTATCCCAGTCGTATCTTTGCCTCTACTGGATGAAGGTGAAGAATAGAGGTGCTCCAGTTTCTTCATTGAGACGGGTTCTCAGACCTATGTGAGACCCATTATCACCCTCAGAGAGCTGACTACAAGGACACAGGGTTGTATTGAGTGGTGTCAGAATTACACCCTATAGGAGTTAGTGACAAACCTGCCACAGGTGTCGCAGCAGCCTGTCCCTTAGCCTCCTCCTGTTGGGTCGTCGTTATAATACACTGAGATGTCCTCTGCTGTTTCGTGCACAGCACTGGGCTCTCTGCTGGAATTAGTTTCCTATGCAGCTAATTAGGCACAGAAGAGCTGATCAGGTAAGTACAAAATGCACTTGCATAACCCACAGGCTTTTAGCAGGTGCATATATCAATTATGCAACATAGCCAGGTGACATTTAAATATCACAGTCACAGATATACCTGTTTTTACTTAATATATCATTTTTTTCCCCTAACATATTTATTGTATTTAATATATATTAAGGACAATACTAATCCGCCATACATTACTGAAGTAACACAAGTTCCTGGAAGATTGATTCATTTTCTGTATGTATTTGAATTATAACCCTGGGGAAAGTCTCCCTAAGGGTGATTAGGGAACCAGATGTGGACTCCTTGCCCAATGTGCTTAGAGAGAGATGGATGCATCTCACTGATGAAGCCCAAAAGGTGCCATAACGATTGTCAAAGGTTGCCATTTCCCTTGTTCAGGGTATTTTGGGGATGGACTGACCTTGTTATACTTCTGGACTAAAAGAAGCTACTCCCAGGTGGTAACAAAGCCTATAGAACAAACCCCTGAGGTGTTTGTTCCTGCCAGGTTGCTTCTTTTTCTTTATGTATTTCTATTATGACCATGGGGAAATTCTCCCTAAGGGTGATGGGAAAATCAGATGTGGACTCCTTGACCAATGTGCTTAGAGGGATATGGCTGCATCTCACAGACGCGGTTATGAGAGCAAGGTGTCTTTATGAAGATTGCCATTTCTTCTGTGTATGACTCTCTAGCCAACTTGTTTTTTCTGTAGCGCATAGAGGCTCTATGCCACGTTTGCATTTTTTCAGTGATGTTTTCAGGTGTTTTTCAGAGACACGCTTGTACTCTTGCTCTATTGAAGCTCTCAGTATGTTTTTTAGTTTATGCAACAGCTCAGCAGTGCGAGCATTACGTTTTCCCGCCACATTGTCCCCCCCCCTTCCTTCTCCAGCGCAGCGGTTTCCTTTTTTCTAGTTCAAAATGTTTTTCCTGCCGACATAGGGCCAGATAACAAGTGTCCAAATATTTTTTTTTTTTCTTGCATGCAAACCCCTTTAACCCCTTAACGACCAATGACGTATGGGGTACGTCCTACAAAAAAATGCAGTTAACGACCAAGGACGTACCCCTATGTCGTTGGTCTTTGAAAGCAGTGAAAGTGATCCGCTTTCCGGTTATTGCAGTGATGCCTCGATATTGAGGCATCCTGCAATAACAATTTTTAGTGGTCCGATGCAGAGAGAGCCACTCTGTGGCCCTCTCTGCATCGTGCATTGATGTCGGCAAACGTTGGTGGGTGGGAGCATCAGTTGTGACGCCGGTGAGAAGCCCCTCAATGTCCCTCATGTCCGATCACCTCCCGATATTGTTTCCTGTCGTTGGCAGAAGCGGCGAGGGGGGACGGGCGGGGGCACGTGCACGCGTATGCGCGTGCATGTGCGGCGATCAGCAAGTTTTTTCATTAAAAAAAAATAATGTAACGATGGTGGGGCTCTCCTGGGGTTGGGAAAGAGATCTGGGAGCGGGAGGGAGGTAGACTATCGAGGGGGGGCAGCTACACTACAGAAAATAGGTTTTATAAAAATAAGTAATTAAAATACAGTTTTTTAGGGGCAAACTGGGTACTGGCAGACAGCTGCCAGTACCCAAGATAGCGGCAAATAGCTAGAGGTTGAGGGTTAGAGAGCTTTATGGGGGGATTAGGGAGGTTGGGGGCTAAGAGGGGATCCAACACTGCAGAATCAATTTAATTTTTTTTTAAAAAAAAATGCTTTTTATTTAAGTACTGGCAGACTTGTTGCCAGTACTTAAAATGGCGGTGACAATTGTAAGGTAGGGGAAGGGGAGAGCTATTTTAGGGGGGTCAGGCAGAGTTCAGGGGGTGGGATGTGTCAGGTGGGAGGCTGATCTCTACACTAAAGCTAAAATTAACCCTACAAGCTACCTAATTAACCCGCCACTGCTGGGCACAATACAAGTGTGGTGTGCAGCAGCATGTAGCAACCTTCTAATTACCAAAAAGCAACGCCAAAGCCATATATGTCTGCTCTTTCTGAACAAAGGGGATCCCAGATACGCTTTTACAACCATTTGTACCATAATTGCACAAGCTGTTTATAAAGAATTTCAGTGAGAAACCTAAAATTGTGAAACATTTTATGTTTTTTTTTTTTATTTGATCGCATTTGGCGGTGAAATGGTGGCATGAAATATACCAAAATGGGAATGGATCAATACTTTAGGTTGTCTACTACACTACACTAAAGCTATAATTAACCCTACAAGCTCCCTACAAGCTCCCTAATTAACCCCTTCACTGCTGGGCATAATACACGTGTGGTGCGCAAACGGCATTTAGCGGCCTTCTAATTACCATAAAGCAATGCCAAAGCCATATATGTCTGCTATTTCTGAACAAAGAGGATCCCATAGAACCATTTACAACCACTTGTGCCATAATTGCACACGCCGTTTGTAAGTAATTTCAGTGAGAAATCTAAGTATTGTGAAAAAATTTGTGAAAAAGTGAACAATTTAGCGGTGAAATGGTGGCATGAAATAGTCTAAAATGGGCCTAGATCAATACTTTGGGTTATCTACTAAAAAAAATATATACATGTCAAGGGATATTCAGGGATTTCTGACATGTATCAGTGTCCCAATGTAACTAGTGCTAATCTTGAAAAAAAAGTGGTTTGGAAATAGCAAAGTGCTACTTGTATTTATTGCCCTATAAATTGCAAAAAAAGCAAAGAACATGTAAACATTGGGTATTTCTAAACTCAGGACAAAATTTAGAAACTATTTAGCATGTTTTTTTTTGTTGGTTGTAGATGTGTAACAGATTTTGGGGGGCAAAGTTAGAAAAAGTGTGTTTTTTTCCATTTTTTCCTCATATTTTATAATTTTTTTATAGTAAATTATAAGATATGATGAAAATAATGGTATCTTTAGAAATTCCATTTAATGGCGAGAAAAACGGTATACAGGGAGTGCAGAATTATTAGGCAAGTTGTATTTTTGAGGATTAATTTTATTATAGAACAACAACCATGTTTTCAATGAACCCAAAAAACTCATTAATATCAAAGCTGAATATTTTTGTAAGTAGTTTTTAGTTTGTTTTTAGTTTTAGCTATTTTATGGGGATATCTGTGTGTGCAGGTGACTATTACTGTGCATAATTATTAGGCAACTTAACAAAAAACAAATATATACCCATTTCAATTATTTATTTTTACCAGTGAAACCAATATAACATCTCAACATTCACAAATATACATTTCTTACATTCAAAAACAAAACAAAAACAAATCAGTGACCAATATAGCCACCTTTCTTTGCAAGGACACTCAAAAGCCTGACATCCATGGATTCTGTCAGTGTTTTGATCTGTTCACCATCAACATTGCGTGCAGCAGCAACCACAGCCTCCCAGACACTGTTCAGAGAGGTGTACTGTTTTCCCTCCTTGTAAATCTCCCATTTGATGATGGACCACAGGTTCTCAATGGGGTTCAGATCAGGTGAACAAGGAGGCCATGTCATTAGATTTTCTTCTTTTATACCCTTTCTTGCCAACCACGCTGTGGAGTACTTGGACGCGTGTGATGGTGCATTGTCCTGCATGAAAGTCATGTTTTTCTTGAAGGATGCAGACTTCTTCCTGTACCACTGCTTGAAGAAGGTGTCTTCCAGAAACTGGCAGTAGGACTGGGAGTTGAGCTTGACTCTATCCTCAACCCGAAAAGGCCCCACAAGTTCATCTTTGATGATAGCAGCCCAAACCAGTACTCCACCTCCACCTTGCTGGCGTCTGAGTCGGACTGGAGCTCTCTGCCCTTTACCAATCCAGCCACGGCCCATCCAACTGGCCCATCAAGACTCACTCTCATTTCATCAGTCCATAAAACCTTAGAAAAATCAGTCTTGAGATATTTCTTGGCCCAGTCTTGACGTTTCAGCTTGTGTGTCTTGTTCAGTGGTGGTCGTCTTTCAGCCTTTCTTACCTTGGCCATGTCTCTGAATATTGCACACCTTGTGCTTTTGGGCACTCCAGTGATGTTGCAGCTCTGAAATATGGCCAAACTGGTGGCAAGTGGCATCTTGGCAGCTGCACGCTTGACTTTTCTCAGTTCATGGGCAGTTATTTTGCGCCTTGGATTTTCCACACGCTTCTTGCGACCCTGTTGACTATTTTGAATGAAACGCTTGATTGTTCGATGATCACGCTTCAGAAGCTTTGCAATTTTAAGAGTGCTGCATCCCTCTGCAAGATATCTCACTATTTTTTACTTTTCTGAGCCTGTCAAGTCCTTCTTTTGACCCATTTTGCCAAAGGAAAGGAAGTTGCCTAATAATTATGCACACCTGATATAGAGTGTTGATGTCATTAGACCACACCCCTTCTCATTACAGAGATGCACATCACCTAATATGCTTAATTGGTAGTAGGCTTTCGAGCCTATACAGCTTGGAGTAAGACAACATGCATAAAGAGGATGATGTGGTCAAAATACTCATTTGCCTAATAATTCTGCACTCCAGTTTGAGCTGAAAAAAAACCTAACACCTGCAAAAAAGCAGCGTTCAGCTATTAACGCAGCTACATTGTTTCCTATGGGGAAACACTTCCTAAGTCTGCACCTAACACCCTAACATGTACCCCGAGTCTAAACACCATTAACCTTACACTTATTAACCATTAATCTGCCGCCCCCGCTATTGCTGACCCCTGCATATTATTATTAACCCCTAATCTGCCGCTCCTTACACCGCCGCCAGCTACGTTATCCCTATGTACCCCTAATCTGCTGCCCCTAACATCGCCGACCACTATGTTATATTTATTAACCCCTAATCTGCCTCCCCCGCTATCGCTGACACCTGCATATTATTATTATTAACCCCTAATCTGCCGCTCCGTACACCGCCGCAACCTACATTATACCTATGTACCCCTAATCTGCTGCCCCTAACACTGCCGACCCCTATATTATATTTATTAACCCCTAATCTGCCACCCACAACGTCGCCTCCACCTACCTACAATAATTAACCCCTAATCTGCCGACCGGATCTCACCGCTACTATAATAAATGTATTAACCCCTAAAGCTAAGTCTAACTCTAACCCTAACACCCCCCTAACTTAAATATAATTTAAATCTAACGAAATAAATTAACTAATATTAAATAAATTATTCCTATTTAAAGCTAAATACTTACCTGTAAAATAAACCCTAATATAGCTACAATATAAATTATAATTATATTATAGCTATTTTAGGATTAATATTTATTTTACAGGCAACTTTGTATTTATTTTAATCAGGTACAATAGCTATTAAATAGTTAATAACTATTTAATAGCTACCTAGTTAAAATAATTACAAAATTACCTGTAAAATAAATCCTAACCTAAGTTACAATTAAACCTAACACTACACTATCAATAAATTAATTAAATACAATACCTACAATTATCTACAATTAAACCTAACACTACACTATCAATAAATTAATTAAATAGAAATACCTACAAATAAATACAATGAAATAAACTAACTAAAGTACAAAAAATAAAAAAGAACTAAGTTACAAAAAATTAAAAAATATTTACAAACATTAGAAAAATATTACAACAATTTTAAACTAATTACACCTACTCTAAGCCCCCTAATAAAATAAAGCCCCCCAAAATAAAAAAAAAAGCTCTTTTACCTTACCAGCCCTGAAAAGGGCCCTTTGCGGGGCATGCCCCAAAGAATTCAGCTCTTTTGCCTGTAAAAAAAAAACATACAATACCCCCCCCAACATTACAACCCACCACCCACATACGCCGAATCTAACCCAAACCCCCCTTAAATAAACCTAACACTAAGCCCCTGAAGATCTTCCTACCTTGTCTTCACCACGCCGGGTTCACCGATCGATCCAGAAGAGCTCCTCCGATGTCTTGATCCAAGCCCAAGCGGGGGGCTGAAGATGTCCATGATCCGACTGAAGTCTTCATCCAAGCAGGAGCTGAAGAGGTCCATGATCCGGCTGAAGTCTTCTATCAACGGCATCTTCAATCTTCTTTCTTCCGGATCCATGTTCATCCCGCCGACGCGGAACATCCATCTTCACCGACGACTTCCCGACGAATGACGGTTCCTTTAAGGGACGTCATCCAAGATGGCGTCCCTCGAATTCCGATTGGCTGATAGGATTCTATCAGCCAATCGGAACTAAGGTAGGAAAATTCTGATTGGCTGATGGAATCAGCCAATCAGAATCAAGTTCAATCCGATTGGCTGATCCGATCAGCCAATCAGATTGAGCTTGAGCTCGCATTCTATTGGCTGTTCCGATCAGCCAATAGAATGCGAGCTCAATCTGATTGGCTGATCGGATCAGCCAATCGGATTGAACTTGATTCTGATTGGCTGATTCCATCAGCCAATCAGAATTGTCCTACCTTAATTCCGATTGGCTGATAGAATCCTATCAGCCAATCAGAATTCGAGGGACACCATCTTGGATGACGTCCCTTAAAGGAACCGTCATTCGTCGGGAAGTCGTCGGTGAAGATGTATGTTCCGCGTCGGCGGGATGAACATGGATCCGGAAGAAGATTGAAGATGCCGTTGATAGAAGACTTCAGCCGGATCATGGACCTCTTCAGCTCCCACTTGGATGAAGACTTCAGCCGGATCATGGACATCTTCAGCCCCCCGCTTGGGCTTGGATCAAGACATCGGAGCTTAGTGTTAGGTTTATTTAAGGGGGGTTTGGGTTAGATTAGGGGTATGTGGGTGGTGGGTTGTAATGTTGGGGGGGTATTGTATGTGTTTTTTTTACAGGCAAAAGAGCTGAATTCTTTGGGGCATGCCCCGCAAAGGGCCCTTTTCAGGGCTGGTAAGGTAAAAGAGCTTTGAACTTTTTTAATTTAGAATAGGGTAGGGCATTTTTTTATTTTGGGGTCTTTGTTATTTTATTAGGGGGCTTAGAGTAGGTGTAATTAGTTTTAAATTGTAATATTTTTCTAATGTTTGTAAATATTTTTTTATTTTTTGTAACTTAGTTCTTTTTTATTTTTTGTACTTTAGTTAGTTTATTTAATTGTATTTATTTGTAGGTATTGTATTTAATTAATTTATTGATAGTGTGGTGTTAGGTTTAATTGTAGATAATTGTAGGTATTGTATTAAGATTTATTTTACAGGTAATTTTGTAATTATTTTAACTAGGTAACTATTAAATAGTTATTAACTATTTAATAGCTATTGTACCTGGTTAATATAATTACAAAGTTGCCTGTAAAATAAATATTAATCCTAAAATAGCTACAATATAATTATAATTTATATTGTAGCTATATTAGGGTTTATTTTACAGGTAAGTATTTAGCTTTAAATAGGAATAATTTATTTAATAAGAGTTAATTTATTTCCTTAGATTTAAATTATATTTAACTTAGGGGAGTGTTAGGGTTAGAGTTAGACTTAGCTTTAGGGGTTAATACATTTATTATAGTAGCGGTGTGGTCCGGTCGGCAGATTAGGGGTTAATTATTGTAGGTAGGTGGAGGCGACGTTGGGGGCGGCAGATTAGGGGTTAATAAATATAATATAGGGGTCGGCTGTGTTAGGGGCAGCAGATTAGGGGTACATAGGGATAATGTAGGTTGCGGCGGTGTACGGAGCGGCAGATTAGGGGTTACAAAAAAATATGCAGGTGTCAGCAATAGCGGGGGCGGCAGATTAGGGGTTAATAAATATAATATAGGGGTCGGCGATATTAGGGGCAGCAGATTAGGGGTACATAGGGATAACATAGCTGGCGGCGGTGTACGGAGCGGCAGATTAGGGGTTAAAAAAATTTAATAGAGTGGCGGCGATGTGCGGGGACCTCGGTTTAGGGGTACATAGGTAGTTTATGGGTGTTAGTGTACTTTAGAGCACAGTAGTTAAGAGCTTTATAAACCGGCGTTAGCCCAGAAAGCTCTTAACTACTGACTTTTTTCTGCGGCTGGATTTTTGTCGTTAGATTTCTAACGCTCACTTCAGCCACGACTCTAAATACCAGTGTTAGAAAGATCCCATTGAAAAGATAGGATACGCAAATGGCGTAGGGGGATCTGCGGTATGGAAAAGTCGCGGCTGCAAAGTGAGCGTTAGACCCTTTCCTGACTGACTCCAAATACCAGCGGGCGGTAAAAACCAGCGTTAGGAGCCTCTAACGCTGGTTTTGACGGCTACCGCCCAACTCTAAATCTAGCCGTTAGTATCTTCCAGTTCCCTAGCAAAACAATTTCTGTATTCCTAAAAGGAAAAATTATATGATTCATTTCTACCACAGAGAATATTCTTAAAAAGACTGCCCATTTATCGAAAAATCTTTTGATGTCCTGATCGTTATTTATGTCCGTATCGCTCTGTTCTAAAATGCATTGCTTTTTCATGCAATTTTTAATCTCAGAGATGCTTAGAATTGCATGATTTTTCCACTTTTTACAAATTAAATATCTGGTAGCGAGGATGGTAGAGATTACTATTCTTTCATTATTTAGTCTACCAGATTCTTTCTTAAGACTATTATCTGATACAATGTTAATGGAGGACTTGCTATCTTTAACATATTCTTGAGCCAATATTCAACTTTGGCCCAAAGATTATTAATCTTTGGACAACGCCAGAACATGTGAATTAAATCAGCTTCCTGAAGCGAACATTTAGGACATTTATTAAACCCGCTATTGGCACATTTAAAACCTCTCTTAGGGGTAAAATATGCCCCATGTAAGAGTTTGACATGCGCCTCTCTCCAGGTTGCAGATAATGTTACTTGAGCAATTTTCTTAATTGATAATTGGATAGTATTTGTTTCGATATTACTCTGTGGGATTAATAGATTCCAATAATCAACCAGGTTGGCCAATACCGAGGTTCCTTTATTTATACTGAGAAGATAATAACACGGTGCAATCGACATATGGCCATTTCTAGTTAAGACCAACCAATTTTCCAGTATACCCAATCCCCATTCCCAGCCCATTTTTCTGACTAGGTCTTGAACAAAGTGTCTTAATTGCAAATATGCAAAAAAGTCCTTATTGGACAAATCAAAATCCATTTTTAAGTTCTGAAATGTTTTAATATATTTCCCTTCTATGTCTATAATTTGAGATACCTTTGTTAGTCCAGCAGTATGCCATTTTCTAAAAACCTGCGAGTCCAAGCCTGTTTGGAAAGTGGGGTTACCTATTATAGGTAAGAAATGTGAGGCTCTTTTATTAATTGATAAGATAGATGATATTTTGTGCCAAGCTTTGAGTGGGTTAAGGATAATTTTAAATCTTTTAATTTCCGCTGGAATTTCTTTTGGTTCTAAATGTGTTAACGCAACCAAAGAATACGGATAGCAAACACTAGACTCGAGATCATTGTTCAGTACATAGTTATTAGACGAGATCCAGTCTACTACATTCCGAGCTAGAAAGGAAAAATTATAGAACCTTATGTCAGGCCAAGCAAGACCTCCACTTTCTCTTGGTACTGAAAGTTTCATGCGGGATATTTTTGACCTTTTGTTCTGCCACAAGAACTGAGTATGAGAGGTATTTATCGATCTAATATCCTTTTCTAGGAGAATTATCGGCATATTTTGAAGTATATACAATAATTTTGGGAGGAGAGCCATCTTAAAAAGAGCTATCCTTCCAGAGAGTGATATTGGGAGTTTTTGCCAAATCAAAAGTTTTTCCTTGATCGTTTTTATTACCGGGGGGATATTCAAAACATATAGGTCTGAACTTCTTTTCGGGATATGAATCCCTAAGTATTTAAAAGAATCTGTTACTTGGTGAAAGGGGGTTTTCAATATAGAGGTACTATTTTTCCTCAACCAAAGTATCTCCGACTTAGCCATATTTACTTTATATCCGGAAAATGAGCCAAATTGTTCCAAAATCTGAAAAAGTTTTGGTAAGTTTTCTTTAGTGTTTGCCAAATAAAGCAGCAGGTCATCTGCATAGAGGCCAATTTTTATTTCAGTGTTGCGAATTTTTATACCATCTAGAAGGTGGCGGATTTTAATTGCCAGAGGCTCAATAGAGATATTAAATAAGAGCAGGGAGAGAGGACAGCCCTGTCTCGTCCCTCTGCCTAGGAAGATAGAAGAAGAAATAGTATTATTCACTATCAATTTTGTTTATATAAATTCTCAATAAATTAAAGAAAATTGCCCCCAATACCAAAACGCCTTAGTGATGTTTTAATATGATCGTAAAATATTGAATCAAAGGCTTTTTCAGCGTCGATAGAAATAATGACAAGATCAGGTGTGCCCTCTCCCCGCTATTTAAATTAGACATAACCTCAAAGTATTCCGTCACTAATAATGCTTCTCTGATTTTTGCAGCCGAGTTGCGGTTATTTATAAAGCCTGATTGATCAGTATGAATTATCTCTGAGAGGATCCCTTGAAGCCGAGATGCTAAAATCGCAGTAAGAATTTTATAATCAGAATTTAGCAAAGCAATTGGTCTGCAGGATTCTTTAAAGTTAGGGTCCTTTCCGCCCTTTAGTATCAGAGTTGTATATGAGCTAGAAAATGAAGAAGGGATACAATTACCCTTTATAAAAAAAGTGTTAAAAAGAGTGCAGAGATGCGGGGTAGCCTCACTAGACAAAATCTTATAAAATTCGTTCGGAAGACCATCTGGACCTGCTGCTTTATTTAGAGAAAGTTCAGATATTATTTTCTCTATTTCTTCTATGGAGATAGGAGCATTTAGACTATTGGACATTTCTAATGTAATTTTGGGATGTTTAATGTCCCTCCAGAAGTCCAAAGATTTCTGTGAATCACTTATTTTAAGCAAGTACAACTCCTGATAATATTCGTAAAATGCGTTTGAGATGTCCTCTGGTTTTGAGATCTGTAGCCCTTTATCACGCAGTCTGTCTATTACAGGTTGTTTTTTCTCATTTTTAATTAATTTGGCCAGCATCTTGCCCGATTTATTCCAATATCTGTATAGCTTGGCCTCCATTCTTAATTCTCTGTGTTTCTTGTGACAGTACAAAGGTATCTCTCTCATTTTTTGCCTTAACATATTTTGCCCAGTTTAATGGTGTTTTATCAAGAAGATATTGATTATAAGTATTAGTCAAACATTGACATGACTCTTTTTCTCTGGATCTAATTTTCTTTTCTAAGGCAATATTATATGAAAATATCTCCCCTCTCATTACTGCCTTCGCAGTGTCCCAAAATAATTCAGGGCGGCTCAAAAATTCTTTATTAAAGTGTACGTATTCCTTATATTTATTTAAAAGCCAATTCTTAAACTTTATCTCTGACTTCAGATAATAGGGAAAAAAGAAGAGCGATAAAGCAGGGCGTGAATGTGAGAGCTGGAATTCAAGCACAATTGGTGCATGATCTGAGAGGAGAATTGACATTATATCAGATTTTACCCCATTCATTAACATACGTTCATCAATTAGGAATATATCAATTCTAGAGAGTGTTTTGTGCGCCTTCGAGAGACAAGTAAAGCTCTGAATGGAGGGTTTTGATGTCTCCAAACATCTTGGAGCGCTAAATTTTGCGTGAGTCTTTTAAACATCTTACACTCTAGATTATCTTTTTTTGTTTCAACTGTTTAACATCTCGTCTTAACCTGTCAATTGGGCTTTGTGGTGCCATATTAAAATCCCCACCCAGAATCAGACATCCTTATGTGTAAGCTAAAAGTTTAGACTGGAGAGAGATCCAGTAATTTGGGTCAAATACATTAGGGTCATATGTATTGCACAGTGTATACATCCTCTGAGAGATCTTCACCTTCAGCATGACATACCTACCCGCTGGATCAGCCTCAAAGTGTATCACTTCAGTGTTAATTTTTTTCCCAATTAGTATTGCTACCCCCCTCTTTCTCTTCGCACTGGGTGCAAAATATATTTCCTTTACCCAAGTCGTCTTAAGTTTTAAAGATTCTTCTGCTGATAAGTGAGTTTCTTGAATAAAACCAATATCGGTCTGAATTTTTCGGAGCTGAGTGAGAATTGCCTTTCTCTTAATAGGAGTGGATATGCCACCTACATTCCATGATACTATTTTACATTTGTTACTGCATGTATTCATCTATGTGTAAAGATTCATCTATGTGTAAAGAGATGAAGAGCAGGAGAGAAGGGGCGGGAGAAGAGAGAAAGAGGGGGAAGAGAAGAAGAAAAAAATAAAAAAATTATAAGCCCTCTCCGCACCGGGGGAAGTTGAACACTGAAATTTATGTCTAAGCAAACACCAGTCTAACCTAAAAATAAAAATAAAAATAAAAAAACAACACATTTTTTACCATCTGTGACTGTCTCTTGGTTTCCTTTCATTTTTCTGTCTCTCTGCCTCGCTGCCATGACTGGAGAAGGGATCTTAGGTGAAACGTGAAGGAATTTATCCATGTGCTAATAGATGGAAAATTACGTAAGAAGGGAGAGTGATTGCGACGAAGATACGTGAGATTGGTGCAGAGCTAAAAGTGATTGTGTATTTAATTTAAGAGCAAAAAAACGTTCGCAAATAGACAAGTGAGGATAGGGATGTGTAAGTGACAGAAAAGTGAGGAGGGAAAAAAAAAAAAAAAAGGGGGGGAAGACCCCACACCTAGGGGGGAAGAAGGGAAGTGAGAAAAGAGAAAAACCGGTGATACTTAGTTAGTTTAAGTGAAGAAGTCCAACCACGGATGCGAGATCCAGAGGATAATGTAAACACGAGACTATGTCAGGTCGATTAACCAGGCCTAGGGGTAGTAAATCTGTTTTTTGAAAGTCGCTCTGTTTTAGTATCTGCGTCTTAGAATACAAGAAGGCATGATTGGTAACACCAACAAGCATACCCTAGTTAATCTGGTTTAAATACAGCTCTGATGTTATATATAAAAGGGAAAATATACCTTAGGACATATAACTATATATAAATATAGTGTAAGGAAAGGAGATGCAAAAGTTATTTCACCTATTTAAACGTTGTCATAGGTCTGAAAACTGTGTCTCTGCCTCTTTATGTCTTTACTCCTGAGGCCCTTCTTGTCTTATTGCACCCCTTGTCTAGATTAATACAACTTTACCAATAGGTTATATCAGGCTTTAATTGACACAGAACACAAGCATATATTTAGCTGGTGTTTTTAACCCCTTCAACGACCAAATGTAATTTAATTTGCATCAAGACCCACAGAATGGGAAGAACAGTAAATTCTCTTTTAAAAAACTAGTTTCAGAGCTATGTAAAACGACAATTTCTCTGTAACCTTCCTAGATTATGTAGTACTTTAGCCTCCAAGAGTTGTATCACACCAATTCACAGCAAATACAATTCGTTACAATATGTTGCAATCCCTTATGAGTCAAATTTTATCTCTTTACAATCATCAGTTTGTATAGGGCTAGTACTGAGCTATACCTACATCCAACACAAGAAAGGCAACAAAGAGACAACAAAAAAACAAAGCAGATTTTCTCCACCTTCGAGGGGAGACACAAAGAGAGGAGCCCAGCCTGGAGCAGTAATCACTCATGTATGGTCTGCTGCAAAAACAGACCCCCAACCTCCTCTCACGCAGCACTGGTGGGAGAGGAGGAGGGGGAGACAGAGTGTGGCTCCGGGTAAACAGAGCAGAGAGACAAGCCAGGTAGTTCCCTCGAGCAGCGGCACCAAGTCGACTCCGCCCGCTTTACTCCAAGTGACTCCCGTCACAACTCAAAAGGGCCACTACGTCTCCCGCACAGGAAGCCTCCGACCCCGAGTGATGCCCTTGGCAGATCAAATTGTAAGTTCAAGGCTCTGAGCCTTCTCGACGTCCACTTTCCACTTGGCTGCAGCTTTCGGCAATGTTTGCATGTATCAGCCCTCTGCTTATTTTCACAGGTGGTCACTTTACGTAGGGAATCCTCTGTAAGCGTTTTAGCGAGTCGCCGGGAAATACCGGCCGGTGTTATCTGAAGTCCTCTTTCCTCCCCCCTTGCAATTTAGAGGGTGTTATTCAGAGTCAATGTTGGTAGCGTCTCTCACAGAGTTTCGCTAAGAGAAATGTTGCTCATACCTCCTCTCTCGCAGCACCGGTGGGAGAGGAGGGAGAGGTGTAAAAAAGTATTACATAGGGAAGGAGCCCTGTATTAAGCGTTAGTGTATAGCAGGTATAGGTCCTTTCTAACTGTCGCAGTGGGATGGATTTTCCACTGCCTTGGTTCCGGTAGCGATGCAGCCAGCTGTCCAGGTAGCTACCCCAGGTACCCGGGGTGAGGCGCGGGAAACTCCGCCAGTAGCTAAAGAGCATGCAATTTTAAACAACTTTCTATTTTTTTTTCTTCTGTTGTTAAAAAGATGGAATGTATGCTTAGGAGCCGGCCCATTTTTGGAGCACTTTATGGCAGCAGTTTTGCAAGAATGTCATCCATTTGCAAGAGCACTAGATGGCAGCACAATGTCCTGCCATGTAGTGCTACACATGCATACCAGTGTATCATGGGATCAAAGCAAATTTCATAATAGAAGTCAATTGGAAACTTTTTTTAAATAATATGTCTGTATCACAAAAGAAAAGTTTTCGGGTTTCATATCCCTTAAAATAGTATAATAATTATTTATTTTTATTAATATTTTATATAAAATAAATACATAACACACCATAATAGAATTCATGTTATGCACCTTAATATAACGCCTGTTCAGTTTAGTGCACATTAATGAGTGCACAACCCGACAGGAGTTTAAAAATTCTTCAAGGGAGCTAAACCAAAAAGTTATTATGAATACTTTAAAATTCAATGTTCTTCAAATAGAAGAAAATGTTATTTTTATTTTAATATATATAGAATATTATTTTTATACATATATATATATATATATATATACATATACCTATATACAGTATCTATATTAATATATACAGATAGATAGTGTCTATATATATATATATATATATATATATATATGCATGTAAAACAAGAAATGGAAGAGGGTAGTTCTCTGCCAATCAAACTGGTTTCAAATGCCCCCAGGAGGTGCTAATAGGACAAACACAAAACAGTGGCAGCTGGAAAGACAAAGTAATAAGGTCTTAGAGGCTCCATGTAGCTTACATACTCATAACCTATTACTTCAATGAACACCACCATGCGTCTTACACTTTGTTAACCATATCTTGCCATGTTGGAAACCCTTAAATAAAGACACTGACAACTTGGTTTTGGCGAAATTTGGAAAGGTCACTTTAATATTTGTATATTAATAAATGGGATAATAACGTATCCCTAAATCTGAATCAATTTCACAAAACAAACAATGCACCAGCATTTAACTTGAACTTGGACCCACGCAACAGGGGTCAGACCACAATAGCCCCCTGTGGCGGAGCAAGAGAGAGGAGGAGAGAACCCGCAGCATAGACCACCCCCTAGTTAGACCACCGAATCACGACTTGGATGAGGTATGCCACAGGATCCCCCACCCCTCAGACACCCCGCCCGCATGCCAGACCCCAATTTCACCACCAACAAAGAGACCCTCTTTTTGTCAATACCTAACTAGCTACCCTTAGTGACCTTTCCATACCTTTATCATATACTCCAGCATCGCTCTGATGTCCTGTAGGAACTGATCATTACCCGTGTCATTGAGATGTACTCCGTCCGGTCTAAATAACTCCTCCCTCTTTGCCGCTATCAATGGGTGTTCTATTACTAGACCCCCAATACTTCTCACTGCCTTGGCTGCTATTAGATTTATCTTTCTTCTGGACCTGTATCCTGCTCTTTGTGTGTCTGTGTTTCTCCAAAACATCCTTGAGATCATATTTGACCAAATTACTTTTACGCCTTGCCATGCTATGCCTAACCAGCCCATTACCTCCTTTACCTTTTCTTCTAGGTCTCTCAGAGGGTATGAACCTATGTCGTTACCCCCCAGATGAATAATTAGTACTTCTGGCTGACCCCATCTCTGTCTCGCCTGCTATATAGTACCGACTAGCTTGTTCCATTTCATTCCTCTTTTCCCAATGCACCTAATACTGGCTTCCTTATGTGTAAAGCCTAAGTGTGTTCCTTGCCTTAATTTCTCTGCTCTTATGTGTGCCCAATGTATGTATGAATGCCCTACAACCCAAACTCTTAGTGCTATTCCTGCAATTAAATAAAGAAAACAACATTGAACATATAACCAAAACTATTCAATAACCATAACCGAGACATTTTGTTGGCTCTATATACCCGTAGATATGCAAACCTACATATATCTGTATATGAACATAAACATACATATCATCCTTCACAATCCCCCTTTTTTATTCCCCACTCTTTTCCAATCTTATGTAAGATTTGTACGCTGCAGACCTCCATCTGCCCATTTTCTTAATTTGTTCACCTGACCATCCTTTGCTTGTCGCGCTAGTTGCAGCCCCTATTCTAAATGAGTGTGGGGCAAAGTAAGCTCCTTACCAACCTAACTTCCTCACTACGCGCTCCAGCACCTTTCTGAATTGGAAAATTGTAACATTAGCCCCATCTTTGTGCCTAATAAAACACGACCCTCCTTCTCTTATTGATGCCGTATATTCCCTTACGCATGCGACTGGGCACGCTATCCCCCCTGTTGCCTGCATTGACACCCATGCTCCTTTCCCAGCCCTGTCAGTCTTTGATTTCCTAATTAAAATTAATAACGCAGGGCCTGTCTAGCCGGTGCTATGATAAGTCACACTCCTTGGCAGCTCTGGAACCGCTACAAAAATGTTATCAACTATCTGTTGAATTCCGCTAACCTAAAGATCTTCAGCTCTCACATTTGATCTTTAGCGCTTGACTGAACAGCTAGATATAAGTATCTCTTTGTTCCAGCACTGTTTGGAGTATAAGATCAGACTACACAAAGAGCGGTGCCGGCCTACTACTATCCACTTTACTAATAACACCTCCTGATAGTTGGGTTGAACAGGATCATCTTACTGCCGACTCAAGATGGAGTATACAGACATCTATATCCTACTAACGGAGCTTACAAATAAGATTGACGGAAGGTTTGCGGATCTTGTCACCACTGTCAGAGGAGCACATACACAGGACCGCTCCGGACGCCTTACAAGCAGTGGAGGCTCCTCCATATGAGCACAGCCGCATGTGAACACCCTGGGAAAAAACAGAAAAAAAAGAAAGAAAATACATTTTTTGGCTGAATAAATATAATTTCTCCAATAGCCCCCTATTGGAAAATTATATTTATTTAGCCAAAAAATGATCCAGTCTACTGTCCAGTTTAATTAAAAAAAATTCCTTTTATATACCCCTTTACCTCTCTACCGCAAGTGCGGTAGAGAGGTATAGCCTGCCTTAGCCCTTTGCACCTTTTTTCTATGTGCCTGCTGCTCCGCCCATAACAGAGCCTATACCTTTGCTAATCGCACAATTTTCAGTGTGCGAATTGGGCCATTTCTATGGGCGGGCAGCAGGGGGAGCACTTTCCTGCAGCAGGGCTTAAGTTTTTTTTTTGTTCCATTGAATACCGGAAGAGAATGCTCCAAGAAAGAGAATGAGAAGACTGTCACAAAGAGACCTCTTTTTACTTTTATTTCTATTCAGTATTGTTTATGCTTACAATTATCTGGCTGTGCATAGTATTTAGCGCCACCTAGAGGATGTCAGGGAGCATATAATTACCTGCTTGCTTTGATATCTTCTTTTGATACTGTATAAGTTCCAGAGAACTGTGTGTCTACCGCCTTCTGTATACTATAATTGTGATGCTATTTGCATCTTATAAGGTGTTCCCTTGGCTACTTTTCTGTTTAAATATAGATGGCTCCGCCCCCCCATCATCCCCTATATTTTGAGCGGCGCTCGCCCGCTGACATCTCTCCCCCTCCCCCCTTATACAACAGCCTAAGTGTGGCCATCACAATAGCCAACTCCCCACATCTTATTATCTTGGTGTCAGAAGATTACAGAGTATTTTACCTGTGGAGGTGAGGACTATTTTCTATTCTCTATGTAATCTAATTATATGGCCCAAAAGTGGCCGATCACCTGACTACCATAGGTCTTTTAGCTTTCGTGTCCATTTGACCCAAATGTGGTCATCCGATTAGTCAGCCAATTACTCTATAGTATTATAAAATAGTGGTTTAAGAAGCATATCTCTTGATTTGCACTGTTATATTATTCCTTTTCTCTACATGTATCAATCTATTTTAAACAATGCTGTATATGTCCTTGATGTTATAAGGCGATCATTGTTTGATATTTATATCCTAAACCTCAATAAAAAACTATTTAAAAAAAAAAATAATAACGCATTCTCGCTCAATCGTACGTCTTCCTGCCTCAGGCCCCCATCTCTATGCTTTTTGTTTTTGGCTAACAGTTCTCCTATTCTCAACGCTCCATGGTAAGCCAACGAGAAAGCCACTCTGAATACTAGGGCCTCATCATTGTTAAAACAAACCACATGCAACACCCGTACCATCGTTCCCAATCTATCCTCCTTTATTGGTTCCCTGCGATCCTTTACCACTCTTTCCCCCGCGTTCGAGCCCTTTATTATCTTTTTTACCACAAACCGCTTAGTTAGATCTACCATCCCATATAACTGCGCAAAATACGATACGCCTGCTATGACTGTACTCAGCTGTCCTTTCTTCATGCCCCCTTGTTTTTTTTTTGTTTTGTTTTTTAAATAAATTTTTATTAACAATGAATGCACCAAACCAAAACACAACACAGTTTACATTTGACATATTTGTGAACGCTAATACACGCGACTTTTCTGAGGGTAAAAGACATTCAAGATATAGTCATTAGATCAGAAGGGGAAGACCAGTTTGCCCTGTGGTCATACTTCAGCTGTGTAATTACTTTTTCCCATGAATGTGCAATGGCATGTCAATGTGTAGGTTTCCTTTTTTATATTTAAGTTTAGTGAGCTTTCTGTAATTTAGGTAGTGCATGAAGTCATACGTAATACCTGATAATCCTGACATCTAAGTGAGGTGGGATAGTAGGGGGAGGTGGTATATGTTGTTGGGGGAGCTATTGTTTGAAATCGGTCTCCCACCTCTCTCAAAGGGAAGAGGGGGGATATTAGGGAAAGAGGTAAAGATGGCAAATTGGGAGGGGGAGGAGGGGGGGGGGGGTCGGGGAAGTGAAGTACACCTCAAGTCACACATAGTGAAGTGTATCTTCTAGGGGGGGAAGAGCAAGACGGTCAAGAGGAGGTCTCCAATTTTTGAGAGAGTAGGGCATTATGGATTTGGTTTTAGGTAGGCCTCCCAGGGTTCCCATATAAGGGAGAAAAGGTCTGACTGTTTCCTTGTTCTAAAGACATAGTCCTCCATTACTTTGAGGTATTGCAGGTGGTCAAGGACTGCCTGCCATCTCGGGGGCTGCAGCTTTTTCCAATTTCTAGCAATCACCATCTTAACTGATGTCAACATATAGATTAGGAGGTATCTCTTGTGTACTGGGAGCTTTTTTACTCCAAGATGTAGAAGGGCAAGGCCCGGAGTATCTGGGATCGGGAGCTCCAGAGCCGAACAGGCCGCGCTGACTCTCGCCCAGAGTGGCCGAAGCTTGTCACACATCCACCACACATGGAGTGGGGACCCTATCTCTCCACACTCCCTCCAGCACAGGGGTGAGTGTTTGGGGTAGAGGGTCCGGAGTTTGGTCGGCACTAAGAGCCATCTGGTGAGAATCTTAAAGTAAACTTCATACATTGTGGTGCAATGGAGCGGAGCTTTAGTCAGTTGGATCGCTTTAGACCACTCAAGTGATGTGAAGGACAGTCCTAGCTCAGTCTCCCAGGAAATCATATGTCTGGTTTTCACTAGAGTGGGAGACCCCAAGAGGGCTCCATAGTGGGTAGTGAGGGGTTTGAACAATTGCAGGTTCGCCCCCCATCTAATCTCCCAAATCGTGGGTCTCCTGATCTTGTCAACTACGAATCCCCAAGTCTTCATCATAGACCGGAGCCTCGCATAGTCAAACTCCAGGAGGCGGGGAATACCGTATTTGGCAATCATATCCTGAGACGAAAGAAGATTATCGTCCGAATAGAAATCACTCAACGAGAAGATCTCCATATCTCTCCAAGGGACAAGGCGCGTATTGGGTAGTCTCTGCAAGAGTGACATGACCGGGTGGATAGGAGAGGGATGCGGGGCGATCAGCTGGTGGTGGCGTAGTTGGAACCAGGCCAATTGACAGTTCTTGACTAGAGGGTTAGAAATCGGAATTTGTGTGGCCAGATGCGGAGGAACCCATAGTAAGTCCGAGAGGTCAACATAGGCAGGCAGGGAAGCCTGTTGCAGTTCCCTCCATCTCGTTGGGGGCAGGGAAGGACCCCACGCAGAGGCATGCAAGAGCATCGCCGCTTGGTGGTACAGTTGGATGGAAGGCAGCCCCAACCCTCCCCGGTCTATGGGACCTGAAGTATGGCCGCCGCGACTCTCGGGCGCTTATCATCCCAGACATAGGAATTGAATGCGGTTTGGAAGCCACGCAGAGTCTTTTCCGGCACAGGGATGGGGATACACCTCATAATACAAGTTACCTTGGGGAGAATCATCATCTTCAAGGCGGCAATTCTTCCCATCCAAGAGATTTCTTCGTATTTTTTGGATCTCAATCTCACCTCAACTTCTCGCAGCAGGACAGTGTAGTTTTTCTGTAGGACTATATTCTTATCATGAGACAAGAAGACCCCTAAGTGTCTAATCCCCTCTGTTGACCATTTGAAAAAATAGAGTCGCTGTAAGCGTCTCTGTTCTGGCAGTGGAATATGTATCATATATGCCTCTGTTTTGGAGACATTGATCTTATAGTTAGAGATACTGCTGAAGAGCTCAAAGATCTCAAAGAGATGGGGAAGTGATTCCACTGGGTCAGTGAGGAAGAGAGTGAGGTCGTCAGCGAAGAGCGCCAATTTCTGGAGGGTATCATGGATTTGGAGACCCTGAACTACAGAGCTTATCGCGAAGGCCTCTCGCGAGAGGCTCCATCACCAGCGCAAGAAAGGAGCGGGGACAAGGGGCAGACCCTGTCTGTCCCATTCCTGATCACGATTCTAGAAGAGCAGAAACCCATAGACCTTTTATATCGGCCCGTCGGGAGGTAATAGAGGGCAGCAACAGCCGCACGAAAGTCTCAGGGATCCCAAAATGTTCCAGTGTGCAGAACATGTAATCCCACCCCACCCTGTCAAACGCTTTCTCAGCATCTATAGACAGGTGAGGAGGGGGGGTAGTCCCATATCTGCCGCCTCCATAAAAACATTCAGCAATCGTGCGGGATTGTCCGTACCCTGTTCCCCTGCAGCAAATCCCACTTGGTCCAGATGGACCAGAGATGTAAGTGTCTCCCAAGCCTGGTCGCCAGGACCTTGCGTAGACCTTCAACGTCCACATTAATAAGGGAAATAGGCCGGTAGCTCGCACAAGAGGACCGGGGTCCTTCCCCTCCTTGGGGATAGTCAGGATATTGGGCTTCCAAAAATTCAGGAAGAAAGGCTCCTCTCTTTACTGCAGGTAATGAGGCGAAGCAAAACAGGGGAGAACAGTTGAGTAAAGGAACGATAGAAGAGCCCGTAAATCCATCTGGGCCCGGAGCCTTATGTGGGCGTCAGGGTCAAAATAGCCGCTTTGATCTCCTCCAAAGTGAAGGGGCATTGAGGTCATCAATCGCTCTTCTGCATCCAAGGAGGGGAGCTCCAGACCCTTCAAAAACTGCTGGGTTGGCCTTTCTGCGAGCCTCAACTCCCCGAGAATCGTTGGTTAAGTTATAAAGTGAGGTGTAATAATCGGCGAACGCCTTCCCTATATCCCTTGGGGAGTGGACAATGCCTGTCCTTGTTGAGATTGTGGGTATCCTGGCCTGGACCGCTCGGTTCTCGCAGCTTACGGGCCAACAGCCTATTGGCTTTGTTTCCTTTATAGTAGTACACCTGTCGGAGTCGAGCAGATTTGCCTGAACTCGCAACTTGCTCTCTCTTTCATCGCTAATGACTCCCAACCTGGTCACCCAAGGCGGGGTGGGGTCAATTTTGTTGGTTAATTCAGTCTGTCTCAGATCTGCATATAATTTTATCAAGGGACACCTTTGTTCGCGGGCCCTCAACCGTGCACTTTTCTTGAGAAAATGGCCTCTAAGATAAGCTTTAAGTGTGGCCCAAAGGATTTCCTGGCTCGTGTCTCCTGTATCATTATGTCTCAGAAAATCTGAGATGTCTCTACTAATTGAGGGGACATCCCTCTCCGTAAGGAGATGGTTCAGGCAACCTCCAGGATGGCCTGCACTCAGGAGGGCGTAAGAAACTACATCCGGCACTGACGAGGTCATGGTCCGACAGGAGCACGGCCTTATCCGCGGGTGCAGAACTGGTCCAGAGTCCAGGAGTCGCACAGGAGATAGTCGATCCTGGAGTAGGAGTTATGCGGTTTAGAATGATGCGTGTAGTCACGCTCAGTCGTAGCAAGGCAGCGTACAGATATCATAGAGGCCAAACTGGTAAATGAGCTTGCGTAGCGCATATAGATTGGGTATTAAGATTTCGGTCAGAGGGGCATGCTTTTGGAGTTTTTTTTATCTAGTGTAGGATCCCACACCAGATTAAGATCCCCTCCTATCAAAAGGTGTCCTCTCTTGACTTCTCCAAGTCTCCGTAGGTACTTCCTCAGAAATGGGAGCTGTTTAACATTCGGGGCGTAGATGGATGCCAGAGTATAAGATCCCATTTAGAGAGCAAACCAAGATCAGGTATCTGCCCTCAGGGTCTCGGTCGACATATTCTATGACACAACCAATGTCTCTATGGACCAGGATCGCCAACTCCTCTCTTTTTCTCTGAGAAGGAAGCCATTTCATCACATATAGGGTAGTGTACCGGGGCACGAAAACGGTCTAGCCCTGTTGTCCAGTGGGTCTCCTGAAGAAACACAATATGTAGTTTGTGAGAGTCAAGATAGTTTGACAGGAGGCTTCGCTTAGTTGGAGAGTTTAGGCCCTGGGCATTGAGGGTGGCTACGGTCACAGGCGCCATATGGTTGGAGAGTCCATGTCTCCAGTAGAAGAAGAGTGGTTTGGAAGAGGGGCGTGCACAAGGAGAGACTGGGGAGGGTAAATAAAAGGAGGGGGGGAGGGGAAGAGAGAGGTGGGTCTATCCTTGGTCTAAGAACCTGCGCGGATAGTTTGGTTACCAGTCAGGATACTGGGTGATGTGTAGAATACACAATCTCTATGAGTGCTCTTACTAAAAATAGTAAGAGATCACAACTATTAAGGTGGGCGGGAGGTCAGCATAAAGAGCCTGACCCCAGTCAGTCGTTATGTGTCATGTGTCAGATTTTTACAGATGTCAGTTTTCAGCAGTCTGTGTCATGTGTACCGTCTCTAGCGTAGTGTGTGGGAGGTCAGCAAGGCAGATACACAGCTTTACAGGGGATACATGTTGTCAAATATCAATAGGATTGAACATAAGAAGCAGAGCAGGGCTATGATAATAACCATAAGGTCAGGTCCAACACATAAATCAGTTAAGGTGATGCGATATACATGGCATGTATCCCAGCTCTACAAGTGTAAACATGTAATGATGAACAACAATAAAAAAATTTTTTTTTTTTTACAACACATTAATTTTCACTTATCTCCCAGAAGATAGAGAAGAAGAAACAGCAGAAGGGAGGACAAGGGAAAGCTTAAGAACAAGAGAACTGAAAACACCATGCAAGGTCCCTTAAGGAACAGTTAAGTCTATCTATCCCTCTAGGGATAGCAACTTCCTCTAAAGGAAGAGGAGAGGGCTCCGTTGCCCAGGGTTCAGTGCAAAATGCTGAGTAAGCTGGATTCATGTGGAGCTTGGAACCGTGGGGGCACCACCTGGAGGGGGGTCCCTCCCCGTCTGTTGCAGGAGTTTTTTTGAGAGGTTCCCACTCTTTGGGGGAGAGGTCACCACTCGGGAGCAGCAGCCCTCAAGCCTCTGGTTGGATCCCTTTGGAGCTGTTGGAAGCCGGGTGGGTCGGGTGGTAGTAGATCCCATTTTTGCATGAGTTCTCTAGCTTGCTCTGGCGAGGAGACCGTATACTGGTGGCCTTCCTTGGTTATATGCAGTTTGACAGGAAACCCCCATTGGTATTTTAATTGCTTTGTCTCGCAGTAGTCTCGTATATGGCTGGTAATGGCGTCGTATTTGGAGAGTATGCGGTGAGAGGTCTTGAAAAACCTGCACCTCAGAGAATTGATCTGGGAGAGTTCCGCCCCTTGCAAGGGCACAAAGTAGTTTGTCTCTAAAGGTAAAGTAGTGGAGTCGAATTATGACATCTCAAGGTTTCTCACCTTCACTAGATCTGGGCCTCAGCGCCCTGTGTGCTCGATCAATCATCATCTCTTGCCCTTCTTCTGGGCCCGCGATTGCGGTAAACAGCTCCCGAAGGTATTTCTCTAAATCTTGTGGGGAGACAGTCTCCGGAATACCCTTCACCCTGATATTGTTGCGCCGGGTGCGGTCCTCCAAGTCAGCCAATTTAAGCTCTAGATCCGTTATTTGTTCAGCCAGGCACTGGGAATAGCTAAGTAGATTAGTATGATCGACCATCAGATCTTCTTGCTTGCGCTCTATTATGTCCGTGCGCTCGCCAATATAGGCTATATCACGTTTCAACTCTGCATGGCTCTTCTCAAATTTTTTAGTTAGAGAGTCATGATGAGAGGCCAGAAGTGCCGTAATAGAGTCCATAAGATTGTTATTTACATCCTTTTCAGTCCGCAACGAACGTCCCACAGCCTGGGACAAGGCATTATCACCAGTTGTTTCAGCGGAGCTACTAGCATCTGTAAGTTCCTCATCAGAGCCAGCCCTAGATCTAGAGAGGGAACTGCTGAAGTGGTCAACTACTGTACGTTTGGGGGGTATTGAGAGGTTTTTGCTTCCTTTTGAATGATTGAGCATTTTGCGGGCTTGCATGGGTTTTCAGGGAGAATTGCAGACACAGGACAGCACTGTATTGGTTCGCTTATATCTGACTGACTGGGGTCACAGCATTAGATAAAAAGCAATTCACATGTTTTCAAAATACCTTATCACAGAGAGAAATGTTTGAAGGTTATGCTATCAGTAGAGTCTAAATATCACATGTACATTTTCACAGATATTATTGCTAGGCAGAAAATTTTCCAAGTATCAAGGACCCCTCGCGACTCGGGGACAGGGGATACGACCTTGCGGAAGGGGAAAGGGGAAGGGGTAGTGACCAACCTAGACTAGCTAGGTCGGAAAGGGTGAGTCTTGAGGGGTTACCATCTTGGCAAGAAAAATATACAATCAATTACAATAAAGAGACAATATTAGCGGCAACCTGTCAGGAGGCAAGTGTGATTAGAGAGATATTAGTGTTCAGAATGCAGTAGCTACCCTAAGTGGACTCTGTATATATTAGTCTAGATTAGTGGCGCATATAGGACCTTCAAAGAAAGACCAGATTGGCATGCAACAGTGGTAGGTAAAGCTGTTAGCACAAGAAAGTGATTGTTATTAGAGTAGGCACAAAGTAAGTTCAAACATTACAATACACTTTACAACCAATGATATACAGAGAAACAGTAGAAACAGGTGAGGGTATTAATACAGCTACTTTAAGTTGAATGACTGGCAGTTATTCAAAAGGTTAGGCGCAGGACTCCTATGTGTAGTAAAAGTCAATAAACTCAGCTTGTAATAATGGATGCAAAGATCTTTATAAATCCCCTCAGACTAAGTGGCAATATGTCGTAGCCAAGTATAAGGTAAAGCAGCCACAGGTATGTTGGTATATGGGAGCAGAGAGAAGTGTTCCCGGTCTGCTGCAGATATGGATCTGAAAAGGGTTCTTTTGCAGTGGACCTTACTGCTAGGTGATATAATTCTATCTCACTTATAGGCCTCAGATTACAGGTGCTTGAGGTATTTCCATGCTCAAAAACAGCAGAGGGAATGGTAGTCTGCACAGAGTTCAGATAAGTCTCTCCGGTCAAGGGCCAGATAGTTATATAGGAGGTGGCAGTTAACTGTAACGTGAGGGGGGATGGCAATCAAGTGCAGCAATTGAAGGTCAGGTATTGCAGGGGGAGCGTTAATATCAGGGAGCAATATGTAGTGGCTGCAGGCAATCTAGGGGTCCCTCGTTTTACCTGCCTTGACGAATATCCAAATGGGCCTAATAGCAGGGCGATGTCTGTAGAGGCAGGGAGGCCGGTCCCAAGATGGCGGAAGTTCGCGCCAAGGAAAAGGTATGGCGCAGCTCCCTCTCTTCTTACCTCTCCTGGATCTCTGCTAGCTCCCGGCTAAAGTTAGGATGCTGCCGTGGATGTACAGCCGTTGGAAGGTGAGTCCGGGTGATGAATGGGTCAGCTCTGGTAGATACGGACTCTCACCTCCTTCAGATCAGGCGCCGGGTCTGTAACTGCTGTGCCGGAGCAGAGCCCCGACCCTCCGGGCAGCAGTGCGGTTCAGGTAATGCCGCTGTGAAGTCCCGAGCTGGGTCAGTGGAGGGTAGGGCGGTATTTCCAAGCTGCGGCGGGGAGTCTCTCGGGAGCGCAGATTGATATTGCCTCCGGGTCTCTGCAAAAAGTCTGCCGCCGGGTGAGTTAATGAGACTCTGTCAAAAGAGCCCAAAGTATTCCAGATCACACAAGGGCAAAGTGCCGCCCCCCTTGTTTTAACACCCATAACCATTCCAAAAATGCACCCTCAATTCCTGCCCGATTTTCTTTCTTAAATTCCTGCCATTGCATCCAATACTTTTTGTATGTAACCCAGGTATTCGGCGCCACTGATTTCTCGACCAACTCTCTGATTCCATCTATCCGCTGCCAATCTGCCAGAGACAAACGGGGCAGCATTCACCCTTCTGTCTCACGCCAGGAGCTAGTTTCCTGAATGTCTCCCATTTGAAACGTGACAGTCTACCACTACATTTTTATATCCCGGTATATTCTTCGCTTTGAGGCATATGTTGTGCTTAAGGCACCTCAGTACAAAGTACCTAGGATATTTGATAATTGGGCCACAGGATGATGATAGGTTGTTAATTATTTCCACTACTGCCATATAATCAGACCAGCATATTATTTGCGTATTTGCCAAGAGTCCAGCCCACAATTCTATTGCAACTATAATTGGGAATATCTCCAGCAGCGCTGGATTCTTTGTCCAACCCATCTCCTTCCATGCTGCAGGCCATTCCTCTACGCACCATCTGCCTTGGAGGTAAGCCCCGAATCCCTTACTACCCGCCGCATCCGTGAATAATTCCAATTAATTTACCAATTTTTTCTCCTCCCATATCCTTACTCCATTAAATTCCAACATAAATGAATCCCATATCCTGAGATCTTCCTTAATTTCTGCGCTAATCCTAATCATGTGTTCTGGTCGCTTAGCCCCCTTTGTACCCAATTTGAGTCTCCTCTAAAATATCCTACCCACCGGGATTACCCTACATGCAAAATTTAGTGTTCCCAATAGTTTCTGCAATTCCCTTAGGGACACTTTCTTCCTTTTTAACTCTTCCGCAATCATTTGTCTAGCCTTCTTGACTTTGTTGTTTGGGAGCTCGCATTGCCCTTTTACTGAATCTATTAGTATCTGTAACATACTGTCTCTTTAAGGAGAGGTACTTTTTCCTTGCTTTTCCTATTTATTGTGCTGGATACTCCAGATCATTGCTTGGTATTGAAGAATCCAGCTTCTCCCTAAGCCCTTTCATTTTGAGTTGCCTAGATATTATTCCTATCCTCAAGATTTCATCTGTTCCTGTTTCCCATTGGCAACGATCCTACCTGCTGATATCACATTTTCCACAGAGGTATCCTAACCTTATTTCTCAACTTAATCCAGCGTTCCTTCTCAGCTGCAGCTACCAGATCCACTCCTCCAACTCATGCTGCACGAGTGACGTCACTCATCAGAGCTGTCCTGCCTTCCAGCGTGTCTCCTCAGCATTCTGGATTTGCTGCCTGCCAAAAACACCTTACAGAAACTATCTAATCCAATATGGTAAGCACTTAGTTAGCTAGCTATTTGAAACTGCAGTTTATCTTTTCTAAGGAGTTATATTCAGTTGTGCCTTTTACTTAATTCAGCAGTTTTACCCACTCCAGTCTTGCACAATCTAAATAAGACTTCTTACAGAATAAATTTATATTAGGTATAGGTAAATACAAACCTCAGTATTTGCCTATATCTTAACATGATACAAATCCATTTCTTCTTAAAGGAACATTATGTGCAGATGTTACAAATAACTTTAACATATCTGCTATTTCAACTAATTCTCTCACTTAGCATTAGGTGAGATTTCATCTAAAGCTTTATATTACAGAATACCAAGCCCCAAAAAAAAATCAGAACAACATGATTAATCCTGGGGATATCACAGCACATGTTATGGACATATCTCATAAAGTAGATCAGTTAACTCAGGGTTTGAGAGACCTTCAAGTCTAGAATCTCACACTGAGGTATATCATAAAAGAAGGCTTAAGTGCTGTAAAAGCCCCTGAAAGTGTTAGTCCTGATCCACCTATTTCACCACCTGATACATTTTTTGGGGATAGAAAAACTTTTAGACAATTCCATAATGCATGTAAGTTATTGCTTACTCTTAACCCCAAAACGTTCCCTAATGATTGCATAAAAGTCCTCACAGTAATATCCTTTTTAAGAGGGGAGCCCAGAATTTGGGCAGATATGTTTCTAGAAAATGATGACCCTATTTTAAATTCAATAGATGACTTCTTCAAGGCTATGTCTGATCTTTACGAAGATCCACACAGGCAGCTTAGAGCAGATACTAAGCTCTGTGGTTTAAAACAAAATAAAAGGCCAGTTGAGGAATACATCTCTGAATTTAAGATTTGACAACAAGATTCCCAATGGAATCAGATCACACTTAAGAACCAATTTAGAATTGGCCTGAATGATAACATTAAAGATGAACTTGCCAGGTTAGATATCCCAGAAACATTGGAATCTCTAATGTCTTTAGCAATTAAAATTGACAGACATATTACAGAAAGGAAACAGGAAAAATTTAACCCAGATTCTTACGTTAAAAACCCCTCTCACAAACCCCCTACACATATTACAAAAAATACTGAAGAAGCCATGGATATCAGCTTCATAAGAGGACCACTCTCCCCAGAAGAGAAGCTTTGTAGAAAGGAAAAGGTTCTTTGCCTTTATTGTGCTTCTAAGGAGCATTCAGTTCCCGACTGTCCATCATTAAAACGACAGAAATTAGGTAAGACATATTCTTCAAAACCAATAATTTCTCTAACAACCCAGAATCCCACTTCTTCCTTGTTACTGTTTTGTTACAGTGGGGTCAACACCAACACAGTCTTGATGCCGTTTTGGATTCTGGAGCTTATGCCAGCTATATTGATTTGAGTGTTGTTAAACAAAATAAAATACCTATGGTTGAAAAGAAAAAAAACTATTTCTGTGCGTTTAATTGATGGTAAGCATCTAGAGTCCGGACCTATTACCCACCAAACTATCCCATTGTTGATTTGTTTTCCAAAATGGCTCACTTTGTGCCATACCACAAATTACCAACTACCCTTGAAACTGTTAACTTACTCATAGACCATGTTATAAAACTTCATGGTATTCCAACTACTTTTACCTCTGAAAGAGGTACTCAGTTTACCTCCAAGGTTTGGAGACAATTGTGTCCATTCCCCACCTTCGGATACATTACCAATTACCCCATAAGTTGAATATGAAGTAGAGACAATTCTTGATTCCAGAAAGGTATCTGGACGTTTACAGTATCTCATACACTGGAAGGGGTTTCCCTCTGAGGAGGACTCATGGGAGCCTTCAGCTAATCTCTCCGCTCCTAGATTGGTGTCGCTATTTCATAGGAGGAATCCTAGACCATGAACCACGGAGTGGTTCCTTAGGGGGAGAGCCCTGTAACATACTGTATCTTTAAGGGGAGGTACTTTTTCCTTGCTTTTCCTATTTATTGTGCTAGATACTCCAGATTATTGCTTGGTATTGAAGTATCCAGCTTCTCCCTAAGCCATTTCATAAAAATTTGGGTTCGCGAACGTCGAACACGAACTTCCACAACTGTTCGCGAACGGGCGAACTGGGCAAACCGCCATAGACTTCAATAGGCAGGCGAACTTTAAAACCCACAGGGACTCTTTCTGGCCACAACAGTGATGGAAAAGTTGTTTCAAGGGGACTAACACCTGGACTGTGGCATGCCGGAGGGGGATCCATGGCAAAACTCCCATGGAAAATCACATAGTTGATGCAGAGTCTGGTTTTAATCCATAAAGGGCATAAATCACCTAACATTCCTAAATTGTTTGGATTAACGTGCTTTAAAACATCAGGTATGATGTTGTATCGATCAGGTAGTGTAAGGGTTACGCCCGCTTCACAGTGACAGACCATACTCCCCGTTTAAAGGGACAGTCTACACCAGAATTTTTATTGTTTTAAAAGATAGATAATCCCTTTATTACCCATTTCCCAGTTTTGCATAACTAACACATTTATAATAATATACTTTTAACCTCTGTGATTATCTTGTATCTAAGCCTCTGCAAACTGCCCCTTTTTTTCAGTTCTTTTGACAGGCTTGCAGTCTAGCCAATCAGTGCCTGCTCCCAGATAACTTCTCGTGCACGAGCACAATGTTATCTATATGAAATACGTGAACTAACACCCTCTAGTGGTGAAAAACTGTTAAAATGCAATCTGAAAGAGGTGGGCTTCAAGGTCTAAGAAATTATCAAATGAACCTCCTAGGTTAAGCTTTCAACTAAGAATACCAAGAGAACAAAGCAAAATTGGTGATAAAAGTAAATTGGAAAATTGTTTAAAATTACATGCTCTATCTGAATCATGAAAGTTTATTTTGGCCTAGACTGTCCCTTTAACGCACCGCAAACAACCGCAAACAGTCCATTTGCACAACCGCAAACTCCCCATTTGCACAAGGTTGGATACCAAGCTAGCCATGTCCCGTTCCTTGTCCTCACTGATGTCATTGAAGGTCTCTTCCTCCACCCAACCACGTACAACACCAAGGGTCCCCGAAAGGTGACAACAAGACCCCTGGGACGCCTGCTGTGTTTGGTCTTCCACCTCCTCAAAGCCACCTTCCTCCTCTGACTCCTCTTCTTCAGACTCCTCTCTCTGTGTTGCCTCTCTCTGCCTTATTATAAGGTGTGTTAAGTAGTACTATTCCTATCAGTTTAATCCCTGTTACGTCCCCTATCAGGGAACGTGTATATGGCATCGATTTTAGGAACCGGGAGATGGAAAAAGATGCTTGGTCGGTCCTCCTACTTCAAATTTGGGGCACTGCGAGTGCAATCTAATGTGCCACCAGATAGGAGTGGTGGGTTAAGTAGTTCTATTCTTATCAGTTTAATCCCTGTTACGTCCCCTATCAGGGGACGTGTATATGGCATCGATTTTAGGAACCGGGAGATGGAAAAAGATTCTTGGTCGGTCCTCCTACTTCAAATTTGGGGCACTGCTCGTGCAATCTAATGTGCCACCAGATATGAGTGGTGTGTTAAGTAGTTCTATTCTTATCAGTTTAATCCCTGTTACATCCCCTATCAGGGGACGTGTATATGGCATCGATTTTAGGAACCGGGAGATGGAAAAAGATGCTTGGTCGGTCCTCCTACTTCAGATTTGGGGCACTGCGCGTGCAATCTAATGTGCCACCAGATAGGAGTGGTGTGTTAAGTAGTTCTATTCTTATCAGTTTAATCCCTGTTACGTCCCCTATCAGGGGACGTGTATATGGCATTGATTTTAGGAACCGGGAGATGGAAAAAGATGCTTGGTCAATCCTCGTACTTCAAATTTGGGGCACTGCGCATGCAATCTAATGTGCCACCAGATAGGAGTGGTGTGTTAAGTAGTTCTATTCCTATCAGTTTAATCCCTGTTACGTCCCCTATCAGGGGACGTGTATATGGCTTCGATTTTAGGAACCGGGAGATGGAAAAAGATGCTTGGTCGGTCCTCCTACTTCAAATTTGGGGCACTGCTCATGCAATCTAATGTGCCACCAGATAGGAGTGGTGTGTTAAGTAGTTCTATTCCTATCAGTTTAATATCTGTTACGTCCCCTATCAGGGGACGTGTATATGGCATCGATTTTAGGAACCGGGAGATGGAAAAAGATGCTTGGTCGGTCCTCCTACTTCAAATTTGGGGCACTGCGCGTGCAATCTAATGTGCCACCAGATATGAGTGGTGTGTTAAGTAGTTCTATTCTTATCAGTTTAATCCCTGTTACGTCCCCTATCAGGGGACGTATATATGGCATCGATTTTAGGAACCGGGAGATGGAAAAAGATGCTTGGTCGGTCCTCCTACTTCAAATTTGGGGCACTGCACGTGCAATATAATGTCCCACCAGATATGAGTGGTGTGTTAAGTAGTTCTATTCTTATCAGTTTAATCCCTGTTACGTCCCCTATCAGGGACGTGTATATGGCATAGATTTTAGTAACCGGGAGATGGAAAAAGATGCTTGGTTGGTCCTCCTACTTCAAATTTGGGGCACTGCGCGTGCCATCTAATGTGCCACCAGATAGGAGTGGTGTGTTAAGTAGTTCTATTCTTATCAGTTTAATCCCTGTTACGTCCCCTATCAGGGGACGTGTATATGGCATCGATTTTAGGAACCGGGAGATGGAAAAAGATGCTTGGTCGGTCCTCCTACTTCAAATTTGGGGCACTGCGCATGCAATCTAATGTGCCACCAGATATGAGTAGTGTGTTAAGTAGTTCTATTCTTATCAGTTTAATCCCTGTTACGTCCCCTGATAGGGGACGTATATATGGCATCGATTTTAGGAACCGGGAGATGGAAAAAGATGCTTGGTCGGTCCTCCTACTTCAAATTTGGGGCACTGCGCATGCACTCTAATGTGCCACCAGATATGAGTGGTGTGTTAAGTAGTTCTATTCTTATCAGTTTAATCCCTGTTACGTCCCCTATCAGGGGACGTGTATATGGCATCGATTTTAGTAACCGGGAGATGGAAAAAGATGCTTGGTCGGTCCTCCTACTTCAAATTTGGGGCACTGCGCGTGCAATCTAATGTGCCACCAGATAGGAGTGGTGTGTTAAGTAGTTCTTTTCTTATCAGTTTAATCCCTGTTACGTCCCCTATCAGGGGACGTGTATATGGCATCGATTTTAGGAACCGGGAGATGGAAAAAGATGCTTGGTCGGTCCTCCTACTTCAAATTTGGGGCACTGCGCATGCAATCTAATGTGCCACCAGATATAAGTGGTGTGTAAAGTAGTTCTATTCTTTTCAGTTTAATCCTTGTTACGTCCCCTATCAGGGGACGTGTATATGGCATCGATTTTAGGAACCGGGAGATGGAAAAAGATGCTTGGTCGGTCCTCCTACTTCAAATTTGGGGCACTGCGCGTGCAATCTAATGTGCCTCCAGATAGGGGTGGTGTGTTAAGTAGTACTATTCTTATCAGTTTAATAGAGGCGCCAATGGTGCAGATTTATTTATTTATTTATAAAATATTTTACCAGGAAGGATACATTGAGATTTCTCTCGTTTTCAAGTATGTCCTGGGTTTTCAAGTATGTCCTGGACGTATGCCTGATGAAACAGTTCTACTGAGAAACGCGTTGCATTGTTTCTCTATTTGTCCAAGCTTTTACTGGCACAAATATGAGTTGTGTCTTTTACAATTTTAAATAAATTTGTTTTTACTTTTAACCAACTCTGAGTGCTTAGTATACCTTGGAGCTACGCTACCCCTTGGGCAGTATCCCTGATACTGGTATCCTGCATATACACCTACTTGTATAGTGTGTACACCGTGCTTGATGATTTCCTGTATCCTGGAGCTGTGTTTTGGACACTAATCAGCTAGCTGGACTGCTGTAGAAATCCAGCCTGTCTCTATGGGCAAGATTGATTGCCTTTCTTACAAGAGAGTACACTGTGTTCACCTTTGATTGTAAACTATCAAGATTCATCATTGATCTGCACCATTGGCGCCTCTATCCATTGTGTTTTTCTAAAAGATTGCCTCCCCCTGGTTGATGTTAGAGAGCTGCCTGCTGTATTACTTTACATCACGTCCACATCTATCTCCTTTGTGGGACTTTCTCCAAGTTGAATACCTGGACTTTAAATCTATATCTGTGGTTTGGTGGTAACTTTCCACTCATTGTAACTTTATGTGACAGATTGTCTCTATATATTTTTTATTGTGCACTAGTATTTATTATTTTCATTGTGCAATAGCATTGATTATTATATCTTATTGTTTATTTTTATTTTTCAATTTCATTTTTATTTTTATTTCTATTCAGTATTGTTTATGCTTACAATTATCTGGCTGTGCATGGTATTTAGCGCCTCCTAGAGGATGTCAGGGAGCATATGATTACCTGCTTGCTTTGATATCTTCTTTTGATACTGTATAAGTTCCAGAGAACTGTGTGTCTACCGCCTTCTGTATACTATAATTGTGATGTTATTTGTATCTTATAAGGTGTTCCCTTGGCTACTTTTCTGTTTAAATATAGATGGCTCCTCCCCCCCATCATCCCCTATATTTTGAGCGGCGCTCGCCCGCTGACATCTCTCCCCCTCCCCCCTTATACAACAGCCTAAGTGTGGCCATCACAATAGCCAACTCCCCACATCTTATTATATTGGTGTCAGAAGATTACAGAGTATTTTACCTGTGGAGGTGGGGACTATTTTCTATTCTCTATGTAATATAATTACATGGCCCAAAAGTGGCCGATCACCTGACTACCATAGGTCTTTTAGCTTTCGTGTCCATTTGACCCAAAAGTGGTCATCCGATTAGTCAGCCAATTTTGCTATAGTATTATAAAATAGAGGTTTAAGAAGCCTATCTCTTGATTTGCACTGTTATATTATTCCTTTTCTCTACATGTATCAATCTATTTTAAACAATGCTGTATATGTCCTTGATGTTATAAGGCGATCATTGTTTGATATTTATATCCTAAACCTCAATAAAAAACTATTTAAAAAAAAAAATAATAACGCATTCTCGCTCAATCATACGTCTTCCTGCCTCAGGCCCCCATCGCTATGCTTTTTGTTTTTGGCTAACAGTTCTCCTATTCTCAACGCTCCATGGTAAGCCAATGAGAAAGCCACTCTGAATACTAGGGTCTCATCATTGTTAAAACAAACCACATGCAACACCCGTACCATCGTTCCCAATCTATCCTCCGTTATTGGTTCCCTGCGATCCTTTACAACTCTTTCCCCCGCGTTCCAGCTCTTTATTATCTTTTTTACCACAAACCGCTTAGTTAGATCTACCATCCCATATAACTGCGCAAAATACGATACGCCTGCTATGACTGTACTCAGCTGTCCTTTCTTCATGCCCCCTTGTTTTAACACCCATAACCATTCCAAAAATGCACCCTCAATTCCTGCCCAATTTTCTTTCTTAAATTCCTGCCATTGCCTCCAATACTTTTTGTATGTAACCCAGGTATTCAGCGCCACTGATTTCTCGACCAACTCTCTGATTCCATCTTTCAGCTGCCAATCAGCCAGAGAAAAACGGGGCAGAATTCACCCTTCTGTCTCACGCCAGGAGCTAGTTTCCTGAATGTCTCCCATTTGAAACGTGACAGTGCGTCTACCACTACATTTTTATATCCCGGTATATTCTTCGCTTTGAGGCATATGTTGTGCTTAAGGCACCTCAGTACAAAGTACCTAGGATATTTGATAATTGGGCCACAGGATGATGATAGGTTGTTAATTATTTCCACTACTACCATATTATCAGACCAGCATATTATTTGCGTATTTGCCAAGAGTCCAGCCCACAATTCTATTGCAGCTATAATTAGGAATATCTCCAGCAGCGCTGGATTCTTTGTCCAACCCATCTCCTTCCATGCTGCAGGCCATTCCTCTACGCACCATCTGCCTTGGAGGTAAGCCCCGAATCCCTTACTACCCGCCGCATCCGTGAATAATTCCAATTCATTTACCAATTTTTTCTCCTCCCATATCCTTACTCCATTAAATTCCAACATAAATGAATCACATATCCTGAGATCTTCCTTAATTTCTGCGCTAAGCCTAATCATATGTTCTGGTCGCTTAGCCCCCTTTGTACCCAATTTGAGTCTCCTCTTAAATATCCTACCCACCGGGATTACCCTACATGCAAAATTTAGTGTTCCCAATAGTTTCTGCAATTCCCTTATTGACACTTTCTTCCTTTTTAACTCTTCCGCAATCATTTGTCTAGCCTTCTTGACTTTGTCGTTTGGGAGCTCGCATTGCCCTTTTACTGAATCTATTAGTATCTGTAACATACTGTCTCTTTAAGGAGAGGTACTTTTTCCTTGCTTTTCCTATTTATTGTGCTGGATACTCCAGATCATTGCTTGGTATTGAAGAATCCAGCTTCTCCCTAAGCCCTTTCATTTTGAGTTGCCTAGATATTATTCCTATCCTCAAGATTTCATCTGTTCCTGTTTCCCATTGGCAACAATCCTACCTGCTGATATCACATTTTCCACAGAGGTATCCTAACCTTATTTCTCAACTTAATCCAGCGTTCCTTCTCAGCTGCAGCTACCAGATCCACTCCTCCAACTCATGCTGCACGAGTGACGTCACTCATCAGAGCTGTCCTGCCTTCCAGCGTGTCTCCTCAGCATTCTGGATTTGCTGCCTGCCAAAAACACCTTACAGAAACTATCTAATCCAATATGGGAAGCTCTGCATCTTACTTTGACTAAAGTAGTACTATAAGCACTTAGTTAGCTAGCTATTTGAAACTGCAGTTTATCTTTTCTAAGGAGTTATATTCAGTTGTGCCTTTTACTTAATTCAGCAGTTTTACCCACTCCAGTCTTGCACAATATAAATAAGACTTCTTACAGAATAAATTCATATTAGGTATAGGTAATACTACAAACCTCAGTATTTTCCTATATCTTAACATGATACAAATCCATTTCTTCTTAAAGGAACATTATGTGCAGATGTTACAAATAACTTTAACTTATATCTGCTATTTCAACTAATTATCTCACTTAGCATTAGGTGAGATTTCATCTAAAGCTTTATATTACAGAATACCAAGCCCCAAAAGAAAATCAGAACAGCATGATTAATCCTTGGGATATCACAGCACATGTTATGGACATATCTCATAAAGTTGATCAGTTAACTCAGGGTTTGAGAGACCTTCAAGTCTAGAATCTCACGCTGAGGAATATCATAAAAGAAGGTTTAAGTGCTGTAAAAGCCCCTGAAAGTGTTAGTCCTGATCCACCTATTTCACCACCTGATAATTTTTTTGGGGATAGAAAAACTTTTAGACAATTCCATAATGCATGTAAGTTATTGCTTACTCTTAACCCCAAAACGTTCCCTAATGATTGCATAAAAGTCCTCACAGTAATATCCTTTTTAAGAGGGGAGCCGAGAATTTGGGCAGATATGTTTCTAGAAAATGATGACCCTATTTTAAATTCAATAGATGACTTCTTCAAGGCTATGTCTGATCTTTACGAAGATCCACACAGGCAGCTTAGAGCAGATACTAAGCTCCATGGTTTAAAACAAAATAAAAGGCGAGTTGAGGAATACATCTCTGAATTTAAGATTTGACAACAAGATTCCCAATGGAATCAGATCACACTTAAGAACCAATTTAGAATTGGCCTGAATGATAACATTAAAGATGAACTTGCCAGGTTAGATATCTCAGAAACATTGGAATCTCTAATGTCTTTAGCAATTAAAATTGACAGACATTATTAGAGAAAGGAAACCCCTCTCACAAACCCCCTACACATATTACAAAAAATACTGAAGAAGCCATGGATATCAGCTTCATAAGAGGACCACTCTCCCCAGAAGAGAAGCTTTGTAGAAAGGAATAGGTTCTTTGCCTTTATTGTGCTTCTAAGGAGCATTCAGTTCCCGACTGTCCATCATTAAAACAACAGAAATTAGGTAAGACATATTCTTCAAAACCAATAATTTCTCTAACAACCCAGAATCCCACTTATTTCCTTGTTACTGTTTCGTTACAGTGGGGTCAACACCAACACAGTCTTGATGCCGTTTTGGATTCTGGAGCTTACACCAGCTATATTGATTTGAGTGTTGTTAAACAAAATAAAATACCTATGGTTGAAAAGAAAAAACCTATTTCTGTGCGTTTAATTGATGGTAAGCATCTAGAGTCCGGACCCATTACCCACCAAACTATCCCATTGTTGATTTGTTTTCCAAAATGGCTCACTTTGTGCCATACCACAAATTACCAACTACCCTTGAAACTGTTAACTTACTCATAGACCATGTTATAAAACTTCATGGTATTCCAACTACTTTTACCTCTGATAGAGGTACTCAGTTTACCTCCAAGGTTTGGAGACAATTGTGTCCATTCCCCTCCTTCGCATACATTACCAATTACCCCATAAGTTGAATATGAAGTAGAGACAATTCTTGATTCCAGAAAGGTATCTGGACGATTACAGTATCTCATACACTGGAAGGGGTTTCCCTCTGAGGAGGACTCATGGGAGCCTTCGGCTAATCTCTCCGCTCCTAGATTGGTGTCACTATTTCATAGGAGGAATCCTAGACCATGAACCACGGAGTGGTTCCTTAGGGGGAGAGCCCTGTAACATACTGTCTCTTTAAGGGGAGGTACTTTTTCCTTTCTTTTCCTATTTATTGTGCTAGATACTCCAGATTATTGCTTGGTATTGAAGTATCCAGCTTCTCCCTAAGCCCTTTCATTTTGAGTTGCCGGGCAAACCGCCATAGACTTCAATAGGCAGGCGAACTTTAAAACCCACAGGGACTCTTTCTGGCCACAATAGTGATGGAAAATTTGTTTCAAGGGGACTAACACCTGGACTGTGGCATGCCGGAGGGGGATCCATGGCAAAACTCCCATGGAAAATTACATAGTTGATGCAGAGTCTGGTTTTAATCCATAAAGGGCATAAATCACCTAACATTCCTAAATTGTTTGGAATAACATGCTTTAAAACATCAGGTATGATGTTGTATCGATCAGGTAGTGTAAGGGTTACGCCTGCTTCACAGTGACAGACCAAACTCCCCGTTTAAAGGGACAGTCTACACCAGAATTTTTATTGTTTTAAAAGATAGATAATCCCTTTATTACCCATTTCCCAGTTTTGCATAACTAACACATTTATAATAATATACTTTTAACCTATGTGATTATCTTGTATCTAAGCCTCTGCAAACTGCCCCTTTTTTCAGTTCTTTTGACAGACTTACAGTCTACCCAGATAACTTCTCGTGCACGAGCACAGTGTTATCTATATGAAATACGTGAACTAACACCCTCTAGTGGTGAAAAACTGTTAAAATGCAATCTGAAAGAGGTGGGCTTCAAGGTCTAAGAAATTAGCATATGAACCTCCTAGGTTAAGCTTTCAACTAAGAATACCAAGAGAACAAAACAAAATTGGTGAGAAAAGTAAATTGGAAAATTGTTTAAAATTACATGCTCTATCTGAATAACGAAAGTTTATTTTGGCCTAGACTGTCCCTTTAACACACCGCAATCAACAGCAAACAGTCCATTTGCACAACTGCAAACTCCCCATTTGCGCAAGGTTGGATACCAAGCTAGTCATGTCCCGTTCCTTGTCCTCACTGATGTCATTGAAGGTCTCTTCCTCCACCCAGCCACGTACAACACCAAGGGTCCCCGAAAGGTGACAACAAGACCCCTGGGACGCCTGCTGTGTTTGGTCTTCCACCTCCTCAAAGCCACCTTCCTCCTCTGACTCCTCTTCTTCAGACTCCTCTCTCTGTGTTGCCTCTCTCTGCCTTATTATAAGGTGTGTTAAGTAGTACTATTCCTATCAGTTTAATCCCTGTTACGTCCCCTATCAGGGGACGTGTATATGGCATCGATTTTAGGAACCAGGAGATGGAAAAAGATGCTTGGTCGGTTCTGCTACTTCAAATTTGGGGCACTGTGCGTGCAATCTAATGTGCCACCAGATAGGAGTGGTGTGTTAAGTAGTTCTATTCTTATCAGTTTAATCCCTGTTACGTCCCCTATCAGGGGACGTGTATATGGCATCGATTTTAGGAACCGGGAGATGGAAAAAGATGCTTTGTCGGTCCTCCTACTTCAAATTTGGGGCACTGCTCATGCAATCTAATGTGCCACCAGATAGGAGTGGTGTGTTAAGTAGTACTATTCTTATCAGTTTAATCCCCGTTACGTCCCCTATCAGGGGACGTGTATATGGCATCGATTTTAGGAACCGGGAGATGGAAAAAGATGCTTGGTCGGTCCTCCTACTTCAAATTTGGGGCACTACGCGTGCAATCTAATGTGCCACCAGATAGGGGTGGTGTGTTAAGTAGTACTATTCTTATCAGTTTAATCCCTGTTACGTCCCCTATCAGGGGATGTGTATATGGCATCGATTTTAGGAACCGGGAGATGGAAAAAGATGCTTGGTCGGTCCTCCTACTTCAAATTTGGGGCACTGCGCTTGCAATCTAATGTGCCACCAGATAGGAGTGGTGTGTTAAGTAGTACTATTCCTATAAGTTTAATCCCTGTTATGTGCCTTTTTTTTTTTGGTTTGGTTTTTGAAGTTACAGTGCAGCACCAGAGGCCAGAAAAATTAGGCATGTAGACATGCCTGAAAAATTAGGTATTGTTGCAGCAAGAAAAATTGATGTTTGTTTCCCAGGCAGAAAGTGCCCTAAAACATTGCGGCTTGAACCCTAGTTGGTGGCGGATAAGTCACGCAAGTCATCTGGCATTCAGAGATAAAATACAGCAGCGTGTTGACCATTTTTAGCCCAAGGCAGCTCATCTCATCAGGCCTTTTTTAGTCAAATGTATCGCCCACTGTCAGTCCCTTCGGGATCCATCCCTCATTCATCTTAATAAAGGTGAGGTAATCTAGACTTTTTTTACCTAGGCGACTTCTCTTCTCAGTGACAATACCTCCTGCTGCACTGAAGGTCCTTTCTGACAGGACACTTGAAGTGGGGCAGGCTAGAAGTTCTATCGCAAATTGGGATAGCTCAGGCCACAGGTCAAGCCTGCACACCCAGTAGTCAAGGGGTTCATCGCTCCTCAGAGTGTCGATATCTGCAGTTAAGGTGAGGTAGTCTGCTACCTGTCGGTCGAGTCGTTCTCTGAGGGTGGACCCCGAAAGGCTGTGGCGATGCGTAGGACTTTAAAAGCTCTGCATGTCCTCCATCAACAACACGTCTGTAAAGCGTCCTGTCCTTGCCGGTGTGGTCGTGGGAAGAGCAGGATTACTTTAATCTCTTCCCCTGTTAGATTCCCATTGTGCTGTAACATCATCCTTATACGCGGTGTAAAGCATACTTTTTAATTTATTTTGTAACTGCTGCATCCTTTCCGACTTGTGGTAATTCGGTAACATTTCAGGCACTTTATGCTTATACCGGGGGTCTAGTAGCGTGGACACCCAGTACAGGTCGTTCTCCTTCAGCTTTTTTATACGAGGGTCCCTCAACAGGCACGACAGCATGAAAGACCCCATTTGCACAAGGTTGGATGTCGAGCTAATCATGTCCCGTTCCTCATCCTCAGTGATCTCACTGAAGGTATCTTCTTCCCCCCAGCCACGTACAACACCACGGGTACCAGATAGGTGACAACAAGCACCCTGGGATGCCTGTTGTGGTTGGTCTTCCTCCTCCTCCTCCTCAAAGCCACATTCCTCCTCTTATTCCTCTTCCTCACAATCCTCTTCCAGCGTTGCCGCAGGTCCAGCAAGCGATGCTGATAAGGCTGTTTCTGGTGGTGATGGTGACCACTACTCTTCCTCTTCCTCTTCACGCTCTTCTATGGCCTGATCCAGCACTCTTCGCAGGGCACGCTCCAGGAAGAAAACAAATGGTATGATGTCGTTGATGGTGCCTTCGGTGCGACTGACTAGGTTTGTCACCTCCTCAAAAGGAAGCATGAGCCTACAGGCATTGCGCATGAGCGTCCAGTAACGTGGCAAAAAAATCCCCAGCTCCCCAGAGGCTGTCCTAGCACCCCGTTCATACAAATAGTCGTTAACGGCTTTTTCTTGTTGGATCAGGCGGTCGAACATTAGGAGTGTTGAATTCCAACGTGTCGGGCTGTCGCAAATCAAGCGCCTCACTGGCATGTTGTTTCGCTGCTGGATATCTGAAAAGTGCGCCATGGCCATGTAGGAATTGCCTGAAATGGCCACACACGTTCCTGGCCTGCTTCAGGACATCCTGTAAGCCTGGGTACTTATGCACAAAGCGTTGTACGATCAGATTACACACATGTGCCATGCACGGCACATGTGTCAACTTGCCCAAATTCAATGCCGCCACCAAATTTCTTCCATTGTCACTAACCACTTTGCCGATCTCCAGTTGGTTCGGAGTCAGCCACTGATCCACCTGTGCGTTCAGGGCGGTCAGGAGTGCTGGTCCGGTGTGAGTCTCTGCTTTCAGGATAGTCAACCCAAGACGGCGTGACACTGCCGTATCCGGGATGTGGACTAGTACCTGGGGAGCTGGGGGGGTGCCGTTGATGTGGAGCAAGACGCAGCAGCAGAAGAGGACTCAGCCGAGGAGGTTATGGAAGAGGATGGAGTAGGAGGAGTAGAGGAGGTGGCAGCAGGCCTGCCTGCAAGTCATGGCGGTGTCACCAACTCCTCTGCAGAGCCATGTATTCCATGCTTGGCAGCCATCAGCAGGTTTACCGAATGCCCAGTGTAGGTGATATACCTGCCCTGACCATGCTTTGCAGACCAGGTATCAGTGGTCATATGGAACCTTGCCCCAACACTGTGTGCCAGACATGCCATTACTTCCTTTTGCACAATCGAGTACAGGTTGGGGATTGCCTTTTGTGCAAAGAAATTTCGGCCGGGTACCTTTCACTGCGGTGTCCCAATAGCTACAATTTTTTTGAACGCCTCAGACTCCACCAGCTTGTATGGTAAAAGCTGGCAGGCTAAGAGTTCAGTCAAGCCAGCTGTCAGATGCCGGGCAAGGGGGTGACTTTGTGACATTGGCTTCTTACGCTCAAACATGTCCTTGACAGACACCTGACTGTGGGCAGATGAGCAGGACCTGCTCAAGGTGAGAGACGGAGTGGCGGATGGTTGAGAAGGGGCAAGGAGGACAGCAGTGGTTGACGTGGCTGAAGATGCTGGACCAGGTGGAGGATGGCGGCTTTGAGTTTGTGTGCTGCTTGTACTCATATGTTGATCCCATAGGCGTTTGTGATGTGCGATCATGTGTCTTCGCAAAGCAGTTGTACCTAGGTGGGTGTTGGACTTCCCACGACTCAGTTTCTTTTGGCACAGGTTGCAAATGGCATCGCTGTTGTCAGAGGCAGACACACAAAAAAAATGCCACACTGCTGAGCTCTGCAATGACGGCATTCTGTTGGTGGCAAAAGCATGCATTGATTGGCGTGCTGTCTGGCTGACCCCGGGTGCCGATGCATGCTGTCTGACTGTGCCACTAGCTCCTTGTGATGATCTCCCCCTCCTTCCAACTCATCTCCTCCTCCTCTCGGTCTCCCCATCTGAACTTTCCCCCTCTTCTTCTTCTCTTCTAGTGGGCACCCACGTGACATCCATGGACGCATCGTCATCATCAACCGCTTCACTTGTATCTGACAAGTCAACAAAGGAAGCAGCAGCGGGTACAACATCATCATCATCACACCGTACGTCCATGTGTGTAATGCTGCCTGACTGAGACATATCCCTGTTATCTACATCCTCTGGCAATAATGGTTGCGCATCACTATCACTCATTTCTTCTAACTGATGTGTAAATAACTCCTCTGACAGATCAAGTGAAGCAGCTGTGGTGCTAGTGTTGGTGGTCGCGGCAGGCGGGCGAGTGGTAACTTGAGAGGTGCCAGAAACTAAGCTGGAGGAGGATGATGCGTCAAGGTTCCGAGCGGAAGCTGTAGAAGATTGGGTGTCCTGTGCTAGCCAGTCAACTATGTCCTCAGAGTCAGAAATGTTCGGGTTCGGGGTACGTGGCCTCTGAACACTGGGCATTATTCTAGGGCCAAAGGGAATCACAGCACCACGAACACGACGGCCCCTGCGGGGTGGCCTGCCTCTGCCTGTCATTTTTTTTCCGATTAGTGGTACTATGCGTGCAAGCTACTATGACAACAGATATGAGTGGCACTGTGCACTGGCAGAAGTTGGCAGAGTAGATGCTGTAGGCCTGACACACACGCTTGCAGACAACTAACTGCTATTCAATCTATTACAGACAAAATTGTATTTTTTTTTTTAAATGTACACTACTGTTACACCAGATATGAGTTGCACTGGTGTGACACTGTGCCCTGGCAGGCACTGAAACGCACACGTGTGAAGGAAACAACTGACTGCTATTATTTAACACAGTCAAAAAAGTGTTGTTTTTTTATATTTAAACTACTGTTACACCATATATGAGTTGAACTGGGGTGACACTGTGCCCTGGCAGGCAGGCACTGAAACGCACATGTGTGAAGGAAACTGACTGCTATTATTTAACACAGTCAAAAAAGTGTTGTTTTTTTTAAATCTACACTACTGTTACACCAGATATGAGTTGCACTGGGGTGACACTGTGCCCTGGCAGGCAGGCACTGAAACACACACGTGTGAAGGAAACTGACTGCTATTATTTAACACAGTCAAAAAAGTGTTGTTTTTTTTAATATTTAAACTACTGTTACACCAGATAGGAGTTGCACTGGGGTGACACTGTGCCCTGGCAGGCAGGCAGGCACTGAAACACACACGTGTGAAGGAAACTGACTGCTATTATTTAACACAGTCAAAAAAGTGTTGTTTTTTTTATATTTAAACTACTGTTACACCAGATAAGAGTTGCACTGGGGTGACACTGTGCCCTGGCAGGCACTGAAATGCACACGTGTGAAGGAAACAACTGACTGCTATTATTTAACACAGTCAAAAAAGTGTTGTTTTTTTTATATTTAAACTACTGTTACACCAGATATGAGTTGCACTGGGGTGACACTGCCCTGGCAAGCAGGCACTGAAACGCACACGTGTGAAGGAAACAACTGACTGCTATTATTTAACACAGTCAAAAAAGTGTTGTTGTTTTTTATATTTAAACTACTGTTACACCAGATAGGAGTTGCACTGGGGTGACACTGTGCCCTGGCAGGCAGGCACTGAAACGCACACGTGTGAAGGAAACTGACTGCTATTATTTAACACAGTCAAAAAAGTGTTGTTTTTTTATATTTAAACTACTGTTACACCAGATATGAGTTGCACTGGGGTGACACTGTGCCCTGGCAGGCAGGCACTGAAATGCACACGTGTGAAGGAAACTGACTGCAATTATTTAACACAGTCCAAAAAGTGTTGTTTTTTTATATTTAAACTACTGTTACACCACATAGGAGTTGCACTGGGGTGACACTGTGCCCTGGCAGGCAGGCACTGAAACGCACACGTGTGAAGGAAACTGACTGCTATTATTTAACACAGTCAAAAAAGTTTTTTTTTTTTTAAATGTACACTACTGTTACACCAGATATGAGTGGTGGCACTGGGCAAGTGGGCCCAGTATATGCTGTAAGCCTGACACACACGCTGGCAGGCAGGCAACTGCAATTAGATTACACAGGGAAAAAAAAGCAGCCCTAAAAAGGGCTTTTTGGGGTGCTGTCCTTACAGCAGAGATCATATGAGTCCTTCAGGACTGTAGTGGACACTGAATACACTAGCCTAGCTATCGATTTCCCTATTAATCAGCAGCAGCTACACTGTCCCTCCTCTCCCTAAGAATGCAGCTTCCGAATGAATCTAAAATGGATGCTGTCCAGGAGGTAGGAGGGTCTGGGAGGGAGGGTCTGCTGCTGATTGGCTGGAATGTGCCTGCTGACTGTGAGGTACAGGGTCAAAGTATTACTCAATGATGACGAATAGGGGGCGGATCGAACATCGCATATGTTCGCCCGCCGCGGCGAACACCAACATGCTATGTTCGCCGGGAACTATTCGCCGGCGAACTATTCACGACATCACTATTGCCTATATATTATTCCTATCCTCAAGATTTCATCTGTTCCTGTTTCCCATTGGCAACAATCCTACCTGCTGATATCACATTTTCCACAGAGGTATCCTAACCTGATTTCTCAACTTAATCCAGCGTTCCTTCTCAGCTACCAGATCCGCTCCTCCAACTTATGCTGCGCGAGTGACGTCACTCACCTGAGCCGTCCTGCCTTCCAGCGTGTCTCCTCAGCGTTCTGGATTTGCTGTCTGCCAATCCAATCCAATACGATAAGCTCTGCATCTTACTTTGACTAAAGTAGTACTTTAAGCACTTTCGCCTAGATTTAGAGTTCTGCGGTAGCCGTCAAAAGCAGCGTTAAGGGGTCCTAACGCTGCTTTTGGCAGCCCGCTGGTATTTAGAGTCGTGTAGGTAAGGGTCTAACGCTCACTTCCAAGCCGCGATTTTTCCATACCGCAGATCCCCTTACGCCAATTGCGTATCCTATCTTTTCAATGGGATCTGCCTAACGCCGGTATTTAGAGTCTTGGCTGAAGTGAGTAGTAGACCCTCTACCAACAAGACTCCAGCCACAGAAAAAAGTCAGTAGTTAAGAGCTTTCTGGCGAATGCCGGTTTATAAAGCTCTTAACTACTGTGCTCTAAAGTACACTAACACCCATAAACTACCTATGTACCCCTAAACTGAGGCCCCCCCACATCGCCGCGACTATAATAAAAATTTTTAACCCCTAATCTGCTGACTGCACATCGCCGCCACCTACATTATACCTATGTATTATTGAATATAGATAGGGGGCGCCATATAGAAAATTTCTTAGAGAGAAGATATGTTGCTGAGTACTGAGAAAATATATTTGGAAAAAATCTGTGGAAAAAAGTGTGTATCTATGTGGCAGAATTTCTGTTATAAATAAACAGAAATGTTTCAAAGCTGAGGTGGTGTTTGTGTTATGTCTCAGACAGGTAGAATATAGTGGAATTGATAATGGTAATGGTAGTGTTTATAAAACTTGGTGATGTGATGCAATTTATAACATAAAAATAAAGGTAAATGATCAAGTGAAAAAAATGATCAAGTGAAAAAAACGGTGATTAATAATTATAAAATAATGCAAATCCAAAAGTGTCCATCAGTGATGCCAAAAATAAGATAAAAGTCTTATGAAAGTTCAATCAATCAAACAGGCGAAATCCGTGCGGCGAGGCTGCTTCTCTTGGTGCTGTCGGTGAGTCAGAAATCTAAATGGTGAAGAGAAAAAGAGAGCGCCTCATAGTGCAGATATCTCTAGACAGGTGGGAAGATTTAGTATAAACCAAAAGACAGGTACTCACAAGTGGAGTGGCACTTTTCGTTAAAAAAGTGCATACAGGCAGGCTGACATTCTCAGCAGTCAGCACGCTGACCAAAGCGATAAGGTGCTGGTCTCTCGGTGTCTTACGATCCCAGGACAAAATTCCCAAACTCTCCTTTGTTGGATGCCGTACTCGGTAAGGTGTTTGTTTGTTTATTCCAGTTGGAATCGGAACCTCTTAAGCAGTAGTAAACAGTATGAACTGTTATAAGGCTGAAGTATGCGTCTCTTTGCACAAGAAAATAAAATGAAACTCAATCCAGGCTGAGTAACTGGAAAAAAGGGGTTTTATTTTTGGAGCTGATAACGCGTTTCTCGGCCGTTAGCTCCTGGCCGTTTCATCAGATCAGATCTGATGAAACGGCCAGGAGCTAACGGCCGAGAAACGCGTTATCAGCTCCAAAAATAAAACCCCTTTTTTCCAGTTACTCAGCCTGGATTGAGTTTCATTTTATTTTCTTGTGCAAAGAGACGCATACTTCAGCCTTATAACAGTTCATACTGTTTACTACTGCTTAAGAGGTTCCGATTCCAACTGGAATAAACAAACAAACACCTTACCGAGTACGGCATCCAACAAAGGAGAGTTTGGGAATTTTGTCCTGGGATCGTAAGACACCGAGAGACCAGCACCTTATCGCTTTGGTCAGCGTGCTGACTGCTGAGAATGTCAGCCTGCCTGTATGCACTTTTTTAACGAAAAGTGCCACTCCACTTGTGAGTACCTGTCTTTTGGTTTATACTAAATCTTCCCACCTGTCTAGAGATATCTGCACTATGAGGCGCTCTCTTTTTCTCTTCACCATTATACCTATGTACCCTAATCTGCTGCTCCTAACATCGCCGACCCCTACATAATATTTATTAACCCCTAATCTGCCCCCCCAACGTCGCCGCTACCTACCTACACTTATTAACCCCTAATCTGCCGACCGGACCTCGCCGCTACTCTAATAAATGTATTAACCCCTAAACCGCCACACTCCCACCTCGCAAACCCTATAATAAATATTATTAACCCCTAATCTGCCCTCCCTAACATCGGCGCCACCTAACTTCAAGTATTAACCCCTAATCTGCTGACCGGACCTCGCCGCTACTATAATAAATGTATTAACCCCTAAAGCTAAGTCTAACCCTAACACCCCCCCTAAGTTAAATATAATTTTATTCTAACGAAATAAATTAACTCTTATTAAATAAAGTCTTCCTATTTAAAGCTAAATACTTACCTGTAAAATAAACCCTGATATAGCTACAATATAAATAATAATTTTAGGATTTATATTTATTTTACAGGCAACTTTTTATTTATTTTAACTAGGTACAATAGCTATTAAATAGTTATTTACTATTTAATAGCTACCTAGTTAAAATAATTACAAAATTACCTGTAAAATAAATCCTAACCTAAGTTACAATTAAACAATAAAAAAAGAATACAAGAATTTTAAGATAATTACACCTACTCTAAGCCCCCTAATAAAATAACAAAGCCCCCCAAAATAAAAAAAATTCCCTACCCTAATCTAAATTAAAAAAGTTAACAGCTCTATTACCTTACCAGCCCTTAAAAGGGCTTTTTGCGGGGCATGCCCCAAAGAAATCAGCTCTTTTGCCTGTAAAAAAAAAAAAAACACAATACCACCCCCCAACATTAGAACCCACCACCCACATTCCCCTACTCTAACCCAAACCCCCCTTAAATAAACCTAACACTACCCCCCTGAAGATCTCCCTACCTTGAGCCGTCTTCACCCAGCCGGGCACCGATGGACCAAAAGAAGACATCCGGACGGCAGAAGTCTTCATCCTATCCGGGCAGAAGAGGACATCCGGACCGGCAGACATCTTCATCCAAGCGGCATCTTCTATCTTCATCCATCCGACGAGGAGCGGCTCCATCTTCAAGACCTCCGGCGCAGAACATGCTTTTTCAACGACTACCCGACGAATGAAGGTTCCTTTAAGTGACGTCATCCAAGATGGCGACCCTTGAATTCCGATTGGCTGATAGGATTCTATCAGCCAATCGGAATTAAGGTAGGAAAAATCTGATTGGCTGATTGAATCAGCCAATCAGATTCAAGTTCAATCGGATTGGCTGATCCAATCAGACAATCAGATTGAGCTTGCATTCTATTAGCTGTTCCGATCTGATTTCTTTGGGGCATGCCCCTCAAAAAGCCCTTTTAAGGGCTGGTAAGGTAATAGAGCTGTTAACTTTTTTAATTTAGATTAGGGTAGCGATTTTTTTTTATTTTGGGGGGCTTTGTTATTTTATTAGGGGGCTTAGAGTAGGTGTAATTAGCTTAAAATTCTTGTATTCTTTTTTTATTTTTTGTAATTTAGTGGGGTTTTTTTTTGTAATTTAGTTTAGTTTATTTAATTGTATGTAATTGTAGTTAATTTATTTAATTAATTTATTGATAGTGTAGTGTTAGGTTTAATTGTAACTTAGGTTAGGATTTATTTTACAGGTAATTTTGTAATTATTTTAACTAGGTAGCTATTAAATAGTAAATAACTATTTAATAGCTATTGTACCTAGTTAAAATAAATACAAAGTTGCCTGTAAAATAAATATAACTCCTAAAATAGCTACAATGTAATTATTAATTATATTGTAGCTATATTAGGGTTTATTTTATAGGTAAGTACTTAGTTTTAAATAGGAATACTTTAGTTAATAAGATTTAATTTATTTCGTTAGATTAAAATTATATTTAATTTAGGTGGGTGTTAGGGTTAGGGTTAGTCTTAGCTTTAGGGGTTAATACATTTATTATAGTAGCGGCGAGGTCCGGTCAGCAGATTAGGGGTTAATACTTGAAGTTGAAGTTAGGTGGCGCAGATGTTAGGGAGGGCAGATTAGGGGTTAATAATATTTATTATAGGGTATGCGAGGCGGGAGTGCGGCGGTAGATTATATTATTAGATTAAATATTATTTAGGGGTCGGCGATGTTAGGGGCAGCAAATTAGGGGTACATAGGTATAATGTAGGTTGCGGCGGTGTCCGGAGCGGCAGATTAGGGGTTAATAGTGTAATGCAGGGGTCAGTGATAGTGGGGGCGGAAGATTAGAGGTTAATAAGTGTAAGGTTAGGGGTGTTTAGACTCGGGGTACATGTTAGGGTGTTAGGTGCAGACTTAGAAAGTGTTTCCCCATAGGAAACAATGGGGCTGCGTTAGGAGCTTAACGCTGCTTTTTTGCAGGTGTTAGGTTTTTTTTCTGCCCAAACTGCCCCATTGTTTCCTATTGGGGAATCGTGCACGAGCATGTTTTTCCAGCTAGCCGCTACCGTAAGCAACGCTGGTATTGAGAGTTGAAGTTGCAGTAAATATGCCTGTACGCTCCCTCTTTGGAGCCTAACGCAGCCCTTCAGAGAACTCTAAATACCAGCGTTGTTTAGAAGCAGTGCTAGAAAAAAAACATGCGTAGCTAACGCACCCCTTTGGCCGCAAAACTCTAAATCTAGGTGTTTGTTAGCTAGCTATTTGAAACTGCAGTTTATCTTTTCTAAGGAGTTATATTCAGTTGTGCCTTTTACTTAATTCAGCAGTTTTACCCACTTCAATTTTGCACAATCTAAATAAGACTTCTTACAGAATAAATTCATATTAGCTATAGGTAATACTACAAACCTCAGTATTTGCCTATATCTTAACATGATACAAATCTATTTCTTCTTAAAGGAACATTGCGCGCAGATGTTACAAATAACTTTAACTTATATCTGCTATTTCAACTAATTCTCTCACTTAGCGTTAGGTGAGATTTCATCTGAAGCTTTATATTACAGTATCCCTAGGAATGACAATCTCGTCCCCGGCCTTTCCGATTTCTCCTCAGCCACTGGAACCCCACATTCTTGTAACATTAATTCCAACCCCCTCTATATTTTCCCCTCTTTTTTGGGAACCACACCTAAAGGGGACACTACCAAATCTACAAAGGGTTTTTCTCCGCCAAAATTTCTGGGAATTCTGTTGCTGATTTCAAATTCCTAGCTTGCGCCTCTCCCTTAACTATCCCCTTAACCGGTACCACAAACCCCTTGCTCAATCCTTCTATAAATATAATTCTTTCCTCCTCTAGGGGGTATTCTGCAAGTTCCTTTATCAATTTACCTACTTTCAGTGGGGTTTTGGCCATGCCCCATTGTTGTGCCACTGTTGACGCCACCGCACCCGTGAAAGGGCATTCTGCCAAAATTCCCATCACCGTTCCATCTACAATCTACCCCAGCATGCGTCCCCCCACAATATCTGCCTACATGTTTATATTTGCACGTATTCCCCTGTCACACCTTTTGTCATTAAAAGCCCAACATTCCTTTACCTCTGTTTTGATTGCTTTTAATTGCCCCATTGGTTTACCCACTTGGACATCAGACACTTTCATCAATCTAGTCCACATGTCGAGTATTTTTACCCCAAAATCCCTTCTTCCTTTATCCCCCAGTTGCAAATTTCCTCTCTTGAATTCCCCATCATAGTCCTTCCAGTTGTAACCCTCGTATGTTATATAACAATCCGCTATCAGGTGAATATATCTTAATACCCCTTTTACTTTGTCTGGGTTAAAAGTTAAAAAACACTTGGCATATATCAGTATAACTTTGACCCATTCTGGGAATGTTTGCCTTGCCTTCCTACCCTTGTCATCACCCCTTGATTTAAGCGCTACTGCTACGCAGGTTATTTCAATACGTCTTTGCCTCTCTGCGCTCTCTTTATAACCTTTGCTTTAAGGTGAGTGGTCAAGGGGAGAAGTTTAGTCCCTACTACCTCATCATCAGGATTCACCTCGTTATCACTATATTCCTCCCTTATGTCCTCCTCCTTCTCCTCCCCTTTTTCCCCTGTTTTGCATACATTTTCTTAACAATCTTTAAAATTGTCTTATTACCCTCCCCATTAGATTTTTCCCCTTCAGAATCTATTTCAGAGGAACTACTAGAAGAGTCAGAATCACTGTACATTTTATAAGAGATTTGTTTACCTTGTTTTCGCTGATGGATCGCCGATTCCTTCTGTCCTGGCTTGTCTTTCGTGCTCTGTCTGCTCCCCTCCAATGCCTCTTTTGTTGCTGTATCCATGCTTGCCATATCGCATCTCTTTCCCTTACCTGCTTGTGTTCTGTCTGCCTGGTGGTTATCAAATGTATTTGTGTTAGTGTTTTTTCCCTTATCCATCCTTTCTTGCATGGAGTCCCTGAGATGGTTACCACCCTGCCTACTACCCACTCTACCCCCTAGGTCCCACCCCCCTTTCACTGCTCCTGACCCTTATCTCCTCTGGATCCATCATTAAATACATATTTCCCTCCACATCTTTAATGACTCTATTCCTTTCTTCCCTGTAATCCTTCTGCCTTATTCTCTTTACTGGCCTACTGCACTCTCTGTCGCTATTCCTGTATAGCTCCATGTATGCTGGCTCCCTCCTTTGACCCCCCTCCCTTTGCCCCGCTCTATCCCCATCCTGCTGCCGCTAGGAGAAACTGTTTGAGCTGCTGGGTTCACATTCAGAATAATGCCCCCAGGGTCTGCCTTCTTCACACCCTCCCCTCCGCTTGTTGAGCTGTTCCCAATCCCCTGAGAACCTTCTCTCTCCTGGTCGCTAAAAAATAAAGATGGCGACCCCCTACCCAATTGGACGTCATCCGGACCCGCCCGCCGATGCTCGCTATTGACGTCATCAAACTGCACGCGGCTGCCGCACCTGAAATCATCGTGGTGTAAAGTGACTAGCGGTTCGGGGGGCGTGACCGAGCGAGGCCCACTGACTATGGTGGATAAGGGCCCGGTACTGCCGTCTGACCAGGGAGAAGCTGCTGTGCGCCTATTGCAACCCCTCTCTGCCCTCTCTGTACTCCGCGCTCCCCTACCGCAAGCCACTGCTACCCGCTTCTGGCCTACTACCCTCTGCGCCCTACTGCCGCCTTGCCCCAAGGGAATACCCGGGCTGTCTGACCTATTGGATGCCCCACCAATCTCTGCCTCTGGTATACTTATGACCGACTCATCCGACATGATGCCTGCATCCTCTGACCTGCCTCCTCGAGGAATACTTATGGGTCCATGCCCTAGCCCGACCTTTGTGGGTGTAATGACCGCTGCTGCTCCTTCTGCCACTGCTCCCTCCGGCGCCTGACTGCTCTTCTCTAGCCTCTTCAGTTTGCGCTGTGCTCTGATGACCCTTGTCTTCCATAACGTCTCGTCGTGGTTGAGGAAACGCTTGGGAATCTTCTTGTTCCTGGACGACATGATTGAGACAAAATCCTGCTATTCCAAAAAACGAACTGCTCCTGAAACAAAATTTTGTAAGTATGATGCACTTCCTGCCCTGTCCTGCCTTTATACCTTTCCCCCCCCCCTTTAACCCCCCACCCAGCCAGCAATGTAATCTCATCTCTCTTATCTTGCACTACCCCCACCCTCTATTGTCCATTCCAGCTCTGGAGCCCATCCCTTATGACGCCCCTGTCGCAATTGCTTCAACCTCTCAAATTCCTTCAGTGTAAAATATATAAATAAGAAAATACCATCAAATCCTGTGCTACACTGTAATCAGCAGACATGGACTAACAGGTATGGTACTAGTTCAGAACTGCTAGAGTAATATATGCAAATGAAAAACCATGTAAGAATGAACAATACATAAAAATGAATAATAAGAAAATGACACAGTGCAGCTACAAAAAATAATACAGTGCAGCTACAAATAAACAGTGTTGCTAGAAGAAGTTCCACACGGAGAAATTTCAACCTGAATACTCACAAGAAATACCCTTAATCGTATGAGATAAGGAAATAGGTGTTGCTATCTCACAACCCGTAGAGATGGAAGTAAATGTCCTCATATGATTTAAGAAAAAGAGAGCGATACCGACATAGTGTTAACTGTTTTAATGATTAATAAAAAAAAGTACACAAATGCCCATACACTCACATGGAATGAACTCAATTGTTATGAGGTATCAGTATTACTGAGAAAATCCTCACATATATGAACGATAAACAGTAGTATCAAGGCTCAGCTGTCAATAAAAAGTTCAAATCCCATATAGATAAAAAGCACTGTAGTTCAAGGTGCTAGACCACCAGGTAATGCCACTCAGTTCTTCTTCATCAGAGGTGAGTGGATGAACATATATTTAAAAACATTTTTACTCCTATGTAACAGAGTGGGTGTGTACCTGGCGGTATTTCTAATTGGACCAATTTTCCTCACGTTCTTCTTTTGTCATCTATACGGACTCCTCCCTCCCTATTTCATATAATACAAAGTCTGCGGTTTATCAAACATTTAAACATCTAATACCAACATAATGGGATTTAATATACAATATATACAATATGTAGGTCGTTCAAAACGTACATTCAAAACCACGCTATTAGAACATATAAAAGATATTGAAATAGGATTCGAAGGCCACAACCTTTCTGATCACTATAAAAAATAGCATAACCAAAATCCAGATTGTCTTAGGGGTACAGTCTTAGAATTCATACCAACACCTAAGAAATGAGGAGATAGAATGAGAATCGTCAGACAGAGAGAGACGTACTGGATTCACTTTCTGAATACTTTGACTCCAGCAGGTCTGAATAAAGAGATCAATATAATAGCCTTTTTTTTAATTTATGGGTTTTTTCACTCTGCATCTGGATTGAACCTAATGGACTGTGTATAGTAATGTTCATAGTTTAATACATACGTTAGATTGAAGTGTGAAGTTAACCTGAATAGAATATACAGCAGAGTCTAGCCCAAGAAAAATAGGTTTGGGGTGTAGCACTTTTAGAAGATGAGAATCTCATAGATTAATTGCTTTATAGACCTATGATCGACACGCTAATAATATCATTTATTGTATACTGTATTTTGTAATAATGTATTTAATATTTTCTATATGCAAAATAGAAGGCCGGTCCTTATAAGTTAGCTCATGGGACTAAATTGTAATGTATATATTATTTCCCATTATGTTGGTATCGGATGTTTAAATGTTTGATAAACAGCGGACTTTGTGTTATATGAAATAGGGAGGGAGGAGTCCGAATAGATGCCAAAAGAAGAATGTCAGAAACATTTGTCCAATTAGAAATACCTCCAGGTACACACCCACTCTGTTATGCAGGAGTAAAAACGTTTTTAAATTTATGCCTGGAACATTCATCCACTCAGCTCTGAAGAAGGACTGAGTGGCGTTACCTGGTGGTCTAGCACCTTGAACTACGGTGCTTTTTATCTATATGGGATTTGAACTTTTTATTTTCTCAGCAATACTGATACCTCATAACAATAGAGGGGATTCCATGTGAGTGTATGGGCATTTGTGTGTTTTTACTAGTCATTAAAACACTTACCACTATGTCGGTATCTCTCTCTTTTTTTAAAATCATATGAGATATACAATTAGCAACACATCTGGCTTCGAATGGTGTAATTTGCGGATGTGGACACTGATTTCCTTTACCCACGATGCTATTTCCTTACCTCATATGATTGAGGGTATTTCTTGTGAGTATTCAGGTTGAAATTTCTCTGTGTGGGACTTCTTCTAGCAACACTGTTTATTTGTAGATGCACTTTATTATTTATTTTTATGCTACATTGTATAATTTTCTTATTATAAATGTTTAAGTTTTGTTCATTCTTACATGGTTTTTCATTTGCATATATTACTCTAACAGTTCTGAACTAGTACCGTACCTGTTAGTTCATGTCTGCTGGTTACAGTGTAGCACAGGATTTGATGGTATTTTCGTGTCTATCTCTTTTTATATATGCACAAACTTGGGTTTTGGAGATCTGCTGTATATTCTAGGTAACATCTTAGCCAGCATGTTATTTTATTAGTCTTGTTAATATGTGACCCATTTGGTCTATGTGATATCTCTGTTTGTGTACTATGGCCGCAACTACAGGGGAGTCTCTAGCCCGCTGACTGCTCGCCACAAACTGATTCCATGGTCAGTGTATATCCGATATTTTGGGAAATCCACCGTAATGTATACAGTTTAATACATTTAATACATGTCATCATTATTATATGACTGTTTATGTTTATCTGAGAATACCCACACAGCACTGTATGCCTCACATGATGAAACCTGACATATTCAGTTTTTTTGATTGCCACTAAGTGCCTCTGCTGCTAGATAGGTCTCACATTTTGATGCCTGCTATTGTTGTAACAGCAATCTTTGTGACTGTCACTGTATCATCCATTGGCTATGTTGTTGCTACCTATCACATTAAATGTATTTGGCCTAATATGTGCTATTGTTGTACTTGATGCATTGTAATTAGTTGGTTACACTCTTTGGTGATGTTTTGTTTATGTCAGGGGGTTGCCTAGGCAACAGCTTTGGCGTTTTTTTGCACTGCGGGAGGGTCTTCTGTAACTGTATAAATGTTTGATTCATTGTATGTACTTTGGTCTGATGAAGGGGTGTATTCCCCGAAACGTCACTCAATAAATCCAGTATTGTCAAGACCAGTGAGCGCTGTTTCCTGATTTCCATAGATTATACCCTATACTAGCACCCTGGCATTTGAACTGAACTGTTTGTTAGAGTGCACCTGCTACAACTTGCTGTATATATATATATATATATATATATATATATATATATATAAAATATATATATATATATATATATATATATATAAAATATATATATATATATATATATATATATATAATATATATATATATATATATATATATATATATATATATATATATATATATATATATATATATATATATATATATATATATATATATATAGTCACACAGAAAGAAAAAGAGTGCGAGTCAAAATTAATGTAACTACTTCAGCACTATAGCATAACTCTTTAGCCTTTCCTGAAGAATCCAAGACCAAAAACCACAAGTTCCCCCTGGGTATCTGATAGATGCAGACTTGTAATCCCCAACTTCATAAAAGAATAAGGGTTGGCACTAGAATTGTGCACTCTTACCCTCCACCTCCGACTTACTGGCTCCTGAGAAAAAGAGTGACCCTGCTGTCGTTGCGGGTAAACTGATCTTGGGTCCCCATCGCCTCCCTCGGCGTCTCTGGCCGGAATACTCGACAGGTGGCCCGGTGATTCCTGGTGACGTCAGTGTCTATTGGGGCTTGTGGATTGGCTCCTCATCAGGACACGTAGTACACAGCTGATCGTCGGCGTCGGATCTCAGGATATCCATATAATACTTCGAAAAGAGATTGTGATCCACGCCAAAGGATTAAAACTTGTAACTTTATTGGCTTGTTTAAAAGTAGAAAACACACATGGAAGACTCAGCAGCATGTAGAATGAGCGCAGCATTTGGCTTACGCGTTTCGGTAATCAAGCCGTAGTCATAGCCAGACTAGGCTATGACTACGGCTTGATTGCCGAAACACGTAAGCCAAGTGCTGCGCTCACTCTGCATGCTGCTGAGTCTCCCATGTTGTCAGGGTTTTTTCCCTGTTGTGTTTGCCATGTGCTGCTGGCAGCCATTTTACTCACCTCTCTTTCTGACTATGGTGCATTGTGGGGGATGCTGCTCAATTCCTGCACTTCCTTTTATGGCCAAACAGCTGTGCATCATCCATGTGAGACAGGATGCAGTCTCAGAAATGTGATGTCATCACTTATTATTTAAATGGCCTCTGTTCAGTATGCTTTGTCTTTGCGTTGTCTGAGACCTTTTTTTGAGAGTTCCTGTGTATTACCTGGCTGCCTGATGTCCTTCCTGGTTCCTGATCCCTGGCTTGTTCCCGACTCTTCTGTTTTCCTTGTTCCTGATTCCGGCTCGTCTGACTATTCGCTTTGGCTCCTGACTCGGCTCGTCTGACTACCAGTTCTGGTTTTGATTCCTGGCTTGTTATTTGACTTGTGGACTTTTTATTATTTTTTGCTATTAATAAAGGTGTGATTATTTTTGCACTTCTCGTCTCAGTCTGATTCCTGGCACCCTGACATTACGCAAAGGCCATGAATCCTGATAGTGCTAATAATCCACCTTTACCTGACATCATTTCCAGGATGGATGTACAGGATCACTGCTTGGATCAATTTGCACTAGCCCTGCAAACCCTGCTGACTCGCACTGCACATTTGGACCAAAGTGTCCTGAAAGTTATGGCTGCTCCTGTTTCTGCTGCTGCACCTATGCCTACAAGGAGCATGTCTGGTTCTGCACCTCTACCTCAACGATATGGAGCTGATCCTATTCAGTGCAAAGGATTTTTGAACCAGGTGGGCATTTACTTTGAGATGTTACCTCAGGCGTTTCCCTCTGACAGAGCTAAGGTGGGATTTCTCATCTCGTTACTCTCTGACACAGCTCTTGCCTGGGCTAATCCCTTGTGGGAGACTAATAAACCTGTGATTTCAAATTACCCTGAATTTGTGGCCTCCTTTCGAAGGGTATTTGATGTTCCGGCTCGCTCCTCCTCTGCTGCTAAACAACTCATGTCCATTCAGCAAGGTACAAGATCTGTTGCTCAGTATGCTATTGAGTTCCGTACACTTGCCGCAGAGGTAGGTTGGAACAATGAAAACCTTGTTGCTGCCTTCTTTCATGGGCTCTCTGATGCGATTAAGACGAAGTTGCTGCCAGAGATTTACCAGAGGATCTCGAGGCATTGGTATCTTTTTTGATCCTAATTGACATCAGACTCAGAGAGAGGCCCTCTTTCAAGGATCGCTTGCGGAAGTCTCCTGTTCCATTGTCTCCTACGTATTCGTTCCCGTCCATACCTCCCTCTCCTCCCATGCCTCCTGGTCCCGAGTCACCAGGTACTGCTGAGCCAATGCAGCTGGGATTCATGTGCCTCTCTGCGGCAGAGAGGGCCTTTAGGAGGAGGTAGGGGCACTGCCTCTATTGTGGGTTACAGGGCCACCTTTTGAAGTCTTGTCCTATACGGCCGGGAAACGCTCACACCTAAGGTCCTGTCAGGGGCAGACCTTGGGTGGTTTATCCTCGTCCCCGGAACCACTTAAGGAGAAACCTTTGGTCATGGTTGTCCTTTCCTGGGTGGGCTCCTCCATAGTCACCCAGGCTTTTGTTGACTACGGTGCTGCGGGCTATTTCATTGACAGTGCTTTTGTATCAAAGCACTCCATTCCTGTTTTGCCTCGGTCCATTCCGCTTGCTATTGAGGCCATTGATGGTAGGCTCCTTCAGCCCACACTCGTTACTCACAAAACTGCTCCGTTGTCCATGGCTGTTGAGGCTCTCCATTTTGAAACCCTCCAGTTCCAGGTGATAAACTCTCCGCATTTTCCGGTTGTTCTGGGTTATCCCTGGCTCCAAAAGCACAATCCCAGTCTCGACTGGCGCAGGTCCGAAATTTTGTTGTGGTCCCCGCAATGTATTTCCTCTTGTCTTCGGAAACCAGTTAAAGTCTTGTGCACTTCTTTGGTTTCTCAATTGCCAGAGGAGTACCGAGAGTTCCTAGATGTGTTTGACAAGGTGCGTGCCGGTACGTTGCCTCCTCACCGGTCCTACGATTGTGCCATAGACCTGCAACCCGAGCCATTCCTCCTCGGGGCTGGTTGTACCCTCTTTCTGTTGCAGAGAATTGTGCTATGGAGGAGTATGTTGCTGATGCTCTGTCACAGGGGATTATCCGCAAATCCTGCTCTCCTGCAGGGGCTGGCTTCTTCTTTGTGACGAAAAAAGGTGGCGAGTTAAGACCATGTATCGATTATAGGGGTCTTAATCGTCTTACCATTAAGAATGCTTACCCTATTCCGCTTATTACGGAACTCTTTGACCGCCTCAAGGGAGCTACGGTCTTTACTAAACTTGATTTGAGAGGAGCGTACAATCTCGTTAGGATTAAGGAGGGCCACGAATGGAAAACAGCATTTAACACCAGGAGCGGGCATTATGAGTATCTTGTAATGCCCTTTGGCCTATGTAATGCTCCTGCTGTTTTTCAGGAATTTATTAATGATGTCCTACGAGATATGTTGCAACAGTGTGTTGTGGTGTACTTAGACGACATCCTCATACACTCACTCACACTTGAGGCTCATCGTTCTTATGTTACACGTGTTCTTCAGAGACTACGTGAGAACAGCCTGTTTTGTAAACTCGAGAAATGTGAGTTCCATCAGACTCAAGTAACCTTCCTAGGTTATGTTATCTCCGTTGCAGGGTTCTCCATGGATCCTGACAAGTTATCTGCAGTTCTGCAGTGGCCTCGCCCAGTTGGTCTTCGGTCTATTCAACGTTTTTTGGGGTTCGCCAATTACTATAGAAAGTTTATTAAAAACTTTTCTTCCTTGGTCAAACCTATCACAGACATGACCCGTAAAGAGAATGATCCACTCCATTGGTCACCTACTGCCATTAAGGCCTTTGATAGTCTTAAGACTGCCTTTGCTGCCGCTCCAGTTCTGGCTCATCCTAACCCTGTCCTGCCTTTCGTTCTTGAGGTCGATGCGTCTGAGACTGGAGTAGGTGCCCTCTTGTCTCAACGTCCTACGCCTGACGGTTCCTTGCATCCTTGTGGTTTCTTCTCTAAGAAATTGTCTCCAGCGGAGTGCAATTATGAAATTGGCGACAGGGAATTACTGGCCATAATTTTGGCACTTAAGGAATGGAGGCATCTTCTCGAGGGTACTAGCATGCCAGTGCTCATTCTTACTGACCACAAGAATTTAACTTATCTATCTGAAGCAAAACGTTTGTCGCCCCGACAGGCCAGATGGGCGCTATTTTTGTCTCGGTTTAATTATGTGGTCTCCTACCTGCCTGGTAGTAAGAATGTTAGGGCTGATGCCCTCTCTCGACAATTTTCACCTCTGTCCAAGGAGGAGTCTGTACCTACTCCTGTTATACCTCCTGACCATATTTTGGCTACCATACGTACTAATTTGACTTCTCCCTTGGGGGAGGAGATCCTGGCTGCACAAACCAATGCACCTTCTGAGAAACCTAGTGGTAAGTGTTTAGTTCCTGAGAATCTTCAAACTAAACTTTTGCACACTTACCACTATCCTAAAGCTGCAGGTCACCCAAGCAAGAACCAAATAATTTGGTCTGTTACTCGACAATTCTGGTGGCCAGGTCTTCGTTCTGATGTTGCTGCGTATATTGCCTCCTGCTCAGTTTGTGCACAGAATAAGACTCCTCGATGTCTTCCTGTGGGTCTTCTTCAACCTATTGCTAATGGTGAGCGTCCTTGGACACATCTTTCCATGGACTTCATTGTCGAGCTCCCTGTTTCCAATGGCAATACTGTTATCCTTATGGGGGTTGACCGTTTTTCTAAAATGTCACATTGCATTCCCTTGATGAAACTGCCTACCACTTAGGAGCTTGCTTCAATTTTTGCCCGGGAGGTCTTCAGTTTACATGGGTTACCCAAGGAGATAGTGTCGGACTGGGGTAGCCAGTTTGTCTCCAGATTTTGGCGTTCCTTTTGTGCTCAAATGGGGATCCAGCTTTCCTTCTCCTCGGCATATCACCCTCAATCCAATGGGGCTGTGGAATGGTCTAATCGAGTTCTGGAACAGTTCCTCCGTTGCTATGTCTCAGATCACCACAATAATTGGTCTGAACTGTTACCTTGGGCAGAGTTTGCTCGTAATAGTGCTATTAATGCTTCCTCCAAGATATCCCCGTTCATGGCGAATTATGGGATTCAACCATCCTTGTTGCCTGATTCATTCATGTCTCAGGGTATTCCGGCTTTGGAGGAGCATCTCCGGCAACTCCGTTCCACGTGGGTGCAGATTCAGGATTGTCTTCATCATTCTATGCAGCACCAAAAGTTCCAGGCTGATCGTAGGCGTCTGCCCGCACCTTCCTACCAGGTTGGTGAGAGAGTTTGGCTGTCCTCCCGCAACTTGAACCTTCGTGTGCCTTCCATTAAATTGGCTCCCCGTAATGTTGGTCCTTTTCGAATACTCCGACGGGTTAATCCTGTGGCCTACGCTCTTGACCTTCCTCCTGCTATGCGCATCTCCAATGTTTTTCATGTCTCCCTCTTGAAACCATTGGTTTGTAATCGGTTTACCACTGTGTTGCCTCGTCCCCATCCTATCTTTGTTGACAACCATGAGGAGTATGAGGTCAGCAGCATTATTGACTCTCGTATGTCCAGGGGCTGTGTACAGTATTTGTTCACTGGAGAGGCTACGGTCCGGAGGAGCGTTCTTGGGTTCCCTGCTCCCGCCCTCCTCCGTGCCTTCCATGCCCGTTTCCCCAATAAGCCTTTTGTCCTCCCGCGGGGGAGGGGTCGTTGAGGGGAGGGTACTGTCAGGGTTTTTTCCCTGTTGTGTTTGCCATGTGCTGCTAGCAGCCATTTTACTCACCTCTCTTTCTGACTATGGTGCATTGTGGGGGATGCTGCTCAATTCCTGCACTTCCTTTTATGGCCAAACTGCTGTGCATCATCCATGTGAGACAGGATGCAGTCTCAGAATTGTGATGTCATCACTTATTATTTACAGGGCCTCTATTCAGTATGCTTTGCCTTTGCGTTGTCTGAGACCTGTTTGTGAGAGTTCCTGTGTATTACCTGGCTGCCTGACGTCCTTCCTGGTTCCTGATCCCTGGCTTGTTCCCGACTCTGCTGTTTTCCTTGTTCCTGATTCCGGCTCCTCTGACTATTCGCTTTGGCTCCTGACTCGGCTCGTCTGACTACCAGTTCTAGTTTTGATTCCTGGCTTGTTATTTGACTTGTGGACTTTTTATTATTTTTTGCTATTATTAAAGGTGTGATTATTTTTGCACTTCTCGTCTCAGTCTGATTCCTGGCACCCTGACACATGTGTGTTTTCTACTTTTAAACAAGCCAATAAAGTTACAAGTTTTAATCCTTTTGCGTGGATCACAATCTCTTTTCGAAGTATTATATATATATATATATATATATATATATATATATATATATATAGTGTTTCGATCAACCCCAAGTAAGGAAGAAACAGACGCTTCACTCTCCGGTCTTTTTGTATTAATTTTTAATCCTCACAAATTGTATCACAGCATTCCCAAACGTTTCGACACCAATTGGTGTCTTTTTCAATGGGTGTTTGCCAAAATTCTTTGTCCCAAGAAAGCTCCTAAAACTATTCCCCAAACGCTTACCTATAAATCCCCGTATGTACTATCGTCACTTCCGGTGCCACGGAGGCCGCTCCTGCATGCGCTCGTCACAACTCGTTCTCAGCCACATGGCTAATTACCATAACACCACCTGCGTGATGACGTATACACACACGTCGTCCGCAGCACTCTTAGGCAACGCGCATGTCGGGAGTTAGCAAGTCCGATAGCACCGGACTAACTGATAAAACATGTGCCCTAAAATCACAAATATATTTATTAATAAAAAGTGTTAAATAACACTATGCGAGACCCTTAATATATCCTGTTCACACAATTGACCTCATACTAAATCTATTATATATTAGTCACGCTCATCTAGGGGGGTATATATTTATACATCATATTTATACTCTACCTTCCCCCAAAATTCTATATTTGCATAACAATTATTCTATAGATAGTAATGTAAAAATGGAGTTATTGTTTAAAGGGGAAGCTATCATAATAACATTCATCCCTATTGGAGTAGATTAGAAACATTTATAAGGCCGCATCAATACACTGTATCCTGGAGTTTCATCGATTTGGAATATCCTTATCCCATCTAGTATATACAAATAGATGACATAATCCTTTGAACCAGAGATGACCTAGATCAAACAATCCTAGACATCACCTCAAAGGAAAACGTTAAAGTCCAATTGTACATTCAATCCTTTTGGGACCACTGTATCCAGCCGGTAAATCCAAGAGGTTTCCACCTGGAGGAGTTTGGTATTTCTGTCTCCCCCTCTCCGTAGAGGGGGCACATGATCTATAAGTATTGTCCTTAGACTTGTAGCTGTATGTCCTGTCTGGAGGAAGTGCCGAGCCACTGGTTGATCCGACTCTCTTTTCTCAATTGCTAGCCTAATCGCATGGCAATGATTGGCCATTCTCTCACGAAAGGTGGTAGATGTTTTCCCCACATACATCAGGGAACATGGACACATCAATATGTAGATCACGTGAGTACTAAGGCAAGACAGCCTATGTAGGATCTTATACTTTCTCCCAGTATGAGGGTGATGGAAATACATCCCAGTCAGCATACTGTTGCACGTAGTGCAGTTCCCACATCTGTAGCATCCCAGTTTCCTTTTAGCATCCAGCCACGTCCCTTTTTCATAACATCTTGTAGGGTCATTGTGGACCAAAATATCTTTCAAATTGGGTACTCTTTTATATACCATCTGCGGGGCCTTCATACGTGTAAAGGGCAACCTCTTGTCTGAGCTCACAATCTCCCAGTTCTTTTTCACCGACTCTGCAAGGATCTTGGATATGGGGTTGAACGTTGTTACAAAATTAATGTTGTCACCTACACCTTCCACACCCTTCTTCACACCCTTTGGCAGAAGCAGTGACATTTGGTCTTGTTGTGCCAATTTAGTATGTACCGTTTTTATCAGTTTTTTTCCATAACCTCGTTGCTCCAGTTTACTAGCCATTTCTTCTTCTTGGATCCTCCTTGTCTCCATCAGTGTATTGTTGCGTGCCACTTGCGTGAGCTGAGAGGAGACAACTCCTCTTTTTTGATGTTCCGGGTTGTAACTTGTAGACAGCAGTAAGGAGTTTTTGTCAGTTGGTTTTGAATATAACGAGGTAGAGAATTTACAACCCCCATCATCAGTATAAATTGTGATATTTAAGTCCAAGAAAGGTATACTGTTACTATCACAGGAATACTTAAAACGAATAGTGGACTCAATATTGTTAAGAGTATCAACCCATTTTTTCAAAGATTCCTCTGTTCCTCGCCATATTAGAAGCACATCATCAATATATCTTACGTATAGCTTAATACAATCTATCATAAGAATTTGCATAATCATGGTCTCATACCAAGCCATATATAGATTGGCATATGCGGGAGCCATATTAGAACCCATTGCAGTTCCTGACACTTGTAAAAAATAATCCTTCTCAAATTTGAAAAAAATTATTTTCTAAGCAAAAGGTGAGAAGTTCTAATAGGAATTCAATGGGTGGTCCCGCATATGCCAACGAACTGCTCAATATTGATCTAACAGCCTGTACCCCGCCACCATGCGGGATGGTGGTGTACAGGCTGTCAACATCCATTGTGACCAATAGGTCACCAGGACTTAAGGTTTTCCAGCCTAGTAGCTTCCTGATAAGTGAGGGAGAGTCTAATATGAAGGAATATGATTCCTTCACAACCGGTTGCAGGTGATGATCTATGAAAATAGCCACATTAGAACACAAAGAGTCCCGGGCAGACACAATTGGTCTGCCAGGAGGTTTTATTAGTGTTTTGTGCACTTTAGGCAACAGATATAACACCGGAGTTACTGGGAATGGTGTAGTCATAAACTCAAGCTCATTTTCATCGATCATACCTGATTCAAACCCACATTTCAGTATATAGTCCAATTCCTTCTTAAAGCTATTCATCGGATTACCCCTTAGTTTACAATATACCCTGCTGTCAGTCAATTGTCTGTAAGCCTCCTCTCTATAGTCAGAGTAATTCTGTACAACAATTGATCCCCCCTTGTCAGCTGCGTGTATGATGATTGTGTGATCCTCCTTTAGATTTTTAAGAGCCATTCTCTCCCCTTTTGAGAGATTAGGAAATATTTTTTCCACTTTGGCTTGCTCACACGTGTCACTAGTCATGCGTGAAAAGCTGCGAATAGAGGGATTGTTGTTAACCGGGTCAAACTTGCTCTTGTTTTTAAAATTGCTGAATATGGGTTGTTCCTTATTTTTAAAAAAATCTTTAATTTTTAGTTGTCTCTGTAGTTTATACTTATCTACACACATCTGAAATGTATCCAATGTTGGTGTAGGTACAAAGGACAAACCCCTATTCAGCAGATTTTTTTCATCCAAACTAAGAGGTCTATCACTCAGGTTGTAGATAATATCTACCTCTTATTTTTTATGTTTTATTTGTATCCTCCCCTCCTTGTGTGTGGTCTCGGTCGCTTTGCTTTCTGGGAGGGTTTTTTTTTTTTGAAGACCTGGTACTTACCCCGCCTAAAGGGTGTCCGGTATTACCTTCAGTATTTACTGCCTCAATGTCCCCTTCTGATGTCTCACCCCCACTTCTATCCACAGTATCTGCAATATTTTTGTTGTTAAAACGTCTCCTACGTGTATAGTGAGGTCTATTGTCTTCTTTACCATAGAGCCATCTATTGACCCTTCTCTCCCTGTAGTCAGTTTCCACAGTGGTTAATTTGCTGTTTTTAAATGTTAGTAGATCATTCCTGTATTTATTCACCTGACCCTGCAGTTTCTTAACCCAGTCTTCTCCTGTATCATCAAGTAAAACCTGATAGCTCATCTGTTTGGTGTCATTTATCTCTACCCTGATTAGCTGTAATAGTCTGTTAGACTCTTCAATTACTAACAAAATCAAATCGTATGAGCATTTATTAAGTATAGAACACCATTTTTTACAGAAGTCCGGGTTAGACCTGCCAATTGTGGGTATATTTTTTATACAAAACCCACGTGGTATATTTTTATTACGGTGATAGTTTGACAAATATACAGTATGTAGATGGTGATCTACCTCTCTTTTCTGTAGGTTAAGTAATTTATGATAGACATCAAGTGGTGTTTCCCCTCTCAGCTCACGCAAATCTGTATTTACCAGGATGCGTTCTGCATCAGCTTCAGTAAAAATAAAGGATTCTCTGTTAATATTGTCATCCCCTGTGTTGGAATAATCGCTAGCAGTAGCCCCCAGGGTCTCCATGGCATATATCCCAAGGCTATAGCCTCCTCCAAAGTCCAGTACTTTTTCATTAGGTCACAGGTAATTCAGTATATTAAGGTACTGTCTCTTTAACACCATATGCGTTTAAAAACAATCACAAGCAGTAATTCCCAATTTAATAAAGAAACTGCACGTGACAAAGAGCACTTCACAGGGACAAAATAGATGCTAACAGTTGCATAGTTAAAGTAGTAGCCAAAATGTTTTGTTATCAATTCCGTATACAACGATATATGCAGGGTGCAACTTAAAAAGTATTTAAGCAGTATCAGTTATAGTGCACTCACTGTTCCTTAAGATATCCGCCGGGGTGCTGCGTGGAAGGTATGTAGTGTTACGATCAACCCCAAGTAAGGAAGAAACAGACGCTTCACTCTCCGGTCTTTTTGTATTAATTTTGAATCCCCACAAATTGTATCACAGCATTCCCAAACGTTTCGACACCAATTGATGTTTTTTTCAATGGGTGTTTGCCAAAATTCTTTGTCCCAAGAAAGCTATAAAACTATTCCCCAACCGCTTACCTATAAATCCCTGTATGTACTATCGTCACTTCCGGTGCCACGGAGGCCGCTCCCGCATGCGCTCGTCAAAACTCGTTCTCAGCCACATGGCTAATTACCATAACTCCGCCTGCGTGATGACGTATACACACACGTCGTCCGCAGCACTCTTAGGCAACGCGCATGTCGGGAGTTAGCAAGTCCGATAGCACCGGACTAACTGATAAAACATGTGCCCTAAAATCACAAATATATTTATTAATAAAAAGTGTTAAATAACACTATGCAAGACCCTTAATATATCCTGTTCACACAATTGACCTCATACTAAATCTATTATATATTAGTCACGCTCATCTAGGGGGGTATATATTTATACATCATATTTATACTCAATTGTTGTACAGAATTACTCTGAATATAGAGAGGAGGCTTACAGACAATTGACTGACAGCAGGGTATATTGTAAACTAAGGGGTAATCCGATGAATAGCTTTAAGAAGGAATTGGACTATATACTGAAATGAGAGTTTGAATCAGGTATGATCGATGAAAATGAGCTTGAGTTTATGACTACACCATTCCCAGTAACTCCGGTGTTATATCTGTTGCCTAAAGTGCACAAAACACTAATAAAACCTCCTGGCAGACCAATTGTGTCTGCCCGGGACTCTTTGTGTTCTAATGTGGCTATTTTCATAGATCATCACCTGCAACCGGTTGTGAAGGAATCATATTCCTTCATATTAGACTCTCCCTCACTTATCAGGAAGCTACTAGGCTGGAAAACCTTAAGTCCTGGTGACCTATTGGTCACAATGGATGTTGACAGCCTGTACACCGCCATCCCGCATGGTGGCAGGGTACAGGCTGTTAGATCAATATTGAGCAGTTCGTTGGCATATGCGGGACCACCCATTGAATTCCTATTAGAACTTCTCACCTTTTGCTTAGAAAATAATTTTTTCAAATTTGAGAAGGATTATTTTTTACAAGTGTCAGGAACTGCAATGGGTTCTAATATGGCTCCCGCATATGCCAATCTATATATGGCTTGGTATGAGACCATGATTATGCAAATTCTTACGATAGATTGTATTAAGCTATACGTAAGATATATTGATGATGTGCTTCTAATATGGCGAGGAACAGAGGAATCTTTGAAAAAATGGGTTGATACTCTTAACAATATTGAGTCCACTATTCGTTTTAAGTATTCCTGTGATAGTAACAGTATACCTTTCTTGGACTTAAATATCACAATTTATACTGATGATGAGGGTTGTAAATTCTCTACCTCGTTATATTCAAAACCAACTGACAAAAACTCCTTACTGCTGTCTACAAGTTACAACCCGGAACATCAAAAAAGAGGAGTTGTCTCCTCTCAGCTCACGCAAGTGGCACGCAACAATACACTGATGGAGATGAGGAGGATCCAAGAAGAAGAAATGGCTAGTAAACTGGAGCAACGAGGTTATGGAAAAAAACTGATAAAAAAGGTACATACTAAATTGGCACAAGACCAAATGTCACTGCTTCTGCCACAGGGTGTGAAGAAGGGTGTGGAAGGTGTAGGTGACAACATTAATTTTGTAACAACGTTCAACCCCATATCCAAGATCCTTGCAGAGTCGGTGAAAAAGAACTGGGAGATTGTGAGCTCAGACAAGAGGTTGCCCTTTACACGTATGAAGGCCCCGCAGATGGTATATAAAAGAGCACCCAATTTGAAAGATATTTTGGTCCACAATGACCCTACAAGATGTTATGAAAAAGGGACGTGGCTGGATGCTAAAAGGAAACTGGGATGCTACAGATGTGGGGACTGCACTACGTGCAACAGTATGCTGACTGTGATGTATTTCCATCACCCTCATACTGGGAGAAAGTATAAGATCCTACATAGGCTGTCTTGCCTTAGTACTCACATGATCTACATATTGATGTGTCCATGTTCCCTGATGTATGTGGGGAAAACATCTACCACCTTTCGTGAGAGGATGGCCAATCATCGCCATGCGATTAGGCTAGCGATTGAGAAAAGAGAGTCGGATCAACCAGTGGCTCAGCACTTCCTCCAGGCAGGACATACAGCTGCAAGTCTAAGGACAATACTTATAGATCATGTGCCCCCTCTACGGAGAGGGGGAGACAGAAATACCAAACTCCTCCAGGTTGAAACCTCTTTGATTTACCGGCTGGATACAGTGGTCCCAAAAGGATTGAATGTACAATTGGACTTTAACGTTTTCTTTTGAGGTGATGTCTAGGATTGTTTGATCTAGGTCATCTCTGGTTCAAAGGATTATGTCATCTATTTGTATATACTAGATGGGATAAGGATATTCCAAATCGATGAAACTCCAGGATACAGTTTATTGATGCAGCCTTATAAATGTTTCTAATCAACTCCAATAGGGATGAATGTTATTATGATAGCTTCCCCTTTAAACAATAACTCAATTTTTACATTACTATCTATAGAAAAATTGTTATGCGAATATAGAATTTTGGGGGAAGGTAGAGTATAAATATGATGTATAAATATATACCCCCCTAGATGAGCGTGACTAATATATAATAGATTTAGTATGAGGTCAATTGTGTGAACAGGATATATTAAGGGTCTCGCATAGTGTTATTTAACACTTTTTATTAATAAATATATTTGTGATTTTAGGGCACATGTTTTATCAGTTAGTCCGGTGCTATCGGACTTGCTAACTCCCGACATGCGCGTTGCCTAAGAGTGCTGCAGACGACGTGTGTGTATACGTCATCACGCAGGCGGAGTTATGGTAATTAGCCATGTGGCTGAGAACGAGTTGTGACGAGCGCATGCGGGAGCGGCCTCCGTGGCACCGGAAGTGAAAGATAGTACATACAGGGATTTATAGGTAAGCGGTTGGGGAATAGTTTTAGGAGCTTTCTTGGGACAAAGAATTTTGACAAACACCCATTGAAAAAGACATCAATTGGTGTCGAAACGTTTGGGAATGCTGTGATACAATTTGTGAGGATTAAAAATGAATACTAAAAGACCGGAGAGTGAAGCGTCTGTTTCTTCCTTACTTGGGGTTGATCGTAACACTACATACCTTCCACGCAGCACCCCGGCGGATATCTTAAGGAACAGTGAGTGCACTATAACTGATACTGCCTATTATACATATATATATATATATATATATATATATATATATATATATATATATATATATTATATATATATATATATATATAAAACTATTTCAAAATAAAAAGAATTTTTTTTGTGAAGAACATTGGAATTTCAAGTATTTCTATTCAAAACACATTGGAAATAAATAAAAATGATATTGAATGTTTAAAGGTATTTGACTGGGAAGTACTCAAAGTGTATATATCTGTCTATATAATTGTATACATGTGTATATATGTATTTATGTGTGCACATACATATTTACACACATAAACACATAAATACACATGTATACAGTTACACGCACATATATGTGTATGTGTCAGATCCTGTCTCTAACAAATGAGGAGATGTCTCTCAGGTGTTACTGTGAATGATTCAACTGAAACACAATTGCAGACCTTTAAGAAAATGAATGGTTTTGTTTCACCAAATTATAAGTAGTCCATATAGTGAGATGAACTCCTGTTATTTAGTGATGATTAGTAGAAGTTAAGTGGATAAGAATATTGTATTAAATACACAATTCTTAAATGTACTATCAGAATTTGTACGTGAGGTAAAGAAGCCAGAGTATTTGTAGTGCCGAGACTATGATTTAGTTAGAGCCACAGTTCATATCAGGCAGAGTCTATGAAAGTCAATATGTGACAACTTAGCATCTATATACAATCTTTTGCTGTGTAGTAGCAGTCTCGATAGATCAGAATAACAGTGTAAGGTAATTTTACCTGATGTGTTAGTACAGCAGCTTCTGTGAGCCGATAGTCCTCTCCGTGTGAATGCTGAGAGCCGTCTTCGGTAGCTACCGGAAGTGACGTCAGCGAAGGTGAATCCCAATCTGCAGCGTCTGTGGATACAGAGCGTAAGGCAGCTCCGGTAGACAGAAGCCTTGTATCCAATAAGGTATTTAGCAAATGTAACAATAAGTTGTCAGAATATTCAAACAGCAAGTATCTGAAAATAACGAAGGGAGGAAGTTGTATCCTATGAAATAGAGCAAGACAACGCTCTAGGTATTTGTAAATCCAAAGTTTGAGCAAAAACGAAGTGTTCACTTCCAAAATACTAAGCACTGTGTGATAAGTGCGCCAAAGTTAAATAAGGGGAGATATCCAATAAGGAGAAAGTGAGGATTTAAAGCAACAGTAATGTGAGTCCTTACAGTATAATACATTATTTTGATGTTTTAAATGTGTTTTGTGCATTTTTTTTTTAACCCTCACAGTTTACTTCAGGTCTCAAGCAGTGTTCCATCTAAAGCCAGTTTTGTGAGCGGCCAAGCAGTGAAACAGTTAATTAAGGAACTGCACCCTTCAATTAGCAAACACTGCATTAACTGTTTCACTGCTGGGCTGCTCACAAAACTGGCTTTAGAAGTACACTGGTCTCTAAATATTGCCTAAATATTCTAACGCAGTTTCAGCATGTGCTCGAGCGCAACCTATAACTTTAAACTTGTAATACCAGCACTAATTAGCTTGGTCACAACAGCCATTGAAAGTATAGGCTGCGCTCGAGAGAAGTTGGGTGCACTTACCCTTTTCTAGTTAGCGTGATTTACCATGGACTTGTACTATCAAAGTGGCGCACTAATGGTAGCGCGACCAATTGAAACTGGTTATCGTGTGTGCGCTATCATTAGCACGCCACTTGTAATCTAGTACATATTGTTTATTTAGAATAATAAGTGCCCCTTTTTCATTTTGTGTATGTTAATTATGGCTAAATTGAGGCTATTCAGAGAGTCTGTCAGTTCATTTTCCAGACACTAGAGTGCAGTAACACACAATTCTTTACACACTACTGTTTTCAGTAATATTTTTTACATTTAGTCTGTTTTACAGAATTTTACAAGAGCCGATAGTCCTCTCCGTGTGAATGCTGAGAGCCGTCTTCGGTAGCTACCGGAAGTGACGTCAGCGAAGGTTAATCCCAATCTGCAGCGTCTGTGGATACAGAGCGTAAGGCAGCTCAGGTAGACAGAAACCTTGTATCCAATAAGGTATTTAGCAAATGTAACAATAAGTTGTCAGAATATTCAAACAGCAAGTATCTGAAAATAACGAAGGGATGAAGTTGTATCCTATGAAATTGAGCAAGACAACGCTCTAGGTATTTGTAAATCCAAAGCTTGAGCAAAAACGAAGTGTTCACTTCCAAAATACTAAGCACTGTGTGATAAGTGCGCCAAAGTTAAATAAGGGGAGGTATCCAATAAGGAGAAAGTGAGGATTTAAAGCAACAGTAATGTGAGTCCTTACATGACCCCCCACTTAAGGGAGCTGTTCCACAGCTGCAGGACGTGGTCGATCTGGGTGTCTACGATGATAAGTGGCAACCAGTCTGGGAGCATTCAGGTTGGAAACTGGTTCCCAGGAATCCTCCTCTGCAGAATAATGTTTCCATCTTACCAAATATTGAAGGGTTCCTTTACGAATTCTGGAATCCAGAATAGAGTCAAATTCGTATTCTTCATCACCAAGAACTGGAGTGGTAGGAGGCAACAGAATCCTGTTATCACTAGTCTGTTTGTAAGGTTTAAGTAATGAAACATGTATGGTGGGATGAATTTTAATGGTACTGGGTAACTGTAACTTAATAGCATTCTTATTAATCATACAGAGTACAGGAAAAGGACCAATAAAAAGACTGGCAAGTTTTTTTGATGGAATTTGAAGTTTCAAGTTTTTTGTGGAGAGCCAAACCAGATCTCCAACATTGTAAGTAGGAGGTTCACGTCTGCGTAGATCATAATACTTTTTCTGAACAGCTTGAGAGTTTAATATATTTTGTTGAATGAAGGTAAAGTTCTCCTGAAGAGAGTTGAGAAACTCCTCTACTGGTGGGGATTCAGAGGCTTTTTCAGGTGAGAAAGTGATATGTGGATGATATGCATAATTTGCAAAGAACGGAGTCATTTTTGTAGATGAATTTCTGGAATTGTTGTAAGAAAATTCCGCCATGGATAGATATTTCAGCCAATCATTCTGGTGGTAAGCACAATAACATCTGATAAACTGATTGAGCCATTGATTAATCCTTTCTGCTTGTCCGTTCGTTTGCGGATGGAAAGCAGTGGTAAATCTGTGATCTATCTGAGCTGCTTCACATAACTTTGACCAAAACCGGGAGGTGAATTGACTTCCCCTGTCAGTGGTCAATATGGGTGGTATGCCATGTAATTTTACAATGTTTTCAAGGAATAACTGAGCTGTTTCACTTGTGGTGGGAAGCTTGTGGAATGGTATAAAGTGTGCCATTTTTGTGAAAATATCAACCACAACGAAAATGGTATTTTGGTTATTGGACAAAGGAAGATCAACTATGAAGTCCATAGAAACATGTTGCCAAGGCATTTCGGGTACAGGTAATGGCATTAAAAGTCCATATGGTGGTCTCCTTTCTGTCTTACAAGTGGTGCAAATGATACAGGATTGAATGTAGTCTATTACATCAGACTTCATTTTTGGCCACCAGAAGTGTCTGGTCAGTTGTTCTAATGTTCTGTTTACACCTGGATGTCCGGCAAGAGGTGAGTCATGATGTGCTTTTATCATCTCTGACCTAAGAGAGGGGGGTATAAAAACCTTTGTACCATGATAATATATACCATCATACCTTTGGAGGCTTGGATGAGGTGAGTCTTGCTGATTTTCAGTATATGCCCGTAATTGTGTAACAAGAGGTGTTGTGAGACCAATGAAATGTTCAGGTGATATGATAGACCTAGGTAAGTCTTCAGGTTGAGGTTTTTCAGTCTGGTGAGATAAAGCATCTGCTTTCCCATTTTTAGCTGCAGGTCTATATATGATTTGGAAATTAAACCTATCAAAATATAGACTCCATCTCACTTGTCTTGCGGATAATGTCTTATTATTCTGCAGGTATTGTAAGTTTTTGTGGTCTGTCAGTATAGTAATGGGTACCCTTGTTCCTTCGAGAAGGTGCCTCCAATGTTCCAAAGATGATCTAATTGCAAGCAATTCTTTATCTCCAATGGAGTAATTTCGTTCTGCTGGAGTCATAACCTTGGAGTAGAAGGATACTGGGTGTAAAGGATCGGTTAATGATTTCTGCTGAGAGAGGATTGCCCCGATAGCGAAATCCGAGGAATCAACTTCTAGAGTATATGGGTAGGAAGGATTGGGAAATTGTAAAATTGGGGCACTAGTGAATCTTTCTTTGAGATAAAGGAAGGCATCGTTTGCAGCGGAGGACCAGCGGAAAGGAGTTTTATCTCCTGTAAGACAAGTGAGTGGCTTCACAATTTTGGAAAAATTCTTAATAAACTTTCTATAGTAATTCGAGAACCCAAGGAAACGTTGTAATTGTTTCTTGGTTCTTGGCACTGGCCAGTTAGTGACTGCATCGACTTTTTCAGGTTGCATTTGAATACCTTTAGGTGAGATGTTATATCCTAAGAAGGAGACATTATCGGTGTGGAACATGCATTTCTCTGGTTTTGCATATAGTTTGTGAGTTCTAAGTCGGGAGAGAATCCATCTGACATGTTTCACATGTTCTGTTTTGCAATATGGTGAAAGAAAATTTATTTGAAAAGGTAACCAATCAATGGAAGGGTTATGCACTTGTAACCATTTTAAACCCAAAATAACATTGAAGTGAGGGGAAGGTAATACATCGAATACCAATAACTCAATATGACCTGATATATTCACAGTAAGGGGAACAGTCTGTTTGCTGATAGGGCCAGAACTGATAGTGGAACCATCTATTACTCTAATCGGTACAGGAATTTTTTTACATACAAGGGGTATGTTATTTCTTGAACAATACTCTTGATCAATGAAGTTTCCACATGCCCCTGAATCGACAATGGCATCAGTCGTCACTTGGCTTAGATCCCACTGTAATGAGAGATTGATTAAACAGTAGGAAGGATGGGTTACATTTTGTAAAGATGAGATATGAAGTTGCAACTTACTTCGTTTGTTTTTAAGAAGAACAGGACAGTCTTGTACAACATGTCCTGGATTTGCGCAGTACATACACAGGTTTTTCACCTTCCTGCGTAACTTTTCTTCTGGACTAAGAGGTCCCTTTATAACACCAATCTCCATGGCTTCAGCTGTTGGTTTAGAGGATGAATGAAACATTGGAGTAGGGATAGGGAATAACGGTTTAGGTTTAGTTTCAGTCCAAGACCTCTCTGCCTTTCTCTCTCTGAGCCTCCGGTCAATCTGAATTGCCAGTTTCATAACTCCTTCCAAAGTTTTAGGTATCTCTACTCTAGCAAACTCGTCTTTGAGGGATTCAGAAAGTCCCAATCTGAATTGATTGCGCAAAGCAATAGGATTCCAGAGAGAATCATTGGCAAGCTGTTTGAATTCGCTGATGTAGTCCTCAACGGGACGTTTCCCTTGTTTAAGGGATCTCATGGATGTCTCTGCTGTTAATTGCACATCTGAATCTTGGAACATTTCATCCATAGCTGAAAAAAAAGATTCTAGGGATCCAAGTATGGGATCATCAGTTTCCAGTAAATTATCAGCCCAGTTACGAGGTTCCGCTCTTAAAAGTGAAATGGCTGTTAATACTTTCAATCTTTCAGTGGGATATGTTCGCGGCTTCATAGTAAAAATTAACTGACATGCATTTTTAAAGTGTCTGTAATGTTTCCTATTACCAGAAAACACATCAGGTAAGGGAACTTGTGGTTCCAAAGTCATCTCTAACTGATTGGACTTTACAGCAATGGAATCCCTGATCACAGATTTTAAAGCTCTGTTTTCTATTTCCACTTCATGTAATCTTTGACCTAATTGATCAACCTTTTGGGAAAGGTTGTACACAACTTGTGAAATGTCTGCTGGTTCCATTTCTTAGGGCTTAGTATTATGTCAGATCCTGTCTCTAACAAATGAGGAGATGTCTCTCAGGTGTTACTGTGAATGATTCAACTGAAACACAATTGCAGACCTTTAAGAAAATGAATGGTTTTGTTTCACCAAGTTATAAGTAGTCCATATAGTGAGATGAACTCCTGTTATTTAGTGATGATTAGTAGAAGTTAAGTGGATAAGAATATTGTATTAAATACACAATTCTTAAATGTACTATCAGAATTTGTGCGTGAGGTAAAGAAGCCAGAGTATTTGTAGTGCCGAGACTATGATTTAGTTAGAGCCACAGTTCATATCAGGCAGAGTCTATGAAAGTCAATATGTGACAACTTAGCATCTATATACAATCTTTTGCTGTGTAGTAGCAGTCTCGATAGATCAGAATAACAGTGTAAGGTAATTTTACCTGATGTGTTAGTACAGCAGCTTCTGTGAGCCGATAGTCCTCTCCGTGTGAATGCTGAGAGCCGTCTTCGGTAGCTACCGGAAGTGACGTCAGCGAAGGTGAATCCCAATCTGCAGCGTCTGTGGATACAGAGCGTAAGGCAGCTCCGGTAGACAGAAACCTTGTATCCAATAAGGTATTTAGCAAATGTAACAATAAGTTGTCAGAATATTCAAACAGCAAGTATCTGAAAATAACGAAGGGAGGAAGTTGTATCCTATGAAATAGAGCAAGACAACGCTCTAGGTATTTGTAAATCCAAAGCTTGAGCAAAAACGAAGTGTTCACTTCCAAAATACTAAGCACTGTGTGATAAGTGCGCCAAAGTTAAATAAGGGGAGATATCCAATAAGGAGAAAGTGAGGATTTAAAGCAACAGTAATGTAAGTCCTTACAGTATAATACATTATTTTGATGTTTTAAATGTGTTTTGTGCATTTTTTTTTAACCCTCACAGTTTACTTCAGGTCTCAAGCAGTGTTCCATCTAAAGCCAGTTTTGTGAGCGGCCAAGCAGTGAAACAGTTAATTAAGGAACTGCACCCTTCAATTAGCAAACACTGCATTAACTGTTTCACTGCTGGGCTGCTCACAAAACTGGCTTTAGAAGTACACTGGTCTATAAATATTGCCTAAATATTCTAACGCAGTTTCAGCTTGTGCTCGAGCGCAACCTATAACTTTAAACTTGTAATACCAGCACTAATTAGCTTGGTCACAACAGCCATTGAAAGTATAGGCTGCGCTCGAGAGAAGTTGGGTGCACTTACCCTTTTCTAGTTAGCGTGATTTACCATGGACTTGTACTATCAAAGTGGCGCACTAATGGTAGCGCGACCAATTGAAACTGGTTATCGTGTGTGCGCTATCATTAGCACGCCACTTGTAATCTAGTACATATTGTTTATTTAGAATAATAAGTGCCCCTTTTTCATTTTGTGTATGTTAATTATGGCTAAATTGAGGCTATTCAGAGAGTCTGTCAGTTCATTTTCCAGACACTAGAGTGCAGTAACACACAATTCTTTACACACTACTGTTTTCAGTAATATTTTTTACGTTTAGTCTGTTTTACAGAATTTACAAAATTATATTTGTAGTCAATTATTAGTCTGGGTTATTTGTTTACTATGGAACAGATTGGATCTTTCCCTTTTATACTACAAAGTGAATCTTTAGCGGAAAGATCCATTAATCACTTGTTTAAATTAAAGGACAGTCTAGTCAAAATTAAACTTTCATGTCTGTCAAAAGCACTGAGATAAGGGAGCATAGATACAAGGTAATCACAGAGGTAAAAAGTATATTAATATATCGGTGTAGGTTATGCTAAACTGGGGAATTGGTATTAAAGGGATTATCTATCTTTTTAAACAATAAACATTCAGGAGTAGACTGTCCCTTTAAGTGTATGTTTTGACATTTTGCAGTGCTTGGATCACTTTATATATTTTAATCAGCATACTTCTGTTTTTTTTTCCCTTAAGGTTCCTTGTTCTCTCTGGCTTCTCAACTTCTGAACTTCTCAAGGAGGTAAGGTAAATTATTTTCCCAGTTTTAAAGTTTTTTTGCATGTCCACCTAGTACTGAAGTTGTGGCAGCTAAGCCTCACCAAAGTTAGTGCAAATACCTAAATTCTGAATCACTTTATTTAGTAGATATGTCTGCGATCTCTCATTTACCAAAGTAGAGCATAATTTATTTAAAGGGATATGAAACCCAAATGTTTTCTTTCACGATTCAGATAGAGCATGCAATTTTAAGCCACTTTCCTTATTTACTCCTATTTTTCCTCGTTTTTTTGGTATCTTTATTTGAAAATCAGGAATATAAGTTTAAGAGCCGGCCCATTTTTCATTCACCACCCTAGGTACCACTTGCTGATTAGTGGCTACATTTAGCCACCAAACCGCAGCAACTTGGTCTTCTACACTGACTTTTCTTTTGGGATATATCACATTCCAATGTTCTGCACTTAGGGAAATTCGTGCAATGTATTCTTAAATAGATATTCCTATATTTATATATATATATATATATATATATCTGTATGCACAATTCATCTTCAGTCACTACAATGACAAGCGTTAATTGTTTACTTGAAGAGCGGAGTGGAGCGACTAACAGCGCATAACAGCGTGTCTACTATAATACTAATATTATTATAATAATATTATTATGTAATAGTATTTGTATGTGAATATCAGCATTATGAAACAGAGACTCACTATTTACCGTATAATAAAAATGAATGATTTAAACAATATGTTAATATGATAAGCAATACTTGCTTCGTCTACTATGCATAATTTAATTAACCTTTTAATAACATAAAAATTATTAAGCAGATAGAGTGTGCTATTTATAACCCAACATAACAATCACAAATATGCTATGTTCAATCCCTGATTAGTTGCCAAACTAACTTGTTACTATTTTACACAGTGACAACAACCCAACACAGCTGCTGCCTGAAACCGTGACATGTAAACAGTGATTCTGAAAATGTGTTCAGAATTACTGTTAAAATTACATTATAGGGGATCCCCTATTGCACGTTATGTGGACTCACCCAAAAATGATAACTCCCATATCAATGGTAATCTGCCAAATGCACATGAAAAGACAGAAAACTTTACAAAGGATTGGACTTCAAGAGTGGCATATGGCACACATGCTAATTGAAAGTTTGTTGAAATTGTCATAAAAAAATTAATTCATCCCAGTGGGCCCTCAAGACAAACAGGATTACTTTAGAGACCATCCTGGAGTCATTTGATAATCATCAAACTACTTTAGAAGTAATTTGCACATCATCAGATGTAAAGTCATCAGCCAAGGTAAAACAATTGTAGGTGATGACTTCAGAATGATTAGCAGATTACCGTACTGATTACTTCACAAGCATGAACAGCCAGTGAATGGGCATACTTCAGGATGGCATCTGATGGCTAGTCTTAGGGTGACCATATTGCCACTTTAAAAAGGGACACATATGACAAATACATATGCCAGGGCTGTTTTCAGGGCTGTTTAAAGAAATGTTTGGTATAAGAACCCTGACATATGTATTTTTCATATGTGTCCCTTTTTAAAGCGGCAATATGGTCACCCTAACTAGTCTAAATTCATTGATTACTTCAGAATGACTCCAGGAAGATCATCTTTTTTTAATAGAGCCGGCATAATATCGTAATAGAAGCATTAATATCAGCATGGATTTAAACCTTTCACAGATTTTTTGTTTTTTATAAAAAAGGTACAAATATACTTCTTTAATACCAAAGATTACTTATATGGCATTCGATTAGCTAAAGTTTACTCTCACTTTAATGTATGGATTAAGAATCTCCTGTTTAAAGCATCTTCTAACCAAAAATCTAAAAAATTGTCCTTGTTCCGCACCATATTCTGTGTAAGAAAATGCGTCACTTCCTGTCAGAATTGGTGATGGTTGGGATCACTGTTAAAATTAAGCTCATCTATTCTTTTGAAGAATGGGTTGCTCATTTTCAACATTGAGTCCACCCTATCACCATTCCTAAACATTAGGCTTTTTCCTATCTATAAGAAGAGGGCGTCTCATAGTGCAGTATGACCCTTATGAATAGGTGTGTTGTGATGGTAAAAAAGGCTTACCAGAAATCGATGCACTGTACTGTGACCAGTGCTCTCAGGCGGACTAGCACTTTCCAGCGGCTAGCACACTGTTTCCCAATGTTCCTCGTCGAGTGCCGGATACAGCGTGTGTAAAACCTCAAAGTGTGGAGATGGATAGCACCGGAACAGCGATCAGGCTGACAACTTCGTAAATGTTTAAAAGGATAAACGCTTTGTTAACATGGATCCGCTTTTACATTTGCCTGATGAAACGACCAGTTTGTGGTCGAGAAACGCGTTGCATGTTAATAAAGCGTTTATCCTTTTAAACATTAACGAAGTTGTCAGCCTGATCGCTGTTCCGGTGCGATCCATCTCCACACTTTGAGGTTTTACACACGCTGTATCCGGCACTCGACGAGGAACATTGGGAAACAGTGTGCTAGCCGCTGGAAAGTGCTAGTCCGCCTGAGAGCACTGGTCACAGTACAGTGCATCGATTTCTGGTAAGCCTTTTTTACCATCACAACACACCTATTCATAAGGGTCATACTGCACTATGAGGCGCCCTCTTCTTATTTTATTTCTATAGAATCACCTTCCACCGGGTTAAGAGGAGCTGCCTAAATCAATCACGTCTACTTCTAGCAGAGGATCTTTCATTTTAACTGCATTGGAAAACAAGCAAGATTCCACATACAAACTTTTTGGTTCCAACTAAACTTTAGATTTCGATCTACCTATTAATTATCGAACTTGTTGTTTGTTTTACAGTAATTGCTTTTATTGCCATATCATTTTTTTATATACTATACATTATTTATTTATTTTTTATTATATTATATCTTTTACCTTTCTTAAGCAGAGAGCGCTCTTTTTTCAGATCCACCTCTGGGATCCGTATATTGATTTTTTCCTATCTATAACTTTAAGACCAATTCATATGACAGCTTTTGTTTACTTAACAATAAACAGAACAGAGAGTGAGCTATTGTGTTGTAACTAGTTCACCTTAACAGTTTCCCTTTTAATGTCTAATTCTCAGCCGGCTTAAAGGGATATGAAACCCCCCAAAATATTTTGTGATTCAGACAACGCATACAATTTTAAAAAAGTTTCCAATTTACTTCTATTATCAAATTTGGTTACTTAACATGGTATTCTGTATTGAAAAGATACCTAGGTAGGTGTCTGGAGCACTGCAAATCAGGATATAGTGCTGCCATATAGGGCTCTTGCAAATCTGCTGCAATATAGTGCTCCAGAAATGGTCAGGCCCCTGAGCTTATGGACCTACCTTTCAACAAAAGAAAAAAAAAGAAAATTTGATAAAAGAAGTAAATTAGAAAGTTGTTTAGCATTACATGCTCTATCTGAATCATGAACGAAAAATGTTGGGTTTCATGTCCCTTTAATAAAAGGGAAGTGAAGGCACAAATCCTGCACAAAGTTCACTATAGCTCATCACTAGGGTTTGCATGGCAGAATTTTGAAGCTTTGATTTTTTTTATCGAAAATGATTCAGTATTTAAAGTGAAGGTAAACTTTGGTGAATAAAAGCCCGTTTTTTAAAAATACTATTAAAAACAGGGGCACTTTCATTCATCAAAGTGTACAAATCAGCCGTTTTGATTAAAAACTTACCTTTTTTTATTTTCACAGCCAGAGCAGCTTCCCCCTCCTGGAAATTCTCTCTTCACACGTCAGCAATGACTAATCCGGCTTCCTCCAATCACAGCATGGCCTCAAGCAATAACCACCCTGGGGGGAAAGCCGTGATTGGAGGAAGCCAGATTAGTCATTGCTGACGTGTAAAGAGAGGCTTTCCAGGAGGGGGAAGCTGCTGTAGCTGTGAAAAGAAAAAAAAGTTAAGTTTTTATTCAAAACGGCTGATTTGTACACTTTGATGAATGAAAGTGCCCCTGTTTTTAATAGTATTTTTAAAAAACAGGCTTTTATTCACCAAAGTTTACCTTCACTTTAAAGCTGTATGCACTATTTTATAGGAATCAAAATACATGATTCAAACATATTGATTACATTTTTGGAAAGATAGGAGGGATTTTGACATGAAGCGAACCCTCAAAAAGAGTTAACATTTAAAGGGACAGTCAAGTGCAAAAAAAACTTTCCAATTTACTTTTTTTTTCAAACAGGGCATGTAATTTTAAACAACTTTCCAATTTACTTTTATCACCAATTTTGCTTTGTTCTCTTGGTAATCTTAGTTGAAAGCTAAACCTAGGAGGTTCATGTGCTAATTTCTTAGACCTTGAAGGCCGCCTCTTATCTAAATGCATTTTGATAGTTTTTCACCACTAGAGGGCATTAGTTCACGTGTTTCATATAGATAACATTGAGCTCATGCACGTGAATTTACCATGGAGACAGCTCTGATTAGCTAAAATGCAAGTCTGTCAAAAGAACTGAAATAAGGGGGCAGTCTGCTGAGGCTTAGATACTAGGTAAAACGTGTATAATTATAACTGTGTTGGTTATCCAAAACTGGGGAATTGGTAATTAAGGGATTATCTATCTTTTAAAACAACAAAAAATCTGGTGTTGACTGTCCCTTTAAGGGTAGAGACATACACCAGGAGGATATATCTAGCTGACCGGTAAACTCATAGGTGCAGCAACGAGGTGTGGTACCGCGACAGTGGGATCCCCTACAGCCCTGAGTACTGACCGCTACGGTGGTGAATTCTTATGCAATAGCCGAGATGGAGTGCTTCTATGGTGGTATGAGTGAGTACAAATCTAGTGACTGTGGAACTGTTACATATATTGATTACTTCATATAGCCACGATTGCCTGGAGCTCCCTGGTGAGCGTTTGCAATGGTAAAGGGTTAATCATGGGCCTGCACAATTCTTTAGCTTGACACACTCCACAGCCTATTCTACTACTACTACTATGGGCTAGATTTATCAAAGCTGAGGCGTACAGCGCATGAAATGAGTTAACACATTTGCAAATTAATTTAAAAGATTTTGATATATGTATCTATTTTATTTATGTAAGAATGTACAACATAATAGGTTAATGTTACTATTTCACCCTAGCTAAAAGCAAGTAAAAGGCTCTAAAAGGGAGGAGTTTTCCTTCAGTTTTCCCTATAAAGACATTACTAACAATCAGGGATGTATCATTGTTAATGGAGCCGGACAAAGCCCCAGTGCCTTAGGGGTGAAACCCGCGTAGCTGGCGTTTGTTCAACAGTAAATCTGGCTAGAAATGATTGTAGGCTGAAGCGGAGGTGTCAGGAGTTGTGAACAGAGTTTGCAATTTTAGCAGATGAAATCCACTTCATACCACTGGAGGAGGCTTGCTTGGGGAGAGACATACACCACAAGGATATATCTAGATGACCGGTAAACTAATAGGTGCAGCAAGGAGTTTTGGTACCACAACAGTGGGATCCCCTACAGCCCTGAATATTGACCGATACGGCAGTGAATTTCTTATGCAATAGCTGAGACGGCGGGCCTCTATGGTGGTATGAGTGAGTACAAATCTAGTGACTGTGGAACTGTTACATATATTGATTACTTCATATAGCCACAATTACCTGGAGCTCCCTGGTGAGCGTTTGCAATGGTAAAGGGTTAATTATGGGCCTGCACAATTCTTTAGCTTGACACACTCCACAGCCTATTTTACTACTACTATATATATTGTTTTCCCTGCACTTAACTTAACTATTTCAAGTGCCTTTTGGGAATTGCACTATAGAGCCTTTTTGTCTGTACTGTAAGAGCAATTTGGAACTTTATTTACCTTGCTGGAATTGATTTGGGATCTTTTTATACTTATTTTTCTTTTTTAACTTTTATAATTTTTTTCTCCTTTTTTATGAGAGCTCTCTTTTATTTAATTCCATTAGTGCACTATGATTTAAAAATAAGGGGCTACTGAATGTATATTTATAGCCACTTTTTGACTGTTAACAATAAATGCAATGATGTTAAATATTTCTTTATATTTGCTGTGACTGACATTATTCATTATCATTACTGTGTCAATTGTTTCCATTTATTATATGTTTGGGACTAGTGAGTGCTGGATTTGATAGTCTTTTTCTATTTTTTTACATTTAACTATTTACACACACATATATATATATATATATATATATATATACACAACAAAATATAGGATTTGCACTCTCACCTATGATCAGCATGCCAGGGTGACAGGAGCAGAAAAATATGTCACAATTAAATTATAATTTAAGGGAGACGTGTCCGGGCGGCAGCCATGACAGGTTGTGTTTTCTAGGGCTCCTATGTGACCTCCATTAATCCGCCTAATACAAAGATTACTTTGCAACATCAGAAGAGAAACACCACAACATCAGACAGATGAAGCTGTGAGGAGTCGACTGATATCTATACTTGCAGTATTTATGACCATTGAGCCCAAATTGTCGGCCTAGTGACGAGACCTTCAGCACCACCACTGTGAAACGGGGAACACAGTAGCCCAAAGACTGCCTCCCTATCAAAGCAAACCAAACCTATACATATTATGGAGGACCCTTACAAGTCCATAAAAATTGCATTGCTGCAGCTAGAAGCTAAAATAGACAGCTGCATGACCGATCTCATTATAACAGCCTGGTATACAGATCGAAAAGCGGAAGTCAAACCGGGGACCGACTTGGATATGGAGAAAATCTCATTGCAAAAGCTGGTGTGGTCTAGCTTCAAGATAACACATACGCCTGACGTACATGACCGCATTCTTTCCGATGCATGAAAGATAGCACACTACAGTGCCGCACCTTCCGGCAGCAGTACAATAGGGGATCTGAGTCATGCAGGGCCTTAGTCGGAAGCCAGCACAGAGCCACCATCAAGCACACAAAATGCCTCATCCCTTCAACCACCTACTCCCTGTCCTTGCTATGTGGGGCACAAGAAAATTCAACACTCATCTCTGCTGCTGGGCGGGGGGGAGAGCGGCCGGCTCCTGACGTCGGGCTCTGGAACTACCAACTCTAAACGCGGTTACCAGTCCACCGATCCCAATGTCCACCTTAGCTACTCACACTTACTTCCTCCAGCTGCAGAAGAGCAGTTTTGTCGGCAGGGATCTCATACTGACGAGATCTATTAGGGCGCCACTTTGCTGTGTTTCCCTGTCATCTGAAAAATCCAGATTACACCGGAGGGCCGGTGTGGGATGACAGAATTCTCTTCAAACCCAGAGAGATTACCTGCTGGGCCCCTCGGGGAGACTCACTTACCACACGGTACCTTATATGATGGCCACACGGTCTGAATCCTTGAGTACACTGCTAACCTACATATCGAGCTCCTTAAAAGTCTGCTGCTTGATGAGACTCACATATTCCTTTTACTACCTCTACATATGTTGTGTTGTGATATTTCTGTTTAAACTAACATTACATTTATTACATGCTTAGTGAGAATCCTCTGATAATGGGGGATATCTATTGTATATTTTATTTTAATGCAACTGTTAATATGATACCATACTCACCTATAGGCAAGATATCTAATTCAACCCCCTGGATATCGAGGCTTCTACACAGGGGCATATACCCCCTCTCCACATTTTATCGAAACTTTAGAATGTTAAGGTAGTCGTAGATTTGATGTGTTTAGACTAGTTGCATGTATGATAGCTGATATGGGGAATGCCCCCCATTTAAGCAGGTCTCAGGTAGTGATGGGAGTGGGGAGGGAGCCCTCCTCTTAGTTCAGCTTGATTTTAGCATCCCCTATCTATCTAGATAAGTTAATATACCACTAGACCTCTACTTCATACAGCGCTCAGCCAATCTACCTGTATGTCTGTTATTATTTTCCTTTTACACTGCCTAACAAAGTGACAAACTAGTATGATGTAATTTGCCCATGTTTTTTCAGATGCAAACCTTATCCACATAGCTGTATTACATATTGATACATATCAGAAGTAGTAATTTTGCCTGAACTGTATAAATTGACCCTAATCAGGCAGACTAAAGTTCGACCCCTTCTGGCCTCCATGTATGCTCAATATAGGACTGAACACCAGTATTCCCAGGAGGGTCCCTAGATTTATCTGTTGCACCTTACAATTACCTCACCAGCGGGATTAAAGTGATACAGGTAGATTATGCTGTTTGATCTTGCTATGAGTGAACAGAGATAGGACTTATAAAGCTAATGGTCACTTTATTATCATAACTGGCACCCTCTAAATTCCTAATTGGGGAGAGATCTATATAGACAATCACTAATTTCTCAAGCTCATATATTAAAAGGGCATTAATACCTGTCATTACACGCCTACTTAGATGCCATCTCTCAATGTAGAGTCAAATGCCTTAAAAGAACACTTCTACTTAAGATCTACTCTATAGAAGACCCCGGATTCATCTCGCATAGATCTATCATGAGGCCCCCCATTTAAATCCGGCTACTATAACATAACCCTCACTATGCAGAAGAGAACCAATTAGGTCCATCTTTCCACCTGGGAACTGGTACTTTCACTGTATGGAAAGGGTATCAGGCACACACTTTGGTAATCTCTATTCTTCGTATATATATATGACCGTTGCTGAGACAAACGGCTGCTTCCTATATAGGGAGCTCCTGTTTTAAGAGGTACCATACTACAAAATTTGCCCCAATCTTTCTCATCTCATACATCTCCAGGGCATTTTGATCTCTGACATCTACACTCCCCATATTTGTAGCTCACCCCATTATACCCTATTTCCACAGGACTTTTGACTAAAGGGACACTGAACCCAAATTTTTTCTTTCATGATTCAGATAAAGCATGCAATTTTAAGCAACTTTCTAATTTACGCCTATTATCAAATGTTCTTCATTCTCTGGGTATCCTTATTTGAAAAGCAAGAATGTAAGTTTAGATGCCGGACCATTTTTTGTGAACAACCTGGGTTGTTCTTGGTGATTGGTGGATAAATTCACCCACCAATAAACAAGTCCTGTCCAGGGTTCTGAAACAAAAATTGTCTGGCTCCTTAGCTTAGATGCCATCTTTTTCAAATAAAGATAGCAAGAGAACGAAAATTTTTTTTATAATAGGAGTAAATTAGAAAGTTGCTTAAAATTGCATTCTCTATCTAAATCACGAAAAAAAAATTGATTTCAGTGTCCCTTTAAATAAGATAGAGATGTGATAAGTCACTACTCCGTTGAGACGACTCAGAGATAATCCACTCCCCTATAGATATAGCTTTTGCTTAAACTACTTTTGTTTAACACATTCTTATATCATCCATGGGTAACCCCTTTCATATTTGTAGTCATTATTTTCTTATTAATAGATATGTTCATAGTTATATTTCAATTTAACAGGCCCAAGAGTGGTGTAATCTCATTCTAGTTTACTTCCAGGAACGTATGTTAGTCATCATAAGTCCAAGAATATTCTACAACCTATAGGGGAGGTCTATGAAATAAATAAGGGGTTTCATATATATACTCAGTCTGAAATGTGAACAACTCTATCATTATCTCTTTGTATATGTTGACCGCTAATGTTATTATTCTCACAGTACCCCTGCCTATAAAGCAAACATTATACTCCCCTGGCTGAGGTATACAATGCTGACCTATTTCCGTATCTAATTTGCCTCTTCTACTAGATGTTAATGTACCTATTTGACAGTGAGCTTTGCAAATATGACGCTGCCTATAGTTAACTTCCCCGGATACGTCTCCCCCCCTTCCCATTTCTAAAGCAGATTTTGCCTGCTGACTACCCCCTTACCCTTTATCAAACGGTCCTGAAGTGACCTACATGTAACTACCAATTCCTAATAAATTGCTCATCTACCTGGCCCAATAGTGGCTTATGTTTTAGTTACACCATTCCTATAATTAATAAGAAAAATGAGGTTTCATCAATGTGTTTTTTTCCCTTTTATTGTAGGTACTTCTTTGCCTGCTATTGTTTTATATGTTGTAACTTATATGCTTGACCTGCAGGCTCCGTTTATCACACAGTTGTTTTTGAAGCAAAGCATAATTTTATTGCATAACTATGACATTGCCTGGACTTGTCAACTTCTTGTGTTCTCACTTTGTTTTCTTTCACCTAGATTACAAGTTTGGCATTAGCATTAAAAAGCAGCGTTGAGAGGTCCCAACGCTGCTTTTTAACGCCCGCTGGTATTACGAGTCAGGCAGGAAAGAGTCTACTGCTCACTTTTATTCCGCGACTCGAGGCTACCACTAATCCCCTTACGTCAATTGTGTATCCTATCTTTTTAATGGGACTTGCCTAATACCGGTATTACGAGTCTTGGAAGAAGTGAGCGGTAGACCCTCTCCTGTCAAGACTTCTACCGCATTTAACGCCGGAACATAAAGCTCTTAACTAAAGTGCTACAAAGTACACTAACACCCATAAACTACCTGTTAACCCCTAAACCAAGCCCCCCCCACATCGCAAACACTATAATAAAAAATTTTAACCCCTAATCTGCCGACCGGACATCGCCGCCACCTACATTATACCTATGAACCCCTAATCTGCTGCCCCTAACATCGCCGACACCTACATTATATTTATTAACACCTAATCTGCCACCCCCAACATCACCACCACCTACCTACAATTCTTAACCCTAATCTGCCAACCGGACATCGCGGCCACTTTAATAAATGTATTAACCCCTAAACCGCCACACTCCCGCCTCGCACACACTAGTTAAATTTTATTAACCTCTAATCTGCCTGCCCTAACATTGCCGACACCTACTTACATTAATTAACCCCTAATCTGCCACCCCAATGTTGCCTCTACTATATTAAAGGTATTAACCCCTAAACCTAAGTCTAAACCTAACCCTAACCCCCCCTAACTTAAATATAATTTAAATTAAACAAAATAAATTTAACAAAATTAAATAAAATATTCCTATTTAAAACTAAATACTTACCGATAAAATAAACCCTAAGCTAGCTACAATATAACTAATAGTTACATTGTAGCTAGTTTAGGATTTATATTTATGTCACAGGCAACTTTGTATTTATTTTAACTAGGTACAATAGTTACAATAGTTATTAAATAGTTATTAACTATTTAATAACTACCTAGCTAAAATAAGTACAAAATTACCTGTAAAATAAATCCTAACCTAAATTACAATTACACCTAACACTACACTATCATTAAACTAATTACCTAAACTACCTACAATTAGTGATGTCGCAAACCTAAAAATTTCGGTTCGCAAACAGCGAACACAAACTTCCCCAAAAGTTTGCGAACCGGCAAACCGGGCGAACCCCCATTGACTTCAATGGGCAGGCGAATTTTAAAACCCACAGGGACTCTTTCTGGCCACAATAGTGATGGAAAAGTTGTTTCAAGGGGACTAACACCTGGACTGTGGCATGCCGGAGCGGGATCCATGGCAAAACTCCCATGGAAAATTACATAGTTGATGCAGAGTCTGGTTTTAAGCCATAAAGGGCATAAATCACCTAGCATTCCTAAATTGTTTGGAATAACGTGCTTTAAAACATCAGGTATGATGTTGCATCGATCAGGTAGTGTAAGGGTTACGCCTACTTCACAGTGACAGACCAAACTCCCCGTTTAAAGGGACAGTCTACAGCAGAATTTTTATTGTTTTAAAAGATAGATAATCCCTTTATTACCCATTTCCCAGTTTTGCATAACTAACACATTTATAATAATATACTTTTAACCTCTGTGATTATCTTGTATCTAAGCCTCTGCAAACTGCCCCTTTTTTCAGTTCTTTTGACAGACTTGCAGTCTAGCCAATCAGTGCCTGCTCCCAGATAACTTCTCGTGCACTAGCACAGTGTTATCTATATGAAATACATGAACTAACACCCTCTAGTGGTGAAAAACTGTTAAAATGCAATCTGAAAGTTTTTTTTTTTTAATTTACACTACTGTTACACCAGATATGAGTGGGGGCACTGGGCAAGTGGGCACAGTATACGCTGTGAGCCTGAAACACACGCTGGCAGACAGGCAGGCAACTGCAATTAGATTACACAAGCAGACTGATGTTTCACAGTCAAAAAAGTTTGTTTTTTTTAATTTACACTACTGTTACACCAGATATGAGTGGGGGCACTGGGCAAGTGGGCACAGTATACGCTGTGAGCCTGGCACACATGCTGGCAGGCAGGCAACTGCAATTAGATTACACTAGCAGACTGACGTTTCACAGTCAAAAAAGTTTTATTTTTTTAAATTTACACTACTGTTACACCAGATATGAGTGGTGGCACTGGGCAAGTGGGCCTGGCACACACGCTGGCAAGCAGGCAACTGCAATTAGATTACACTAGCAGACTGATGTTTCAAAGTCAAAAAAGTTTTTTTTTTTAATTTACACTACTGTTACACCAGATATGAGTGGTGGCACTGGGCAAGTAGGTCTGGCACACACGCTGGCAGGCAGGCAACTGCAATTAGATTACACAAGCAGACTGATGTTTCACAGTCAAAAAAGTTTTTTTTTTTTAAATTGACACTACTGTTACACCAGATATGAGTGGTGGCACTGGGCAAGTGGCTTGGCAGACAGGCAACTGCTATTAGATTACACAAGCAGACTGATGTTTCACAGTCAAAAAAGTTTTTTTTTTTAAATTTACACTACTGTTACACCAAATATGAGTGAGGGCACTGGGCAAGTGGGCTTGGCACACACGCTGGCAGGCAGGCAACTGCAATTAGATTACACTAGCAGACTGATGTTTCACAGTCAAAAAAAGTTTTTTGTTTTTAAATTTACACTACTGTTACACCAGATATGAGTGGTGGCACTGGGCAAGTGGCTTGGCAGGCTGGCAACTGCAATTAGATTACACAAGCAGACTGATGTTTCACAGTCAAAAAAGTTTTTTTTTTAAATTTACACTACTGTTACACCAGATATGAGTGGGGGCACTGGGCAAGTGGGCACAGTATACGCTGTGAGCCTGGCACACATGCTGGCAGGCAGGCAACTGCAATTAGATTACACTAGCAGACTGACGTTTCACAGTCAAAAAAGTTTTATTTTTTTAAATTTACACTACTGTTACACCAGATATGAGTGGTGGCACTGGGCAAGTGGGCCTGGCACACACGCTGGCAAGCAGGCAACTGCAATTAGATTAAACTAGCAGACTGATGTTTCAAAGTCAAAAAAGTTTTTTTTTTTAAATTTCACTACTGTTACACTAGATATGAGTGGTGGCACTGGGCAAGTGGGCCTGGCACACACGCTGGCAGGCAGGCAACTGCAATTAGATTACACAAGCAGACTGATGTTTCACAGTCAAAAAAGTTTTTTTTTTTAAATTTACACTACTGTTACACCAGATATGAGTGGTGGCACTGGGCAAGTGGCTTGGCAGACAGGCAACTGGTATTAGATTACACAAGCAGACTGATGTTTCACAGTCAAAAAAGTTTTTTTTAAATTTACACTACTGTTACACCAAATATGAGTGAGGGCACTGGGCAAGTGGGCTTGGCACACACGCTGGCAGGCAGGCAGGCAACTGCAATTAGATTACACAAGCAGACTGATGTTTCACAGTCAAAAAAAGTTTTTTGTTTTTAAATTTACACTACTGTTACACCAGATATGAGTGGTGGCACTGGGCAAGTGGGCCTGGCACATACGCTGGCAGGCAGGCAACTGCAATTAGATTACACTAGCAGACTGATGTTTCACAGTCAAAAATGTTTGTTTTTTTTAATTTACACTACTGTTACACCAGATGAGTGGTGTGGCACTGGGCAAGTGGGTTTGGCACACACGCTGGCAGGCAGGCAACTGCAATTAGATTACACTAGCAGACTGATGTTTCACAGTCAAAAAAGTTTTTTTTTTTTTTTTAAATTTACACTACTGTTACACCAGATATGAGTGGTGGCACTTGGCAAGTGGGCCTGGCACACACGCTGGCAGGCAACTGCAATTAGATTACACTAGCAGACTGATGTTTCACAGTCAAAAAAGTTTTTTTTTTTTTAAATTTACACTACTGTTACACCAGATATGAGTGGTGGCACTGGGCAAGTGGGCCTGGCACACACTCTGGCAGGCAGGCAACTGCAATTAGATTACACTAGCAGACTGATGTTTCACAGTCAAAAAAGTTTTTTTTTTTTTTTAAATTTACACTACTGTTACACCAGATGTGAGTGGTGGCACTGGGCAAGTGGCTTGGCAGGCAGGCAAGTGCAATTAGATTACACAGGGAAAAAAAAAGATGTTCTAGCCCTAAAAAGGGCTTTTTAGGGTGCTGTGCTTACAGCAGAGATCAGATGAGTTCTTCAGGACTGTAGTGGACACTGAATACACTAGCCTAGCTATCAATTTCCCTATTAAATCACCAGCAGCTACACTGTCCCTCCTCTCACTAACAATGCAGCTTCTGAATGAATCTAAAATGGCTGCTGTTCAGGAGCTGGGAGGGTCTGGGAGGGAGGGTCTGCTGCTGATTGGCTGAAATGTGTCTGCAGACTGTGAGATACAGGGTCAAAGTTTACTCAATGATGATGAATAGGGGGCGGATCGAACATTGCATATGTTCACCCGCAGCGGCGAACGCGAACATGCTATGTTCACCGGGAACTATTTGCCGGCGAACTATTCACGACATCACTACCTACAATTAAATACAATTAAATTCAATAAACTAAATTACGGAAAAACCCCCCACTAAATTACAGAAAAAAATTACAAGAAGTTTAAACTAATTATACCTAATCTAAGCCCCCTAATAAAATAAAAAAGCCCCCCAAAATAAAAAAATTCCCTACCCTATACTAAATTACAAATATCCCTTAAAAGGGCCTTTCGCGGGCATTGCCCCAAAGTAATCAGCTCTTTTACCTGTAAAAAAAGAAATACAATACCCCCCCAACATTACAACCCACCGCCCACACACCCCTACTCTAAAACCCACCCAATCCCCCCTTAAAAAAAGCTAACACTACCCCATTGAAGATCACCTTGGGGGTCCTCCATCCAGCAAAAGTCTTCATCCAAGCGGCATCTACTATCTTCATCCTTCAGGCACGGAGCGGTTCCATCTTGAAGATATCCAGCACGGAGCATCCTTCCTGGCCAACGGACTAACGACGAATGAAGGTTCCTTTAAATGACGTCATCCAAGATGGCGTCCCTTGAATTCCGATTGGCTGATAGGATTCTATCAGCCAATTGGAATAAAGGTAGGAAAAAGCCAATTGGCTGATGCAATCAGCCAATCGGATTGACCTCACATTCTATTGGCTGTTTGTAATTTAGTATAGGGTAGGGCATTTTATTATTTTGGGGGGCTTTTTATTGTATTAGGGGGCTTAGATTAGGTATAATTAGTTTAAACTTCTTGTAATTTTTTTTTTCTCTGTAATTTAGTGTTTTTTTTTTCCGTAATTTAGTTTATTGAATTTAATTGTATTTAATTGTAGGTAGTTTAGGTAATTAGTTTAATGATAGTGTAGTGTTAGGTGTAATTGTAACTTAGGTTAGGATTTATTTTACAGGTAATTTTGTACTTATTTTAGCTAGGTAGTTATTAAATACTTAATAACTATTTAATAACTATTGTACCTAGTTAAAATAAATACAAAGTTGCCTGTAAAATAAAAATAAATCCTAAACTAGCTACAATGTAACTATTAGTTATATTGTAGCTATCTTATGGTTTATTTTATAGGTAAGTATTTAGTTTTAAATAGGAATAATTTATTTAATTGTATTTATTTTATTTAGATGTATTTAAATTATATTTAAATTAGGGGGTGTTAGGGTTATACTTAGGTTTAGGGGTTAATAACTTTACTATAGTGGCGGCGACGTTGGCGGCGGCAGTATAGGGGTTAATTAATTTAATATAGTTGCTGCGACGTTGGGGGGGCAGAGTAGGGGTTAATAACTATAATGTAGGTGTCGGCGATGTTGGGGGCAGCAGATTAGGGGTTTATAAGTAAAATGTAGGTGGCGGCGGTGTCCGGAGTGGCAGATTAGGGGTTAATAGTATAATGCAGGTGGCGACAATGTCGGGGGGGCAGAATAGGGGTTAATAAGTGTAAGATTAGGGGTTTTTAGACTTGGGGTTCATGTTAGGGTTTTAGGTGCAGACATATTTTTTATTTTCCCATAAGAAACAATGGGGCTGTGTTACGAGCTGAACGTTGCTTTTTTGAAGGTGCTAGATTTTTTTTCAGCCAGCTCAGCCCCATTGTTTCCTATGGAGAAATCGTGCACAAGCACGTTTAGCCAGCTTACCGCTACCGTAAGCAACGCTGGTATTGAGGTGAGATGTGGAGCTAAATTTTGCTCTACGCTCACCTTTTTGCGGCTAACGCCAGGTTTAAAAAAACCTGTAATATCAGCGTTGGCTTAAGGTGGCGTTAGAAAAAAAGGAGCGTTAGAGCCGCAAGACTTACCAACAACAACTCGTTATCTAGACGTTTGTTATTACATAAAAACCTCAATAATAAAATATGTATTCAAAAAAAAAAATTATAATTTAAAAGTATTTTAAATTTATGTGAACAATTCATGCAAGTGTGTGTCTAGCTTATAGCGCTACAATAAAGCACACATGTGAAACATATCACTTAGGGCTCAAAGGAAGGGACTAAAGTACATATCGTTTACTGAAATATGACTAACAGGTATAGATAGGCAAACAGATCTGTATGGCATTGTGGAAATATAGCGTTTTACAGCGTTCCATTCTTATTTTTACCTTATTTTATTGTATATATAACGTGTGATTCACTAAAGATACACACATTAGCAATTTTGATCTATCAGATTATGATCCAAGTTGCATTATCATTACAGTTTATTGTATATCTTTGCACTTGCTTGTTGTCACTATAGCAACATTGATGGTGTCATTTCATGGGGATGGGGTCTCTTACCCTTTAAAAGTTTGGTTTGTTTGCTGTTTTTGTTGTCTGAGGAAGGGGAGTTTTTTTATCCCTGAAATATCACATATAAATAAAGTATACACTTGATGTATATATATATATATATATATATATATATATATAAAATATTTTCCTAATTTTTATATATATGTGTGTGTATCTTTACAAATTACATTGCACTTTGCATTTCCTCTATATAAAATAAAATAGAAAAACTGTCAGCTTCAGTTTCCCAGAGAGCTTCATTACTTTCTATGGGCCAGATAATCAAACTTTCTATAGTTTGGAGAGAAATTATCATGTAGACATCACAGGGGCTGAACTCACTGAATCTTCTAAGAAAAATGGTCCCAGAGAGATGTGAGATGCCTTCCATAAAAAGTAATGAGGCTCTCTAGAGTACAAAATTTTACATGGAAAATAGAAGGTAACAGGAGAAACCCTGGGTCTGATATAAAAGCTCAGTTTGCATCAATTACAAATTAAACTGAAATATTTTAACTACAATTTAACTTGCTTAAGTTACTTTTCTGTTAGTTAAAATAAGTGTATTGTAAATTTTGAGCAAATGTCACCTGCATACAGCTGGCAAGATAGTCAGTGAGACCAGCTTGTTTAAAATGCTTACATCATTTTACAGGAATTGTGAGAGAGCTTCAGAAATACCCTGGGAACTCCCCTGTTCATCCTAGGGATTTGCCCTGTCCCTCCCACTTTCTGAAACTGTCAGTTTTAGTTTACAATAGAGAAAATATAAAGTGCAATGTAATTTGTAAAAGATACACCGAAATATACAAAGTATGATCCTAATTTGTTAAAGTAACTTTCAAAACATAATCAGAAATTTAAAAAATTACTGCTGTAACTAAATCTAAATTAATCTGTTTAAAATATAAAAGAGAAATGCAATAATATTTAAAGAACCCAATCTGAATTGTAAAGTGATATAAAATACAATGCACATAGTGTAATTGTAACAAAACTTTCATATTATACAGTGCTTTCTTGAATTGGGCTTGTCTCTCCTTCACATACATACATGAGAGAGATCTTACAGTGCTGGAGAGAACCTCCCTTTTTCTTTTGAGCATTCAGTGAGTTTAGCCCTTGTGATGTCTGAACTATTCAATTTCTCTTCAAGCTGTTGAACCTTTGATTTGCCTTAGTGCAGCTCCTGGCTCCAGGCCTCATAGCAGCACCTCCCCGGCTTCTGCTGGGCTTTCAACCTGTGTTAAGTATATTGTCTGTGCTCGACAGCCTGACAAGTGTGCAAAAATTCCAGGGACTTCAGCCCATGGGTACATTTAATGGCCTTTCAACAAGACCCCAAACTATTCCATGCCATAGCATAACTGGTATTAGACACAGTTTTGTGACTTAACTACTTGACTGCCAGTGATACATACAGAAAATTGAGTATACTTATCTCTACTGACAGTAACAATCCAGATTAGTGATTTCACCCTCTTTGGGTACTAGTAATGATTTAACTCCATTTATGTAAGAAACATATATATATATACAGTATTTAACTATGTTTTTAAATCCCTAGGTTGCTAGTAACACATACAGTAATGTAATTTAACCCCTTTGTGTTACCAACATACACATAATAGTGATTTACCACTGTTGATTTACCATTTATGTAAGAAACATATATATACAGTATTTAACTATGTTTTTAAATTCCTAGGTTGCTAGTAACACATGCAGTAATGTAATTTAACCCATTTGTGTTACCAAAATACACATAATAGTGATTTACCACTGTTGATTACAAAAATACATAGCTGTAACTTTATTCCCTTTGATGCCAGTAACACACATATAGCTTTGATTCTACCCCCCACCCCTTTACCACCAGTAACACACATTGTAGCAACAGTGTTCATTTTGACGGCAAATTTCAATTTAGTCTTAGTTTTAGTCTTTTGACTAAAATGCCATTTTAGTTTTAGTCGTATTTTAGTCATCTGAATTGTTTTCGTTTTAGTCTAGTTTTAGTCGACTGAATCTCAAGTAGATTTTAGTCGACTAAATCTCCAGTAGATTTTAGTCAACTAAAATCTAAGGGGTTTAGTTAAAGTGTAATTCATTATTTAAGCATTTCTGTATCATTTGCAAACTGATTACATACTCCAGGAGTAAACATAATACCTGTTAATATTTATGGTATTACGGTTTAAACATGCAATACAGACACAGATTTAGCCGTTGTGATATGTAACATCTTTATTAAACTTAAAATTAAATAAAACCAAGTTTCATAAACAAACAGAAGTGCAACTTTAAAATATAAAAAAACAAAACTGTAAACTGTATTGGCTGTATTACACATATTACCCAATATAAAAACTTTAACAGTTCTCTGTTAATAATTAAAACAAGTATCAAGTAACTCAACACAACAAAAAGTTTCTGCAGCTAGCACAGGCACAGCATAACTTAAACCCATACTCGAGGGTTATGCTTATTTCTATAGGAAGAATCAATTGATTGTTCACAGATTCGAAAACGTTTTGGCAACGATATTAGCACTGCTCTAGAACTTCCAAACTCATTATATACTCCTGGAGTAAAGGTTTATTAACCTGTTTTTATTTATGGTATTAAGGTTTCGGCATGCAATACAGATTTAACAGATTTAACTGTTGTGGTATATAACATGTTTATTTATCTTAAAATTTAATAAAATTAAGTTTCGTAAATTTTACAAAAGAGCAGTAATTAGATATGGATTAATTATAACAACTTGCATAAAATGTTTTTGTCAGCAAATTTTGATTTAGTTTTAGTCATAGTATTTTGACTAAAATGTCATTTTAGTTTTAGTCGTATTTTAGTCATCAGAATTTTTTTAGTTTTATACTCATTTTAGTCTAGTTTTAGTCGACGAAATTAACACTGCTTACAAAGCAACACCACTGGTATATGTTGTTGGGCTATTCTTCCCATTCCATAACTATCTATAGAGATTATACATACAGGTACAGTCTGTACTTTATAGATTGGAACCAACTCTGAAATGCAGTTGTTTTGATAGCATTCAAGAAAACAAAGAACACAAACAATCTGACCTTTTTTTTTCTTTAATTTATGTAGGTTACCAAAATATCTTACATGAATATTCTATCAATTAAGTTAAATGAATGACGTTTTAGAAAATTCATGATTTAGAACATTTAAGATTGCTGTCTTTATAAGCAAATCAGGAAATGAACACCTTTTCAAGCCACAAAATGAATATGAAATGTTGTTTTCTAATTTGTTATTATTTACGTATCTACAGTAATTTTATTACCATGTGCATTTATCTTGTTTGTTCAATAACATGGTGTTTGTCTCATAAACAAAATTGTTTTCCCAATAGCATGATTTGTTTAGCAGTTACCATAGTGACCTATGATGCTTTATAAAGGATTAACAAGATTATGGCATGTACGTCATGCTTTCAATAATAAGCTTATACCCGCCAACACAAGTCCAGAACAAGGACAAATGTTGGGGGAAACTTGAGTGGTTGAGTAGTTGAAGAGAATGCGTCACACTTAAAGGACCACTCAATGCAGTAGAATTACATAATTAATAAGTACATACTAAAAAGACAAGGATTTAACACCTACTCTGAATTTCAAAGAAGCAGTAGATTTTTTCTGACAAATGTATTTTCTCTCCAATTTTCCGGCCCCTTGTGTCATGTGAGAGACATCAGCCAATCACAGACTAGTATATACACATACTCTGTGAGCTTGTGCACATGCTCAGTAGGATCTTGTTCCTCAGAAAGTGTGAAAATAAAAAGACTGTGCAATCCAGTAACAATGATAATGGAAGTAAATTGGAAAGTGTCTTAAAACTGCCTGAATCATAAAACTTTATTTGACTTGAGTGTCCCTTTAAGCTCCGATATTCAAAACATTGGCAGAAAGACAAGAAATTGCCTGTTTGGGTTCAAAAGGTTTTCAGTCCTTTGTTCTTTTGATATATCCTAAAAAAGTGGGCTGAACGTCGTTGAGCTGATGAGTAGCGATAAGTCTCCCATAGGATATAAGGGGGATCGTAACTTTAGCAAAAGTCCACCGACATCACCACTGATCTGTGATGTCGGTGTAGGGATGGTGTTTGCTTTTAAAGCGTGTTTACAGAAAATAGTCAAAAAATAAAAATGTTTTCTGTGTAGTAACACTTCAAATTATGCTTATGTAAATTTAGTTTAACTGTACATTCACTAGCTTTGTCACACTGGAAAATTTCGCCACTGAAAAGCAGGCTAGAATGATATAGCTGAAAAGGGATAGATAAGATGGAGGACAGGGCTTTGAATATTAGAAACTCATGGCGATGTTTCACTATTAAAATACAGGTTACTCCCAAAACACTTCCTATTAAAACTATAGAAACAGGGGGATTGTATAGTATACAGGGAGTGCAGAATTATTAGGCAAGTTGTATTTTTGAGGATTAATTTTATTATTGAACAACAACCATGTTCTCAATGAACCCAAAAAACTCATTAATATCAAAGCTGAATAGTTTTGGAAGTAGTTTTTAGTTTGTTTTTAGTTATAGCTATTTTAGGGGGATATCTGTGTGTGCAGGTGACTATTACTGTGCATAATTATTAGGCAACTTAACAAAAAACAAATATATACCCATTTCAATTATTTATTTTTACCAGTGAAACCAATATAACATCTCAACATTCACAAATATACATTTCTGACATTCAAAAACAAAACAAAAACAAATCAGTGACCAATATAGCCACCTTTCTTTGCAAGGACACTCAAAAGCCTGCCATCCATGGATTCTGTCAGTGTTTTGATCTGTTCACCATCAACATTGCGTGCAGCAGCAACCACAGCCTCCCAGACACTGTTCAGAGAGGTGTACTGTTTTCCCTCCTTGTAAATCTCACATTTGATGATGGACCACAGGTTCTCAATGGGGTTCAGATCAGGTGAACAAGGAGGCCATGTCATTAGATTTTCTTCTTTTATACCCTTTCTTGCCAGCCACGCTGTGGAGTACTTGGACGCGTGTGATGGAGCATTGTCCTGCATGAAAATCATGTTTTTCTTGAAGGATGCAGACTTCTTCCTGTACCACTGCTTGAAGAAGGTGTCTTCCAGAAACTGGCAGTAGGACTGGGAGTTGAGCTTGACTCCATCCTCAACCCGAAAAGGCCCCACAAGCTCATCTTTGATGATACCAGCCCAAACCAGTACTCCACCTCCACCTTGCTGGCGTCTGAGTCGGACTGGAGCTCTCTGCCCTTTACCAATCCAGCCACGGGCCCATCCATCTGGCCCATAAAGACTCACTCTCATTTCAGTCCATAAAACCTTAGAAAAATCAGTCTTGAGATATTTCTTGGCCCAGTGTTGACGTTTCAGCTTGTGTGTCTTGTTCAGTGGTGGTCGTCTTTCAGCCTTTCTTACTTTGGCCATGTCTCTGAGTATTGCACACCTTGTGCTTTTGGGCACTCCAGTGATGTTGCAGCTCTGAAATATGGCCAAACTGGTGGCAAGTGGCATCTTGGCAGCTGCACGCTTGACTTTTCTCAGTTCATGGGCAGTTATTTTGCGCCTTGGTTTTTCCACACGCTTCTTGCGACCCTGTTGACTATTTTGAATGAAACGCTTGATTGTTCGATGATCACGCTTTAGAAGCTTTGCAATTTTAAGAGTGCTGCATCCCTCTGCAAGATATCTCACTATTTTTGACTTTTCTGAGACTGTCAAGTCCTTCTTTTGACCCATTTTGCCAAAGGAAAGGAAGTTGCCTAATAATTATGCACACCTGATATAGGGTGTTGATGTCATTAGACCACACCCCTTCTCATTACAGAGATGCACATCACCTAATATGCTTAATTGGTAGTAGGCTTTCGAGCCTATACAGCTTGGAGTAAGACAACATGCATAAAGAGGATGATGTGGTCAAAATACTCATTTGCCTAATAATTCTGCACTCCCTGTAATGTCACAATATGTATGTAAACTGTTAATGTGATTGTACTAATATTCTATTGTGTCTTTACGAGTGTATTTTTACTCATTTTAAGATTATGCGTTTTTGACATTTACATTACATTGAGAATGCACATTAACGATCACAAGATTCATATTTCACAATATTGCGATTGCATTTTTTCGTTTTTATATTTCACAATATTGCGATCACGTGTTCGTGTTTGTAATATTCATGTCTCATAATACTGTAATGGTGATTGCATGATCATGTTTTACTTATAATATTGCGATTGCACTGTAGCAAGAATGTTCTATAATAATATATGGATTAATATATAGATATATATTAATATTAATATAGAACATGTTTGCTTTTTCAATATTATAAGTAAAACATGCAATCTTGATCACGTTATTATGGATTAGGAATATTACGAACACGAAAATGCGATCGCATTATTGTGAAATATGAAAAAGCAAAATGCAATCACAATATTGTTAAATATGAATATTTCAAATGCACGTTCTTAGTAAATATGTAAATATGACTATTGAGAATGCGCCTCACATATATATATATATATATATATATATATATATATATATATATATATATATATATATATATATATATATATATATAAAGTTCAAAATAGAGCGCACTCCCACTTAACTGACAACTACCAGGGTGCAGGCAAACATTGAATATAGAATTGAAAAAGGCATGCACTCACTGGATTTGTGCAAATATAGGGCTTTATTGGCACATCAAAAACAAAAAGGTAACGTTTCAGGGATCAATCATCCCTTCATCAGACCAAGTGATCTTGATCTGATGAAGAAGTGATTGATCCCCGAAACGATACCTTTTTGTTTTTTATGTGCCAATAAAGCACTATATTTGCACAAATCCAGTGAGTGCATGCCTTTTTCAATTATATATATATATATATATATATATATATATATATATATATATATATATATATATATATATATATATATATATATATATACATACAGTATATATATATATATATATATATATATATATACATAATAACACATAAATATATATGTATATAATCATATACATATCCCATTGCTGCGTGACTTACCCCCTACGCTGCACTAATTCTCATGCCGCGCATTGCACCTAACTCGTAATACCAGCGCACATTTGCGTGCGGTGGAAGTGGTATTACGAAGTTGAGTGCAATATTGCTTTTGCGGTAGCTATATTTTGCGTTCAATTTATAATCTAGCCCTTTATACATTAGTGTAAGATTATGTGGAACAGTCATATAGACTTTAAACAGCAGGTGGCAATCTTACACTGTACTATTTTCCCCCATAATTTTATTTTTTTTAGGCAAGAAACTATTAAAACAGGTAGTTTTGTGAACAAGCAGTAATTATTCACATTAATTACATTTTAAATCAAATATTTAATGCTGCACATATTTAGATTTTAGGGGGGCATTTTTCAATATATAAATTATGGTGAGTTAAAAAAAATGGGAAAAAGCCCTCACAACATTGTAAACCTAATTTGCATATCCCTGGTGAAGTTCATCTAATCCGTTTGGTATGCTACATAATGATCAGTTTTGCATTATTTTAAATGATAGTTAAAGTACCTCACAAGGCATGCATTCAGATCTGTGTATTGCCTTGTATGTATTATATTTATTAACCCCTAATCTGCCCCCCACAACGTCGCCTCCACCTGCCTACGCTTATTAACCCCTAATCTGCCGACCGGACCTGAGTGCTACTATAATAAAGTTATTAACCCCTAATCCGCCTCACTAACCCTATAATAAATACTATTAACCCCTAATCTGCCCTCCCTAACATCGCCGACACCTAACTTCAATTATTAACCCCTAATCTGCCGACCGGAGCTCACCGCTATTCTAATAAATGTATTAACCCCTAAAGCTAAGTCTAACCCTAACACTAACACCCCCCTAAGTTAAATATAATTTTAATCTAACGAAATTAATTAACTCTTATTAAATAAATTATTTATCCTTTTGGTGTTTATTTTGTTATATCATAGCAATTTTGAATCACCCCTGGCAGCTAGCGCTGTTTAATTATTGTGCTTTGTAGTTTTGTTTACTGTGTTCTCTTTACACAGCAGCATGACTGCCATGGAGGGTGGTTCTATGCTCAATAGCAATGTACTGATTGAATCTGATACATTTGGTGATATTGGTTATAGGAGAAATAGACAGAGAGATATTGATTTAACAAAAGGGGAACAGCCGTTATTTCATGCATCAGAATCACCTGATGAACGTTTTAAAAAACTAGAAAGACTTTTACAGCAAGATTGTCGTGAATGGCAAGATCTTATTTTATTGGATAACTATGTTTCACATAATATTATTCCCAGGGGTTTACGTTTATTTAAGTATCCTGCTTTTGATCTTGAGGATGTGGAATTCACCACAGAGTGGGAGGAATCTTTACATGAGTGCTCTATGAAAATGATTAAAATTTTAGTAAAATATAGAGAATTTAAATTAAAACAGATTAAAGAAGAATTAGAACATATTTTCCCAAAAATTCAATGTTTTAAATCAGAAGAAAAATGGATCAATAGGAATAATAGTATCCAGAGTAGAATTAAAAAACTAGATATTGAACTAATGGCAGCCAAACAAATGAAATTATCTAGGGATATCCAGGATTTCAAGGAGGATAAGGTCTATACCTTTAAAAAGAAAACTCAAAATGCACGTATGTTGAAGGATAAACCTTTTTTTAAACGGAGTGATAAACAGTCTGGTTCATATCAGTCTAATACACACCAATTAGAAAAAGTGTCATTTGAAAGAAAGGATCAAGATTTTAATAATTTTAACAAATTTAAATATCATGATCCTACTAATGATCAGCCCAGGGGCCTTAATAGGGCAGACATTAGGACCCCTCACGTTGGAACAAATAGGGATCAGAATAAATCACATATGAGTGTGAACTCTTATAGGGATAATAACCAGGAATATTCTAGAAGCCATGAGCATACACATGGACCTAGTCATTCCAATACTGGTCATGGTGGTAGATATAATTCTTCTTACCATGGCCAACATCCCAATTACAATTATAAAAATAACAGTAATTATGGTTATCACAATAATTGGCGGCCATATGGCAACAATTATAAGGAGAATTACAACTCTCCTCGTATACAAGTACCCACTAGTAACAGATTTCATAGTCTTGATCCCCATCCCGAATCATATAGGGAGACTAATTGGTCTGATCAAGGTGCTAAACCAAAACATGTTAGGAATGAGCATGAGGAACATCATGAAGGAGATATGAGAAAGACCAATGTGATAGTTGCTTTTGGAAGAGCAACTGTCAATTTTACCCTAAATGTTGGTGTGAATTTAGCGGCAACGAAAAACACTACAAACTGTGGTTTTACCTCAAAGAAAACCACCTATAACTAAAAAGATAGTTGTTAGAATATGGGGATATTTGTTTAGTTTGCAGTGCGACCGGAGTAACTCTGAACCAGATTTACTCAGTCTAAATCTTGCCTAGTGTTTGATACTATGTTAAGATGTTTATTTGATACTATGTAAAACAAATGCAAGTGTAAGTTTCAATTTACTAGAAGTATAATAATTTCAATCCGTAATATGAAAGACAGATATCTGGTATTGAGTAAATAATATAAAGAATTTATTCAAAGTAACTTATAAATACATGCATACAGTAAAAACAATAAAAGCTAGAACTACCTATTATTTGACCGGATCCGGAATTAAAATATAATCAATACAAGACAGTTAGAAATATAATTATTCTAAAATATAATAGCGTTCCTAGAAATATGTATGTGATATTATTAACTCGAGCAAAAAAAGGGGGGCTTATAGTTTATATGTAGACTCCTGCATATATTAATATAACACACATGGAATAGAAGAATATGCAAAAATGCATTCGCCCGGGGCTTAAAAAATAATAAATAAAAGGTACCTTAAAAGAGAAAAAATTCCAAGATGGTTGTACTATACCGGTATAGTTATTCTGTAAATCCTGTTTGTTGAAGCAAACTATTGTGGAAACCCACCAGGGGGTCTCTTATAATCGTATCCAGAGGGTCAGTATGGCAATAGTTTGTTACTTTAGTTGTGATCTTTTTTATGATGTGTAGGTTACGATTTTTTTTTTTTTTTTTTTTTTTTTTTTTTTTTTTTTGTATCCTTTGTTGGAGGACCCACCAGGGGGTCTTGCACAGTCTTTCAGGTATTTGGTTAGAGAAGTATTCTCAAGTTGTCAAAACTGTGCGATGTTAGGAGATCTTATGTATCCTTTGTTGGAGGACCCACCAGGGGGTCTTACACAGTCTTTCTGGTGTATTTTATTGTGCAAAATACAATCTTCTATTTGTTCTTGCTGATTATTTAATTGGATGTTTTGCCTGCAAATCTTGTAGACACTCTTGGTCTTCTTGTTGAGGCCTCCTCCTACTTGAGGGACAGGGACAGGAAGTAAAGGACACTTTTGTCGGCTGCGTAATGAAGCTTTTAGTCCGCGAGCAGCGCCTCCTTTCTAATATCAAACACAGAATTCACTTCCAGTCACTTCTCCGTTTGTCAAAGACTAAAAATCCGGCAGCGTACTTTATCCTCTGGGTTTGATGGATTCTTTCAAACACTAAAATCACACTAAGGTTCTGAGGAGAAATTACGTGTCATCCAAGATGGCCGCCTTCTGCTGCTTTCTCTGCCTTTCAGCTCTTACTGAAAGGCAGAGAAAGCAGCAGAAGGCGGCCATCTTGGATGACACGTAATTTCTCCTCAGAACCTTAGTGTGATTTTAGTGTTTGAAAGAATCCATCAAACCCAGAGGATAAAGTACGCTGCCGGATTTTTAGTCTTTGACAAACGGAGAAGTGACTGGAAGTGAATTCTGTGTTTGATATTAGAAAGGAGGCGCTGCTCGCGGACTAAAAGCTTCATTACGCAGCCGACAAAAGTGTCCTTTACTTCCTGTCCCTGTCCCTCAAGTAGGAGGAGGCCTCAACAAGAAGACCAAGAGTGTCTACAAGATTTGCAGGCAAAACATCCAATTAAATAATCAGCAAGAACAAATAGAAGATTGTATTTTGCACAATAAAATACACCAGAAAGACTGTGTAAGACCCCCTGGTGGGTCCTCCAACAAAGGATACATAAGATCTCCTAACATCGCACAGTTTTGACAACTTGAGAATACTTCTCTAACCAAATACCTGAAAGACTGTGCAAGACCCCCTGGTGGGTCCTCCAACAAAGGATACAAAAAAAAAAAAAAAAAAAAAAAAAAAAAATCGTAACCTACACATCATAAAAAAGATCACAACTAAAGTAACAAACTATTGCCATACTGACCCTCTGGATACGATTATAAGAGACCCCCTGGTGGGTTTCCACAATAGTTTGCTTCAACAAACAGGATTTACAGAATAACTATACCGGTATAGTACAACCATCTTGGAATTTTTTCTCTTTTAAGGTACCTTTTATTTATTATTTTTTAAGCCCCGGGCGAATGCATTTTTGCATATTCTTCTATTCCATGTGTGTTATATTAATATATGCAGGAGTCTACATATAAACTATAAGCCCCCCTTTTTTTGCTCGAGTTAATAATATCACATACATATTTCTAGGAACGCTATTATATTTTAGAATAATTATATTTCTAACTGTCTTGTATTGATTATATTTTAATTCCGGATCCGGTCAAATAATAGGTAGTTCTAGCTTTTATTGTTTTTACTGTATGCATGTATTTATAAGTTACTTTGAATAAATTCTTTATATTATTTACTCAATACCAGATATCTGTCTTTCATATTACGGATTGAAATTATTATACTTCTAGTAAATTGAAACTTACACTTGCATTTGTTTTACATAGTATCAAATAAACATCTTAACATAGTATCAAACACTAGGCAAGATTTAGACTGAGTAAATCTGGTTCAGAGTTACTCCGGTCGCACTGCAAACTAAACAAATATCCCGATATGAGAAAGACCGCAAGAAACATTTCTTTTTTAGGGAACAGCCAGATAGGACACCCCGCCAGGTTAGAGCAGGAACCGAGGAATTCACACCTAGGGAACCCAGAAGAAAGGACACGAATGAACAAAAGAACATTAGAACAAAGAGAGGAACAAGGGGTGGACTTAGAATTAGGGCAGCCAAACAGAAGGCAGCGGAAGAGAGAGAATGAGTATTTTTAATTTAGCCAAGATTGATCTGGACAATAATTATATTAAATTATTGAGTAAGGGATTAAACTTTGCCCCTAAAACATTACCCAATGAATTCCAAATATTTTTGGATATTCAGAAATTCAGTAGAAAATTAACTTTGAAACGATTTTTTGCAAAAAATTCAACTATGAAAACAGTACCTAACAAAGAGGAACATCTTGAATCTAAAGATCTAGAAACACATCCTTAAGAGTCTAGAAGGATTAGATTTGGACTTAGAGGAGTCACCTAGTGAGGAATATCAGGATTTGATGTTATGTGAACTTCTAGATATTTCAACTCATGAGGAGGTTAGATCTATAACTCATAGTACATTTAAACGCCCCTCCTCCTTTTATCCAGTTAGTGCCCAAGGGGATCAAATCCCTGTCTTTATTAATTTGGTCACCAATGAAATCCTGTCTAAAATTAAAGGTAAAAAGGAGAATTTATTGAATAAACATAATGACAATCTCACTATACTTGAGAGAAAATCACTTACCAAACTAATGAATGATGATAGAGTTGTATTCAGGGCAGCAGATAAGGGAGGAGGTTTGGTGATCCAATTGAGATCAGAATATCTCAAAGAAGCACATAAACTGTTAGGGGATAAAGATACATATTGTATCCTTAAGACTGATCCTACTAAATCATATATGACTGCATTGAATTCCTTGTTGGTGGATGCTAAATCTGAGGGGATATTGAATACAGATGAATTTAAATATCTGCAAGAATTGGATCCTAAGGTCCCTTATTTTTATCATCTACCAAAGATCCACAAGGATAGTGAGTGCCCTCCGGGCAGGCCCATTATATCTGGGATTGGATCAATAACAGACAAAGTTTCTAAATATATTGATTATTTTTTGCAAGACATTGTTAAGAACACCAGGGCCTACCTTAGGGATACTACTAGTGTAATTGGGATCTTTGAAGGAATTGAATGGAAAAGTAATTACTGTTGGATTACATGCGACGTATCAGCGTTATACACGTCAATACCGCATGATAAGGGGATACATGCTGTAGAAATGGAATTGATAAACTGGGGATTCAATATAATACAGCAAAAATTCATCTTGGAGTGTATACAATTCATATTGGAACACAATTATTTCGCCTTCGAGGGTGTGTATTACAGACAAATCAGAGGAACAGCGATGGGCACAACCTTTGCCCCATCTTATGCCAATCTGTATATGCACACCTTCGAAGGCGAATTCATTTGGAAGACCCATCAGTTCAGTAAGAATATCGTTAAATATTACAGATATATTGATGACGTGATCATCCTATGGGAGGGGGATCTCGGTATAGTGGACGAGTTTGTCAGATATATTAACAATAATAATTATAATCTTAAATTCACTGAAAATCATTCTCGTACGGAAATTGAATTTCTTGACCTGCGACTTTTTGTAAATAGTGACAACAAAACAGCAGTTACCAACTATAGGAAACCCACCGAAAGAAACAGTTTCATTGATTATAAGAGTGCCCATCAACGCCATTGGAAAGATAACATCCCTTACAGCCAGTTTCTTAGATTGAGAAGAAATTGTAGCTCTATTAGCGACTTCAATAAAGAAGCAGATATCATGGCGAACAAGTTTTTAGTTAAAGGATATGATCCCGTCAAAATCAATGAATCTAGAATTAAGGCCACGGGGCGTACTAGGGATTCACTGTTAAGAACAGATCACATGAGTTCGACAGGTAGACTCCATAAACAAAATGCACAGGATCAGGATTCCATCAGATTCATAACTACTTATAATGAAGGCCATATGATTGTCAAGGAGGCCTTTAGGAAACATTGGGGCATACTAAAATCAGATAGTATGCTAGCACCATCACTATCTGAACATCCACTAATCACCTTTAGGAAGGGTAGAAATTTGAGAAATCTGTTAGCCCCTAGTAAATTAAAAACAGTGAAAGGAGATAAAACAACATTGAATAAAAGTAATTGGTTAAGTTTGAAGGAAGGCACATATAAATGTGGTAAGCAAAACTGCAATATGTGCAAACATGTAAATAAAGATCCCAATTTCACAAATAGTGATAAATCTCGTAATTTTAAGATTCAATGCCGTTGCACTTGCGATTTTACTCATGTTGTATATTTATTAACGTGTGGGTGTGGCCTTATGTATGTGGGCCGCACGAAAAGGAAGATCAGACGTAGAGTGTCAGAACATCTCAATAATATTATAAATGAGATGGATAAGCACAGTGTTCCCCTTCATTTTAGAGACACTCATGGTGGAGACCCTCGAACACTCAATGTACAGGTTATTGACTGGATTCCCCCCTCCATCCCTAACAGATTACTTACTTTACGTAAACGTGAGACATTCTGGATACAGAAGTTGAACTGTTTGTGTCCAGGTGGTCTCAATGTTGATTTAGATTTAGCAGCCTTCATGTAAGTTTTCATATTTTTAGCTTTTAGTTTAGGATTAGGTCCCTTAGTGTACAGTGTTTCAGGGAATTTTTGGGATAGGTGTACTCACTTACACATGTATATCTATATGTGTGCACATCTTCCTTCATTTATACATTTGTGTATGTATATTTATATATGTATGTGACAAAAAATTAATTAATCAATTTATTTATTAATAATTTATTATTAATAATTTATTTATTTATTAATGATATATTTTTTATGTATATTTTGGACATTTTAAATATTTTTGAGATTTTTAGTAGTAGTATTTTTATATTTTTAAATTACATGATTTGATGAATTTGAAAATGAATATTTTTATGTCCAGAATATTTGGGTAGTATTTGAATGGTATTTAAATGGTATTTGAATGGCATTTAAATAGTATCCTAATAACATTTAAGTAGTATAATATTTAGATGTTTTCAAATCAGTATTATTATGTATTTTAATGGCATAACTTATGGGTGCTAATAGTAATAATCATTATAGAGTAGATAGGATACAATGGCTGTTCCCTTACACATTGGTTTAGATTTTGATCTATGTACAATATACACCATACTATTAATGGCTATAAAAACATTTGTGAAAATACATTGGTTTTTGAATTTATTAGTGACAGTTTTTCTTGTGGTCTATTATTTTACATTTTTTTGGTAAAATTTAGTAGTAATTATATGTTTAACAGTACATTATTATATATATTTTTAATAGTATAAAAATATAAAATTAAAATATTTGTGTTTTTAATAGTTTTTTGTTATAATAACTTTGTTCTCTTTTTGTCTTTTATTTTGTACTATCCTTCAACATTTTTTCGATAATTGGCAAAATATGCTTGTGCAAATCCAGTTTCTTGTAGTTTAGTAATGACATCATTAGGTTTATTAACTTATTTTGCTGCAGCATAATTTATATACCATTTTATAGTATTTTAGCATAGTTATGTTTTTAATCGTATTATCATAATATGTGCCACTTATTTAATATGCATCGTAACTTTAGCTTGCTTCCTATAACACAGCAGGCAGGCTAGTTATATAAAGAGACCTTTCTCCATCCAATAAAATAAGCTTGCTGGCTATATAATAACCTGCACTGTGGGAAGGGACATGAACTTTTACCTCTTGAGAAAGACCGCACGGTGGCGGTTGAAAAGCGTTGAGGCTTTTGGACTACATGAGGATCCGTACTTTGTTCCAGTGACGTAACCGGCTTCTACATTGACGCTCTCTAATACAAGCGTTTTTTTTATTTGAAGTCACTACAACGGACATTAACTCAAAACGGACACTTTTTGCTCAGATACTTTCATGTTCATTTGCAAAGATTTATGTTTTAACTACCGTGGAGATCAGATGTTATTTTAACAAACCGCCTGAATAAATTACAATTTTGTAAGTACAATTCAGAGAGTGGGGTGTGTTTGTTGTAATCTACCTACACTTGAGTCTGTTTGCGCTTATCTGTTTCAGAGATTTGGGATCCTATTTAAAGATAAATACTTACCTGTAAAATAAATCCTAATATAGCTACAATATAAATAATAATTACATTGTAGCTATTTTAGGATTAATATTTATTTTACTGGCAACTTTGTAATTATTTTAACCAGGTACAATAGCTATTAAATAGTTAAGAACTATTTAATAGCTAAAATAGTTAAAATAATTACAAATTTACCTGTAAAATAAATCCTAACCTAAGTTACAATTAAACCTACCACTACACTATCAATAAATTAATTAAATAAAATACCTATAATTATCTACAATTAAACCTAACACTACACTATCAATAAATAAATTAAATACAATACCTACAAATAACTACAATGAAATAAACTATCTAAAGTACAAAAAATAAAAAAGAACTAAGTTACAAAAAATAAAAAAATATTTACAAACATAAGAAAAATATTATAACAATTTTAAACTAATTACACCTACTCTAAGCCCCCTAATAAAATAACAAAGCCCCCCAAAATAAAAAAATGCCCTACCCTATTCTAAATTACTAAAGTTCAAAGCTCTTTTACCTTACCAGCCCTGAACAGGGCCCTTTGCGGGGCATGCCCCAATAAGTTCAGCTCTTTTGCCTGTAAAAAAAACATACAATACCCCCCCCCAACATTACAACCCACCACCCACATACCCCTAATCTAACCCAAACCCCCCTTAAATAAACCTAACACTAAGCCCCTGAAGATCTTCCTACCTTGTCTTCACCTCACCGGGTTCACCGATCGGTCCAGAAGAGCTCCTCCGATGTCCTGATCCAAGCCCAAGCGGGGGGCTGAAGATGTCCATGATCCGGTAGAAGTCTTCATCCAAGCGGGGCAGAAGAGGTCTTCCATCCGATTGAAGTCTTCATCCAAGCGAGATCTTCTATGGTCATCCATCCGGAGCGGAGCGGCAGGATCCTGAAGACCTCCGACGCGGAACATCCATCCTGGCCGATGACTGAATGACGAATGACAGTTCCTTTAAATGACATCATCCAAGATGGCGTCCCTCGAATTCCGATTGGCTGATAGGATTCTATCAGCCAATCGGAATTAAGGTAGGAATATTCTGATTGGCTGATGGAATCAGCCAATCAGAATCAAGTTCAATCCGATTGGCTGATTGGATCTTAACTACTGACTTTTTTCCTGTGGCTGGAGTTTTGTCGTTAGATGTCTAACGCTCACTTCAGACACGACTCTAAATACCGGAGTTAGAAAAATCCCATTGAAAAGATAGGATACGCAATTGATGTAAGGGGATCTGCGGTATGGAAAAGTCGCGGCTGAAAAGTGAGTGTTAGACCCTATTTTGAGTGACTCCAAATACCGGAGGTAGCCTAAAACCAGCGTTAGGAGCCTCTAACGCTGGTTTTCACGGCTAACGCCAAACTCCAAATCTAGGCCTAAAGAAATTCTGATGACTAAAATACGACTAAAACTAAAATGACATTTTAGTCAAAAGACTATGACTAAAACTAAATCAAAATGACATTTTAGTCAAAAGACTATGACTAAAACTAAATCAAAATTTGCTGACAAAAACATTACGAAACTTAATTTTATTAAATTTTAAGATAAATAAAGACATGTTATATACCACAACAGTTAAATCTGTTAAATCTGTATTGCATGTTCAAACCTTAATACCATAAATAAAAACAGGTTAATAAACCTTTACTCCAGGAGTATATAATGAGTTTGGAAGTTCTAGAGCAGTGCTAATATTGTTGCCAAAACTTTTTCGAATCTGTGAACAATCAATTGTTTCTTCCTATTGAAATAAGCATAACCCACGAGTATGGGTTTAAGTTATGCTGTGTCTGTGCTAGCTGCAGAAACTTTTTGTTGTGTTAAGTTACTTGATACTTGTTTTAATTATTAACAGAGAACTGTTAAAGTTTTTATATTGGGTAATATGTTCAATACAGCCAATACAGTTTACAGTTTTGTTTTTTTATATTTTAAAGTTGCACTTCTGTTTGTTTATGAAACTTGGTTTTATTTAATTTTAAGTTTAATAAAGATGTTACATATCACAACGACTAAATCTGTGTCTTTATTGCATGTTTAAACCTTAATACCATAAATATTAACAGGTGTTATGTTTACTACTGGAGTATGTAATCAGTTTGCAAATGATACAGAAATGCTTAAATAATGCATTACACTTTAACTAAACCCCTTAGATTTTAGTTGACTAAAATCTACTGGAGATTTAGTCGACTAAAATCTACTGGAGATTCAGTCGACTAAAACTAGACTAAAACTAAAACAATTCAGATGACTAAAATACGACTAAAACTAAAATGGCATTTTAGTCAAAAGACTAAAACTAAGACTAAATTGAAATTTGCCGTCAAAATTAACACTGGTACTAGGGGGCGTAGCACAAGGTTACATTGATGAGAAAATAGTGGAGTTTCTATTGGTTGATTACCCTAAAATGCCCGATACTTTATAACCTGCCTAAGGTGCATAAAAACCAGACGCACCCGCCAGGTAGACCAATCGTCTCAGCTAGGTACTCTATCACTTCACCTCTCTCCAAACTCATGGATTTCTTCCTGCAACCCCTCGTTAAGAATATGAGATCATATGTGAGGGATTCCTTAGACCTCATAGTCAAGCTAAAGGGATTAAAAATGGATGATGAATGGATACCGGTTACGGCCGACGTAACCAGTCTATATATGGTAATACCACAACAGGAGGGTATTAAGATGGTGGCCAGGGCACTTACCAGTTACCCTTATGTGGGACCTCCTATGGGATTTCTATAAGAGATCCTAGAATTGAGTCTCCGGTTGAACTACTTCAGATTTGAGGACAACTACTATTGTCAAGTAAATGGAACCACAATGGGTTTGAACATTGCGCCTTCCTTTGCCAACCTTTTTATGGAGTACTACGAGGAGGAAATTATGAGGGTATTTGACAGGAAAGAGGTGGTAGTATAGTAACGCTACATTGATGACCTCTTTATGATTTGGGCAGGACCTAAGGAGACCCTACTAAACTGGTTCACGGAACTCAACAACCTTAAACATCCCAGTTTAAAGTGAATTGTAGTCAGGAGAAAGTGGAATTCCTAGACCTATGTATCTACAGAGATAGTGAGGGTCTGGGAACCACTCTCTTCCAGAAACCGACGGACAGAAATTCAGTTCTCCATGCGCAGAGTTGTCATCCTACTACCCTACTCAGAGCAATACCACATGGCCAAATGTCAAGGGTTAATCGTAACAACAGTGATGTATCAAATAAAAATTCCCAACTCCAAGATATGGCAAGAAAATTCATTTAAAGGGGATACAAATGGCAATACCTGTTGGATTGTATAAAGGAACAGGAGAAATAAACAGTAGTGAAAACAAAGGAGCCTATTAATCAAATGACTTTTGTCACAAAATATTGCCCCAATATGAAGAACATCGGACATAACATCAGAGAGCATTGGCATATTATCCATAGTGACCCAACTTTACCATTCAAGGAGAGGGACAGCCCCAGGGTGGGCTTCAAGAGGAACCGAAATTTGAGAGACCAATTGGACTTAACAGACCCTGCACACTGTTATGTTAAATCCACATGGCTGAAAGGTTCCAAGAAGAGTTGCTATCATTGCATAGGACGCACAACATTCAACGCTATGATCCCGGGTCCCACATTTCACCACCCTGATACTAATCAGAAATTCTATTACAACACTGCCTTACGTGCAGAACAACCTACATAATCTATATGATCAACTGTCTTTGTGGACTCTTCTACATAGGAAAGACAGCAGACAATGCATGTACATGCATGGCCAATCACAGGTCCTCCATCAGAGCTGCGATCAAGAATGGAAAAAGTGATCAACCAGTGGCCCATCATTTTGCCACAAGTGGACACACGGTACAGGACCTACGCTTTGGGCTAATTGATCATGTGCCCCTATTATCCAGGGGATGTGACAGGCACCGAAAATTGCTCCAAATAGAGTCCAAATGGATTTTTAAACTCAACACATTACACCCTATTGGACTGAATGTCAGCTTGGATTGGCACTGCTTCTTATGAAGTAATGACCTGAAGATGCCAATATTGAAGGATGCTCTGGAAGGGACGTATCGTCTGCTTGGAGCGACATGATATACCATGAAGAATATACCATGAAGAAATGACAAAATCATCAGACAGTGAAGATGTAAACCTTTAAGGAGGTCCTTCTAATATACTGGACTATCAAAATGAACGCTCCTCCAGAAATACTTATGGACCTGAAATATATGGGAGTACCATAATCCTGAGAGTACCACAGTCCATATCTTATGAGAGACAATTTTCCATTCTATTTCAACTTTCTCATTTAATTAATTTGTTTGGCCAGTCTGTTATATTACTCCCTTCTAGAGTTATGCTAGTTAGCATTTTTAATATATAGGGTATCCTTTTACTGAAGGATTAGTGCTTATATTAGGCGGTAGGGTTAGATTACTTGTATTCTAGTATCTGTCATATTATTGGCTCGCTAAAGCGATACTTTGCTATAATGCATCCATTAGAAGGATATGCTTTTTACTTTTCTTTTCTTTTAACTTTTACTTTATTTTGTTGTTCAATTTATTTATATGCTTAGGGGTCCTTAGTGATTCATTTATCAAGTGTTTTGTATATTTAACATTATTTGTTCATAATGTGTCATTTTGATATATCCCCTATGTATATCCCCTATGTATATCTAACACTATTTTCTCATAATATGTCCTTTTGATATACAATATATTTGCCTTATATCCCCTATGTCCATTTTTCTAGTGTTGAGCCCATAATATAATATAACATTACACATATTCTCCTTTTCAGTGCTGAGCATTATATTACAATACCTATGTCCAGACATAGGGGACGCAGACACTTGCATATTCCTATGACAACGGCAAGCATACTGTTTTTGTTTGGTTATGTCCCTTGACAGTGACGTCATCAACATGGGACTGAGTACACAGCGATGCTGCACACCGTCGGCATAGGAGGAATGGAACTGTTTGCAGTCACGTATCCCTACTATGGCTACATCGTCTCTCTCCTATTCTTAGTAAGTCCTCTAAACAGTAATGAGATAGCCTGTAACAAGGTTTTTAAATATACGCTCCATGCAATATGTTCATTAAATTGATGTAGGGGCATCTTGAGCTCCATGCTGCTGGATATATACGTTGAAACACTTTGTAAATTGACACAATATGCAGTTTATTCAATGCATCCACTAAATTATGTTTCTACACTTGCTTATTTAAAGGTCCATTATACACTCATTTTTTTCTTTGCATAAATGTTTTGTAGATGATCTATTTATAAAGCCCATAAAGTTTGTTTTTCTTTTAAATGTATAATTTTGCTTATTTTTAAATAACATTGCTCTGATTTTCAGACTCCTAACCAAGCCCCAAAGTTTTATTTGAATACCATCAGCTACCTTCTCCAGCTTGCTCCTGTTTGTGTAAAATAAGGGGGAGGGGGGGGGGGGAGTGTCTTATTTCCCACTTGCAGTGGGCTTTCCAACTGCCTTTTCAACAGAGCTAAACTGAAAGCTTCTAAGTACGTTTTTAAACCATTTTATACTGGATTTTTATATCAGTATCTGTGCATCTTATTCTTTATAGTAGTGTCTGTTACATGCAGTTATATGAAAATGAGTGTATACTGTCCCTTTAAGTGATCAATATTGTTTTATTAGTATTGTACTTGCATTTTTAACTTGTAGACCTATGTACTATTATTATTATTATTTTTATTTATAAAGCGCCAACAGATTTCACAGCGCTGTCCATGGGTAACAAAGGTAAAAAGGACAGTACAATATGAAACACCAGACAAAATTTAACAAACAAATACAGGGGGAATTGGGAACTTACAATCTAAATGGGTAGGAAGGGTGAGAAACAGGAGGTGGGGACTACCAAGGTGGGAATGATGTTAGTGTGAAGTTAGATGAGGGCAACTATTAGGCAAGGGCTGCATTGGTAAGGGCTTTGTAGGTCAGAGTGAGAATTTTGAATTTAATTCTGCTGTGAATGGGGAGCCAGTGAAGGGACTCACAGAGGGGTGCAGCGGATACAGAGCGTCGGGAGAGGTGGATTAGCCTATCAGAGGCATTTAGGATGGATTGAATGGGGGAGAGGCGGGAGAGAGGAAGGCCAGTTAGTAGGTTGTTACAGTAGTCAAGCCGGGAAATTACTAGGGAATGGATTAGCTGTTTAGTAGTTTCAGCACTCAGAAAAGGACGAATTTTGGAGATATTGCATAGGTGGTTGCGACAGGATGAAGAGAGCGATTGGATGTGGGGTATAAATGAACAAATTGGAGTCAAGTGTAACTCCTAGGTAGCAGACTTGGGGTGATGGGGAGATAGTGGTGTCACGAACAGTAATAGTAAAGTTAAAAAAATGGAGTAGAATTAGATGGGGGGATTAGAAGAAGCTCAGTCTTGGACATGTTGATTTTTAGGTGGTGAGAGGATATCCAGGAAGAAATGCCAGATATGCAGTCGCTGATGTGGGAAAGGACATAAGGAGAGAGTGCAGGGGTGGATAGGTAGATCTATTTAGCAATGCACTGTTATTCAAGATATTATGCACTATACAGATGATTAATGCTTTTCTTATATGACATGCATGTAACAATGTTATTGTTTTGAGGGTTGCCAGGTTTTGGCGCAATCTCACTTCACAATGGGAGGGATTGTACAGTTTAAAAAAACACTTGGTGGTAGTGTTCGTTTGTCTGAGGAAGGGGAGTGTGTCCCTGAAACGTCACGCTTTTTTTTTATTAAATACACCTTGAAAAGACCAGTGTGTGCCTTCATATACCTTGTATATTTAACCTGCTGGCACCCTGGCAGTTGCCTATTAGGTAAGAGTGCTCCTTTTTGGACAGTATATACACACACACATTGGAGCCCTTCCCAGACAAACAGCTTGATACTTTTAACCCTTTTAAAACCTGTTTATTAATATTTAAATAATATATTTTTTATTATAAAATGTATATGTGTGTGTAAAACTTTATTTTAATGTGTTTTACATGTGTTTTGTGCAACTTGTGCTAAATATTGTAGCGCAGTTTGCGGCTTTCGCATGAGTGCAAACTATAACTTTCAACTTGTAATATGAGCACAAGTTAGTGCGTTCACAATATCCATCGAAAGTATAAGTTTTACTTGAGCGAAGTTGGCCGCACTAACCCTTCTCTGGTTAATTTAACGTGCATTACCATGGGTTTGTAATATCAAGTCACACGCTAATTTTAGTTTAGTCCAGTGACATTACAAATAGCGAACTGCGCAGTGGTGTATTTAAGTTTTGTGCTGCCCTAGGCACTCAAAATTCTGCTGCCTCCCCAAGTTTTTAGACCTTTTTTCCCCTTAATATATTTTTGGTTCAGTGTGTCAAATGTTTTTTTTTATTCTTTTCATAACAATTCAAAAGAAAATGGGCTAGAAAAACACTTGCATACAGGTGGGTTGAATGGCATCTCATACCATTTTCTCCCTGAGTGAAGGGAGAGAAAAGAAGGGGAGGGGAAAAAGTGAGGAAAAGGAGAGGAGGGAGAGAGAGAGAGAGAGAGAGAGAGAGAGAGAGAGAGAGAGAGAGAGAGAGAGGGAAGAGAAAAGTGGGGATGGGGAGGAGAAAAAGGGGAGGGCATGAAGCTTTTAAAACTAGGGTAGTCTAGTGGAGCGAGACAGAGAGTTGCACAAGATGGGAGCCAATCTGAAGAAATCCTGTAAACGGGAATGTGAGGAGGTAACAAGAGAATAGGAGAGTAGGAAGTATTGAGCAGAGCGAAGGGGATGGGAAGGAAGAGTATCTGGAGACAAGGTCTGAGATATAGGGGGGAGCAGTGCAGTTGAGGGCCTTGTATGTCAGATTCAGAGTTTTGTGTTTGATCCTGGAGGCAAGAGGAAGCCAGTGAAGGGATTGGCAGAGAGGTGCAGCAGATGAAGAGTGACATGTAAGGAAGATGAGCCTGACAGAGGCATTCATTATGGATTGCAAAGGAGCTAGGTGGCAGTTAGGAACACCAGAGAGGACGGAGTTGATGTAGTCGAGGCGGGAAAGGATGAGAGAGTGGATTAAAATCTTAGTTGTGTCTTGTGTAAGGAAATGTCTAATTTTAGAGATGTTTTAAGGTGAAGTGACAGGATTTAGCCAAGGACTGAATGTGAAAGAAAAATCTGAGTCAAATAGGACCCCAAGACATTCAGCATGCGGGATAGGGGTAATGATGGAGTTGTCAACAGTTATAGAGAGATGGGGGTGGAAATTATAGAAGAAGGAGGGACAATAAGGAGCTCAGTTTTGGAGAGATTTAGCTTAAGGTAGTGAGAGGACATCCAGGAAGAGATGTGAGAAAGACAGTTAGTGACACAGGTTAGCAAGGAAGGAGATAGGTCTGGTGCAGAGAGGTAAATTTGGGTGTCACCGGCATACAAATGATATTGAAACCCATGGGACTTTATAAAGGAACCTAATGATATTGTGTAGATTGAGAAGAGAAGGGGACCGAGGACAGAGCCTTGCGGTACCCCAACAGAAAGTGGTGACGAGGCAGGGGAAGCCACAGAGAAGGCTACACTAAAGGTATGGTTAGACAGGTAGGAAGAGAACCACGAGAGGACTGTGTCACAAATGCCAAAGGATTGGAGGGTTTTGAGCAAAAGAGGATGGTCAGCAGTATCAAAGGCTGCAGACAGATCAAGGAGGATAAGCAGAGAGAAGTGGCCTTTGGATTTTGCTGTAAGTAGGTCATTGGTAACCCTAAAGATTGCTGTATCTGTGGAGTGATGGGGCGAAATCCAGATTGCAGTGGGTCAAGGAGGAAGTTTAATGTAAGCAATTGGGATAGGCATGGATATACCAGCTTTTCAAGAAGCTTTGAGGCAAGAGGGAGTAGGGAAATAGGGCGGTAGTTGGATCGAGAGAAGGTTTTTTGAGGATAGGTGGGACCTGTGCATGTTTTAGAGATAAGGTAAATATATCGGTGCTGAGGGAGAGGTTGAAAATGTGTGTGAATATAGGGGTAAGTGTAGAAGAGAGGGAGGGGAGTAGCTGTGAGTGGATGAGGTTGAGGGGACAGGTAGTGAGGTGAGAGCACAGTATAAGTGCAGAAACTTCTTCCTCAGTAACATGGGTGAAAGAGCTAAATATATGACTATGTGGGTTTTGGTTGATTGCAAGCTTTTAAGGGGGTGAGAGTATTTTGGAAGCTGATTTCATTTCTGATGGAATCGATTTTGCTATTGAAGTGGCTGGCAAAATTTTGAACTGACAGAGAAGTTGTATGAGTAGATGGGGGTGGACAGAGAAGAGTATCAAAAGTGGAGAACAGACGTTTTGGGTTTGATAAGAGTAAAGAAGTAATGTTGCTTATAAAGATTAAGGGCAGAGTAGTATATATTATAGTATTATAGAATAGGTCAGCAATTAGGCATTGCATTTTAGATCAACATATATAAAAACTGTCATTAACCCTTAAAGGGACATGGTACACTAGATTTTCCTTTGCATAAATGTTTTGTAGATGATCCATTGATATAACCCATTTGGGGATGTTTTTGTATTTATTTTTGCTTATTTTTAAAAACATTATGCTGATTTTCAGACTCCTAACCAAGTCCCAAAGTATCAGATGTATACTGCTGTCTCCAGATTCCTGCTTGCTCCTGTTTGTCTAAAGGGTCTTTTCATATGCAGGGGAGGGAGGAGTGTCTGCTCAGCCCCTTTCACAGGGTGTCCCAGCTTACCTCATCAACAGTGCTAAACTGGGAGTTTTTAAAATGTTTTATACTGGATTTTTATATCAGTGTGCATATGCTTCTTTATAGCAGTGTCTATTGCAAGCAGTTATATGTAAAATGGTGTATATTGTCCCTTTAAAGAGTCACTGAATACTGTTTTTGCATCCTCACATCCCTTTTGTTATGACCAGATAGTAACTGATATAAATGAGCTCCTGCACTGATCAAGTGATCACTGTGTAGCATGTTCTGAAGTCTACAGTAGTGATGTCCCGAACTGTTCGCCCACGAACAATTCACGGCGAACATAGTATGTTCGCGTTCGCGGCTGTGGGCGAACACATGCGATGTTCGATCCGCCCCCTATGTGTCATCATTGAGGAAACTTTGACCCTGTATGTCACAGCCTTCTGACACATTAGAGCCAATCAACATCAGACACTCCCTCACAGACCCTCCCAGCTACTTGGAAGCCGCCATTTTAGACTCATAACGACCTTGCTTTCTTAGTGAGAGGACGTGTTGTTTTTGTGCTGCTGACATTATAGTGAAAAAGATAGCTTGGCTAGTGTATTTAGTGTCCACTACAGTCCAGAAGGACTCATCTCATCTCTGCTGCAAGGACAGCACCCCAAAAAGCCCTTTTTAGGGCTATAATTCGAGCCGTTTTTTTTTTTTGTATTTTATTAGTATTTGCCTGGCTTTCAGCCTGTGTGTTAGGCTCACAGCATATGCTGTGATTACTGCCACCACTGATATCTGCCTAACAACATTAGTTTAAATTTAACCAACAACATTTTCTAATTATTTTGCTAGTGTAATTTTTTTTCATTTTCTATCACGCCTGTGTCACACAGCATATACTCTGGTTCATTGCTCTGTGCCAGCCACCAGTGTTAATATCCGTTTATAACATTATTTTAAATTTTAAAACAATTTTTTATTGTTTTGCTAGTGTAATCTAATTACATTTTCTATCAGGCTCACACAGCATTAATATACTTCATTTTTTTCAGTCTTTTGGTTAATTGCTCTGTGTCAGGCAGCCACCACTCATATCTTCTTCACCTTAATTTAAATTAAAAAAAAAAAAAAATTTTGATAGTGTAATCCAATATCATTTTCTATCAGGCCTGTGTGTTTTGCTGACATACAAAGCCTACTGTGTTTACTTGCTGCCCTCCCTAGTCTATGAGCCATGACTCATATGTGTTTAACCTTTTTTTTAATTCCGCCCCCCCCAAAAAAATTTTTAAATCATTTGTCCAGTGTAATCTAATAGTATTTTCTATAAGGCGTGTGTGTATCTGACTTACAGAGCCTACTGTTTTTAATAGCTGCCCTTCCAAGGCTATCAGCCATGACTCATATCTATGTGCTTAACCTTTTTCTTTAAATTTCCCAAAAAAATCTTTAAATCATTATGCTAGTGTAATCTATTTTTATTTTCTATCAGGCCTGTGTCTAACTGTCTATCTGACTTACACAGCATACTGTTGTTAATTGCTGCCCTACGTAGCAGCCAGCCAGTGCGACCACTCATATGTGCATTGCACTTCTTAACATTATTTTAATATTAAAATATAACATTTTAAATTATTTTGCTAGTGTAATCTAACTTAATTTTCTATCAGGCCTGTGTTTTTGTCACTTACACAGCATACTGTGTTAAATTGCTGCCCTATCTACCAGCCACGACTCATATCTGCCAGCCTGTGTGCCAGGCCCAACTAGCCAATTAGTGCCACCAATCAAAGTTGTTGTAACAGTATTGAAAACATTGTGAATCATCACTTTTTTGACTGTCAATCTGCAGTCTAGTAGTGCCATTGAATTGCAGTTCCCTCCTGCCTGCCAGCCTGTGTGCCAGGCCCAACTAGGCAATTAGTGCCACCAATCCTAGTTGTTGTAACAGTATTGTTAATCTTTAAAATTACAAATTGTTCGCTTGTGATTCATCAGTTTGCTCGTGCTCCTGCCTGCCAGCGTGTTTTCCAGGCCCAACTAGCCAATTAGTGGCGCCAATCATAATTCTTGTAACAGTATATAAAAAATTTAAAATCATAATTTTTTTGACTGCAAATATTCAGTCTCCTAGTGCAATTGAATTGCAGTTTCCTCCTGCCTGCCAGCCTGTGTGCCAGGCCCAAACTAGCCAATTAGTGCCACCAATCCTAGTTGTTGTAACAGTATTGTTAATCTTTATAATTCCAAATTGTTTGCTTGTGATTCATCAGTTTGCTCGTGCCATTAAATTGCACTTTCCTCCTGCCTGTCAGCATGTTTTCCAGGCCCAACTAGCCAATTAGTGCCACCAATCCTAGTTGTTGTAACAGTATTGTTAATCTTTATAATTCCAAATTGTTTGCTTGTGATTCATCAGTTTGCTCGTGCCATTAAATTGCACTTTCCTCCTGCCTGCCAGCGTGTTTTCCAGGCCCAACTAGCCAATTAGTGGCACCAATCATAATTCTTGTAACAGTATATAAAAAATTTAAAATCATAATTTTTTTGACTGCAAATATTCAGTCTCCTAGTGCCATTGAATTGCAGTTTCCTCCTGCCTGCCAGCCTGTGTGCCAGGCCCAAACTAGCCAATTAGTGCCACCAATCCTAGTTGTTGTAACAGTATTGTTAATCTTTAAAATTCCAAATTGCTTGTGATTCATCAGTTTGCTTGTGCCATTGAATTGCACTTTCCTCCTTCCTGTCAGCGTGTTTTCCAGGCCCAACTAGCCAATTAGTGGCACCAATCATAATTCTTGTAACAGTATATAAAAAATTTAAAATCATAATTTTTTGACTGCAAATATTCAGTCTCCTAGTACCATTGAATTGAAGTTTCCTCCTGCCTGCCAGCCTGTGTGCCAGGCCCAAACTAGCCAATTAGTGCCACCAATCCTAGTTGTGCCACCAATCCTACTTTACACAACCTAGTTACCATGGGTGCCAGACCACATGTCTTGTTATTCTATTTTGTAAGGGTAATCATGCAGGCCATATAGACCTCCCCCGATAGGGTGAGTAACAGGTATTAAAATGCTAAGAACAATACTAATTAACACAAGCTAGTTACCATGGGCCCCACACCGCGTGTCTTGTTGTTATACTTTGTCAGGGTAATCATGCAGGCCATATAGACCTCCCCCGATAGGGTGAGTAACAGGTATTAAAATGCTAAGAACAGTACTACTTAACACAACCTAGTTACCATGGGTCACAGACCCAGAGCAGATGTCTTATTATAATATTTTGTATGGGTAATCATGCAGGCCGTATAGACCTCCCACGATATGGTGAGTAACAGGTATTAAAATGCTAAGAAGAGTAATACTTAACACAAACTAGTTACCATGGGTCCCAGACCGCATGTTTTGTTATTATATTTTGTAAGGGTAATCATGCAGGCCATATAGACCTCCCCTAACAGGTATTAAAATGCTAAGGAAATTACTACTTAACACAACCTAGTTACCATGGGTCCCAGACCGCATGTTTTGTTATTAAATTTTGTAAGGGTAATCATGCAGGCCATATAGACCTCCCCTAACAGGTATTAAAATGCTAAGGAAATTACTACTTAACACAACCTAGTTACCATGGGTCCGAGACCGCATGTTTTGTTATTATATTTTGTAAGGGTAATCATGCAGGCCATATAGACCTCCACCAATAGGGTGAGTATGAGTAACAGCTATTAAAATGCTAAGGACATTACTACTTAACACAACATAGTTAACATGGGTCCAAGACCCAGAGCAGATGTCTTATTATTATATTTTGTATGGGTAATCATCCAGGCCGTATAGACCTCCCCAAATAGGGGGAGTTACAGAGATTAAAGTGCTAAGAATGGTACTAATTAACACAAGCTAGTTACCATGGGTCAAACACCGTGTGTCTTGTTGTTATACTTTGTCAGGGTAATTATGCAGGCCATATAGACCTCCCTTGATAGGGGGAGTAACAGGGATTACAGTTCTAAGAATAGTACTACTTAAACACAACCTAGTTACCATGGGTCCCAGACCAGATGTTTTCTTATTATACTTTGTCAGGCTAATCATGCAGGCGATATAGAGCTCCAACAAAAGGGGGGGTAAGAGGGATTCAAGTGATAAGAAAAGTTTTACTTAACACAACAAAATTACCATGGGTCCCAGACCGCGTGTCTTGTTGTTATACTTTGTCAGGGTAATCATAACCGCCATATAGACCTCCACCAATAGGGGGAGTTACAGGGCTGAAAGTGCTAAGAATAGTACTACTTAACACAACCTAGTTACCATGGGTCCAAGACCGCATGTTTAATTATTATACTTTATCAGGGTAATTATATATCTAACAAATATATCTATTTCTCTTCTATCGATTCTATCTAACTATCAATCTATGTATATCTATCTATCCTATCGATCGATCTATCTTCTGTCCGGACTGTTTTGAGACAGCCACTTGTGTTTTGGACAAATTTGAAGTAGGAGGACAGAACAATCATCTTCTTCCATCTCCCGGTTCCAAAAATGAAGGCCATATAGACCTCCCCCGATAGGGGGAGTAACAGGTTGTAGTAAAATGTTAAGAATAGTACTACTTAACACACCACGGGTCACAGACCGCATGTCTTATTGTTATACTCTGTCAGGGAAATTATATATATTTCAAATTGATTTATTTATCTATCAAATCGATCGAACTATCAAGCGTATCGATCAAATGTAGATTCCATCTATTGATCGATGTAATTCGTATCTATAAAATGTATATTACATATTTTGGTTGATGTCATTCGTATCTATAAAATGTATATTGCATATTTGATTCGATAACATTCGTATCTATCAAATGTTTATTGCATCTATTGATCGATGTAATTCATATCTATAAAATGTATATTGCATGTATTGATCTATGTACAGTGTATCGATCATATGTATATTGCATTGATTGAGCTATGTAATCTATGTATCTATCTATCAAATCTATCTATCTCGTGGTTGTGCAAGTGGACTGTTTGCGGTTGATTGCGGTGCGTTACACTTGGAGTTTGCTCTGTCACTGTGAAGCGGCCGTAACCCTTACACTACCTGATAGATACATCATCACTGATGTTTTAAAGCACGTTATTGCAAACAATTTCGGAATGTTAGGTGATTTAGGCCCTTTATGGGTTTAAAGCAGACTCTGCATAAACTATGTAATTTTCCATGGGAGTTTTGCCAGGGATCCCCCTCCAGCATCCCACAGTCCAGGTGTTAGTCCCCTTGAAACAACTTTTCCATCACTATTGTGGCCAGAAAGAGTCCTTGTAGGTTTTAAAGTTCGCCTGCCTATTGAATTCAATGGTGGTTCGCGGGTTCGCGAACAATACCGGAAGCTCGAGTCCGCCGTTTGCGAACCGAAATTTTTAAGTTTGCGACATCACTAGTCTACAGTATGAACCTCAGACTCTCTGGGAGGTAGATAAAATACTATAATTTTCAAACTTAAAATTACAGATAAAACAGGCAAAATAAAGTTTTTCATACAATTATTGGCCTAGATTTCAAGTGGAGTGCAAATGATAGCATGCTGTGTGTTATTTTGCAACCAGCTCCACCTAATCAATAAGGCTACAAGCAGCTGTTTAATGCATTTAGCACCCTATACGCATATAGCGATCCCTATACTGTAAATGGATAGCGCAAGGTAGTAGTAGTGAGCTTGTATTTAAAGTAGAAATAAATGAAAATCTACCTGAAGGAAATATTTTAGCTCAGTAGGCTTTGCATGTTCGCATTATCCAGCAGGAATAATTTTAGTGTAGTCCCTCATAGGAATCTATTACCTGAGGGAAATTACGCATATGCATTGACATGAATATTGTGACGCACACCACTGTACGAAAATTATTAACCATCCAGAACGAAAATGTGTTAATGCTCCATACTAATTGCATTTTTGAGCTTCACTCATGTGACCTGTATCTTTAAATACATGCTGAAAATCTGCACATTGAGGAGTTGTAGTTATTACTAAGTACAAAATGATATGAATAGAAAACAGTCAGAAGAACTGAGATCATTAATCATGGTCCTAAAAACGTACTAGTAAACTGCCAGAATGTATTGCTTTTCATAAAGTATTCACAGAAGAGGGTTTGATAAACAACCCCCAACTGTCCTACACACATGGCAACAAAAATGCTTATCCCTATGTAAGAGATAACAGATCTAGTACAGATGTTAAATTAATGATCAAGCGGTTACAATTGTTAATACAGAACTCACAGTTTAATAATAGTTTTCTAAACAGTAAACTGATTATTCTCATCCATAGTACACAGAAAGATTATAGTATCGCAGTTCTATGTCTCACAAATTAATGGGATGACTAACAGAGGAGTGAATATAAATAAACCATACAAAGCATATGTAAATCAAGCAATTTAATGGTGTTTTTGTATATGTGATACCCAAGAGAAGGTGAGAGGAAAGACTATGCACATTACAAAGTAAAAAAAACTAAACTTTTTTCATATCACTATTAAAGGGACAATGTAATTAAAAATAAAATGACCGGGGGGCGTGTCCTAGCAGCTGGAAGTGGTCACATATTTTGGAGCTCTAGATGAAAGAACTATAATCCGGTGAGTATTAATCTTATTTAACAGCATCAAATAAGATTAGGCACGCTATTATATTCTCCTTATCTAACAGTAATGATTGCCTTTATATTTGCTGTATTCATGACTCTAGAGACAGAATCAGAAATCTGAAGCCTGTTGCGGTGGTATTCTTTCAGGCAGCGCTTACTAGCCACCCCCTATCTCACTCATCTCACCTGACACTAATCAGCAACACTTGCTTATTGACAATATGCCAGACTAGAAGCCCCCATGCAAAACCCTAATTGATAAAACGTCTTTGGATTGGATAAAACGCATTTGGATTGGATAATAATAATGATAATAATAATAATAGATTTGACACCAGACACATGAGATAGACCACTAATGTGGGTAATATCACATTATATGCCTACAAGCCAGAGTGTCAGTCACCAACGAGTTTCTGTGGTTCAGGACAGTATTGATCTTTCAGGACCCTCTTCAATAGTAAGATCCCACATGATACTGAAGATTTCCCCTCTATACGCACCTGAAGAGGACTTACAGATTCATATAAATAATGGAACTATGCTCTATTTATTTGAGAAGTTTCTATTAGACACGGACACCAATATACAAGACATACAGATCAACAAGTTAACCATATACTGTGCCTATATAAGGCCACTGAACGCTCAAAACCTGACCATAAATGGAATAACAATAGTACCTTTTGTCCTTTTATTATAGACCGCTGATCACTCCACAGAGTCCTTTGGAGCTCAAAATAAGATTATAAACAATTTCTCAATGGTCTATATAAGTTGCTTATATTTTTCCATGTTTCACTAAATCACGAACAGGGGAAGAGATGGTAGAGTTATTCAAGTGATGGACATACCGTTCACAACAGAAAAAGTTAATATGGATAATACTGCCCTAGCGGCTGTAGCAGTGGTAGAGAGTAGAATACTTTATTATATGTCTAAGGTGTCATCATATATTTTTTGTTGTACAGGAAGCAGTTTATGGGGTAGATTTATTAAAGGTCAAGCGGACATAATTCGCTGTAGCGAATCATGTCCCCTCGACCTCACTAAATGCAGACAGCGTATGCAAATGCTTGTACAATCCCGCCCCTGCACACTCATGGCCAATTGGCCGCTAGCAGGGGCTGTTAATCATCCCTAAAAGGTGGGAGAGAAGATAAGGAGCAGCTGTCTTATGACCGCTGCTTCTTAACTTCCGTTTCAGGCGAGCCTGAAATGATGGGCATAGAATGCAGCATCCGCTGCTTAATAAATCTACCACTATATCCTTTTCACTGGAATTATTAAGGAGCTTTTAAATTATTTCTATATATTGCTATTTGATTACTAGAACTCTACCCTTACTCAGTTATTAGTGCTATAAATTATGCTTTAACACTTTCTGTGTAACTTTCACAAATTAGGATCATACTATGAGGCCTATTTATCAAATGTCTGTCGGACCTGATTCGACAGTGCTGATCAGGTCCGACAGACATCGCTGAATGCGGAGAGCAATACGCTCTCTGTATTCAGCATTGCACCAGCAGCTCTTGTGAGCTGGTGGTGCAACGCCGCCCCCTGCAGACTCGCCAGCAGGGGGGTGTCAATCAACTCGATGGTACTCGATTGGGTTGAATTGTGGCGATTTCTGTCCGCCTCATCAGAGCAGGCGGACAGGTTTATGGAGCAGAGGTCTTTAGACCGCTGCTTTATAACTGCTGTTTCTGGCGAGTCTGAAGACTCGCCAGAAACACGGGCCCTCAAGCTCCATTCGGAGCTTGATAAATGGGCCTCTTTGTGTGTGTGTGTGTATATATATATATATACTGTATATATTATTATCATTTATTTGTATAGCGCCGCCAAATTCCGTATATATATATATATATATATATAGGCAGTTTAAAAAGTGCACTCCCACAAACAGGTAAATTAAATGCCAGGGTGCTATGAGGAATCCAAAAAGTAGTACAAAACAAAGCACTCACTGGTCATACCTAGTGTTCAAAACGTGTAATTTATTCCAGGAAGTTTTGAACACTTGATAAGACCAGTTAGTGCTTGTTTTTTTACTAATATATATATATATAAATTCAGTTATTTTCTTTACATAGTAGTTAATGTAGACATATTTATATTTAGGTCTATATCTATCTTCCCCTTATTAACCTGATGGCATGCAGAAGCCAGTCTGTTGGCACGCAAGCCATAACTCTGTAAACATTGCTCACTGTTCTTTCTGGCCTGTAAAGAGAGCATGGCAGGCCCATGCAAAAATTACAGAGCATCACAGGGGGCAGTATATAAACATATCGTACCTTTTACCTACAATATCCCACTGAAAAGTACCTCTCTACATTATTAACCCCTAAACCACCACAACCAACATCGCAAAGTACCCTTCTACACTATTAACCCCTAAATTGCCATGCCCTCACATCTCAAAGTACCCCTCTACACTATTAACTCCTAAACCGCCACACTCCCACATTGCAAAGTACCCCTCTACACTATTAACACCTAAACCGCCATACCCCTACCTTCTACACATTCAGTCCTTGGCTAAAGCCTGCCACTTCCACCTTAAAAACATCTCTAAAATTAGACATTTCCTTACACAAGACACAACTAAGATTTTAATCCACTCTCTTTTTCTCTCCCGCCTCGATTGCTGCAACTCTGTCTTCTCTGGTCTCCCCAGCTGCCGCCTAGCTCCTTTACAATCCATAATGAATGCCTCTGCCAGACTCATCTTTCTTACACGTCGCTCTTCATCTGCTGCACCTCTCTGCCAATCCCTTCACTGGCTTCCTCTTGCCTCTAGGATAAAACACAATATTCTCACTCTGACATACAAAGCCCTCAACTGCACTGCTCCTCCCTATATCTCAGACCTTGTCTCCAGATACTCTCCCTCCCGCCCCCTTCGCTCTGCTCATGACCTCCTACTCTCCTCCTCTCTTGTTACCTCATCACACTCCCGTTTACAGGACTTCTCCAGACTGGCTCCTATCTTATGGAACTCTCTGCCTCGATCCACAAGACTCTCCCCTAGTTTTGAAAGCTTCAAGCGCTCCCTAAAGACTCTACTGTTCAGGATGCATAGAACCTACGCTAAGTAAATAAATTACTTAAAATAATAATTGCTTAAAATAGTGTGATAAATATAAACTAACTTAATTAAGTGTAAATATTGTGCAATTATAAATGCAACCAATAATTATATCAAATGAAGTGAATGTGACACAAATTTAAAAAATGTGCAGATTCTGCATATATGTAATAACAATACCTGAAGTGTACATAAATAAAAAACAAAAGGATAAAAAATATATAATAAACATAGGGGCAATTGCGTTGATCAGGCGCAGTTACAAGTGTAGTATACAATTTGCAACAGTAACTAGGAAAACATTACATAAGAATCTTTCTGAAGCAATATGAAGTCGGATAAATCCAATAGGTCGTCATAAGAAATAATCTTGTCAAGCCCGAGATAGGTTTTTCAGGTCAAGCTGAAACGAGATAAGGAACCGATGAAATGGCAGAAAAGGCACTAATTAAAGGTCAACACTTTTACTTACACCGGAGTCGGTGATGCGGGTTGAACACAGTATTCAAGTGGGTGCCGTCAGTGTCGGAAATTGAGCCAGAGAGAGGGGTCTATTCACCACATCACCGACTCCGGTGTAAGTAAAAGACACCCTAAAATTAAAAAACCCTATACTAACACTAAAATAAACTACAGCAATAACCCTTAGAAGCTTTTTGTAGGGCATTATCCTAAAGTGACTTAGCTCTTTTTAAAGAAAAATAAATAAACCCCCTACCCCCCAAAACAAAGTATATATACTGTGTATATATATATATATATATATATATATATATATATATATATATATATATATATATATATATATATACAGTATATATATATATATATATATATATATATATATATTTATACACACACAAGCTAACAAGTTATTGAGTTTGTTCCCGAGTGCGCTTCTCTCTTTCTCTGTGTGTGTGTATATGTATATATATATATATATATATATATATATATATATATATATATATATATATATATATATATTTATGTGTGTGTGTGAATATATATATATGTGTGTGTGTGTGTGAATATATATATATATATGTGTGTGTGTGTGAATATATATATGTGTGTGTGTGTGTGAATATATATATATATATATATATATATATATATATATATATATATATATATATATATAAACATATATGTGTGGGTGTGATTTATATAAAAATGTAAAATATGATCAAATAAAGTATTTCACTCATATTTATCTATACTAAAAGTAAAATATATGTTTGTTTGTTTTTTGCATTTTCTTTATTAGGCCATTAATATATAAGCATATGCCTACATTGACATTGACCATGGTATATTTACATTCCAGAGCATTGTTTTACTTTTGCAGTAAACAAAATAGTAGCAAAGGTGTCCCAAATCTGTACATTATGGAAAAAAGTGCATATGATGTCTTGTATGACTGTTCATGTTTGAATAAAGTATTTACTCCATGACATGTTGTGAGCTCTAAAATATTTGAATAGATAAAGCAGTTTGTACTAAATCAACTCTTCTTGTTGTGATGTAACAAATACTCTAGAATACAAAAAGGATCTTGTGTGATCGATGAGTTGAAGAGATCTATTTTGTAACATTGATTTAATAGAAACGTAACGTGAACCTAAATATAATTATAACTTTACTCTAACAGGGTGCAACCAGTAAAGATACGATCAGGGCCGTCTTTAATATTGATTGGACCCTGGACAAAAATTTTCTTGGGCCCCCACCCCATGCAATTTGGCTGTCCACCCCAACATCCCAAAAAACAACTAAATCATTTTTTTTTTATTATTAGCCCAGCGGTGGATTATCCACTGCTGGGCTAATCATTTAAAAAAAAAAAAATTAAAAAAAAATTGCAGTATGTGAAACTGGACCTAAGCAGTACTAATAAGTAAATAAATATATAAACTCCTCCACTGTGGATTCATTTAATATTCTTTTGAATGTGATTCTGGTGTGAGGTTAGCTGGTTAAAGAGATTTAGGGCAGCCAACAGGAGCAAAGCAAGGTAAAGGAGGAAGCATGGAGGTGCAGTCAAATATAAGTTTACTGATTGGAACAGCAGAACTACTATGGGAAGCTGTAAAATCTGAGACAGAGAGAAAATAAAAACAATAAAAATAAACCTTACATTAATGTGTGAAGTATCAGCATGACGCTATACATCAGCCACAGAAGCACATGGCGCTTCTTTGCTAGGAACAAGTTCCCTCTCACCCTGAACTAGACAATGCTGACACCTTTCTACAAAGCACTATTCCCCTAACAGACTTCAGTTAGTTGATCTTAGGGCCACAGCAGAAAGAGCAGGGCTAAGGGAACCAGTAGACTGGATGCTGTCTGTCCAAGGCTGCATGGATACATTGTGAGATGAGTCACACAGCCTCAAGACTGAAGAGAGCAGTGTATGCAGCTGCACAGATGCTCAAATCCTCATGTGCCTGCCGCTCCAGCTTTCTGCTGCATGCGCCTACAGTCAGCCCTACCCAGAAACAATCCCCACCACCAGAGCAGTTACCTGGTAACAGTGGTAACCCCAGTAGGACCTTTTATGATGCAGTGGGAAATGGCTGGATGCCAAGTTAGGGCTTTGCATTCAGTGCTGCACAGTGCACATCTAAAACAGCACAAGGCACTAGCTTGGCATGTCACATGACACCGGCACGGTCTGGCACAGTTTTTAAAAAAAATATAAGCAGAGTACTTTTGACTGTGACATTATTAGGACTGAATGTGTGTGTTCCCCATGTCACATCAGCAGTCTGGTATGAACCAGAGACTGGGCCCAGGGCAGCTGCCCCTTTTGCCCTGTGTTAAAGACGGTCCTGGATACGATCCATAGAGTAATCAGCGCTGCTCATTTATGTGTATCAATGTGATTTATAAATAATACATTCTACTGAAGAACAATATTTAACCGTGTAGTATAGGCTGGAAAAAAAACAACACTAAATTTAAAAAATCTTACATACATACACATATACACGCATACACATACATATATACACGCATACACATACATATATACACGCATACACATACACATATACACGCATACACATACATATATACACGCATACACATACACATATACACGCACACACATACACATATACACGCATACACATATACACGCATACACATACACATATACACGCATACACATATACACGCATACACATACACATATACACGCATACACATACACATATACACGCATACACATACACATATACACGCATACACATACACATATACACGCATACACATACACATATACACACATACACATACATATATACACGCATACACATACATATATACACGCATACACATACATATATACACGCATACACATACATATATACACGCATACACATACACATATACACGCATACACATACACATATACACGCATACACATACATATATACACACATACACATATACACGCATACACATACATATATACACGCATACACATACATATATACACGCATACACATACATATATACATGCATACACATACATATATACACGCATACACATACACATATACACGCATACACATACATATGTACATGCATACACATACACATATACACGCATACACATACATATATACATTCATACACATACATATGTACAAACATACACATAAATATGTACATGCATACACATACATATATACACGCAAATGCATACAGTATCTCACAAAAGAGAGTAAACCCCTCACATTTTTGTAAATATTTTATTACATCTTTTTATGTGACAACACTGAAGAAATGACACTTTGCTATAATGTAAAGTAGTGAGTGTACAGCCTGTATAACAGTGTAAATTTGCTGTCCCCTCAAAATAACTCAACAAACAGCCATTAATGTCTAAACAGTTGGCAACAAAAGTGAGTACACCCCTAAGTAGAAATGTCCAAATTGGGCCCAATTAGCCATTTTCCCTCCCCGGTGTCATGTGACTCGTTAGATTTACAAGGTCTCAGGTGTGAATGGGGAGCAGGTGTGTTAAATGTGGTGTTATCGCTCTCAAACTCTCTCATACTGGTCACTGGAAGTTCGACATGGCATTTCATGGCAAAGAACTCAATGAGAATCGGAAAAAAAGGATTGTTGCTCTACATAAAGATGGCCTAGGCTATAAGAAGATTGCCAAGACCCTGAAACTGAGCTGCAGCACGGTGGGCAAGACCATACAGCAGTTTTACAGGACAGGTTCCACTCAGAACATGTCTCGCCATGGTCGACCAAAGAAGTTGAGTGCACGTGCTGAGCGTAATATCCAGAGGTTGTCTTTGGGAAATAGACGTATGAGTCCTGCCAGCATTGCTTCAGAGTTTGAAGGGGTGGGGGGTCAGCCTGTCAGTGCTCAGACCATACGCCGCACACTGCATCAAATTGGTCTGCATGGCTGTCAGAAGGAAGCCTTTTCAAAGATGATGCACAAGAAAGCCAGCAAACAGTTTGCTGAAGACAAGCAGACTAAGGACATGGATTACCATGTCCTGTAGTCCGATGAGACCAAGATAAACTTATTTGGTTCAGATGGTGTCAAGCATGTGTGGTGGCAACCAGGTGAGGACTACAAAGACAAGTGTGTCTTGCCTACAGTCAAGCATGGTGGTGGGAGTGTCATGGTCTGGGCCTGCATGAATGCTGCCGGCACTGGGGAGCTACAGTTCATTGAGGGAACCATGAATGCCAACATTTACTGTGACATACTGAAGCAGAGTATGATCCCCTTCCTTCAGAGACTGGGCCGCAGGTAAGTATTCCAACATAATAACGACCCCACACACACCTCCAAGAGGACCACTGCCTTTCTAAAAAAGCTGAGGGTAAAGGTGATGGACTGCCCAAGCAGGTCTCCAGACCTAAACCTTATTGAGCATCTGTGGGGCATCCTCAAACGGAAGGTGTGGGAGCGCAAGGTCTCTAACATCCACCAGCTCCATGATGTCATCATAGAGGAGTGGAAAAGGACTCCAGTGGCAACCTGTGAAGCTCTGGTGAACTCCATGCCCAAGAGGGTTAAGATAGTGCTGGAAAATAATGGTGGCCACACAAAATATTGACACTTTGGGTCCAATTTGGAATTTCCACTTAGGGGTGTACTCACTTTTGTTGCCAACGGTTTAGACATTAATGGCTGTGTTTTGAGTTATTTTGAGGGGACAGCAAATTTACACTGTTATACAGACTGTACACTCACTACTTTACATTGTAGCAAAGTGTCATTTCTTCAGTGTTGTCACATGAAAAGATATAATAAAATATTTACAAAAATGTGAGGGGTGTACTTACTTTTGTGAGATACTGTATATACACGCATACACATACATATATACACGCATACACATACATATATACACGCATACACATACATATATACACGCATACACATACATATATACACGCATACACATACATATATACACGCATACACATACATATATACACGCATACACATACATATGTACATGCATACACATACATATATACACGCATACACATACATATGTACATGCATACACATACATATATACACATGCATACACATACATATATACATGCATACACATACATATATACACATATGTACTTACACACATACAAATCCACTGATAAATGTGAAATTACTGAGAGTGGTAAAACTGCCTAGAGTCAATAATAAAATCAAAATTCGTAGAAAAACAAGAGAACTTACTCTGTCAATGCGCCAGCACGCACACTTCACAAGAAATCATAGCATGTGTGATACAGAAGCAAGAATTAATCATATACAAATTAAACAGCAGGTGGCACTTTTGTATTTATCCTCATTTATCCACAGAAATGTATGATATTTTGTTTAAAAAAAATGTGTGGCACACAAATAGAAACAATGCTCACAAATAAATGTCACGTGTTTGTTCACAATATCTATAATCCATGTTTTAATACAAATACATCAGGAAACAGATAGTGTTGTCATTTTTTGTTTTCCTTGTTTCATGCATGTTGTGTAAAATTTATGGTCAGCAACCTGTATAAAAATTGTATGTAAAATAGACCAATGAGAACAGCACAGATAGAGCAAAAGGGGTGCAAAAGCAGGGGGCTTACACACAATCACTTAGTATGATGCTTCTGCTGATGATGCCTCCTGTCCCTCCATCATATGGACCATTTATATTTTTCATTTACCTGTTGCATATACACAGTAGCCATGTCCAGTGCTCTGTGGCAACAGATAAAAGTGGGTAGTATCATGCTTCTCATATGAAATATTAATTTAGACAATTAGCTGAGCTGAGGTCTTATTTGGGCATGTATCTCTCAAAACTGGGTTGAGAGAGGCCACACATATGAGGTCTCACTTGGGCATATAGCTGCATAACTAGGTTGCAAGCAACCACACATTGGAGTCTGAGGTCTCACATGTCATGTATCTGGCATAACTTTGTCGCAAGAGGCCACACATTTCATCTGAGGTCCCACTTGGATATGTAGATGCCATTACTGGGTTGTAAAGGCCCCATATCTGATCTGATGTCTCACTTGGGCATGTAGCTGGTATAACTGGGCTTCATATCTGATCTGATGTCTCACTTGGGCATGTAGCTGGTATAACTGGGTTTCAGTGTCCACAAATCTGTTCTTAGGTCTCACATGAGCATGTAGCTTGCATAACTGAGTTCCTTGAGCCATTCATATTACATCAGGTCCCACTTGGGTATGTAACTGGCATAATAAGGTTGGGGTGGCACACATCTGATCTGAGGTCTCACTTGGGCATGTGGCTGGCATTACTGGGTTGGCAAGTGGGAACACATCTGATCTGAGATCTCACTTGGTCATGTATCTGGCATAACTGGGTTTAAAAGGGCTTCATATCTAATCTAAGGTCTCATTTGGGCATGTATCTGGCAAAAATGGGTTGAAAGGGGGTACACATCTGATCTGAGGTCTCATGCTGGCATTACTGGGTTACAAGGGGCAACACTTCTTCCCAGGTCTTTAAAAGCATGTGCCTGACACAAATTTGTTGCAATGGGTTACACTTCTGATCTAAGGTCTCGTGTGTGTAGCTCACATAACTGGGTTGCATGGGGGAACACATCTGACCTTAGGTCTCACTTAAGCATATAGCTGGCATAATTGGGTTGTAATTGGCTGCACATCTAATCTAAGGTCTCATTTTTGCATGTAGCTGGCATAACTGGGTTGCAAGGGGGCACACATCTGATCTAATGTCTAACTTGGGCATGTAGCTGGCATAACTGAGTTGCAAGGGGAAACACATTTGATCTAAGGTCTCACTTGGGCATGTAGCAGGCACAACTGGGTTATAAGGGGGCATGCATTTGATCTAATATCTCACTTGGGCATGTAGCTGGCATAACTGGGTTATAAGGGGGCACACATCTGATCTGATGTGTCACTTGTGCATATAGCTGGCATAACTCTAGTAATGGGTGCTGCTCAGAAGTTTGTATTAAATTGTATTAAAAGCCAGATGTCTAAGTTCCCAACTGTCCAGTCTGGGCAGGAGCTCTGGCCCTCTGGACTTTTGCACTTGTAGAATGAACAAAGTTAAACCAAGGACGTTTAGAAGCTTTAGAAGCAATAACTCTTAGAAGCTTTTTGTAGGGCATTATCCTAAAGTGACTTAGCTCTTTTTAAACAAAAATAAATAAACCCCCTACCCCCCAAAACAAAGTATATATACTGTCTGTATATATATATATATATATATATATATATATATATATATATATATATATATATATATATATATATATATATAAAATATATATATACACACACACACAAGCTAACAAGTTATTGAGTTTATTCCCGAGTGTGCTTCTCTCTTTCTCTGTGTGTGTGTTGTATATGTATATGTATATATATATATATATATATATATATATATATATATATATATATATATATATATATATATATATATATATATATATATATATATATATATATATATGTGTGTGTGTGTGAATATATATATATATATATATATATATATATATGTGTGTGTGTGTGTGTGTGAATATATATATATATGTGTGTGAATATATATATGTGTGTATGTGAATATATATATATATATATATATATATATATATATATATATATATATATATATATATATATATATATATATATATATATATAAAAAACATATGTGTGTGTGATTTATATAAAAATGTAAAATATGATCAAATAAAGTATTTTACTCATATTTATCTATACTAAAAGTAAAATATATGTTTGTTTGTTTTTTGCATTTTCTTTATTAGGCCATTAATATATAAGCATATGCCTACATTGACATTGACCATGGTATATTTACATTCCAGAGCATTGTTTTACTTTTGCAGTAAACAAAATAGTAGCAAAGGTGTCCCAAATCTGTACATTATGGAAAAAAGTGCATATGATGTCTTGTATGACTGTTCATGTTTGAATAAAGTATTTACTCCATGACATGTTGTGAGCTCTAAAATATTTGAATAGATAAAGCAGTTTGTACTAAATCAACTCTTCTTGTTGTGATGTAACAAATACTCTAGAATACAAAAAGGATCTTGTGTGATCGATGAGTTGAAGAGATCTATTTTGTAACATTGATTTAATAGAAACGTAACGTGAACCTAAATATAATTATAACTTTACCCTAACAGGGTGCAACCAGTAAAGATACGATCCATAGAGTAATCAGCGCTGCTCATTTATGTGTATCAATGTGATTTAGAAATAATACATTCTACTGAAGAACAATATTTAACCGTGTAGTATAGGCTGGAAAAAAAACAACACTAAATTTAAAAAATCTTACATATATACACATATACACGCATACACATACATATATACACGCATACACATACATATATACACGCATACACATACACATATACACGCATACACATACACATATACACGCACACACATACACATATACACGCATACACATACATATATACACGCATACACATACATATATACACGCATACACATACACATATACACGCATACACATACATATATACACGCATACACATACACATATACACGCATACACATACATATATACACGCATACACATACATATATACACGCATACACATACATATATACACGCATACACATACATATATACACGCATACACATACATATATACACGCATACACATACACATATACACGCATACACATACATATATACACGCATACACATACACATATACACGCATACACATACACATATACACGCACACACATACACATATACACGCATACACATACATATATACACGCATACACATACATATATACACGCATACACATACACATATACACGCATACACATACATATATACACGCATACACATACACATATACACGCACACACATACACATATACATGCATACACATATACACGCATACACATACAAATATACACGCATACACATACACATATACACGCATACACATACACATATACACGCATACACATACACATATACACGCATACACATACATATATACACGCATACACATACATATATACACGCATACACATACATATATACACTCATACACATACATATATACACGCATACACATACAAATATATTCACTCATACACATACACATATACACGCATACACATACACATATACACGCATACACATACATATATACATGCATACACATACATATATACATGCATACACATACATATATACACTCATACACATACATATATGCACACATACACATATACACGCATACACATACATATATACACGCATACACATACATATATACACGCATACACATACATATATACATGCATACACATACATATATACACGCATACACATACACATATACACGCATACACATACATATGTACATGCATACACATACACATATACACGCATACACATACATATATATACATGCATACACATACATATATACACGCATACACATACATATGTACATGCATACACATACATATATACACACAAATACATACACTATCTCACAAAAGAGAGTAAACCCCTCACATTTTTGTAAATATTTTATTACATCTTTTTATGTGACAACACTGAAGAAATGACACTTTGCTACAATGTAAAGTAACGATTTTACAGCCTGTATAACAGTGTAAATTTGCTGTCCCCTCAAAATAACTCAACACACAGCCATTAATGTCTAAACAGTTGGCAACAAAAGTGAGTACACCCCTAAGTAGAAATGTCCAAATTGGGCCCAATTAGCCATTTTCCCTCTCCGGTGTCATGTGACTCGTTAGATTTACAAGGTCTCAGGTGTGAATGGGGAGCAGGTGTGTTAAATGTGGTGTTATCGCTCTCACACTCTCTCATACTGGTCACTGGAAGTTCAACATGGCACCTCATGGCAAAGAACTCAATGAGAATCTGAAAAAAAGGATTGTTGCTATACATAAAGATGGCCTAGGCTATAAGAAGATTGCCAAGACCCTGAAACTGAGCTGCAGCATGGTGGGCAAGACCATACAGCAGTTTTACAGGACAGGTTCCACTCAGAACATGTCTCGCCATGGTCGACCAAAGAAGTTGAGTGCACGTGCTGAGCGTAATATCCAGAGGTTGTCTTTGGGAAATAGACGTATGAGTCCTGCCAGCATTGCTGCAGAGTTTGAAGGGGTGGGGGGTCAGCCTGTCAGTGCTCAGACCATAAGCCGCACACTGCATCAAATTGGTCTGCATGGCTGTCAGAAGGAAGCTTTTTCAAAGATGATGCACAAGAAAGCCAGCAAACAGTTTGCTGAAGACAAGCAGACTAAGGACATGGATTACTGGAACCATGTCCTGTAGTCCGATGAGACCAAGATAAACTTATTTGGTTCAGATGGTGTCAAGCATGTGTGGTGGCAACCAGGTGAGGACTACAAAGACAAGTGTGTCTTGCCTACAGTCAAGCATGGTGGTGGGAGTGTCATGGTCTGGGCCTGCATGAATGCTGCCGGCACTGGCGAGCTACAGTTCATTGAGGGAACCATGAATGCCAACATTTACTGTGACATACTGAAGCAGAGTATGATCCCCTTCCTTCAGAGACTGGGCCGCAGGTAAGTATTCCAACATAATAACGACCCAACACACACCTCCAAGAGGACCACTGCCTTTCTAAAGAAGCTGAGGGTAAAGGTGATGGACTGCCCAAGCATGTCTCCAGACCTAAACCTTATTGAGCATCTGTGGGGCATCCTCAAACGGAAGGTGTGGGAGCGCAAGGTCTCTAACATCCACCAGCTCCATGATGTCGTCATAGAGGAGTGGAAAAAGACTCCAGTGGCAACCTGTGAAGCTCTGGTGAACTCCATGCCCAAGAGGGTTAAGATAGTGCTGGAAAATAATGGTGGCCACACAAAATATTGACACTTTGGGTCCAATTTGGAATTTCCACTTAGGGGTGTACTCACTTTTGTTGCCAACGATTTAGACATTAATGGCTGTGTTTTGAGTTATTTTGAGGGGACAGCAAATTTACACTGTTAGACAGACTGTACACTCACTACTTTACATTGTAGCAAAGTGTCATTTCTTCAGTGTTGTCACATGAAAAGATATAATAAAATATTTACAAAAATGTGAGGGGTGTACTTACTTTTGTGAGATACTGTATATACACGCGTACACATACATATATACACGCATACACATACATATATACACGCATACACATACATATATACACGCATACACATACATATATACACGCATACACATACATATATACACACATACACATACATATATACACGCATACACATACATATATACACGCATACACATACATATATACACGCATACACATACGTATATACACGCATACACATACATATATACACGCATACACATACATATATACACGCATACATATATACACATATGTACTTACACACATACAAATCCACTGATAAATGTGAAATTACTGAGAGTGGTAAAACTGCCTAGAGTCAATAATAAAATCAAAATTCGTAGAAAAACAAGAGAACTTACTCTGTCAATGCGCCAGCACGCACACTTCACAAGAAATCATAGCATGTGTGATACAGAAGCAAGAATTAATCATATACAAATTAAACAGCAGGTGGCACTTTTGTATTTATCCTCATTTATCCACAGAAATGTATGATATTTTGTTTAAAAAAAATGTGTGGCACACAAATAGAAACAATGCTCACAAATAAATGTCACGTGTTTGTTCACAATATCTATAATCCATGTTTTAATACAAATACATCAGGAAACAGATAGTGTTGTCATTTTTTGTTTTCCTTGTTTCATGCATGTTGTGTAAAATGTATGGTCAGCAACCTGTATAAAAATTGTATGTAAAATAGACCAATGAGAACAGCACAGATAGAGCAAAAGGGGTGCAAAAGCAGGGGGCTTACACACAATCACTTAGTATGATGCTTCTGCTGATGATGCCTCCTGTCCCTCCATCATATGGACCATTTATATTTTTCATTTACCTGTTGCATATACACAGTAGCCATGTCCAGTGCTCTGTGGCAACATATAAAAGTGGGTAGTATCATGCTTCTCATATGAAATATTAATTTAGACAATTAGCTGAGCTGAGGTCTTATTTGGG